>NC_057812.1:173410070-174091576 GCF_018294505.1 Triticum aestivum
GACGAGCTCGGGCAAGGCGGGGCGGCGGAGCAGGCGGCGGCCGGGAGGAGGAGAGGCGTCGGCGCGGTGAAGGCGCGGGGTGGCGCGCCTCTTCGGGCCGTGGGGGCCTCGCCTGGGCCGGGCGGGCCGCGGTGGTGGAAGACGGCGGCGACGAGTGGCGTCTTGCCACGTGGCGGTGGCGGAGCGGGCGGACAATGTCCGTTCCGGGAAAAATCATCCGGCGGCGGTGCGGGGAACGAGGAGCTAGGTTTTCGGGGGGAAGGAGAAGGAGATTTTCGAGGGTTCTTTAAATAGGCATAGGAGGAGCTAGGAGAGTCCAAGTGAGGTGCGGTTTTTGGCCACGCGATCGTGATCGAACGCTCTAGATGATGGAGAGGGTTTTGGTGGGTTTCGGGCCAAATTGCAGGGGTGTTGCGCTGCAACACACCTGAGGCCTTTTCGGTCCCTCGGTTAACCGTTGGAGTATCAAATGAAGTCCAAATGGTACGAAACTTCACAGGCGGTCTACCGGTAGTAAACCAAGGCCGCTTGGCAAGTCTCGGTCCAATCCGGAAATGTTTAAACCCCACACACGAAAGAAAGGTAGAAATGACCACCGGAGGAGAACGAAGCGCCGGAATGCAAAACGGACAACGGGGAAAATGCTCGAATGCATGAGACAAACACGTAGGCGAATGCAATGCACATGATGACATGATATGAGATGCATGACAACGACAACAACACGCGGAGACAAAATCCAAACCCGAGAAAATAAAATAACTTAACGCCGGAAACGGCAAGAGTTGGAGTACAAATTGGGAAAGTCATATCCGGGGTGTTACACAAGTGCTCCCTGGGTGGTTTTGGTAATTAATGTCAACATATCTCTTGTTGGACTAATGTTTTTATATAGTGTATTTCAGATAAGTTCAACACATGGAGTGGCATGGACAAGAAGATGTGGAACCCCTTCAAAATCCTAAGGACAAAAGATTGGCTCAAGCTCTAAAGCTCAAGACTCTACATTTTGCTTTTAGTGATCCAAGATCACATTGAGTCCATAGGAAATCCAATACTATTAAAAGGGGATGAGGTGTTGCTTGATGGCTTGCTTGCTCAAAGTGCTTATTGATATGCTCCAAAGCCCTCAACTACTTTCTCATATCCACATATGTCCCAAACCAAAAGTCAAACTCGGCCCCACCGAAATTTACCATCCAGAGCCACCGAGTTCTCTTGACATAGCCATTGCCACAAACCCTAATCAATTCGGTCACACAGATGGGATCTCGGTCTCACCGAGATGGGCTTGCAAACTCTCTATTGCCTATTGCAATAATCTCGGTCCCACCGAGATATGCAATCGGTCCCACCGAGTTTGCTTGACCAACTCTCTGTTTCGCTTATTACCCAAATCGGTCCCACCGAGATGAGGTTTTACCCTAACCCTAGCACATCGGTCCCACCGAGTTGATCATGTTGGTCCCACCGAAAAGCCTAACGTTCATCATCAACACACCATCTATTACCTTTTGGAGAGTGGTGTCTCCTAGATTGGTTGGGTGTCACTTGGGAGCCTCCGTCAAGATTGTGGAGTTTAACCAATGAGTTTGTACAGGCATGGAGATCGCCTACTTCATGAAGATCTACCCTAGTGAGGCAAGTCCTTCATGGGCGATGGCCATGGTGGGATAGACAAGGTTGCTTCTTCGTGGACCCTTCGTGAGTGGAGCCCTCCGTGGACTCGCGCAATTGTTACCCTTCATGGGTTGAAGTCTCCATCAACGTGGATGTATGATAGCACCACCAATCGGAACCATGCCAAAAATCTTCGTGCCTCCAATTGCATTTGCACACTCCAATCCCATCCCTTTACATTCTTGCAAGTTGCATGCTTTACTTTCCGCTGCTCATATACTCTTGTCATGCTTGCTTGATATGTATTGTGAATGTTTAAACTTGTGCTAAAACTCCACTTCAACTTGAGGAAATTAAAAACTGCAACCTTTTCTTGTTAAGAGTCTATTCACCCCCCTCTAGACACATCTTCTTGATCCTTTCATCCACACAGCTTGTCGGATAGCGTTGGATCGCATGCCAGAGCACAACCAAAAAGTGGCAAGCATGCTTACTTTTTACATGCCTGGATCCAAAAGAACATTAGTCTGGCAGTCCGTGCAAATTTCTGCCCTGCCGGACCGGCAATCCCAGTCACATGCTCATCCATAAGGTGTCATCACCGTCGCGTAAGCATGCTTAATTTTTACATGCCTGGATCCAAAAGAACATTAGTCTGGCAGTCCGTGCAAATTTTTGCCCTGCCAGACCGGCAATCCCAGCCACTGCTCATCCATAAGGTGTCATCGCCATCGCGTAGGTAGCCTCCGCCTCCGCCGCGTAGTCATTGTCTGCCGCTACCAACTCAGTTGACTACCGATGCGACATCTAGTAGCTAATACATCTCCGTCGTATCTATAGTTTTTGATTGTTTCAGGGAAATATTATACAACTTTCGCATACTTTTGGCAACATTTTATATGATTTATAAGACTAACCTATTGATCCAGTGCCAAGTGCCAGTTCCCGTTTGTTGCATGTTTTTTGTTTCACAGAATATCCATATCAAGTGAAATACAAACGCGGTAAAAATTTACGGAGAATTATTTTGGAATATATGTGTTTTTGGGAGTTGGAATCAACACAAACGGGGCCCCATAGCCTCCACAACACACATGGGCACGTTAAGCGGCCTAGGCGAGTGGTGGTGGGTTGTGCCCTCCTCGTACGTTGGTTGGAGCTCTACTTCGGGCGCAAGGAAGCTTATATCCAGAAAAAAGTGATGTTAAAATGTCAGTGCAATCGGGGTTACGGATCTCCGGGAATACAAAAAACAGTTTTCGGCCAGAAAACAGGAGCGCGAAACAAAAAAGAATAGAGAGGGAGATCCAATATCGGAGGGGCTCCCACCCCTCCGCCACCATGGAGGGCATGGACCAGAGGAGGAACTCTCCTCCCATCTAGGGGGAGGCCAAGGAAGAAGAAGAAGAAGAAGAAGAAGAAGAAGAAGAAGAAGAAGAAGAAGAAGAAGAAGAAGTAGAAGAAGGAGGAGGAGGAGGAGGAGGAGGAGGAGGGGGGCTCTCTCCCCCTCTCTCCAGGTGGCGCCGGAACACCGTCAGGGCAATCATCGTGTGACGGTGATCTACTCCAACAAATCTGTCATCTTCACCAACAATTCCATCACCTTCCCCCATATATATTCAGCGGTCCACTCTCCCGCAACCCGCTGAACCCTCTACTTGAACATGGTGCTTTATGCTTCATACTATTATCCAATGATATGTTGCCATCCTATGATGTCCGAGTAGATTTTTGTTGTCCTATCGGTAATTGGTGAATTTTTGTGGTCGGTTTAATTTTCTTGTGGTTATGTTGCTGTCTTTTGGTGCCATCATATGAGCACGCATGTGGATCACACCATAGGGTTAGTGTATGTTGATAGGACTATGCACGCCTTCCCTTTTCATGCAAATTTATCGATAATGAAACCTTATCTTCTTATGCTAATGGTAGATATGATTACTATGATATGGAACAAATAGAAGAATTTGTGTTTTTAAGGGTGTTTATGAAATTGAAATCTTTGTTTGAAAAGTATGAAGATTATGATGATTTTGTTTATAGACCTAAATTTTTTGCCATCCTTAAATATTGCTATGAAAATTATGAATACAATGCCGATATTAATACGTTTATTGAGAAAGTCTCCACTGTCCAAGAAGAGACTAATATTTTACAGGAGTCTATGAAAGAAAAAATTGATGAAATTGTGAGCTCATTGGATGAAAAAGATGATGAGGAGAGCAAAGAACAAAAAGAGGAAGAGCAGATTAGCTTCCTGTGCCAACCTTCTATGTAGAGTAACCCTCCAATTCATACATTGTTTAATGTCCCTTCGTTCTTACCCAAGGATGAATTCTATGATAATTGCTATGATCCCATTGATTCATTTGAAATATATCCCTTTTTATGACCCTGATGCTTGCTATGCTTGTGGCCAAGATGCCAATATGAATTGTGTTTATGGAGATGAATGTGCTATAGTTCTTTATGTTAAGAATGAAATTGTTGCTATTGCACCAAACATGACAGTCCTATTATCTTTTTGAATTCTCCAAACTACACTATATCGGAGAAGTTTGCACTTATTAAGAATTACATTGATGGGTTGCCTTTAAGGATTGCACATGATAATTTTGATGAATATAATATGCATGTGCTTCTGCTCCTACATGCAATTATTATGACAGAGGAACTATATCTCCACCTCTCTATGTTTCCAACATGATAAAATTGCAAGAAACTGCTTATGCTATGTATTGGCCTTTACTTGATGTGCATGAATTGTTCTTTTATGACATGTCGATGCATAGTAAGAGAGTTAGACTTTGTCATTGCATGATATATGTTTCTCTATGCTCACTACTAAATTAAAAATCATTGCTAATTAAAATTGGCTTTGATATACCTTGGGATCCGGGTGGATCCATTACTTGACACTTTATGCCTAGCTTAATGGTCTTAAAGAAAGTGATGCCAGGGAGTCAACTCGGAAGTTGTAGAGTCATTTACTTCCGTTGTGTGCTTTTATAAATTTTAAAAACAAAAAATATAGAGGGGAACTTAAAAACTTCTTCAAAAAGAGAAGTGATTGGAAGGTTATGCATTGGAGAAGTGAGGGTTGACCTTGAACACTTGTGTTCATGCTCATGGAAACAATATAAACTTTAAACTTTTCATGGAAGTTTCTCACAAAAATAATTATTCCCTTGTACAAATCCATTGTATTATAAAAATAATGTGCCATGATTTGACTTTAGGATGATTAGATTTCTTGTTGGTATGTGCGGTGTAAAAATAGAAACTTTGACTGTAGTGCGTAATTCTACATTTTTTACTGGAACGTCAAAAGTTTCTAAAATTTTTACACAGTATTGCTATGCAAAATGTTTATTTTGTCCTAATTTTCAGAATTTTTGGAATTACAGAAGTATGGTAGATGTTCAGATTGCTACAGGCTGTCTTGTTTAAGACAAATTCTGTTTTTCATGCATTGTTTTGCTTGTTTTGATGAAACTATCGATTCTAGGGGGGTATAACCCATGGAGAAGTTATAATACAGTAGCTTGCTACCTCTTGAGCTTGATTTGGTTTTTCCCTTGAAGACAAAAGGGTGATGCAACAAAGTAGCGTAAGTATTTCCCTCAGTTTTGAGAACCAAGGTATCAATCCAGTAGGAGACAACGCAACAAGCCACCGAATACCTGTACAAACAAACACCAACTTGCAACCAACACGACAAAGGGGTTGTCAATCCCTTCACGGTTATTCACAAAGTGAGATCTGAAAGAGATGGATAAATGGTAAAGTAATATTTTTGGTATTTTTTTATGGAACGGAAAGTAAAAGATTGCAAAGTAAGGGAACTGTGACAGAGATTGGCAAGTTGACAGAAAACTAATATGATGTAAAATAGACCTGGGGGCCATAGGTTTTACTAGAGGCTTCTCTCGAGATAGAAATTATTATGGTGGGTGAACAAATTACTGCCAAGCAATTGATACAAAAGCGCAAAGTTATGACGATATCTAAGGCAATGATCATGAATATAGGCATCACGTCCATGTCAAGTAGGCTGAAACGATTCTGCATCTACTACTATTATTTCACACATCGACCGCTATCCAGCATGCATCTAGAGTATTAAGTTCATAAAGAACGGAGTAACTCCTTAAGCAAGATGACACGATGTAGAGGAATTAACTCAAACAATTTGATGAAAACCCCATCTTTTTATCCTCGATGGCAACAATACAATACGTGTCAGTTCCCTTTCTGTCACTAGGATCGAGCACCACAAGATTGAACCCAAAGCTAAACACTTCTCCCATTGCAAGAAAACGAATCTAGTTGGCCAAACCAAATCGATAGTTCGAAGAGAGTTGCAAAGCTATCAAGTCATGCATAAGAGAATTCAGAGGAGATTCAAATAATATTCATAGATAAGCTGATCATAAATCCACAATTCATCGGATCTCGACAAACACACCATAGAAGAGTATTACATCGAATAGATCTCCAAGAACATCGAGGAGAACTTTGTATTGAGAATCAAAGAGAGAGAAGAAGACATCTAGCTACTAGCTATGGACCCGTAGGTCTGAGGTAAACTACTCACCCTTTATCAGAGAGGCAATGGTGTTGATGTAGAAGCCCTCCGTGATCGATTCCCCCTCTGGCAGGATGCCGGAAAAGGCCCCAAGATGGGATCTCACCGGAATAGAAGGTTGCGGCGGTGGAAAAGTGGTGTCGTGGCTCCCCTGAATGTTTTTGGGGTATAGGAATATATATAGGAGGAAGATCTAGGTCAGGTGGTCTACGAGGGGCCCGCAAGGTCGGGGGGCGGGGTGGCGCCCTACCCCCTTGGGCGCGCCCTCCACCCTTGTGGCCGCCCCGTGGCTTGATACGTCTCCAACGTATCTATAATTTTTGATTGTTCCATGCTATTATATTATCCATCTAAGATGTTTTATATGCATTTATATGCTATTTTATATGATTTTTGGGACTAACCTATTAACCTAGAGCCCAATGCCAGTTTCTGTTCTTTCCTTGTTTTTGACTTTTACAAAAAAGGAATACCAAACGGAATCCAATTGATGTGCCAATTTTTGATGATTTTTTATGGACTAAAAGAAGCCCCCGTAGTAAAAGAGTTGGGCCAGAACAGTCCCAGGCCGTCCACGAGGGTGGAGGCGCGCCCTACCCCCCGGGCGCACCGCCCTATCTCATGGACAACTCGAGCACCTCCCTGACTTGTTCTCAACACCAAAAATTCCTATAAATATTGAAACCTCCAGAAAATAACCTAGATCGGGAGTTCCGCCGCCGCAAGCCTCTATAGCCACCGAAAACCAATCTAGACCCGTTCCGGCACCCTGCCTAAGGGGGGAATCCCTCTCTGGTGGCCATCTTCATCATCCCAGCGCTCTCCATGACGAGGAGGGAGTAGTTCACTGAGGGAGTCCTGGATTAGGGGGTCTCCGGACAGCCGGACTATATCCTTTGGCCGGACTGTTGGACTATGAAGATACAAGATTGAAGACTTCATCCCGTGTCTGGATGGGACTCTACTTGGCGTGGAAGGCAAGCTAGGCAGTACGGATATGGATATCTCCTCCTTTGTAACCGACCTTGTGTAACCCTAGCCCCCTCCGGTGTCTATATAAACCGGAGGGTTTTGGTCCGTAGGACAACATACAATCACACCATAGGCTAGCCTCCAGGGTTTAGCCTCTCTGATCTCGTTGTAGATCTACTCTTGTAATACTCATATCATCAAGAAAATTCAAGCAGGATGTAGGGTTTTACCTCTATCAAGAGGGCCCGAACCTGGGTAAAACATTGTGTCCCCTGCCTCCTGTTACCATCCGCCTTAAACGCAAAGTTCGGAACCCCCTACCCGAGATCCGCCGGTTTTGACACTGACATTGGTGCTTTCATTGAGAGTTCCACTGTGTCGTCACCATAAGTCTCGATGGCTCCTTCGATCATCACTAGCGATGCGGTCCAGGGTGAGGCTTTCCTCCCTGAACAGATCTTCATATTCGGCGACTTTGCATTGCGGACCAATTCGCTTGGCAATCTGGAGCAGATTGAGAGCTACGCCCCTGGCCATCAGGTCAGATTCGGAAACTTGAACTACACGACCGATATCCGGTGAGACTTGATCTTCGACGGATTCGAGCCCATGCCGGACACGCCACGCAGTCACGATGAGCAAGATGTAACTCTACTGTTGGACAGTGTTCGGGAGATCGCATCCGCAGCTACTCCAGCCTTTAAGCTGGAGCAAGTTGCGCCATCCGAGAGCGGAGGGATGGACCCCGCCATGGAGGCCGCACTCTCAGCGGCGATAGAGCCGGATACTGACTTCACCCCTTATGAGAGCCGTGTTGCCGAACCACTGGATTCATCCTCGGCCACGGACTCCGAGCCGCTCGTATCCGTGCCCGTCGAGTCCGACTGGGCGCCGATCATGGAGTTCACCTCCACGGATATCTATCAGCACTCACCTCTTGGAGATGTGCTAAATTCATTAAGGTCTCTCTCCTTATCAGGAGAACCTTGGCCAAACTATGTTCGGCTAGAATGGGATGTGGACGACGAAGAAATTTGCTGCCCACCCACCACCCACTTAGTAGCCACTGTCGATGACTTAACCGACATGCTCAACTTCGGCTCCGAGGACTTCAACGGTATGGACGACGGAGCCACAGACAAACCAGAACCACCACCCACAGGGCGCTGGACCGCTACTTCATCACATGATGTATACATGGTGGACACCCCCAACGAAGCCAATGGCGACGAGAAAGCGGAGGATGACCCCTCCAAGAAGCAACCCAAGCGCCAACGTCAGCGGCGCCGCCCTAAGTCCCGCCATAGCAAAAACAGCGATAACAATAGTCCACGCGACTCCGAAAAAGACAACAACTGCACCACCCCGGTGGCAGAAAACGATCAAGATGCAGACGGCAAACATAGTACGGATCCTACGTCCGAACATGATGACGCCGAAGATAAGCATCATCAATCCCCGTCTAGGGAAGAAAACAGTCCGGACGATGATGCACCCATCATCCCGGAAACACACTTGGAGCAAGAGAACCTCCGCAGAAGGCTTACTGCCACAACGAGAAGCCTGAAGAAACAGAAGCAAAGGCTCAAGGTCGCACAAGATACGCTCAACAGCAAGTGGAACAAATTAACAAAGTATGGTAGAAGCTACCACCCAAATAGATATCCAAAGCGCAAGCTATTACCGGAATTCGACGACGAGGCCTTAGAGCCCATACAGCCGATAAGTGATACGGCAAACAGGCCATATCGACCACCCTGTGAACGCGATAGAGCGACTAACAAAGTCATGCATAAGTCAACACACGTTCTACGTGAGAACTTGCGTCAAAAATCCGGCGCGACCAGATCTATCTATGGATCTAGGAAGCGTCCTACGGTACACAACTAGCACCGAATACTACAACCGTCTGAACACTACAGCGCATCCCAATACAGGGGTGCCGCACACCCACTATGTTTCACTGATGAGGTGCTGGATCACCCATTCCCAGAAGGATTCAAACCAATGAACATAGAGGCATACGACGAAACCACAGACCCTGGAGTCTAGATAGAGGACTTCATCCTCCATATTCATATGGCTCATGGAGACGATCTCCACGCCATTAAATACTTGCCCCTCAAGTTTAAAGGGTCAGCTAGGCACTGGCTGAAAAGCCTCCCCGAAAACTCAATTGGAAGTTGGGAGGAGCTCGAGGACACTTTCCGGGCCAATTTTCAAGGGACTTATGTCCGACCTCCGGATGCAGACGATTTAAGTCACATAATCCAACAATCCGGAGAGTCCGCCCGAAAGCTTTGGAACAGGTTCCTCACCAAGAAGAACCAAATAGTCGACTGTCCAGACGCCGAAGCCTTAGCAGCTTTTAAACACAGCGTCCGAGACGAATGGCTCGCCAGACACCTCGGTCAAGAAAAACCGAGAACAATGGCAGCTCTAACAAGCCTCATGACCTGGTTTTGTGCAGGCGAGGATAGCTGGTTGGTCCGTAGCAGCACCAGCGACCCAAGCACATCCAAAGTAAGGGATGGCAATGGTAAACCACGACGCAACAAAAACAAGCATCGAAATAAAGAAGGCAGCCCAGATAATACGGCGATAAACGCCGGATTCAGGGGCTCCCAACCAGGTCAGCGGAAAAAGCCTTTCAAAGGCAGCAGAGAAGGACAATCTGGCCTAAACAAAATCCTTGACAAGCTTTATCAGATTCACAGCACCCCAGACAAACCTACAAATCGTACCCACAGAGAATGTTGGGTCTTCAAGCAGGCCAGTAAACTAAACGCCGAACACAAAGGGGAGTAGACACCAAGCGAAGATGAGGATGAACCTCGCTAGCAAAGCACCAGAGGACAGAAAAAATTCCCACCGGAGGTTAAAACAGTAAACTTGATCAATGTGACAAGCAGGAGAAGCGATCGCGCACTCCGATGCACACGCGCCATCGAGCCCGTCACCCTAGGTCCAACCCCTGGTTGGCCTTCCCGATCACTTTTGATCGTAGGGATCACGATACACATATCCAGCGCGAAGGACTGACGGCCTTGGTGTTAGACCCAATAATAAATGGGTACCATTTCACAAGGGTCCTCATGGACGGCGGCAGTGATCTCAATCTCATATATCAAGACACAGTCCGCAAAATGGGGATAGACGCGACACAAATAAGCCACAGTAATACTACCTTCAAGGGAGTAATACCAGGGCAAGAGGCCCACTGTATGGGCTCTCTACTACTAGAGGTGGTATTCGGTTCTCCCGATAACTTCCGAAGTGAAACGTTAACTTTTCACATCGCTCCATTCCGAAGTGATTTTCAAGCACTACTCGGAAGGGCGGCTTTCGCTCGTTTTAATGCAATACCGCATTATGCTTTTCTCAAGCTCAAGATGCCCGGTCCACGAGGCGTCATTACAGTTAGCGGAAATACTAGCCGTTCTTCACGTACGGAAGAGGACGCGGCGGCTCTAACAGCCGCACACTAGACGGCCTCACCAACCAGAAAAATGGCAGGTCGTCAAGACCACGGACACGGTTAGACGAGTCCAGCATGCCATCATACATGTATAAGATTGGTTTCAAACCCTCATAAAGCGATACCGGGGGCTTCCCGCATGTAATCAGGGCTAGCCCGGCTCAACTAGGCTTCTCTGGAATTCTGATAACTCATTCTTCTTTTTGGCATGGCAACTTTCATCTAAGTTACAATTGTGCTACACTCGTCCAGGACACGGCACAACGGAGACACATGTGCAAACGTGCAGCAGGGACCAGCCAAAAGGTTTCTTTTTAGATTAAGGCCCTGCGTAAACCTTTTTTACTGTCTCTTGTTGCTCACATCCTCCGGATACTCCACACAATCGAGAAGGATGCCGACATTATTGGCATGTAGCCACGCCAGGATTTTGCACGTACCTGGACACATGGGGTTTCTTATAAAGGGCATTGTTTAGCCCGGTATATGTTATAAAGACCAAACACCTTAGGGAGTGTTCAGCGTCGTGAGTTTGGCCCTATATGCATCAAGTCTGAATCATGTCTTTGGTCGAATGTTTGGTTTGACCGGCTCCCACGTTTTGGCACCTTACGTTCCGTTATATCGGCTAAGGTAGCACTGGGAGAACTACTACGATTGTGCCCTGGTTCATCCGGATGAGCACTTCAATAGAGAAAGCCGAAAACTGACCGTGATGATATAGCGAGAGACTGGTCAACCACTCGATGACTAATCGGAATCTTCGGGATTCCTCCGCATTAACGAAGGGTCGTTTCCCGGTCATGTACGTACGTGCACCATATTTGGACGAGCGTAGAAGTACCAGGGGCTCTATAGTAGCCCCACTGTCAAACTGTTATGGCTAAGTGAAAGTGTTAAAGCAATATAGTCCGATTGCCTTGTTCGCTACGCTATCACCTCCTTAACGGACCAAGACGTTGGATCAAGTGTGGATATGCATCTTTTGCAAACACCCCCGCATTATATGCATGGGGGCGGAAGCCGACGACATCAAACTTTCAGGTTATATACATATATACATAAACGGCCGCACACGAGGCATCATAGTACTTTCGGGCAGAAGTATAAATACAGCCTTGATTAATTCAGAAAAACATTGTTTGTACAATGGGACTACATGTCACTAGAAAATAATATTCTTCGAGCACTGAGCCTCTATCGAATGAGCGCCTTCAAGGACTTCTTCAAAGTAGTGCTAGGCAGCCACTCGGCCTATGGCCGAACCCTGTGCCGCAACAGTGGTGGCCTCCATCTCCGCCCAGTATGTTTTGACACGGGCAAGGGCCATCCGCACACCTTCTATGCACGTTGATCTCTTTACAGCATCGATGCGTGGCACAGCTTCAAGGAATTGTTGCACTAAGCTAAAGTAGCTACTCGTCCTTGGCCCTCCTAGCCACAGGTGATCCACAACGGACCTCATGGCAAGTCCGGACAACCTGTGGAGCTCGGCCCAACCAGTCAATCGCTCATTCAGCAGCAGCGGACGGACCGGAGCATGAAACTGTGACCAGAACAACTTCTCCACTTCGGGACCTTTCTGATCCTTGAAGTACTTGGCTGCATCAGCAGCACTTGCAGCCAAATCCATGTACTCGTCCGCAGAACTCCATACCCGGTCCAGAGGAGCATACTTCGGATCTCCGAACTTAGTCCACAACAAGAAGGGCTTCCCAGACACGATATCTGCAGCTTGATTCAGCTCCTCCTTTGTCGCTCTAATTTTGGAGCGGGCTTCCTTGGCAGCCACCCGGGCCTTCTCCAGGTCCGTCGCTTTCGCCCGGTCTTCTTCTTCAAGAAGCCGGTAATGGTCAGCAGCATCTTTTAACTCTACATCCATCTTGGCTATTTTCTCCTTGCTCTCGCAATGCGTGGACTTTTCGGCCCTTAACTCTTCGACCGCCTTTAAAGCGGCTGCATTGCTACTCCTCGCTTGCTCCTTGGCTCGGGCAAGCTCCGCCCGAAGGGTCTCCACGGTGGCAGCTCCGTCTGCAGTCACAACATATTAAAGATAGCATCATGCTGCTCTTACTATGTGACGATCACCAGAAAAATCACTCACCCTGTGTCTCGTCAAGCCGCTTGTTGACAAGCACGATGTCGGCATCTGCCACATCCAGCTGCCGCTTTAGTTCGGCAAACCCATCAGTCCGGCTAGCCACCAAAGCTTCAACCACCTGCACATAAAGGCGGACTGGTTATTACCTGGGACTATGATCCTCTGTTTGCCGCCGTTCTCGACGACAACCAGAGTCTCAGGGGCTACTATCTGCATGGGCATACCTAACATATGCGGTACTGTTAAAGGCATACATTATTTCACGTACCTCGAAGCCTTTCAGCAGACTCATAAAAGCTTCATGCAAACCGCTTTCGGCGGATGAAATCTTTTCAATTACCGTACCCATTAGCATACGATGTGCTTCCGAGATGATAGCTTGCCCCAGAAGATCCTTCAGCACGTCCGACCGCACACTGTACGGACCCTTGTTGTCGCTCTCCTCAGGAGCCGGATACTGGGGATGCCGGGCAGCCAAAGGGTTATCTTCTGGCGACATTGGATCCGGAGATACCCTTCACGATGACACTTCAAGGTCGCCTGCTTCTTGAGCTGGGGAGTCCGGGGGGAGGCGTTTCGCTCTCCATCATCTTGGGAAGAAGATCCCCCGAAGATTAACTCTGTCGAGAAGAGCTGTGATCCGGACTACAATATACAAGCATCGGTTATTGTCTTCGGAAGTAAGGTAGGATATCTTCACTATTAAGTACTTTTTGATTACTTACAGCTCGATAGACGGCTGATCCCCGCACGGACATTGTGCGGCAAGAATACCCTCCGAGGCAGGACCCTCTGGTGGAGATTTCTTCTCCCGTTTGGAAACCTTAGTTTCTGGATCTTTAGAGGTAGTCCTCTTCCTTCCCCAGGGAGGGAGAATGTCAGATTCTTCCCCTTGGTTACCCTCCCTCGCGGAGGCGCTCATTCCTTCGATTGGAATAGGTAGTGATGGAGTCCCGCTTTCGCCCTCTTCATTCCCCATTCATCTTCCTTTGAGGGCACTAGACGAGGTGATGGCTCGAGCATCTTTTCCAACACCGAATTGTCCAAGCCTTCAGGAAGGGGAGCCGAACATCGGATCATCTTCGCCTTTGCTATCCAGTCCTGGTCAAAGAGCGATTCATCAGAATAATGTCATGATAAACAAAAGGATAGTATGTTCAGACAGGGGATCACTTACTTGGGCAGCGGGGCGGTTGCAGCTCAGGCCCACGTCCTTGGTAGTGTCCGGACACTCTATTTGGGGTCCGAAGAACGATTTGTACATCTCCTCGTGCGTCATGTCGAGGAAATGCTGAATAGTGCGTGGTCCTTCCGGGTTGAATTCCCACATGCGGAGTGGCCGGCGTTTGCAAGGCTGGACTCGACGAACCAGCATAACTTGCATTACCATAACTAGACTGAAATCTCCCTTGAAGAGATCTCGGATACAACTCTGTATTATTGGCACGTCCTTTGCTGGACCCCAGCTCAGCCCCCTGCTGATCCATGACATCAATTGTGGTGGGGGACGAGCGAAAGGTGGGGGCAGCTACCCATTTGGCACTTCGGGGAGCTGTGACGTAAAACCACTCCCATTGCCACAATCCGGACACCTCTGGAAAGGAACCCTTTGGCCATGGAGCGTCAGCAATTTTTCTTATTAAAGCACCTCCGCACGTTGCGTACTACCCCTCGACCATCTTCGGCTTCACATCGAAGGTCTTGAGCCACAGGCCGAAGTGAGGGGTAATGCGGAGGAAGGCCTCACACATGACAATAAATGACGAGATGTTAAGAAGGGAATCCGGGGCCAGATCGTGAAAATCCAGCCTGTAATAGAACATAAGACCCCTAACCAAGGGATCCAGAGCGAGGCCTAGTCCTCGGAGGAAGTGGGAGACGAACACAACGCTCTTGTTGGGTTCGGGAGTAGGGACGACCTGCCCTCGGGCGGGCAGCCTATGCGAAATTTCGGCGGTCAGATATCTGGCCTCCCTCAACTTCTTGATGTCCTCCTCCGTGATGGAGGAAGGCACCCACCGGCCTTGAAGGCTGGATCCAGACATGATTGAAGGTCCGAAGCACCTGACCTGAGCTTTGGGTGTTAGAACTCAAGGCGGGGGAAGGATTCGATTGAGCACAGGAGGGAAAAAGAAAAGGCCTTGTCCATTTATAAAGGGGATGAATATTAGGCGTCCTCCTCGTGGCCGTTCGAGACTTACCTAAGATCTAGGAGCCATACCAATAGACGCGGTTGGGTTACCCACGTTTGTATTAATGAGAATCCCGTGATAAGGGGAACACGATCTCTGCTTTGACAAGACGTGTCAAGAAACCGCCTCGCGTTATGTGCGGGGCTGGTTAAAGAAAAACAGTTCTAATAATTACCGGGTCATGGCGTGATGTCATGCTGCCAAAACGCATCAGCATATTAGATTTGTGGAAATATTATTCTCTCTATGATGGTATGTGGAACTTATTTTGCAGGGGCGGACACTATCCTTGTATTCAAACTCTTCCGTGGTGTATTCGGAGGAGGAACCCGCCTTGCAATGCCGAAGACAACACTGCGTGCCAGACTCATCGTCATTGAAGCCTGGTTCGGGGGCTACTGAGGGAGTCCTGGATTAGGGGGTCTCCGGACAGCTGGAGTGTTGGACTATGAAGATACAAGATTGAAGACTTCGTCTCGTGTCCGGATGGGACTCTACTTGGCGTGGAAGGCAAGCTAGGAAGTACGGATATGGATATCTCCTCCTTTGTAACTGACCTTGTCTAACCCTAGCCCCCTCCGGTGTCTATATAAACCGGAGGGTTTTAGTCCGTAGGACACATACAATCATACCATAGCCTAGCTTCTAGGGTTTAGCCTCTCTGATCTCGTGGTAGATCTACTCTTGTAATACTCATGTCATCAAGAACAATCAAGCAGTACGTAGGGTTTTACCTCTATCAAGAGGGCTCGAACCTGGGTAAAACATCATGTCCCCTGCCTCCTGTTACCATCCGCCTTAGACGCACAGTCCGGGACCCCCTACCCGAGATCCGCCGGTTTTGACACCGACATTCACCCTCGAGGCTGAGGGTATGTACCAGTAGCTATGTGTTTGATCTCTCTCTCTCTCATATTCTTGATTCGGCACGATCTTGATGTATCGCGAGCTTTGCTATTATAGTTGGATCTTATGATGTTTCCCCCCTCTACTCTCTTGTAATGGATTGAGTTTAACCTTTGAAGTTATCTTATCAAATTGAGTCTTTAAGGATTTAAGAACACTTGATGTATGTCTTGCATTTTCTTATATGTGATGACAATGGGATATTCATGTGATCCACTTGATGTATGTTTTGGTGATCAACTTGTGAGTTCCGTGACCTCGTGAACTTATGCATAGGGGTTGGCACATGTTTTCGTCTTGACTCTCCGGTAGAAACTTTGGGGCACTCTTTGAAGTTCTTTGTGTTGGTTGAATAGATGAATCTGAGACTGTG
Source organism: Triticum aestivum (assembly GCF_018294505.1). Classification (NCBI taxonomy): domain Eukaryota; kingdom Viridiplantae; phylum Streptophyta; class Magnoliopsida; order Poales; family Poaceae; genus Triticum; species Triticum aestivum. Next base: position 173,426,301 of record NC_057812.1, read on the forward strand.
TGATGCATATCGTATAATCATACCCACAGATACTTGAGGTGACATTGGAGTATCCAGGTGACATTAGGGTTTTGCTTGATTTGTGTCTTAAGGTGTTATTCTAGTACAAACTCTAGGATAGATCGAACGGAAAGAATAGCTTCGTATTATTTTACTACGGACTCTTGAATAGATCGATCAGAAAGAATAACTCTGAGGTGGTTTCGTACCCTACAATAATCTCTTCGTTTGTTCTCCGCTATTAGTGACTTTGGAGTGACTCTTTGTTGCATGTTGAGGGATTGTTATATGATCCAATTGCACTAGTGAAAGTATGAACCCTAGGCCTTGTTTCAACACATTGCAATACCGTTTTCGCTCACTTTTATCATTAGTTACCTTGCTTTTTTATATTTTCAGATTACAAAAACCTATATCTACCATCCATATTGCACTTGTATCACCATCTCTTCGCCGAACTAGTGCACCTATACAATTTACCATTGTATTGGGTGTGTTGGGGACACAAGAGACTCTTTGTTATTTGGTTGCAGGGTTGTTTGAGAGAGACCATCTTCATCCTACGCCTCCCATGGATTGATAAACCTTAGGTCATCCACTTGAGGGAACTTTGCTACTGTCCTACAAACCTCTGCACTTGGAGGCCCAACAACGTCTACAAGAAGAAGGTTGTGTAGTAGACACCATGGCTATTCTGGCTTGCACTCCAAGTCTCCTGGGTGCCGTCTGGTCCAAGAAAAATCATCGCGAAAGTTTTATTCCGTTTGGACTCCATTTGGTATTCCTTTTCTGCGAAACTCTAAAACAAGGAAAAAACAGAAACTGGCACTAGCACTGGGCTCTAGGTTAATCGGTTAGTCCCAATAATTATATAAAATAGCATATTAATGCATATAAAACATCCAAAACAGATAATATAATAGCATGGAACAATAAAAAATTATAGATACATTGTAGACGTATCATAGCTACAATGCGAAAAAAATTAATGGGTTTGCAATTGTACTTAAAGTAGTGTTATTATACTAACGGATCTCACTAAGTTTTCTGTTAAGTTTTGTGTGGGTGAAGTGATCAAAGATCGAGGAGGTATCGATATGAGGAGAAGGAGGAGAGGCAAGAGTTCAATCTTGCACTACAAAAAATACACTTCCGTGATGATACGTGTTTGTCACAGTAGGTCGCTTTTTTTGTCATGCATGTACATCCATGACAAATTTATGACAGAATCAAGATAGTCATACCTGTTCTATCGTAGAAGTGTTCCATGACATTACCAAAATTATCATCACGGAAGTGTCCACTTCCATGACAATAAATCGCGCGTCACAGAAGTGCTTTCGTCAAGGGTGACCGACACGTGGCATCCACCATAACGGAACGCCGTTAAGCTATCGGGTCGGGTTTTGGATCCGATAACCCGTTAACAGCCCCGACCAATGGGGATTTTCCACGTGTAAAATCATCATTGGCTGGAGGAAACACGTGTCGGCTCATCGTTGGGACAGATGTCATCCACTCACTTGACAGAAGGCGCCTATGATACGTCGACACGTGGCACGGCCCAACAGTGGCCCATTCCTGTGAAAAGGCCAGCCCATTTTACTTGGTCAAAAGCTGGCGGGCCGGCCCATGGAAAGCCTGTTAATGGCCTGTTCGCATATAGCCCATTTACAGCCCGCTAACCCAAGGCCCGTTACGCCCTATCCGAATTAGGCCCAGTAGCGTCATCTGGGCCGTCCAATATGATTCCAGCCCGTTTTCACTTCTGGCCCATGTATAGCCCATGCCGTCTTTTGGCCCATATGAGGCCCTTTGTAACTCTTGGCCCATTAGCGGCCCGTGCTGAAACTGGCCCGTAATGAACAGTGTATCACTTTACACCCATTAACGGCCCGTGGTGAAACTGGCCTGTAATGAACAGTGTATCACTTTATACCCATTAACGGCCCGTTATTCCGTTGGGCCGTCTCCAGCCCATGTTATCTTTCGGCCTTCTCAGAGCCCATTTATTCTTGGGCTCATTTCCAGCATTCGTTTACTTATGGCCCGTTACTGTCATTTTCTGCTTGTGGGCCAAATTTAGCCCATGGTTACAGTCGGCCCGTTTGTGGTCCGTTAATACGTTGGGCCGTTTTCATAGCGTCAACAAATACGGCCTATTAACGATGGCCCGTTATGGTCGGCCCATGAACGAACGATTCCAACTCTAGCCCGTTTACGGCAGAATGTGGTCTTTTTGGCCCATGTTTGGCCAATCGATCATACGGCCCGTATAAGGCCCATTGATGATACGGCCCGTAGAAGGCCCATTGATGATATGACCCATAGAAGGCACATTGTTTCTACGGCCCGTAGAAGGCCCACTGTTTCTACGGCCCATAGAAGGCCCACTGTTTCCACGACCCGTAGAAGGCCCACTATTTCTACGGCCCGTAGGAGGCCCAGTGTCACTACAATAAATATTAGCCAATGGTATTGTGGCCTAGTTTTCAAAAATAGGTTATTGCAGCCACTAGCAAACCACAGGAAAAGAACTGCACTGACTACAAGCAAACAAATAAACAAGACAACAAGGAAATAAATAAGCAAGCAACTTACACTAGGCTATCACGGCTATTACACATATTACATCCAATGGGCATCAAAGTTTGCCACCAGTGCAAATATAGGGAACACAGCATCATATAAACGCCGCAGCAAAACAAGTCCAGAACTGAAACCACTTTAGAAGAGCTCAAGAAACAATATCCTGGGTACCCATAATGCTGGCAAGATGCTTAGCAAGCTTATTAAGTTTCTCTTGTTTGGCGCTTAAGTCCTCCGGTGCTTGCTGTTGCACCAGAAAGTATGCATCTGAATTCTGCAAGGACTTCCTCAGTCCTTCGGCTTCCTGTCGCATAACATCTGATCGATGTCTTTAAACTTGAAGTTGAGACTCAAGAAGCCGAACTAATTCAGGCAATGAGTTCGAAGAGCTGGTGCCAGTAGTGGTAGCCACTAACTCGAACACTACATCAAGAGAGGACTTTGGGGTTGTCTCAGTGTCTTCGATATAGTTTTTATCAGCTTTCTTGGAGACCAACAGGGATGTCTCACTATCTTGAACCTTATCTGCATTACTTCCTTTACCATTGCATAACGGGGTACTCTTCTCCAATATTTTATCCGTGTTCTAAAAGAGAAACAAACAAACACATCTCAGGTTTACAATGTAGTATATGAAACTCATTTTGGTAAACCAGTTCACTAGTAAGGTGGACAGGATAACAACATGAAACAAACATATATCTATGTAGTATGGTCACTGTATGGTCTATATCATTCTAGTTTATGTTGCCAAATCAAGATAGATACAGTTCGAATCATATCTATTTAAGACAAAGCAACATAGACAGAATATAAGTGTGGGAAACTACACAGCAATAACAACACTTGTAATGTGCATGGCATGAGAACATAATTTTTTATTCAATTGAAACTGAAATCAACATAGAGCAAGTTACAATAGCAAATAACCAAACACGTTGAAGAAACAGGTTTAAAACATACCTGTTGCGCCATTGGAGTTTCAATTGCATCCTTCAAATTTGAAATTAGTTGGTATCAGTAAATACAGTGATGCAAGAGCAAAGTAGTATGAACCATAGCTACGGAACCTGCCTGAGAACAATTCTTCTTCTGCTTTAAGCGTTGACTTCGGGTTCGGAGTGGTGGTCCTCATGATTTGGGCACTGCAGTTGCCTTACAAACTGCTCGTGTTTGGGTGCTCTGTGGTGGAGACGGTGCTGTGTCAACGGGAACTGGGTGTCTATCTGCTGGGGTTGGGGTTAGAAGGGGTGTAGCTGGTTCTCTGTCCAACTGGGTAGGGGTACAATCTGCATGAGTGTGGGTTATGTGTGTGGGGCTAGTTCTTGGGCAAGTACAATCGTGGTTCTATCTGCATCAACAGGTAGCACGATCTTTTCTGAAGACCGTGTTTTTACTCCCATAGATACTGCCATCACTCCCTCCAATTGAAATGGCTGATAAACAAGAAAAGTAGTTGAATGTACAGACATTGTAAGATAGACAAGTGCAATGGATAGTAGGGAAGAAAACAGGGCATGAAATCATTCACATTTATGTTGTCTAAGCAAACAGAATAGCAGGACATAATTTCACATATATGATGGCTAATTAAACAGGATAGCATGACACAATTTCACATGTATGATGGCTAAGTAAACAGGATAGAATGACATAATTCAAAATATGATGACTATGTAAACAGGATGACACGATATAACTATACGATGTGTCTATTAAAGTGGTTGGCATGCCATAAATCACAAACATGCCGTCGATGGAAACATGATGGCATAATATAATTCACGAATAGAATGACATAATTTAAATATGATGACTATGTAAATAGGATGAGATGATATAACTATATTATGTCTTTAGAAAATGGGTTGGCATGCCATAATTCAGATACATGTTGTCTATGTAAACATCATGGCATGACATAATTCAAATATATGATTTATATACTAAGGAAGTGAGCAGAGGGCAATCGCATATATGATGTGTCAACTAAGGAGATGGCATTCAATATTGTGTATATGATGTAAAAACTAAGCATTGCAATACAACGTATGCATTATATGAGTAATATAACCCTGCCAAGTTTGAGCATACACCTAAGGGGGATAGTAGGACTAGTCATCTGCCTCTGAATCCTCCTCTGAAGAGCTATCTGTAACCAGCAAGATATCTGCTTCAGCAGGTAGCATTGTCTGCTCTGAAGACCTTGTTTTCACTCCAGATTTCTCCATCACCAATTCAAATGGCTGATACACAGGAAGAGCAGTTGAATATACAAACATTATCGACAAAAGCAATGAGAAATACAAAAAAAGGACGACTTGATATAATTCACATATATGACGCTTGCCTAAACAACATGGCATTGCATAATTCACATACATAATGCCTTGCAACAAGATAACATTGCATAATTCACATATATAATGTCTTGCAACAAGATGGCATTGCATAATTCACATATATGGTAATTAGACACTAAACAGGTGGCATTCACACAAAGCATGTCTAAACTAAGCAAATGACATAGCAATGCAAGATACCATACACACGATATGAGCAACATAACCCTGCCAAGTTAGGGCATGCACCTCGGGGGGGGGGGGAATATGACTGGTCATTTGTCTCTGAATCCTCCTTTGAGGAGCTATCGGTAACCAGCAACACATGCGCTTCGTCAGATAGCATTGTCTGCTCTGAAGACCTTGTTTCCACTCCAGATTTTTCCATGACCGTGCCAAATGGCTGATGCACTGGAAGAGTAATTGAATGTACTAAAATTGTTGACAAATTTAACACGTAATAAAAAAATGATGGCATGATATAATTCACATATAAGATGACTGGCTAACCAGGGTGGCATTGCAAAATTCACATATATGATGCCTGGCTAGACAAAATGGCATTGCATGATTCACATATACGATAAAGAAACTAAACAGATGACATTGACACAAAGCATGTCTAAACTAAGCAGATGACATCTTTAAAGCAATGCAAGGCACCATATGCATGATATTACCAACATCAGCATCCAAGTTAGAGCGAAGACCTCATGGGGTAAATATGAGTGGTCTTCTCCTTCTGAATCCCCCTCATAACAGTTATCTTCCTCTTGATTACGATTCGAAATGGGTGGAGGGGGGGTTGCCTTTGCGCCCACCATGGAACGATGTCTGCATGAAATTTTATTACCATGCAAGGCTCGTCTCTTTTGCTCTACATGATCAGTTCCATTGTGTACAATAACTGGCATGCATAGGAATAAAACATGGTGAGATTATGTAAGGGTGCATGCAGAAATCCAGAGTGATGGTAGCAAACTGTGGATAGACACAAAACCAATGATAGCAGGCACATAATAGCTTTAGTTAAAAAATACAGATAATGGATCCTTTAATGTTTGTTTGCACCCAACATGAAACTCATAGTAGACACCGGAGATTAACCAGATAGTAGACAGATAGTACTGATTGTTGCGCCAATATGTACCCCACAACCATTTAAAAACTCAAGTTTCAACATTAGTTTGGACCTGACCCGGAGTCTAATAGGTGAACACGACGATAATGTAGCATGTCATCATATTAAGCGACGCATAACGTAAGCAGACACAGAAGAGTGCGACCTCTCTAGCGGACCCGTGTAGTCCTCAAGGTCATCTTCTCCATTGATGATGGTAATGCAGTTGCCGTGGCTGCCGACGGCGGGGAAGAAGATCTGAGGCAGCGAAAGACAGTCTAGAGAGCGGATCCCTGCTGTGGTGAACCCTTCCATCGTTGGAGCAGCTGAGCTGGGGTGGAACACAGCACCGCAGGAGCAGGACAAACCACACAAGGTTTTCTTTGACACATATCTGTAACAGAAGTAATTGAGTAAGGGCTTGTTTGAATTTGAGGATTCTAACAATGCAGGGATAGGAAATAGACAGGAATAGGATAGGAATGCACGTGCAAAACAGAGAATTTAAAACACAGGATTTCTGCCAATCTGGGTGTTTGATTCACAACAATTGGAAGATCACAGGATGCAAAAAGCATGGTGAGATTAAGTCAAACCACAAGAAAATGTACGGTTATAATGCTATTATGCTACTATCTCTTAGTCTTGTGCTTGATGAATAAGAATACGAATAGGAGGAGAAGTTGAAATTAGAATTCCTACGGTTTTTCTTTCAAGGAGACACTAAAGGAACAAATCCTACAGTTTTCCTTTGCTCCATTCCTTTGCACCAAATTCATGAAAAGTAGTACCATAGGAAACTTTCCAATTCCGATGTTTTTCATTCACTTTTCCTTTCAAGCACTGGCGATTCTAGTAGGCAGGCTTGAGCAAGGAAATCCTACACTAAAAAAATGTTTCTGTGCTACTTCTATTACTTTGGACCCAGGCCACTACCATACTAGCTCAACTCCCAGGCCCATCGACAAATGCACAGCTCAAACGCGCAGAGATAAATAATGATGGCATTCAAGAGAGTCCATCACGGATAGCTAAGTTGCCTGGTACCTCACTGCTTGTCATATAGTAGGATAAAATAATCGTATTTCCCATTACTACGAGTGCTCAGTGGACAATATATATAACATGTAGGGTAAAAAAGAGATGCAACAAGTGTACAACCTCTTTGGCGAAGCCATGTCGATCTCAGTGTGATTGGGTTGGCCGGTGAGGATGCTCCGACTGACTTGGCTGTCGGAGGAGGGGAAGAAGATCTTAGGTGTCTGGAGATGGAGCCCGAGGTACTGCTCCGCTGCGATGGAGGGTTTCATCGTTGGAGCAGCTCCGGTGAGTTGTACGACGCTGAGGCTGAAGCAGGACAAGAGAGACAACGAGCAACGTTAACCTGAGTGGAATTCTAATAGCATCTCCAATACATGACGTAAAATACATAAACACAAAGTGCTAGATGTAAAATACATCAGCCGCTCATCTCTGAACTTAACTGTCGAAACTGAATTTAACTATCGAAACTGAACTTAACTGTCGAAACTGAACTTAACTGTCGAAACAGAATTTTGCTGTTGAAACTGAATTTTGCTGTCGAAACTGAACGCACTACCAAGGTGAGGCTACACGTCGATCGACTGACTTTTTCATCTCTGGTCGGTCGATTTTGCAGCCGTTGGATACGAAATCAAGGGCCTGCGGTTCATCTTCAACCTCCACCCCCTGAGCCGGCCAAACAGCAGCCCCCCGCCGCCCGCGGCCGGCGGTGCGCCGCCCCGCCCGCCTCGAAAACACTCCACACTGCCGGTCCGCCGCCGCCCCGGCCATCCCTCTAGGCCCCCCTGTGCCAAGCTTTTTCTCCAGCGATCCCCACGCCACCGCCCCGCCACCGCCCCGCCAACGCCCCAACACCGCCGGTGACCACCGCCCCCATCCTGAACCCTAAGATAGATAGTGGGGTACCTCTCCGGCGAGCCCCCTCCCCGCTGCGGCTGGTTCTTCCTTCACCCCGGCAGCATCAGAGTGAAGTGTAGCTAAATCGGAGCAGCATCGCAAGCAAGAGCAAGAGCGAGAGCAGCGGCGCGAGCAAGAGCAATAGCAAGAGCAGTCCGGGCAGGGGACCGAGAGCAAGAGCAGAGCAGCAGCGCGAGCGAGAGCTAAAGCAGCAGCAGGTCCTACTGATGTGGACGTCACCACCTAGGGAGCGACGCCATGGAGGAACTGGCCGGCGACGCCACCGTGGATGGGGCCGCGCCCTGTTGGCTCGGGACCGAGCGCCGGCAGCACCGTGAGATCGGATCAAGAAGAAAATGCAACGATTAGTGCACAACCTCTTTGGTGGCGCCGATTAGGCCGCAGCTTCATCCGAGGAAACGGTGATGATGATGCTCTTCCGGTGGTGCAGGTGAAGACGGCAGTGTGGGAATGGAGGTGGCGCGAAAGACGAGGGGAACGTCGGGGCAGCTCCATGGAGGTGGTGGACGGTGTGGCTGAACCGGCGGGACGATGAGATCGACGACGGATCCTCATCTGGTACGGTGGATGAGGGACGTCGAGGTGTTGCTGTGGACGACATCGTCGGGGAAGAGGCTCCGGCTGGGTGGCGGACGGAGCAGGGTGTGGGGTTTCGTCGCGGGTTTTCGCGGCCTCGGTGTACGAATGGGTGGGCGGATGGGATGGCAGTGGGGAACCATGGCTTAGAGACGCGCTTGTCTGAAATGTGGGATAAGTTATGAAAGTACCCCCACCGATTTGAGGCGGTTCTTACGGTTCAGGGGTACCACGGGCATTTCATGTGTCGGGATTTCACAAGAGGTGTGAGTTTTCGCACGCGTTGTAATTTCGAAATAGCAAGGTGTGGGTTGAGATGGAGGGAGTTGTCGGAGCACAACGAGACAAAGATATATCTTAAATATTTCGGGCTAACAAGGCGCGGGTTGAAGAGGCGGGAGTTTCCCAGCACGATAGACAGAGATGCTAGCTTGAATTTTCGGCATAACAAAGCGCAGCTTGAAATTTCGGAAGAACAAGCTTAACGTGTACCCAAAAAAAGATAATTTGCACCTCAACACACACACAAACACCATTTAGACTAGAGTAAGGTACACGTGCATTGCACGCATGAGATTTGGCAACCAAATTATGAATAAATACCACATTATAGCATGCAAGATTTGAGTCATATATGCATCATGTAGATGTTCGTTTAATTCTTATAGTTCATTTCATTGAAAATCATCTAGTTTTTATAAGAAAGCTAATCTATTTTAAGATTCATGGAATTGTGCATCGTAAGACATAAAGTAAAAACAAACAATGGAAAATCATGTAGAAAAACATTTGGGCAATTCTGATATGGAAGATTCTAGAACAAATAAGAAGTGCTTGTGTTTTGATGTTTGTGCATTATGCTTAAGTTCAACCATGGAGTCTTCTAGATTATACATGTGGCGAAATCTGGTGGAATCTAGATGATATCCAACGACCACTAGTGCTCAAATTTGCCATCTTTGGACCACCGGATTCGCCTCATCCAACGACCATCTTTCAAAGTTAAAGTTACCCGCACACAATATAAAAAATATAATATATATAGGGGTACAGATATAGATATGTGATGCAAAAGTCGCCCATCATCTCCAATTAGAATAGTGTGTCCATGCACGGATGCGACGTGGCCAAATGATGTCTGCCATCGGTATCTCAAATTCAAATTAGTCTGGCCTTGTTCAATGTGTATACATTACAACATGCTCGTTTCCAAACCACACTGCGCAGATCTCCGTTATATTCATGCATGCATGGGTTTCAAACATCAGGATCTCTTATTCAAATATCTGAATTCAACTTTACATTGATTGTGACCTCACCTATTCAGCTATTCTTTTACACCCACACAGTAGTCTTCTCTTTATAATTGTACCACTAACCTTCTCTCGTGCATGCATGCACACACACTACCAGTCGGCATAATCCATCGCACACATGCAATCTTTTTCTTCAGGTCGGTCTCCCATGAAGGCACACACCAACACACATCCCCCTCTCCATCATATCGGGCATTTTTTATCTCTCACGCGTGCATGCGCAACAATCGATGTTCCTCTATGTATGTGTGTATATAGCTAGGTCTTTCATAGTTTTCCACACAAACCGATCAATCGATATATCCAGTGAGGTCTCACCCTGTTTCCCACGTCCACATCGATCAATCTATACCTCTATATATAATATTAACATATATAGCTAATACATCCACATTAATTATGTATCCAACGTCCCCCTCTCATCATCTATGCCTTCCGCTTCATCTCTCAGATGCGTGCACAATGGCGAAGACAAGGGGCAGTAAGGGCCCTACCCCCTCCCCCTAACATCACTATATATCAAGGCTAATATGAATGTGATCATTAGACAATTGCTGCTAAAAATGGTTTAAGTTTATGAATTGACCCTCCTCGTAAAGGATTAGCAATGCTTGGCCCCCTAGCTCATTTATTTTTCATGGCTCCGCCACTGCGCGCATCAGCGCACATGTTCGCCCTCTCTATCTAAATATCGGCACTTGTGCATTCCTTCATAGTCTCCCTCCACTCTGCCCCTCGCACCATCTTCTAGCCCGCCACCAGATTTTGCCACATGTACAATCTAGCAGACTCCATGGTTGAACTTAAGCATAATGCACAAACCTCAAAACAACAGTGGTTCTCTTTTGTTCTAGAATCTTCCGTATCATAACTGCCCAAACTTTTTTCTAGTTGAATTGCCATTATTTGTTTTTACTTTATGCTTTACAATGCACAATTCCATGAATCATAAAATAGATTAAGGGCTTCTTTGATTCAAAGGATTCTCAAAGGAATTTTGGAGGATTCTAATCATTAGGAATTTTCCTATCTTGGTTGTTTGATTCATAGGATTGTAAACCATAAGAATTTTTCCATATGATTCATTTGCACTAGATTTCATAGGAAACATCCCATCCACTCAAACCTCTTTGAAAGAATTCTGCATTTTTTCTATGCACAATCAAACACTCGTACAATCCTGTAGGATTCAAGACAACATTCCACTATAATCCCATGTTTTTCTTATTCCCGCGTTCCTAGCTTTTTTTATAAAAACTAATTGATTTTGAATGAGATGAACTATAAGAATTAAACGAAGGGCTACATCAGGCATATATGACTCAGAGCTTACATCCTATAGTGTGGTATTTATTCATAATTTGGTTGCAAAATCTGATGCGTGCAATGCACGTGTACCTTACTAGTACTTCGAGTATGTGCAAAACACGTAAATTAGAATACCAATGGCACGCTACATAGTGTCTCTCTTACAGTTCATGAAGCCACGTGGCACATGTGTAGGCGTTGTCGCGACCTCCTTGCGTGGATTGATCACAGTGACGTGCTGCTGGTTCCAGAAAAATGTACTCGTCATCCCTGAGCCATACTGGCGGTACATGCACGAAGCGAAGATGTGCACGCATGCCATGCATGCACTCATTCCTCGCACGCACACGCGGGTACACGGGCGGACGCAATTTTGTACCAAGATCCACCCCATGTGATAATTTGATGCGTGTAAAGTCGTTCACTTCATTGATGGTCAATTAATACAGCGCATGCAAATTTAGTGGACGTGAGGGCGGAAGAAAGACATTATTACTCCACTGCGCGCATGCGAGTAGTTGAATCATGGGTTGCTTGTAGTACTTCCATTGATCTCCTTCGTATTTTGTGCCAATTTTTGACAGTAACATAATATTTACGCATTTGAGAAGTGTAGTAGTACTTGAAATTTATGTTCCGCTAAACTCATCGGGATCCGTTTCGGGCCTTGAAACCAAAACCATCAATTAATCTTTACCTTGTTCCCATCACATTCGAAAGCCTGCTCACACCTACTAGTAGTACGTACCAAACCTGAACGTGTTCCCACTATGCAGGTATTAGTACTAGTGCTAGTACTTAGGTTATAAAAAGGGGAACTACCTAACCGAAAATCACTCTACCTTTCCTCCTCATAAGTGCTTCTTCTTCGTCCGTCGTTGCCACGGCCGGTGAGCAGAGCTCTAGGTCGAGAACTACTCGTAACAAGGGAGCGGCAACCAAGGCTGCAGAAAAAAAGAGAGGGCTCGCCGCCACGCAGAGACCTCGAAAGATCTCTCATGGGCAGGCGATGGCTCCCAGGAGCGTCCAAGGTGCGGAGGCGAACATGCCGAGCCGGTGGAGCTGGAGTCGTTATCCCTCGACGGCATGCCCTGATCAGCTCAATAAGTAGAAGGAGTTCATCCAAGGCTTGATGGAGTTGCTGAAGGAGAGCCTCGACGACATGCCCGCTGAGCTCAATAAGCAGGGGGAGTTGACCGCCGGCTTGGTGATGCTGCTGAAGAAGAGCATTGCCTCAAAGAAGAAGGCGACCGGCGAAATCCTGCGACTTCGGGAGAACAATGCGAAGCTCTGCCACGAGATCGACCTGTTGAAGGAGAAGAACGCCGGCTGGAAGAAGCTGCATGAGAATAGTAGTTCCTCGATGAAGATGTTGTAGGCCCTCGCCATGGAACAGAAGGAAGAGTTGGTGAAGCTCCGCATCTAGAACCCAACTGCTATTAAGGTACGTAATATGGCCGTGGAACAGATGATGAAGGCTCGCGTCGAGAAATGCCACGTCATGGACACAATGATGAAGATGGCGGAGGAGACGCGCAAGGAGATGGAGGTCGTGGAGGCGATGAAGAAGCAGTTACGACTCCATGGCGAATTAGATCATTTGGGGTGATAATCTTTCTTCTTCTTTTGCTCCTGTGTTTCATCTTTTGCTTCGGGTGTTTCGCTGCACGTGTCACGTTCTCTGCAAGGCATGAATAGAACAATGTTTTTTTGAGGGAATGAATAGAACAATGCTAACAATGAGATGACTAGAAAATTAGATCATTTTTTATCGCCATATGGCACTGGGCTGTCGTGTTTCGTGCTCCTCCGTCGCAGTACTACTCCAGTGGAAAACTTGAGTATACCGCACGGTTCTTTGCTCATCCTCGATTAGGTCGTCGGTGCATTTATACGAGCAGTCAAATCACAAGGCCCCGCCTTCCAGCAGTAATGAGCAGTCAAATCACAAAGGCCCTCGCCTCTCATGAAACCGACCAAGCTAGACTACCCCGCCCTCTAGCCTTTTAAAAAATGTATACTTTTGTACAGCAGTAGTGTCGATGGATTGCGCCATGGAGCAAAACTTGAAATTAAAAAAAAGGTGGTACATATAGAGAGCGCTCATCGCCAAATTATGCATATAGTACTATTAAAAAGGCTAGTCACAATAATGGTGTCCAGCACAACCCACCCCTCAAATAAGACTAAGAGGGTGCTTAGATACGTTTTAGTCCCATGACTAAAGTAGTGTGACTAAAACATGCTAGCCTCACCCATGCTTGGATCCAAATACTAAAAAGGCTAAAATCAAGTTAATGAGCATTTATTATCCTCCAAACCCTCCAATCCAGAACTCACCTGTGTTAAAGGAGAGGAGTTAAATGAGTAGAAAGAGGACTAATCCACATTTTAGTAGGGGTACCCCTGACTAAAAAAATTTAGTCTCAAGACTAGTTTTAGCCCCTCTTTAGTCAGGGGTGCTTGGAACTTTAGCCTCTTAAGGAGACTATTTTTAGTCAGACTAAAATAAGTCCCTTGGATCCAAGCACCCTCTAAGCATCCTGGAATTCTTTGACAAAATTAAGCACCCTGAAATTCTTTGACAACTAAACTGCTGGCTATATGATGTTGGCCATATATATTGTACGTATATAATGTGAAGAAACGAGTGGTAGTACTATACCAACTAAAAGATGAAATGTAAGAAATACTAGTATGTACGTACTGAAGAGTTAAAATAACGAGAAGAAGCATAACATAGTTCTGCTGGGGGCTCAGCACAACACACCCCTCAAATTAAATTAAGCACACCTAAAATTAAACTTTGCAACTATTCTGGTAGACACTGCATTAGAACCACCATGAGCAATGACATTGCCACCTTACTCGGAGTCCTCGACTTCGTCCTTGTCCCTGTTCCTCTTGGCTGATGCTTCTTTGCTTGAACCGTACACTTGGCTGTTGCTCTTCATCCAATCCTTGTAGATATTGAAGCAAAGGTAGCCATCCATTGCAGCGTAGTGGATGTGGTCTATATCTAGTACATTCCGCTGCCATGCATGATGATGAAATGTGTAATGAGGTTTCTCCAGTTTACCGTACGAAGGATGAACCATGGCTCCTGCCAGGGTCAGCATTGAAGGCTGACGAGAGGACACCAGCCGGTTCTTCTGGAGGTCGAAGGTGTTGCCTACAACGAGGCCTATCCGATGCAAGACTTCTTTATCGTTACCAAAGTCTACAGTAACGAATTTGACTAGGTTGCTCTCGAGGAAGTCATTAAAATCCAGGCACTCAATTTCGGCATGGCATATGTGGTAGACCAAGCATAAGTCATGCACACAAACCTGGATCATAATGGGCTTCTTCCTCTCTTTATCCTTTAGATCCTTCTCTCATCCCAGGACTGTGGTGTACTCAACATTTAGCCCAGCGACCCACTCATCATCTGAGTCTTCGAACATGCGTCTAAAGCGAGAAAGGCATCCTTTCACCATCGCCGAAAACGGGTGTAGATGACGTCGAACTCACCGTCGGTCATGGTTCTAACCTTGTACTCACCGCCGATCGTGGAGATTTGGTACGCCATGGATTTGGGAGGAGGGTTAGGATTAGTGGAACTGCCGTAATGTGAATGGACGGGACGACTAGGAGCGAACCGCCGTAGTATTGAAGGACGTGCGGGACGAGTAGGAGCGAACTGCCAGCATGCGAACGTCAGGGTAGTGGCTTTCCATTCTCCCATGATATGGGCTTCCGAGAGCCCTTGGATCTGAGATTGAACGGTTGCATGGCGTGATTCTAGACCTATGGGTGAATATCCTATCCTGGAGGGTTATTCTGCAAATTTTCAGCAACTTAGCATGCGACCGTTTGATCTCAGATCCAAGGGCTGCCAGCAGCCCATATCATTGTCGCGCCTACCATGACCGTCGCATCGCTCGCGCCCTTGGAGATTTAACACGGTGTGTTAGGCTATCTGATGTTGGCATGTCATACATAGTCATCACTTAGTCACTCATACTACAACAAGGTTGGCTATAAGTGTATTTTTTTACTCCTCTCTATCTCTTTCTTCGTACTCAAGGAAGAAATGGTGCTAAGCGCATGTATTTATTGCATTTGCCAAGGAGTGACCTCTTCCAATGAAATGGTGTTGCTAAGTTTGCTTCATTTAATTAGCTATAGACTCAAAATTGTCTTTTCACATAGGTACACGCGCTTAGCACCGTTTCTTCCTTGGGTCACCAAACTAGTCTCTCTCTTCTTGATTAACTTGCCACATCAGACTTTATGATTATGTGGCAAGCATAAGCACCTGTAGGAGCAAGTAAAAGTAAGTACAATAGTGTGCTTTACATGGCATTTTTGCATATGTGGAGGAAAGAGGGGCAAGGAAAAAGTGGAGAAGTGGGCTCTCATGCAAGAGCCAGCCTCTACTACATGGTGGAGCATTGGGAGAGGCACATGTATGGAGGTGGTCAGGAATCTGGGAGACTCACGCCGGTCGTAGTGGCGGAGTTAAAATGATAATGGCAAGTCAAATCACGGGGCCCCACCTGTCCAGAAGTAACTCGTTGTCAAATCACACGGCCCTACGTTTGCAGCAGCCTACTCCCTCGTCTTCTCGCGTCTCTGTCGAACCGACTAGGCGGAACTGCCCCGCCGCCTACCGTGCAGGAAAAGCCCCGCCCTCGACTTTTAAATAGTATACAGTATACTAATTTTGTATCCATGGATTGCGCCCGCTCCATGGAGCAAAGCGTTTAGAAAACGGAGGAGAGACGGTGGTCTTGCAATAGAGAAGAGGGAGAGGCTAGGCGGTGGTTTTGGAATGGAGATGATGGAGAGGAGAGGAGGTGGTTTTGCAATGGAGAAGAGGGAGAGGAGCGTGCGGCAGCGATTTAGGATTGGACGAGAGGGCCGGTGCACTCTGACTGGATCAAAATCAAAATCAATTTGGTGACATGCATTCACATTTTGCTTGTCAAATACAGTACATGGTCAAACTTTGACCCAAAATATGTGAAACAACAAAAAAATACTTCCAAGACCAGCGCCGCTCTTCCGCTCTTCTCCTCTTAAACCACCGCTGCTCCTCTCATGTTCCAATCTAAATGCAGCGCTGCTCCTCTCCTCTTCCATTTCAAAACCACCGCCCCTCCTCTCCTGTTCCAGTCCAAAACCAGCATCGTTCCTCTCCCGTTCTAATCCAAAACCAGCGCTGCTCCTCTCCTCTTCCATTCAAAAACCACCGTCGGCGAGTGAAGGTGCTGTGGAGAAGTAGATCGATGGAGGAGTACAACCGATACGTGAGGATCACAGACGGCGACCCTGTGAAGCTAGCTAGGACCAACTAGCGGCGACGGTGACATCCATGGCCAAATATCTGCAACAGAGTGAAAAGGCGGTGATACTCCCAGAGGGAGTCGCACCGGAGTACATAGAGCTTCTCCTCTGGGCCATGGAGCAAACGGATTCACCGAATCCGATCATGAGGGAGCGGTGGTGGGAGTATGGATCCCAGATGGAGCATCCACCAGAGATTGAAGGATCGAGCATCTACAGGGTGCCGTTTGTGACGGTGTCCTGCCAGAGCGAGCCGGTGGAGTCTTCGTCGACCGAACCCAACTGCAAGAGGAGAAAAGCAGTTGGCCCGACAACGCTTCCCCACAATCGTCTCCCTCGCCATTCACATCGTCTCACGGGGCAGCTGTCTGCCGCCGAGGAATAGGAGGGGGCTGCCCCCCAGCCCAATAGTTGGGCAGGTTGTGAATTGTCAGGAGGAGCTTAGGGTTGTCAGTGTTTGCAGGTTGTGAATTGTGTTTGTGTTGTGTATTTTGAGAGTACTTTCAGATATGAATGTCTTTTGAATTTCAGATTTGCAGTATTGAGCATATGAAGTATTTTATGAATTCTAGATATCTATTTTTAGCACTTAAAAAATGTAGTTTTGTAGGAGTATAAAAGTGTAGACAATGTGATTCTCAGAGAAGAAACTGCAAGTTTCAGTTTCAGATAAGAAACTGCAAGTTCAGTTTCAGATAAGAAACTGCAACTTTCAGAGGCAGACCATTTATATTAACATGGCCTTTTCAAACAGGGTTAACATCATGTTGGAAGTTTTATTCATGGTCGAAAATGGAACTACCAGCCAGTTAACATCATGCTGATCAACATTCATGCATAGCACATCTTCATATGATGCACAGTCAAAATGCGCACACAATGTCGAGTGTGCGAAACACAAAGAAAACGAGGGATGAAGTTTTGGCAAGTGTTGGACGTGGTTTTGGGCTGCCCGTCTAGGCTTTCATTTTTAGCATGCGCAGCCCACGTCCTCGGATGGGAGGTCCATAGGCCTATTTGTATTTTCTTAGGGCCATCATGTATCGACCGGCCTATGGACCTCCCATCTGAGGTTTTATTTTTGGCAGCCCAATTTATGTATTTTTTGAAGAAAACGCAGAGGTCTGTTCTATTTTTATATAAGAATAGGAACGCTAGGTCCAACTTATGTTTCCCTTCTAACTATATTATATATATTTAAATTATTTTATATGTTGACCGTTTAGTTCACATAATTGGCAAATAGATGACCGCTCTCGCGACCTCATTCACTCCCTTGATGGCCCTAATGGCCCTGTTACTTAGGTAGATGAGATGCTGAAAGTGGCTAGTGACTTCTACAAAGACCTGTTTAACAAAAGAAAACCCTTCTGGGTTCTCTCTACAAAACAATTTTTTCTCTGCTTCTGAAAAAGTCTCTCCTCCTGAAAATGAGCTGCTAGAAGCCCCTTTTTCAGAGACAGAGGTGAAGGAAGCCATTTTTAGCTCTTATCCTGATGGGGCTCCTGGTCCTGATGGATCCCCTTGTTTAACCCAAATTTTTGGGACTTGGTGAAAAATGGTCTCTTAGATCTTTTCCAAGCCTTTCATACAGGAGAGTTGGATCCAGCAACTTACTCATGGGGGTCTGTTGGGGTCAAGTTAAACAACTGTGAAAGTGATTTTTTCCTTGTTGGTAAAGGCCTTAGGCAAGGTGACCCCATCTCCCCGCTTTTGTTTAATTTAGTAGTGGGCATTCTTACTAAAATGCTGAGCAAAGCTGCTGATCATAGTCTGATTGTAGAGCTCTGTCCTGAGGTCTGCCCTGGTGGCATCATCTGCCTTCAATATGCAGATGATACCATCCTTTTCTTAGACAATGACTCCACACATGCTAGCAATCTGAAAACTGTTCTAACCTGGTTTGAACAAGTCTCAGGCATGAGAATCAACTACTCTAAAAGTGAACTCATCCCTATCAACATGGATGATTAGGAGTTAGCTGACTTCCTCTCTATTCTAGTCTGTAATAAAGGTAACTTCCCCATTAAGTACCTAGGTATCCCTCTCCACTATGATAAACAGAGGAGAGAGGATATCCAGCCCCTTCTGGATAAAATCATTAAAAGGATTGCTGGGTGGAGGGTCAAACTTCTCTCTTACAGAGGTAGATTGATCCTCATACAAGCTTGTTTGGCTAGCATTCCAGTGTATCTCCTCTCCTTCTTCAAGTTCCCTAAATGGTCAGTGAACCTCATCAATTCTCAGATGTCTCATTGCTTGTGGAATGATTTTGAGCTAAATAGGAAGCTACACCTTGCTAATTGGGCCCTAGTCTCTATGAAAAAAGATTTTGGAGGCCTAGGCATACCTAACCTCCAAGAAATTAACATCTGTCTTCTAGGGTCTTGGATTAAAAGATTCTATGAGGAAGACCTGAAACCCTGGAAGCTTCTTATTGCCCATAAATAACTAGGAAATATACCTAATATTTGTGTCCCTTCCTCCAACCCTAAGACCTCTAGATTCTGGAAAGGATTAAAATATATTATGCATGCTGTGAAATTTGGCTATAGATGGAACATAGGGGATGGGAGCAGAACCAAGTTCTGGGAAGATACTTGGTTTGGCACATCCCCCTTAGCAGTCCAATTTTGGCCTATTTACTCCGTCCTCAATGAGCTTAACAAAAGTGTCAATGAAGTTTGAGACGGTCAATGCCTAAAACTCTCTTTTAGAAGGAACTTTAGTGATAGTCTCATGGAAAAATGGTTCTAGTTGGAGGAAATTGCCAAAAGCATTACCTTTACTGCCGAGCTGAATGCCCTGATTTGGCAGCTGGACAATAAGGGGAAGTATTCCTCCAGCTCCCTCTATCATGTTATCAACTTTAGAGGGGTTCAACCCGTGTTTATCCCTGCTGTCTGGAAATTGAGAGTTATCCCTAAAATTCATGTATTTCTCTGGCTTCTCTCCAAAAACAAATTGATGACTAGGGATAACCTTAGGAAGATTCACATCATCAAACCCCTTGATTGTGTTTACTGCTTGGAACAAGAGTCCTGTTCTCACCTATTTTTTGAATGTATAGTTGCTAAACATCTCTGGGCCCACATTGAGGAATATTTCTCTAGTCAGATTGGCTCATCCTTTGAATCTGTCACCAGATTCTGGATTGCTACCAAAAAGTGCTCAGCTTTAAACATTGTTAGCTCAGCTGTCCTTTGGTGCCTATGGAAATATAGAAATGCTATGATTTTCAGTAACACCTCCTGGATTTCCATTCCGTGGGTCTTGAGGTTGATCAGGAACATGGTGAGGAACTGGGCGATTCTCTCCTCCGGATCGGACAAGGACAAGTTGATGAGCTTCGTGGAAACCCTAACAAGATCCCTCTAGAAACCGTTGGCTATCACTTGTGGCTGAACAGGGCTCGACCTGCTCTAGGGCGGGACCCATGGGCTCGTCTCAAGATATCTAATGAAGATGATGGGCACCTGGCGCCGAAAAAGAGGGACATCCACCATGCTACGCCTTCCAGCCCGTTGTCTCTGCTTGCTTACTGGTCGCCGCAGGTTGACACGGCCCCTCAGCTGAAGACCATGAAGGCTTAGCTGGACCCTCCTTGTGTCATTTAAGGCTCTATCCGCTCTGCCTTTGGCACCGCTCGGGTGATTTGTGTTATTCAGAAAACTTGTTCATCCACCCCCCTAGTTTGTAGCTTTTCTACCTTTGCTTTCGAATTGCTCTTTGAGCTGCCGTATCAGAATATGTTGTGGTTTCGTTCTCAGCAATGGAACCGGGGAGATGCTCCCTGTTTTTGTAAAAAAATTATCTTATATGTTATTATATAAAGCTTGGTAAGACTGTAAATTTAAGGACGAATGTAATAATATCACTTATTATTTAAATATATTTATAACAAAATGCTCAGCCCCTTTTTATTTTTTGATAACATTGCTGGCCCAACCCAACATTATAATTAGAATCAGCCCAGCAAAATCATGTATTTTGAGAAAGTGCAAATGGGCTGTAATATTTTAGGAAATAAAATAAACGGGCCGTATGGATGCTACATTATTTGTTCACCCTACCCAGCTAATGGCTGTAATTCAAAAAACAAGATCAAATTGACTGTAAATTCTATCGCGCAAAAAAAAGACTGTAAATTCTAAAAAAATGGGTTGAATACGTGCCACATTTTTGGAGGCTGAAATGTGGGCCAATAGGTCGAAGCCAATGCAAGTCGTTGTCAATTTAGTCAACAAATGATTCTGACATGTTAGTCGTTGGATTTACATCCAACGACCGACATCCATCTTCAATCTCTCGTCTTCTTCCTCTAGTGCCGCCAGGACCACCTCCCACCTCCTGCTGCTAGTAGCTCTGCTTAGCACGCTTCGCTATGAAGCGCTACTCCACCGTTGGCCAGGCCATCCCTCCACCCCTCCACACCTCCTGTTCTTCTCCACCGACTGCCGAACCACACCGCACTAGAACCAGTTAACTCTCGTACACCTCTCTGTCTGTGACTCTACTCCCGCGTCTTCCCATCTCTGGCTCGTTGCTGTCCGGGGCCTCGCCGTCGTCCACCACCTTGGATGCGCTCGGCGCGGCGTGGTCAACGTGGTCAACGAACGACACTATCAGAAGTAGACTGTGCGTGGAGAGGCTGATAGTTGGGTCCATGGCCGCACACAAGGAAATGCCTCCTTATTACGCGCAAAATAATGATTCCTCCACCTGACATTTGGGACCCACCGGAAGGGCCTCTGTATTTCGCGAAATAAAGTGCCCCCCGCTGACATGTCGGACCCACCAGCTATCTTCGCACGCAAGGAAGTGCCTCCTTATTACGCACAAAAAAATGAATATTCCCCCTGCCAGCTAGAACCCATCATAGTGGGAGGCTGACTTGTGGGCCTACCAAGTTGACGGGGATGGAGGGCTTTGTCAACTTAGTCAATATGAACGATTCTAGCTCTTGTTACCGTACAATATTCATCCAACAGCCGTAGTGCTTCTTCAACCTCTGGTCTTCTTGCTCCAGCCGCCCAAACCAGCGCCGGTCGTGCCGCGTGCTCCTGCCTCCCGTGGCCGGCTGTGATGCCGCGGAGGCCTCACCGCCCCCTACTACTCCCACCGCTGGACAGGCCATCCCTCTACTCACCCACACCCCCTGTTATTCTGCGGCGACAGCGGCCTCACACTGCAGCCGAACCAGTGAACCCTCGTACTCCTCTTCACGTGGGCATCCACTGTTGCGTCTTCCCCGGCTCCGAGTCGTCCCCTTCCTAGTCCTCGCTGTCGTCCACCGTCCTAGTGCTCTTGGCGCAGCGTGGTCAACGACCGACTTCCATCGGAAGAGTACTGTACGTGGAGAGGCTGACAGCTAGGTCCACGGCAGCCGCAAGGAAGTGCCTCCTTATTACGCGGAAAATAAGTATTCCTCCACCTGACAGCGGGGGCCCACCGGATGGGCCACCAGTATTTTGCGAAAAAAATCATTTCCCCCTGACTCCTGGGACCCACTGGACGGGCCACCGTATTTCGCAAAAAAAATGTTCCCCCCGCTGTCAGCTCGGACCCACCGGAAGTGCCTCCTTATTACGCACAAAAAAATGAATACTCCCCCGGCTAGTTGGTACCCACCTTGCTGGGAGGCTGACTTGTGGGCCTACTAAGTTGACGGGGATGACGAGCTTTGTCAACTTAGTCAATATGAACGATTCTAGCTCCAGTGATCGTACGATGTCCATCCAACGGCCGTAGTGCTTCTTCAACCTCTGGTCTTCTTGCTCCAGCCGCCCAAAGCAACGCCGGTCGTGTCGCATGCTCCTGCCTCCTGTGGCCGGCTATGCTGCCACAGAGGCCTCACCGCCCCTACTATTCCCACCGCTGGCCAGGCCCTGCGGCGACGGCAGCCTCACACCGCAGCCGAACCAGTGAACCCTCATAGTCCTCTCCGCGCGGGCTTCCACTGCCGCGTCGTTCCCTTCCTAGGCCTCGCTGTCATCCACCGTCGTGGTGCTCTCCGCACGGCGTGGTTAACGTAGTCAAGGAACGACTTCCATCGGAAGAGTACTGTACGTGGAGAGGCTGACAGCTGGGTCCACGGCCACAGCCCAATTTTTTGTGATTTGCCAAGTAAGTCGCTTTGTCAGGCCTGTTGGGCTGCAAATCTTTCAAGACGAGGAGAGCTTTCATTTGGCTGGCCGAGAAAATGGCCCATCAGTAATGCGCAATGGGTTGTACATTTTTAAAACACATCAAACGGGCAATTAGTTTCAAATATCTTTTTTTCATTTCAATACTTTAAATTACATTAATTTTTATGCGTGGAGAATTTGTTGGATTTTATATTGATATATATTTATTTTTAAAATCAGTTTGAATGTGAGTCAAAATTTCGGGATTAAAAATAGTTCGGACCGCACCAAAATATGCAAAATTTTGTATAATTTTTTAACCGTTGCCACAATGTGGGCTGTAATGCTAACAAAAAGAATATGGGCTCCAAAAAAACCTTAAGAATTAGCAAATGGGCTGTAAATTATTAGAAATAATGGCAGATGGGTTGTATGCTATTTTCCACAGATTTGAGGCTTACCTAAAAAAAGGTTGACGCACAAGCACTGACTATTGGATGTCCATCCAACGACCGTCGTGCTTCTTCAATCTCTGCTCTTCCTGCTCCAGCCGCTCAAACAAGCGTCGGCGGGACTGCCTGCTCCCTCCTCCTCGCGGCTGGCTATGCTGCCGCACAGGCCTCACCGCCTGACCGTACTCCCATCGCTGGCCTAGCCATCCCTCTACTCACCCACACCTGCTGTTATTCTCCGGCGATGGCAGACGAACAAGTAAACCCTCATATAGTCGTACTCCCATCCGCGTGGGAAACAACTGTCGAGTCTTCCCTGCCTTCGTGTCGTCCCCTTCCTAGGCCTCACCGTCGTCCACCGCCCTCGTGCTCTCGGCGTGGCATGGTCAACATGGTCAAGGAACGACTTCCATCAGATGTGGACTGTACGTGGAGAGGTTGACTACTGGGTCCATGGCCGTAGCAAGGAAATGCCTCCTTATTACACGGAAAATAATGATTCCTCCACCTGACAGCTGGGACCCATCGGACGGGCCACTGTATTTCGTGAAAAAAACATTTCCCCTGACTGCTGGGACCCACCAGCTACATCTTCGCACGCAAGGAAGTGCGTCCGGGCAAAAAAAAAACGATTCGCCCCCTGACTGCTGGGACCCACCAGCTACATCTTCGAAGGCAAGGAAGTGCCTGATAGTCGGGACCCACCTGGTCGAAGCGTACGTAGCGTTGTCATTCTGGTCGTGAACATGTACGTACATATTGGTCGATGTAGAGGCGCGCACGTGTCGTAGCGGCCAAGGTGCAAGAAAGAAAATACGGCCACGTATGTGTACATACGGGCGGGGTCTCGAACGCCTACTCGCGCATACGTACAGCCAGGGCTCGTGTACATGGCTGGGTCGGAACGGAGAAACAGCGTCGTCGGCGTGTTCATGGGGAGGCAACGGAATGCCTCGTGTTCATGGGGAGGCAACAGACTGTGTCGTGTTCATCGGGAGGGCTTGGACGGAACAGGCGATGGAAACGAGGCCAGGCTTACCGCAGAACAGAGGAAACGGCCTTGTGTTCGACCGGCCACGTTCGAAACGGGATCCTGTTCATCGGGAGGGGTCTGGCGTACCGCAAAACGGAGGAAACGGACCTCGTACGGTCGAAACGGGGGTCCTGTTGATCGGGAGGGGTGTGGCGTACCGCAAAACAGAGGAAACAGACTTGTGTTGGAGCGCTACGGTCGAAACGGGGGTCCTGTTCATCGGGATGGGTGTGGCGTACCGCAAAACGAGACTCCACGGGATATTGTTCATCTCCACCATCGACCTCCTCCAGCCTCCACGGGCTCCTGTTCATCCAGCCTCCACCGCGCGCTACTCCACCGGCTATTGTTCAACCACCTCTCCACCGTCTACTGTTCATCCAGCCCTCCACACCACGGGGTCCTATTCAACCACCCCTCCACCGTCTACTATTCATCCAGCCCTCCACACCACGGGGTCCTGTTCATCCACCCCTCCACGGGCACCCCTCCACCGTCTACGGTTCATCCAGCCCTCCACCACACCACGGGGTCCTGTTCATCCAGAGGCAACACCACCTCTTACTGTTCATCCACCCCCCCCCACGCAACGCTCACTGTTCATCCCATTGATCGGCTTCAGTTAGCAGCAGTAGCGAAGGAATCGCTCGATCGGGTTCAGTTAATAGCCATCGATCGATCGCTCGGGTTCAGTAACGCGTAGCGTGCAGTGGAATCGCTCGGGTTCAGTTAGAGCCCAACGCCTCGCACACACACGTGTACGTGTACGAGAGAAACGCGCATCGTTCGACCCCCGACCTCCCACCATAACCGGGAACTCCCCGAAATTTTCCTCCCCCTTGCTTCTACCATGGTTTTTTCCGTCATGGACGGCCCAAAGAATGTCATGCAGCTGCGTCTCCGGGACAAAAAGCCCATTTTTTGTCATGATTATTTGTCATAGAAGTAGGAGCCCACCACATCTATGATGATACCGGGTTTTGTCACAATTATCGTCATAGAAGTGTCATATGTATGACAGAAAAAAATTTGTTCGGCCCAAAATGTCACGGATGTGTCTTTTTTTTGTAGTGTTGAGGATGCCCATGGCACCCCAAGTAAATATTGAAGGAGACTCAAGTGTCTAACCTTGGGGATGCCCTGGAAGGCATCCCATCTTTCTTCAACAAGTATCGGTATGTTTTCTTCTTCGTTTCTATCATGTGATATGTGTAAATCTTGGAGCGTCTTTTGTTTTTAATTTTCATTTTTATTTTATGCACCATGCTGGTATGAGATAGTCCATGGTTGATTTATAGAATGCCATTGCACTTCACTTATATATTTTTAGTATGGTTTTATAGAATGCTTCATGTGCTTAACTTATATCATTTGAAGTTTGGATTGCCTGTTTCTCTTCACGTGAAAAACCGTTATTTGTAGAATGCTCTTTTGCTTCACTTATATTTATTAGAGCATGGTCTTTTGTAGAAAGAATTAAACTTCCATGCTTCACTTATATCTATTTAGAGAGTCAACAGGAATAGGTCATTTGCATGTATAGTCATAAAATCCTACATAAAACTTGTGGATCACTGAATATGATATGTTTGATTCCTTGCAATAGTTTTGAAGGAAATATGCCCTAGAGGCAATAATAAAGTTGTTATTCATATTTCCTTATATCATGATAAATGTTTATTATTCATGCTAGAATTGTATTAACCAAAAACTTAGTACATGTGTGAATACATACACAAACAAAGTGTCCCTAGTATGCCTCTACTTGACTAGCTCGTTAATCAAAGATGGTTATGTTTCCTGACCATAGACATGTGTTTTCATTTGATGAATGGGATCACATCATTAGAGAATGATGTGATGGACAAGACCCTTCCGTTAGCTTAGCACTATGATCGTTTAGTTTATTGCTATTGCTTTATTCATGACTTATACATGTTCCTATGACTATGAGATTATGCAACTCCCGAATACCGGAGGAACACCTTGTGTGCTATCAAACATCACAACATAACTGGGTGATTATAAAGATGCTCTACAGGTGTGTCTGATGGTGTTTGTTGAGTTGGCATAGATCGAGATTAGGATTTGTCACTCCGATTGTCGGTGAGGTATCTCTGGGCCCTCTCGGTAATGCACATCACTATAAGCCTTGCAAGCAATGTGACTAATGAGTTAGTTGTGGGAAGTTGCATTACGGAACGAGTAAAGAGACTTTTCGGTAACGAGATTGAATTAGGTATGATGATACCGATGATCGAATCTCAGGCAAGTAACATATCGATGACAAAGGGAACAAAGGTATGTTGTTATGCGGTTTGACCGATAAAGATCTTCGTAGAATATGTAGGAACCAATATGAGCATCTAGATTCCGCTATTGGTTATTGACCGGAGATGAGTCTCGGTCATGTCTACATAGTTCTCGAACCTGTAGGGTCCGCACGCTTAACATTCGATGATGATATGTATTATGAGTTATGTGATTTGATGTACTGAAGATAGTTCGAAGTCCCGGATGTGATCACAGACATGATGAGGAGTCTCGAAATGGTCGAGACATAAAGATTGATATATTGGAAGGCTATGTTTGGACACTGGAAAGGTTTCAGATAGGTTCGGGCATTTTTCTGGAGTATCGTGGGGTTACCGGAACCCCCGGGGATTTAATGGGCCTTAATGGGCCATGGTGGGAGAGAGGAGCAGGCGGACAAGTGGGAGGCGTGCACCCCCCAAGCCTAAGCCAAATTGGGAAGGGGGCCGGCCCCCCTTTCCTTCTCTCCCTCCCCTCTTCCTTCTTCTCCTACTCCAACTAGGGAAGGTGGGAAACCTACTCCTACTAGGAATAGGAATCCCCCCTTGGGGCGCGCCATAGGAGGACGGCCCTCCCCTCCTCCACTCCTTTATATATGAGGGAGGGGGCACCCCATAGACACACAAGTTGATCTATTACCGTGTGTGGTGCCCCCCTCCACAGATTTCCACCTCGGTCATATTGTCGTAGTGCTTAGGCGAAGCCCTGAGTCGGTAACTTCATCATCACTGTCACCACGCCGTCATGCTGACGAAACTCTCCCTCAGCCTCCGCTGGATCTAGGGTTTGAGGGACATCACCAAGCTGAACGTGTGCAGATCGCGGAGGTGTCGTGCATTCGGTACTTGATCGGTTAGATCGTGGAGACGTTCGACTACATCAACCGCGTTACTTAACGCTTCCGCTTTCGGTCTATGAGCGTACGTAGACACACTCTCCCCTCTCATTGCTATGCATCCCTAGATAGATCTTGCGTGATCGTAGGAATTTTTTTGAAATACCGTGTTCCCCAACAAGTTTTGCGATGTAGAGATGGAATGTGTGGGAGGTACTAGTAAATGGTTGTGGTAAGTAGGAATATTGTTGTTAAGGTTTGTGATTCCCGAAGCATGCACATATAGTCTGTCATTATGCTATGAAGTTGGAGCATGATTTATTATTGATTGCCTTCCTTTGCGTAGAGGTCGGGAGCTCGCGATGGTTAACTCCTACCAACCTACCCCTAGGGCATGCGTAGTAGTACTTTGCTTCGAGGGCTAATAAACTTTTGCAATAAGTATATGAGTTCTTTATGACTAATGTGAGTCCATGGATTATACGCACTCTTACCATTTCACAATTTGCTAGCCTCTTCGGTACCGCGCATTACCCTTTCTCACCTCGAGACATGGTGCAAACTTCGCCGGTGCATCCAAACCCCGTGATATGATATGCTCTATCACACATAAGCCTTATTATATCTTCCTCAAAACAGCCACCATACCTACCTATTATGGCTTTTCCATGGCCATTCCGAGAAATATTGACATGCAACTTCCAGTGCTTCCATTTTGATGACTTGAGCATTCATTGTCATATTGCTTTGCATGATCGTAAGCTAGCTAGCATGATATTTCCATGGCTTGTCCGTTTTTGATATCGTTGTTACGCTAGATGATTGCACATCCTGGTACACTGCCAGATGCATTCATATAGAGTACATACTTTGTTCTAGGCATCGAGTTGTAATTTTTATTTCTTTTGAGTTGTAAGTAATAGAAGTGTGATGATCATCATTATTCATTATTAGATCATGGCCCAGTGAGGAAAGGATGATGGAGACTATGATTCCCCCACAAGTCGGGATGAGACTCCAAACTGAGAGAAAAAAGTGAGGCCAAAAAGAGCCCAAGAAAAAGAAAAAAAAGAAAAAGGAAAAAAAGAGAGAAAAGAGAGAAGAGGCATGAAAATACCACACTTGTGCTTCAAAGTAGCACCATGTTTTTCATATAAAGAGTCTCCTATGTTGTCACTTTCATATACTAGTGGGAATTTTTCATTGTAGAGTTAGATGCGCACCCACTTAGTTTCCATGTTGAACTTTCATACACTTATAGCTCTGAGTGTATTTTGTTGCATGGCAATCCCTACTCCTTGCATTGATATCAATTGATGGGCATCTCCATAGCCCGTTGGTTAGCCACGTCGATGTGAGACATTCTTACCTTTTTGTCTTCTCTATATTTACCCCTATCATCATACTCTATTCCACCCATAGTGCTATATCCATGGCTCGCGCTCATGTATTGCGTGGGAGTTTAAAATGCTGAAGCACGTTAAAAAGTATGAACCAATTGCTTGGCTGACACCAGGGCAGTTCATGATAAATACTTTGTGTTAAGAAGACAGAGCATGACAAGACTATATGATTTTGTAGAGATAACGTTCTTTACCATTGATATTTTGAAAGACATGATTGTTTGTTGGGATGCCTGAGTATCGATGTCTTTATGTCAAATTATAGACTATTTCTTTGAATCACTCGTGTCTTAATATTCATGCCATGATTAGATACATGATCAAGATTATGCTAGGTAGCATTCCACATAGTCTTTTTCATCATTTGCCTACTCGAGGATGAGCAGGAATTAAGCTTGGGGATGCTGATACATCTCTGTCGTATCTATAATTTTTGATTTTTGCATGCTAATATTATAAAACTTTCACATACTTTTGGCAACATTTTATATGATTTATTGGACTAACCTATTGATCCAGTGCCCAGTGTCAGTTCCTGTTTGTTGCATGTTTTTTGTTTTGCAGAATATCCATATCACATGAAATACAAACGCGATAAAAATTTACGGAGAATTCTTTTGGAACATATGTGATTTTTAGGAGTTGGAATCAACGCAAATGGGCCCCCACAGCCACCACAACACACCTGGGCGCGCCAGGCAGCCCAAGCGCATGGTGGTGGGTTGTACCCTTATCGTACGTCTTTTGGAGCTCTACTTCGGGCGCAAGGAATATTATATCCGGAAAATAATCATGTTAAAATCTCAGCGCAATCAGAGTTACGGATCTCCGGGAATATAAAAAATAGTTTTTGGCCAGAAAACAGGAGGGTGAAACAGAAGAGAACAGAGAAAGAGATCCAATCTCGGTGGGGCTCCCGCCCCTCCGCTGCCATGGAGGCCATGGACCAGAGGGGGGACTTTCCTCCCATCTAGGGGGGAGTCCAAGCTAGGAAGAAGAAGAAGGAAGGGGGCTCTCTCCCCCTCTCTCCTGATGGCACCGGAACGCCGCCGAGGCAATTATCGTGTGACGGCAGTCTACTCCAACAACTCCATCATCTTCACCAACAACTCCATCACCTTCCCCCATCTATATTCAATGGTCGACTCTCCCACAACCCACTATACCCTATACGTGAACATGGTGTTTTATGCTTCATATATTATCCAATGATATGTTGCCATCCTATGATGTTTGAGTATATTTTTGTTGTCCTATCGGTAATTGGTGAATTGCTATGGTTAGTTTAATTTGCTTGTGGTTATGTTGCTGTCCTTTGGTGCCATCATATGAGCACGCACGTGGATCACACCATAGGGTTACTTGTATGTTTATAGGACTATGCATTGGAGGGCAAGGGTGACAGCAGCTTCAGCCTAAACATAGAAATTGATACATACATGATTGAAGGGGGACCAATTTATATCTTAATGCTATGGTCGGGTGTTTTACCTTAATGAATGTTAGTAGTTGTGGATGCTTGCTAATAGTTCCAATCATAAGTGCATAGAATTCCAAGTAAGGGACGACATGCTAGCAGTGGCCTCTCCCATATAAAAACTTGCTATCGGTCTAGTAACATAGTCAATTGCTAAGGGAAAATTCCACAAATCCTACCATGACAAATCCACACTCTTTTTACTAAACTTAATTGCTTCGTTATCTAAACAACACCTAACTTTTATTTTCACGTTCTTTATTATCTCGCAAACCTATCCACACCTACAAAGTACTTCTAGTTTTATTCTAGTTCTAGGTAAAGCAAATGTTAAGTGTGCGTAGATTTGTAGCGGTGGTCGATAGAACTTGAGGGAATATTTGTTCTACATTTAGCTCCTCGTTGGGTTCGGCACAATTATTTATTGAAGAAGGCTACAAACGATCCCCTATACTTGTGGGTTATTAGTAGCAGGCGGATTGCACAATCATTCTTCTATCGACATCCAAAGAGGCCACATTCAAGGATAACATCCTGGTGTTCTCCGCATTGGTGGCGATCTTCAACTACTTTTCCTTGAGCGCGGCCTTCCTCTCTTTGATCATGGTACTCCTCTCTTTGAGCTTGAGCTTCTTGTTTGTCATCTCCATCAACAATTTGAACCTATCTTCCTTTTTCTCCTCCTTGAGGTCCAAGCATTTCACGCATGCCTCCTCCTTCTTCGCCAAAATGTCCTCGAACCTCTTCGTCAGCTTGGCCGCCGCACATTCTCGCTTCGTCCTCTCCTCCTCCCACTTCTTTTCCCGTAAAAATCTTCTAACCTTCTTCGACGGTTCTTGGGTTGGGTCGGTAGGGTCACCGATGGGCTGAAGCCGATGACTGGTCGCTTTCAGATTTAAAAACAGTGCAAAGGAATAGTCACTAGCATATCGGATAAAACGGTCATTTAAAAAAATAACTTGTTCTATACACATTACTCCTCGGCATACTAAGGGAAAAACAGAACTGGAGTTCTGCCTTGCTAGATTTGACCTCGGTCACCCTAGCACCTTCATGTACATGTGCTAGAAATTGCTTCAGGAAATGTGCCATTGTAGACGCATATGCCCTTTTCGCCCCATCTAGACATGTCGAATGATTCCACTTCTCCACCTGGGGGTTGGTTCCCCGAAGCCTATTCACCAGGCTGAAGAAGCTTGTCCGCATCGGCTAGCCCAGCCAGAGGTTAATGTAGATATTCTGCATCATCGACCGGGCTTCATAGAACAGCTCCGCCACCTACTTCATCTGATTGTTCAGCAGCGGCGGGTGCTTGGGCGCCTGGAATTGGGCCTAGAAGGTTTTCTCCTCGAATCTATCAGGTTGGGTAGCAAAGTGTGCACCAGCATCCTCAACACTCCGTGGCATGGTACCTAAAGACCTCTGAAGAACGCCAAACTTGTTTAAGATGAGCAAATCAGCTGTCACCGAAAATGCAGCAAAGTAGATACGGCTTACCTGAGGTGATTTGCTTCAATTGTTCAAGCATCTCGCGATCACCTCGAGCCTAGGTCATGGCCTCCTTGCATGCCGAGCTGGCTATGGCCAGCTCTAACATGAGCATGTCCTTCTCCTTCTGAAGGGCATCATGCTGTGTGCAAAAACCCTTCAAGTCTTCTTCGACCTCGGTGATCTGGGCCACATGCTTCTGGCTGACCTCCTTTTTCTTTGGCCAGCATTGTGCTGGCCTTATCCTCCGTAGCTCTTTGCTATTCGGCTTCCCGCCGAGTTGTCTTCAGCTCAGACTAGAGCTTCTCTAGTTCCACGGAGGCAGCTGCAAATACATCGACATACGAATTAGAATTTCAAATAGCTATTGCAATTTCGCAAAGCTACAAAAATTTCGGCATTTACCTTCAACAACCTCCATCTGCTTCTTGAGAGGATCCATGTCCTTCTCGGACCGGTCGAGCTTGTGGTTTGGTTCTTCTAACTCTCTCGAGTTGGTCACTGAAGCCGAGGCTGAGACCTGTCAAGTAACATAGTTAGCTTCATCCGATGAAATTGATCCCCTATTTGACCTTTACATGCCGACCAGGGTCTCAGGGGCTACTATGTGTTCAAATTTTTTCCAGAGTATCAGTTTTTCAAAAGACTCCCGAGTAAGATCTTGATATCTCACTCAGGGCTTGGGGGATACTATGGTCACGCGAATATTATACACGTCCACTGTATCAAAAGTATTTGGACAATTTTATTTTTTGGTTATTAGCTCGATAGGAAATTAGGTGCGCCTAGCTGAAATAATTTTTCTTATGCGCTGATATGAAATCTATGAGATGGCTTGGAAAGGTTACCTCAAAGCCATGATAGAGACCCTTGAAGGCCTTCTTGAGACCAGCCTCGATGGACCGGTATGCTCAGTAGGACGCGGTGCTCGGCGACAATGGAGGAGTCCTATATGGACGCGTCCATCTCTACCGCCCACCCCACCAGTGTCTGCCTTGTTGCAAGTGGGGATGGACGAGCCACCTCGGCCCTACCCATCATGGGAGGAATGTCAGCCATTCAGGGCTGCCGAGGTGGCTCTGGGTTGATGGGACCTAGGTCGTCGGCTGCCCCAGTATCTCACCCTCCGTAGAGGAGGGGTTCTTCTCAATGGGGTCCTTGGAGGCCGAGGCCTCTGCTCAGCCATGGAAGCATTGCCTTCGGCCCCCGTGGTGGCTTCGGGTGGGGCCTATTGAGAAGTTGCCTCCCCTAGCCCGTCATGGACAATGGGGGAGGAATGATGCTCCTCTGAGGTGCTTGGAGGAGGAAGCCTGCTCGGGGATGCCTTGTCCCTAATGTGGGAGCATTGCGGGCTACGGGGCTACAACAAGATAAATAATTATTCAAAGATTGCAAAGGATTGTGCTGGAGCATTTACTGCCCCTTTGGGAAGAAGTCATACCTTCTTGGTGATGGCCTCGGCCGCCGCGTGTCGAGAAGGTTGTCCTTTGTTTCAGAGGAGTCGACCTTGGTTGTGGCCGGGGGCTCATGTGGCATGGCATAAACAACCTTCATAAGGCGCCAACGTGTCCGGACCGCATGGGTCCTCGCGATGTCCTCGGACGCCGCCCTTTTTCCTTTTGGGGGAGGAGGAGCCCTCATCTCCTTCCTCTTCATTCGAGGAAAGGACTCGGATGTTCTCGAACAAGCCATCCTCCGGGTCTCGAATCCGAAGTCCTTCCCTCTTCTTCTTTGGATCCTTGGCCTTGTTCGGGGCCTTTGGAGGCACCACAGATAGCAAAGTCTGCAGCTCGGGAGTCCGGTTTTCCTCGGGTAATGGCGCCGAGAAAATCATGAGCGCCGCCTTGGATGCCCATTTCTAAAGACAAAGGGAGGGAGGGTTAGACAAGCGTGAAACATAAGAACCATTAATAAATACAAAAGGCAATGGTTACCTCAGAGGGGGCACAGATGGTGTTGTAACCGTGATCCGGCTTGTCTACAGCGAACTCATTTTGGGATAGCTTGAAGAGTGTTGTCCACATCCCATCTATGTTGCCGCGGAAGATGTTATGAAGCATTGGTGTGTCCTCGGGCTTGTAAAGCCACATAGGACTGGCTCGGAGCTGGAGGGGGAGGGTGTATTGATGTAGCATCACATTCACCACATCCACAAGCTTGAACTTTTTTTGGAGGTTCCGGATCCGCTATTGAAGAGCATCGACCTCGTCTTGATTGTCCCACTCAAGGCCATGTTTCGGCCACACCATCAGCTTCCTTGGAGGAGTGCTAGTGAAGGCGGGAGCTGCAGCCTAGCCTGGAGCGAGTGGCTTGATGATGAACCACTCATGTTGAAGTCCCCTCGAGCCAAATTGGCTTATGGAGCTTGCTAATCATTGCGCTGCCGCACTTGACGAATTCGGCGGTGCTGCTCTTTGGCTTGACACATGTCTTCAGCCACAGACCAAAGTGTGGCTCAACATGCAGGAATGCCTCACACACTATGATAAAAGTGGTGAGGTGAAGGATGGAATTAGGGGCTAGATTGTGGAAATCTAGCCCGTAGAAGAACAAGATCCCCCGCACAAAGGGTGTAGGGGAAACCCCAAACCTCAGATGAGGCGGGGACGCATTGGCCGGGCCCTGGGTCCGACAGATGGCGTTGACCGGGATGTACCCCATTGTGTGGAGCTCAGCGATAGTGGTGTCAGTGACCATGGAGGCCACCCACCTCCGTTTTATGTTCGAGTCCGCCATGGGTGTATATGCAAAAGCTTGGGAGGAGTTTTGGCTTGTGAATAAGATGGGAGGTGCAAAGTGTAGGATCGAAAGTATGTCTAGAGGGGGGTGATTAGACTACTTGACCAAATAAAAATCTAGCCTTTTCCCAATTTTAAGTCTTGGCAGATTTTAGCAACTTAGCACTAGTCAAGCAATCAACCTACACATGCAAGTCTAAGAGTATATCAGCGGAATGTAAAACATTGCACATGAAGGTAAATGGAGGAGTTTGGAGGGAGCAAACGCAATGTAGACACGGAGATTTTGGCGTGGTTCTGATAGGTGGTGCTATCGTACATCCATGTTGGTGGAGACTTCAACCCACGAAGGGTAATAGTTGCGCGAGTCCACGGAGGGCTCCACCCACGAAGGGTCCACAAAGAAGCAACCTTGTCTATCCCACCATGGCCATCACCCATGAAGGACTTGCCTCACTAGGGTAGATCTTCACGAAGTAGGCTATCTCCTTGGTTCAACTCCACAATCTTGTCGGAGGCTCCCAAGTGACACCTAACCAATCTAGGAGACACCACTCTCCAAAAGGTAATAGACAGTGTGTTGATGATGAACTCCTTGCTCTTATGCTTAAAATGATAGTCTCCCCAACACTCAACTCTCTCTCACTGATATGGATTTGGTGGAAAGATGATTTGAGTGGAAAGCAACTTGGAGAAGGCTAGAGGTCAAGATTCAAATGGTTGGAATGGAATATCTTGACCTCAACACATGAGTAGGTGGTTCTCTCTCAGAAAATATGTGTTGGAAGTGTAGGCATGTTCTGATGGCTCTCTCCACGAATGAAGAGTGGGTGGAGGTGTATATATAGCCTCCACACAAAATCTAACCGTTACACACAAATCACCAAACTCGGTGGGACCGAATAATCAAACTCGCTCAGACCAATTTAGTTCAAAATGTGAATGTTAGAATTTTCGGTGGGACCGACATGTCAACTCGGTGTGACCGATTTCATTAGGGTTAAGGCATAACGTAATCTCGGTGAGACCGATTACACAAACTCAGTGGGACCAATTTTGGTAAAAAGCTAACCAGAGAGTTGGTCAGGCAGACTCGGTGGGACTGATTCGCTCATCTCGGTGAGACCGAATTGTTACAAAGGAGAAACAAAGAGTTTGCATTGCAAAGTCGGTGGGACCAATCGCTCATCTCGGTTGGACCGAAACGTTATGAAGTGAAAAAGAGAGTTTGCAGTCCCATCTCGGTGAGACCGAGATCCCTATCGGTAAGACCGAAGTGACTAGGGTTTGTGGCAGTGGCTATGTTAAATGAACTCGGTGGCGCCAGATAGAAAATTTCGGTGGGGCTGAGTTTGGCTTTTGGTTTGGGACATATGTGGATATGAGAAAGTAGTTGAGGGTTTTTGGAGCATATCAGTAAGTATTTTGAGCAAGCAACCCATTAAGCCACACCTTATCCCCTTTTAATAGTATTGGCTTTTCCTATGGACTCAATGTGATCTTGGATCACTAAAAGTAAAATGTAGAGTCTTGAGCTTTAGAGCTTGAGCCAATCTTTTGTCCTTAGCATTTTGAGGGGTCCACATTTCTAATCCATGGCATGCTAATCATTGAGCTTTCCTGAAATATTTATCTTGAGATATCATTAGCTCAATGAGCTATATGTTGTTAGGAATTACCAAAACCACCCAGGGATATTTGCACTTTCAATCTCCCCCTTTTTGGTAATTGATGACAACATATAGATCAAAGCTTCGACAAATGATCATAACATTGAAATACATCATCGCTTT
The DNA here is from genome assembly GCF_018294505.1 of Triticum aestivum. Lineage (NCBI taxonomy): Eukaryota > Viridiplantae > Streptophyta > Magnoliopsida > Poales > Poaceae > Triticum > Triticum aestivum. The sequence goes on from NC_057812.1 coordinate 173,462,505, forward strand.
GAGAAGTATGTGATAAGCAAGAGCTACCCCTAAATTTGTTCATTATTTAAAATTTTCTTTTGAATGCAAATGCACAATCGATTAGGATCATGGGTTACTCTTCCATGTCACATACATCTTGGTGGAGTGCTCAAAATGATGGAAATTAAAAGCAGGCACTCATCATCAAGCAAAGTGAAAGATCATATATGGGATATAAGAGATAATATCATCCAGGCAAGCATTAAAGTAGCATATGATCAAACACATGATCAAAAAAGCATCTCACATAGACATAGAGTATCAACCAAGCACACAATAAAGTTCAACCAAAAGCAAGAGAGACAAAGAAGCAAAACACTCTCTCTTGAAGCCTATGATCTATACATTTCTTCCCCTTTGGCAACAAGTTACCAAAAAGTTCGAAAATGCATAGTGTTATGCATCTCTCAGGCTCGGTCTTCGGGTGGTGGTGTAGAGAGAACTGCAAGGATGAAGGCATTTGTTGATGTAGTCGGAGCTGGTGGAGTGGGTGCTGGAGGTGGCACTGAAGTTGTAGCTTCTGGTGCTGACGATGTAGCTCTAGAATCTGGTACTAGCACTGCAACAAACTTCTGACCTCGTGGCACTCGCTGAAAAGCATCCGTAGTTGCCTTCCCTCTCCTCTCCTCAGCTTCCTCCTGGAGCTGCTCAACTACAGTATGTATCTCAGTCACCTTGAGGTCAAGATCATAGAATTTTGTCTCAACAATCCTCTCCAAGCTCTCCTAATTCTGAGTCAGGGTGACCAAGCCCTTCTCAATCCTCAAAGTAGATTGGATCAGATATTCTAGCTGATCTTGCCTGATCTTCAGGAACACTTGGGATGCTTCCTCTACAGTTGGCATCCTTGCAGCTTTCTCTGCCTTTGCTTTAGTTCTCTTCTCTTGTGCTTGTGCTAATGAAGGTTCATCTTCATTCATCACAACTGTGTTGTCTTCAAATTCAGGGTACAGAGGTAGATGCTCCTTGTCCAACAAGTAAGTGCATGTGCCCATCTTGGAGTTGATGAGCACCTAAATATGTGGAGCATACCCACATGATCTCTTCTGATCTGATGTTGTCCTCTTGATTGTCTCTACAATCAGACTCATGACCGTGAATTTTTGAGGCACATCAAATATTTGCAGAAAGTTAATGGAATGTCCTCTAATCATCTTGTGATCTCCAGACTTGGGTAGCAAAGTATGCCTTAAGATCGTGTTGATAGTAGGCAGACCAGACAACAAATAGTGTACAAACCCAAGCTTGTGTGTCTCCAAAGCTTTATCAGGGATCTCTTTGTACATGTTTGCCATATATTTGTGGTCTTTCTTCTTCTTGTCATACACATTCAAATCATCATCATGTTCCTCTGGGGCATTGATCAACTTGGCCCATTCTTCAACAATTGATTGGTATCTCATACCTTCAGACATCCATACTATCCTTCCATCTGGATAGAAGTGAGCAGTGGAGTAAAATTGTGTAACTAGCTCATCATTCCATTTGGTCTACTTTTGACCCACAAACTCATCAACTCCACAAGCTATGAAGTTGTCTTGTACACCTGGGAAGTGATCTTCATTTTCTTTGATATATTCCCGATCAACCCATCTCATGTCACAGACAATTGGCTTCTTGTCAAGTAGAATAGTCTCATAGAAGTCTTGTTGTTCTTTTGTGTGGAACCTATAGTCAACAGCGGTTCTCCTCCTCACAGCATAGGGATCATACTATCTCCACATGTTGGGGAACATAGTAATTTCAGAAAATTTCCTAAGCACACGCAAGGTCATGGTGATGCATAGCAACGAGAGGGAAGAGTATCATCCACGTACCCTTGTAGACCGTAAGCGGAAGTGTTATGAGAACACGGTTGATGTAGTCGAATGTCTTCACGATCCGACCGATCCAAGTACCGAACGCATGGCACCTCCGAGTTCAGCACAAGTTCAGCTCGATGATGTCCCACGAACTCCGATCCGGCAGAGCATCATGGGAGAGTTTCATCAGCACGACGATGTGATGAAAGTGATGATGTTGCTACCGATGCAGGGCTTCTCCTAAGCACCGCTACGATATGATCGAGGTGGATTATGGTGGAGGGGGGCACCGCACACGGCTAAGGGATCAATGATCAACTTGTGTGTTCTAGGGTGCCCCCTTGCCCCCGTATATAAAGGAGCAAGGGGGGAGGCTGGCCGGCCCTCCTAGGGCACACCAAGAGGAGTCCTCCTCCTAGTAGGAGTAGGACTCCCCTTTCCTACTCCTACTAGGAGGAGGAAAGGAAGGGGGAAGGGGAGAAGGAAGGAGAGGGAGGAAAGGAGGGCGACCCCTAGTACAATTCGGTTTGAGCTAGGGGGGCGCGTGCCCTGCCTCCTCTCTTCCACCACCTGGCCCATGAGGCCCAATACTTCTTCCCCGTATTCCCGTAAGTCCCCGGTACTCCGAAAAATACCCGAATCACTCGGAACCTTTTCGATGTCTGAATATAGTCATCTAATATATCGATCTTTACGTCTTGACCATTTTGAAACTCCTCGTCATGTCCCCGATCTCATCCGGGACTCCGAACTACCTTCCGTACATCAAATCACATAAACTCATAATACCGATCGTCACCAAACGTTAAGCGTGTGGACCCTACGTGTCGTGGTTTTGTCACGGTAGATGTCCTAGAGAAAGGACTTAGTCGTGGAGCCATCACGACGAGTTAGCTTGAAGGGGTTAAAGCAGACACAAGGACGCAAGAGAGTTTATACTAGTTCGGCCCCTTCGATGAAGGTAAAAGCCTACGTCTAGTTGTGATGGAATTGATGGGGTTTCGATGACTAGGGAGCAAACAAGCTTCGCCTATGTCTCGAGTTGTTGTGTGTTGTCCTTGAACCGCCGCCGGGTCGTCCCCTTATATACACGGGTGACTCTCGTCGGCTTACGGAGTCCCAATACTGGCATATAGATGTGTCCGGTTTGGGCTCTTCTTATTCCTAACTTACAATACAGGTTAACTACTAATGCTGGTTTACGGCTGCAGGCCATGAGCCGACTATGGGCCTTGAGCCCTCCTCTGTCTTCTTGGGCTTTAACTTACTTAACTACTGACGAAGTTAACCCGACCCAGATAGGCCGGTTTATGCCCAGTAGTAATATCCCCAACATTAGGCCCTAGATTGATTTGAACGGGTTCATGTCAATCCTTTAATAAAAGCTTCATCTTCAACATCTTCTTATAATTGGTAAACCGCCATGATGTCATCTTCTCTGATTGCTGTAAACCGGAGTGACGTCACCTGTCATAACGAAGCTATCCATTATGCTTCTTTGATTAATAGATCAGCGGAAATCGAGGCGACAGCTCCGTTTTTGTGGCCCCTTGATTGTCGCGCCTGACTCATGTTCTTTCGCCTTATAAATAGGATCGAAGGGTCATTTCTTTTCTCCTTCTGTGCCTTCTTCATCTTCCTCGCGTCGCCAGCCTCGGAGCTCCGCCGCCGCCATCGACCTCTGCCTCATCCTTGGCCGCTGCATCAACCTGAGTGCACCAGAACATCGTGGCAACCTTCCGCATCTTCCTCAGTTCTGGTAAATCTTTTGTCTTTTCCCCCGCGGATCTGGCCTAGGGTTTTGCAGTTCTTCAGTGTTCATCATCTGCCTGTTGCTCATACCATAGATCTTTAGATGAATTCGCAAATCTTTATTCTGTGCAATGATAGTTGTTTGACCTTCGCCTTTACTTATGCTTCTCAAACCATGGGTCTATATGAACGTTTTGCTCATTGGTTCGGTACTGCTCCTTTGAACCTCTAAGTATTTATCTCTTCTCTAAACTTGCTTCAGATCCAATGCTGTAAAGAAATCTTGTGAAACCTGTTTGTGCGTACTTGTCCATCCGCAATCTCAGCTTTTCAATTCTTAGATCAGGCGGTTTAACCTTATAGAAAATTTTCCAAACCGGTATATACCATTAGTCCCCTTGTTGAACCGCCAGATGTTGGTTGCTTCATGAAACTCCGGTTTAGATAGTTCTGTCTCCGATTTAAAAGTGCCCATACCAACGTACCTTGATCAAATGCATTTTTGAACCGGGATCTTCTACCTTGTAGATTCCATCATGGCCAAGCAAGTATATGAGTGCAATTGGGTTCCTTCTCGCGTCATAGAGGATCAACTGGACGATTTAGTCCTGATTGGCGCTTTAGGCAGCAAAGATACCATCCGTTGGAGGGCTCCTAGCAAAGAATGCCCTCCCACACCTCGAGAAGGAGAGGTTGTTGTTTTAGTAGATCACTTAGCCCGGGGCTTTAAGCCGCCCGGTTCTAAATTTTACCGGGGTGTTTTAGCCGATTTCCAACTCCATCCGCAAGACACTGGCCCCAACTCTGTTACAAATATGTGCCACTTCCAAGTGCTCTGTGAGGTGTTCTTTCAAGAGGAGCCCATAGTGGAATTGTTCAGAGATCTTTTCCATCTAAACCATCGTACTGAGTTTACTGATGGCTCTAATACGGAGTTGGGTGGCATGGCGATTCATAAAAGGAAAGAGGTCACATACCCTCACGCCAAGCTGCATAGTCACCCCAAGGAGTGGAATCAGACATGGTTCTACTTCAAAGACACCTGCCCTGCTGGTGAGAATCCCTTGCCTAGCTTTCGTCCGGAGCGGCTCAGCAATACACACCCTTTTCCTCAAAGATTGACTGCCCAGGAGAGAAGCAAATATGCTCCCCAGCTGTCAAAGCTCAGAGCCTTTATGGCCAACGGTTTAACAGGGGTTGATCTCGCTCGCTGTTGGATATCATGGAGCATACTGCGACATTCAAAACTCCAGCTCTCCGGTGAAGAAATCACCGAGGCTGTGCATAAGATACTGAATGAACCAGAACATGTCTGCGCTAGAACCGGCTTGCTTCCCTTCTGTGCCACCAACAAACTGCCAGCTGTAAGACTTTGATTTTTCTCTTTGCTGAATCTGTTATTGATATGTCTGGTCATTGTTTTTAATATCAGTGTCTGCATAATCAGGGCAATGATCCATTTTGGAGCAAAAAACTGCCGCAGGAGAAACCAGAAAAACCAGACAAACCGGAAAGAGCAACCCAGCAAAAGACTAAAGCTGTGAAGAAGACTGCCCAGAGGAAAAGAACCACTGCATCTTCTAATCCGGCCCCTGATGATGAGGTGGATAATCTGGACTTTGAGGTAGAGCTTGACTCACTTGGTTTATTTTTCATGCGTCTTATTGATGATGATATTTGTCAGGATGATGCCGAAGCCAGCCACGCGGATGTTGCAGAGGTAATTATTCTCTCTTCCGATTCAGAAACTTTGCCTTCACAAAAAATCCGTCAGGCAAACCAGAAAGTTAAATTTTCTCATCCTCTTGCTTATTTGGATCCTAAACTTCTTATGAAGACCCAACAACACGAAGCTCGCCGCACCACCCGGCACAGCGGCCAGGCAGTTACCTCCGCCGGTTTACCGAACAGTCTGATTCGGAAACGCCATTCCGAGGTCTCTAATTTGCTTGTCGGTGCTTGTCCTAAAGCGGGCTGCTTTCGTCAACCTCTTAATCCGTCTGACTCCGATTACCAGGTTACTTCCCACTCATCTTCTGGCGAGTCATCGTCTACTCAGCTCCCACCGCTCAAAACGGTGCTTGGGTAAGCTATACTTATTGTGATGTTTGCAGTACATTGCCTTAGAACATATGCTATATTTGATTTTGTTATTCTTCTCAGGGCCAAACCTAGGCCAAGCAAGAAGGCCCGCCTGGACAAAGCGGCCGAAGAAGATGTCATTCTTGAACCAGGCAAGACACCCAATCTTGAAGCGGCTATTCCCAAGGATATACCCAACGATCCACTGCAGCAGGACGATGATCTTATTGCTGATGACAGACCTAGTGACGCCTTAGGTCCTGTCAATTAGCCCACAGGTTCCATCCGGATTGAAAGTTCCACCGGTCCAGCAAAACCTACTAACAAGCCAACAGCCCCAGTGCAAACCGGCGGTACCCAGGATGATGAGGTTGTCATTACTGGCACTGGCCATACTGAGCCAAGCAATCCTGTCGCTTTATCCAAACATTCTGCCAAGGAAGAATTTGCTGCCTTTGGCAAAGGCAAGTGGAACGCTGATCTGACGACTTATGCTGCTCTAAACGCCCAAGATATCCATTCGGGCTATCTGAACCGGTTGTATACCAGTCGCGACTATGAAGCCGGTCTGGTTAATATGATCAAAGAGAAATATGAGGTAACTTCCATATGCTTCTTCCTGCTTGTATGCTTCCATTCTTGCTGACTCTCCTAGCCCCCAAGGGACGGTTTGTTATATTCTTTCAAATCGGGACTTACCAATATAAATCTTGTAACTTTGAAGTTTGCTGATGTAGCCCCCAAGGGCCGGTTCAACTTAATGTAGTTAAACCGGTACTTTAAGTAATTGAAATTGCCGCATCAGAATATATACGAGCAAATAGCCATTAGCCCCCAAGTGCCAAGTTGAATACTTGTATTGATCTTGGGACTTTGTAAGCAATTGAAAGATGAAGACCGAATATGCATTAGCCCCCAAGTGCTAAGTGCATAACTTGTTATGTGATTGGTACTTGAATCCTTATACCGATTTGTTGAAGCATATATCTGTATGCATGCAGGCGGAGCTGAAGACGAAAGAAAACCAAGTCACCGAGCTCCAAGAAAACCTAAAAACCCAACAGGCTGAAACCTCCAAAGCAAAAGACGAATTGGCCAGCGCTTTAAGCGCCATGGAACAGCTTAAGGAGAAGTTCAAGAAGAAGCGGGCGGATTGGGCCACTGAAAAGTCCGCTTTGATCAAACGAGCAGAGGATGTCGAGGCTGCACTTAAACCAGTGGCGGATGAACTGACCAGCATACAGCAGCACGTGCATGCCATGACTACTGCTATCTTTGGTAAGGAAGTTTGCCTTCTGAATTGGCTCTGCCTTCTGACAGAGTCACCGGTTTATTAACCCTTTATGGTATTTCAGGGACACGTATTGATCACTTGGGGTCAGATGTGCGGAAGAAACAAAAAGCCGCCTATACATTGGTTGAACAATTGTATACTGGTGCCCAGCGGATCATCTGTACCGCATCTCATAACAAACCGGCGCCCACTTTGATTCAAGATACTCTGATGAAACTGTCGGTGCTTCCTGCCCGGGTTGAAGAGCTGAAGAAATCTGCTGCTCGAACCGGTGCAATCAATGCCTTAATCCGGGCAAAAGCCTGGGTGCCGGATTTTGATCCTATTGAAGCGGTATTACACCCTCGATGCGACTATAGCTCCCACGTGTCGAGGCACAACTTAGAGACATAATCGCATTGAAGGCATATGTCGCAAGTTAGGCAATCTTCACAACATCCCATGTAATATGATAATAAAAGGGGAGATAACATAGTTGGCTTACACTCGCCACGTCAATCAAGTACATAAATAACATTACATCACCCAAACACTCATGGCCCGACTACGGCGCCAAAATAAAAGAGAACCCAATATGCGACATGGTCCCAATCACCCCCAACTGGGCACCACTACTGATCATCGGGAAAGGAAACATAGTAATGTTGAGAGTCTTCGTCGAACTCCCACTTGAGTTCATACGCGTCTCCTGGAGCAGAATCAACAGGCCCTGCATCTGGTGTAATAGTAATCTGTGAGCCACAGGGACTCAGCAATCTCGCACCCTCGCGATCAAGACTATTTAAGCTTATAGGTATGGCAAGGTAAATATGAGTGGAGCTGCAGCAAGCGACTAGCAAGTATGGTGGCTAACTTATTCGCAAAAGAGAGCGAGAAGAGGAGGCAAAGCGCGAGCGAGAAACTAGAGAGCAACCTGCGCAAACATTACTCCAACATCGTGTCCACTTCCCGGACTCCGCGGAGAAGAGGCCATCACGGTAACACACTCAGTTGATTCATTTTAATTAATTAAGGTTCAAGTTTTCTACAACCGGACATTAACAAATTCCCATCTGCCCATCACCGTGGACACGGCTTTCGAAAGTTCAAATCCCTGCAGGGGAGTCCCAACTTAGCCCATGACAAGCTCTCACGGACAACGAAGGAATAGACCTCCTCCCAAGACGTTCTGATCAGACTCGGTATCTCGGTAATTCAAGACACTTCGATAGGTTAAAACAAATCCAGCAACACCGCCCGAATGTGCTGACAAATCTCGATAGGAGCTACACATATCTCTTTCTTAGGGCACACTCAGATGAACACTACATACAACTAAAACCAACCCTCAAGTTGCCCCGAGGTGGCGCTGCAAGTGGCTCTATTTGGACCAACACTCAGAGGAGCACTGGCCCGGGGGAGTTTAAAATAAGATGACCCTCGGGCTCTGGAAACCCAAGGGAAAAAGAGGCTAGGTGGCAAATGGTAAGACCAATGTTGGGCATTGCTGGAAAAGCTTTAATCAAGGCAAAATATCAAGGGGTTCCCATTATAACCCATTATAACCCAATCATGGCAATATAATGATATCCCTACAAGTAAATAAATGATGTTCCAACAAGGAACGGCCTCCAATCGTCACCTGCAACTAGCAACGCTATAAGAGGGGCTGAGCAAAGCGGTAACATAGCCAATCAACGGTTTGCTAGGACAATGGTGGGTTAGAGGTTTGACATGGCAATTTGGGAGGCTTGCAAGCAAGTGGTAGGCATCATAGCATTGGCATAGCAAAAGAGCAAGCAAACTAGCATAGCAAAGATAGTAGTGATTTCGAGGGTATGATCATCTTGCCTGCACAGTTGTCAAAGTTGACTGGATCCTTGAAAGAAAACTCAACGGGCTCCTCGTTAGCGAACTTGTCTCCCGGCTCTACCCAAACAAGACAAACAAGCAACAAGGATACAATCAACCACGTGCAAACTCAAACAACATGATGCAAAGATGATATGCTATGCGGGATGCGATGCGGGATGCAAAATGCAAGATATGACAAGAAATGCATGAACCTGGCCTCAACTTAGAAAATCAAGTGTGCCACTGGAAAGATGAGATGAAATCGCTTGAAAACGATATAAAGAACGCCGGAATCGGAGTTACGGTTTGGAAATGGCAAGCGACTCAAAAATGACACCGGTCTGCGATATACAACAAGTAGGCATCTAAATGCAATGAAATGAACATGCTAAAGCACCCAAACATGATAACAAAATACATGGCAGGGATGCACACAAGATGCTTAACAAAATCCTAGCACTGAGCTACGGCCAAATCATGCATTAACAGGTTCAAGCAAGCATGGCAAAAATGCATATGACAAACAGATCTCGGACTTTGTGAAATCAACACTTGTCTGGAATTTCAGATCAGGTAGCCCATTTCGGAGCAACAAAACTACATGCTACAGGATCTGAACATGGCAAAGTAAAGCATGGCATGGAGATACTCAAAGAGCTTAACAAAAGTCCCTTAGTGACCTTGAGCCAAAAGGGATCAGAAAATACAATTGCAAGCATGTGAACATAGCAAAAACATAATCAGTTTTCATACTTAGTGAAAACTGGCACATGCTGAAATATAACTCAAGTAGGCAAGTTTACGAGCTTGATGCACTCACTAGGGTGCAAGTCATGGCAAGACAAGCATACATCCATCAAGAAGGCACAAGATACAAGCTATACATGGCAAGAACAATAGCATAGCATGCACGGGTCAACTACAACATCACCGACAAAATTGCAAACAAGTTGACAATCTGCCCAGATTCACAAAGTAGCAAAAGTAGAGCTCGATTGACTCAAGCTAAGGTGCTTCATAATTGAAAACAAAGACATGGATGGATAGAGCACTACAATATTAACAAAACATCCTTACTGACCATCCACAAAAGAGGCACGGATCACTTGGAAACAACATGAACATATGGCATCATGAGATAAACAATCCCACGACTTGGTGAAATTACTAAGTCCCTGAAAACAGATTTACCGAGTGCCTCACTTTGCAAGCTTGCACTAGTCACCTCACACATCAAAAAAATACATGGGTTGCACCTCTCGAAAGATGACAAAACCCTTAACAAAACATATGTAGAGCATCAGGGCATATCATGCACACAATAATCATGGCAAAAATGACAAAAGTGCTAAACGGAGTAGCAGATCTGACAATTAACTCAAGTACCCCTCTTCTAACAGCATTTCGGGCATCAAGATGAACTCAAATGAAAATGATGCAATGGAATGAAATAATGTACTCTCTGAGATGAACAGTTTGAATTGCTATATGCATGAATCAGAGCTACGGATGCAAAGTTACGGAGCCGCGAACATGGCAACTTGGATCTGAAATTTCGGGACTTAGACAAAAAAACAACCTCGCGAAAATTAGGGTTCACTGTTCACCCGCGCCGATCTACTGTTCATCCGCAACGGGATCGAGGTCACCGGCGAGGATCTCCGGCGAGGGAGAGGCGGGGCCGGGTGGCGGCGGCGGTCGGGCGCTGTGCGGCGGCAGGCGCGATGGAGGCGGCGGCCGACACCGGGCGGCGGAGCGAGGAGGACGCGAGACGGTGGCGGTCGGGCGCACGGTGGAGCAGCGAGGCAGCGGCTGCCGGCGCGGCACGCGGCGGCCGGAGTCGGGGGAGGAGGCGACGCGGTGGATCCGAGCGGCGGGGCGCGCGACTGGGCCCGGGGGCCCGCGATGGGCCGTGGCGGGCCGGCGGAGGAGGCGGCGATGTGGGGCGCCGGGTTGCCACGTGGCGGGCGGCGAGTGGCTGGCGGCGGCGGCGCGCAGGTCGGACACGTCCGACTCGGCGCGGACGTTGTCCGGCGGCGCGAGGAGGAGCGGATCTAGGGTTTCGGGAAGGGGGATCCGAGATATTTCGAGGGGGACCTATTTATAGGCACAGGAGGAGCTAGGAGAGTCCAAATGAGGTGTGGTTTTCGGCCACGCGATCGTGATCGAACGCTCTAGATGATGGAGCTGAGTTTGGTGAGTTTTGGGCCAAATTGGAGGGGTGTTGGGCTGCAACACACATGAGGCCTTTTCGGTCCCTCGGTTAACCGTTGGAGTATCAAACGAAGTCCAAATGGTACGAAACTTGATAGGCGGTTTACCGGTAGTAAACCAAGGCCGCTTGGCAAGTCTCGGTGCAATCTGGAAATGTTTAATCCCCACACACGAAAGAAAGCTAGAAATGGCCACCGGAGGAGTACGAAGCGCCGGAATGCAAAACGGACAACGGGGAAAATGCTCGAATGCATGAGACGAACACGTATGCAAATGCAATGCACATGATGACATGATATGAGATGCATGACAACGATAACAACACACGGAGACAAAGACCCGAACCCGAGGAAATAAAATATAACTTAACGCCGAAAATGGCAAGAGTTGGAGTACAAATTTGGAAAGTTACATCCGGGGTGTTACAACACTCCACCACTACGAAAAGATCTTGCCCCGAGATCTAGGACTGAAAGAACGCCAGGTACTCAGAACGGAGGTGATCCTCGCGTTCCCAGGTAGCTTCACGGTCGGAATGGTGTGACCACTTGACTTTGAGAAATTTGATTGACTTGTTGCGAGTCTTGCGTTCAGTCTCTTCAAGAATAGCAAATGGGTGCTCATGATAAGAGAGATCTTCTTGGAGCTCAATGTCCTCTAAGTTAACGGTGCGGTCAGGAGTCTTGAAGCACTTTCGAAGCTGAGAGACATGGAACACGTCATGAACATTTGCAACGTTTGAAGGAAGCTCGAGTTGATAAGCGAGGTCGCCTCTCTTGCTGACAATCTTGAAAGGTCCCACGTATCTGGGGGCAAGCTTCCCTTTGATACCGAAGCGACGAGTACCTTTCATAGGAGAGACACGGAGGTAAACATGATCTCCGATCTCAAAAGCCAAATCACGGTGCTTACTATCATAGTAGCTCGTCTGGCGGGATTGGGCTGCTTTGAGGTTATCACGAATGACTTTGCACATTTCTTCTACCTCTGTGATTAAGTCAATACCCAAAAGCTGACGTTCACCGGTTTCAGACCAGTTGAGAGGGGTACGACACTTCCTGCCATACAGAATTTCAAATGGGGCCTTGCCCAAACTTGCTTGAAAACTGTTGTTGTAGGAGAATTCATCATAAGGAAGGCAATCCTCCCACTTCATGCCGAAGGAGATCACACAAGCCCTGAGCATATCTTCAAGAATCTGGTTGACACGCTCGACTTGACCGCTAGTTTGAGGATGGAAAGCTGTGCTGAAGCGGATGTTGGTGCCCATGGCCTTCTGAGAAGAATCCCAAAACTTCGAGGTAAAGATGCTGTCACGGTCTGAAGAGATCACTTGAGGAATACTGTGCAGAGAGACAATACGAGAGGTATAGAGTTCCGCCAATTGAGCTGCAGTGATCGACTCTTTGATAGGCAGAAAGTGAGCCACTTTGGTGAGTTTGTCGATCACAACGAATATAGCATCATTGCCATGCTTGGACTTTGGAAACCCAGTCACGAAGTCCATTTCAATGTGGTCAAACTTCCATTCTGGAATGGCAAGAGGTTGGAGGAGACCTCCTGGCCTTTGGTGTTCTGCCTTCACTCTTCTGCAGACATCACATTCATTCACGAATTGAGCAATCTCGCGCTTCATTCGAGTCCACCAATAAGCTTGCTTAAGGTCCTGATACATCTTCGTGCTCCCAGGGTGGATGGAGAGGAGAGAATTGTGAGCCTCGTTCATGATCACTTTACAAAGGTCACCTTTGGGCACAACAATACGATCCTCGAAGAAAAGAGTGTCCTTGTCATCAAGGCGGTAGCACTTGTACTTGGACTGGCTCTTGGCAATCCCAATCTTCACCTTTTTCACCATAGCATCAAGAAGTTGGGCTTGGCGAATCTGGTCTTCTAAGGTAGGAGAGACTTGAAGGTTGGCGAGGAAACCTTGAGGAACAACTTGCAGATTAAGTTTGCGGAAAGCTTCAGAAAGCTCGGGTTGATAAGGCTTAAGAATCAGACTGTTGCAGTACGCTTTCCTGCTCAAAGCGTCGGCAATCACATTGGCCTTGCCTGGAGTATACTCGATACTCGGATTATACTCTTGAATCATTTCGACCCATCGAGTTTGCCTAAGGTTGAGATTAGGTTGAGTGAAGATGTACTTGAGACTCTTGTGATCAGTGAAAATGTCCACTTTTCTTCCCAATAGAAGATGTCTCCAAGTCAAAAGAGCATGCACAACTGCCGCCAACTCGAGATCATGAGTGGGGTAGTTCTTCTCATTAGGCTTCAACTGGCGATATGTATAAGCAACAACTTTCTTCTCTTGCATCAATACTGCGCCAAGACCTTGGAGAGAGGCATCACAAAAGACCTCGTACGGCTTGGATTCATCAAGCGGAGTCAGAACTGGAGCAGTGATGAACTTCTCTTTCAAAGTGTTGAAAGCAATATCACACTTCGAAGACCAAACGTACTTGACGTGCTTCTGAAGAAGATTAGAGAGAGGCTTCGCGATCTTAGAAAAGTTTTCAACGAATCTTCGGCAATAGCTTGCGAGACCGAGGAAGCTACGGAGTTGCTTCACGTTCTGAGGAGGTTCCCAATTCACAATTGCAGACACCTTCTCAGGATTCACGGAAATGCCCTTGGCAGAGATGATATGACCAAGATAAAGAACCTCATCAAGCCAAAATTCACACTTGGAGAACTTGGCGTAGAACTGATGTTCCCTGAGCTTATCAAGAACCAAACGCAAGTGCTTGGCATGATCTTCCTTGTTCTTGGAGAAAACCAGAATGTCATCGAGATAGACCAAAACGATGTCATTGGTGTAGGCATTGAAGATGAAGTTCATCATGCAAGAGAACGTTGAAGGAGCGTTGGTGAGGCCAAAAGACACGACAGTGTATTCATATGAACCAAAGCTTGTCCTGAAAGCCATCTTGGGAATATCCTGCTCACGAATTCGAATCTGATGATAACCCATATGGAGATCAAGCTTGGAGAATACTTGGGCACCTTTGAGTTGTTCAAACAGCTCATTGATGTTGGGAAGTGGGTATTTGTTCTTGATGGTCTTCTTGTTCACTGGACGGTAATCAACACAAAGTCGGTCCGTTCCATCCTTCTTCTTCACAAAAAGAACACCACAACCCCACGGAGAAGAACTAGGCTGGATGAGACCCATTTTCTCTTGAATATCGAGTTGCTTCTTCAGCTCCTTCAACTCTTCAGGTCCGAGCTTGTAAGGACGTTTGCACACAGGTTCCGTGCCGGGCTCAAGATCAATAACGGATTCAACTGGCCGGTGTGGAGGCATTCCTGGGAGCTCTTCTGGAAAGACGTCTTGATATTCGCAAACGACTGGAATTTGAGAGATGGCATCCAATTCACCCTTCTCCTTGAGAGAAAACAGACGGATAGTATCATCACGAGCGGCAAAGACAATTACATCCTCAGACGAATGAGTCAATTGAATCTGCCTGGCTGCACAATCAAGATGTGCCTTGTGCTTAGAAAGCCAATCCATTCCGAGAATAAGATCAATATCCGAGTTGCCAAGAACCACCGGAGAAGAGAGAAACTTGTAATCGCCCAACGTGATAGAGACATCCGGGATGCAATTGTTAGAAGTCATTTGCTTGCCTGGAGACACAATCTTCAATGGAACAGGAATCCTTTCGGTCACAAAATCATGCTTGGCCACAAATGGAGTTGAAATAAAAGAAAGCGATGCACCAGTGTCAAAAAGAACTTTTGCAGGAACATCGTTAACGGGAAGGTTACCCATGATCACATCTGGTGAGTCCTCTGCCTGAGATGCATTCAGCAAATTGACCTTGGCGTGCTTGGGGTTATGTTTGACCACAACTGTACTTGCCGATCTGACAGGAGGAGGAGGAGGAAGACGCCTCTGATTGAAACACTTTTTGGCATAGTGACCCTTCTGTTGGCACTTGTTGCACGTGACCTCTGAAAGCGGACGATGATATGGAGCACTCGATCTTGGAGCTTGAGACGAAGTCTTGTTCTGAAAGCCAGGGTTGGGTGGGTGGGAAGAACCACTGCCACCTTTGCTCTTCTGCTGAAACGGCTGACCGAATGGAGGAGGAGGAAGCCAATACTTCTGCTTCTTGGCCACTTGAGTAGAGGAAGAAGGAGTAATATCTCTGGCTCGCTTCTTGGAAGCATCACACCTCAACTGAGCAGCCTCTTGCTTCAGTGCCATGTTGTAGAACTCATCGTACCTCAAGGGCTCAAAGAGGACAAGAGCTAGCTGAATTTCTTCTCTGAGACCACCCCTGAACTGATATATCATGATCTTGTCATCAGGGACGTCCTGCTTGGCAAAGCGGGCAAGCTTCTGAAACAACTTGTTGTAGTCATAGACAGACAAAGAGCCTTGCTTCAGATTGCGGAATTCCTCACGCTTGCTTTCAACCACGCTCTGGGGAATATGATGAGCCCTGAAATCTCGACGAAAGTCATCCCAAGTGATAACACGTCCACCTCTGGAGTCCTTGTACTGCTGGAACCATTCTGCAGCTTGATCTTTGAGTTGGAAGGAAGCGAACTTAACAAATTCCTCAGGCCTGACGTTACTGCACTCGAAATGCTTGCACAGATCCACAAGCCAATCGTGAGCATCGGTTGCCTTAACACAATTGCTGAAAGTCTTTGGCTCGTTAGCAAGGAACCGGTTGAGTGTAGCAAAGTGACTCTGATTGCTGCCTTGATTCCCTTGGTTGCCTTGATTGCGCTCTTGAAGAATTTGCATGATCAACTGTGTGTTTGCATTGATTGCGGCCATCATAGCTTGCCATGCCTCTGGAGGAGGTGGAGGTGGTGGCGGATCAGGATTCGGAGTCGTGCGCATTGGAGGAGCCATCCTGAAGAGGGTGACCACCATTAGCACATTGATAGATCAAATATTGAAGCTGAATCCAACGGAATGAAAATTGCAACATATAGTCTTCACATCCGAACAAAATGAACGAATGCATTCCTCTTGAAATGGTCACATATCCATAAATTGAGAAGCCACGTAGAATTAAGGTAGAGAAATAAATCAACAAGGTACGGATCAAGAACGAATAATCGGTAAGAAATCCCAATCTCAAACCAATATCCGTGGAAGAAGAACTAGAGCTACTAGAATTCCCACCTATGAAACTTCCGAACCTTTGCGGTTATGCAATCAGGTGATGGGGATACAGGGGAAGCATAATATCTCACCCAAACTAGCAATTCCTACATCCAGCTGTATCCATCCTTCAACACATAACCAAGAAACCTTCGGAAACCATCTACCTCAACCTTCGAAAAGCATCCGTTATACAAGTTATGGTGATACTCCCGAACTCCCGCCCCAGTACTGGGTGGCTTCGAGGTTATCTCACCAACGAACTGCATAAAAGAGATTTTCGATGTCGGCGTACTAAACTCAGGTATTCCACGATAAAATTATGATGACAACACCTCAGAGCTCAACTCCCCGGGACACTTCCACTAAACCCCTGACAGGAGGCACCAAGACAATGTTCTCATCATAAAACCATCGGAACGATTCCAAGATACCCGCGTGATCCTAAAAAAAATTTAGTGAAATTTGAGAAGAGAAGAGTCAAAACTCTACGTCAGGATGCCTTACCAGAGCGATGAGGAGACTGGGAAGTAAAAGAATTCCTAAACTCTCCGATATATAATTCCTAAATGACTCAAAACATTTTTCTAGACACAACTTGGCCACTAAAAACGATCAAGCAATGGGGCTCCTAAGGTCGGGGAAGGCTCTGATTACCAACTTATAACACCCTCGATGCGACTATAGCTCCCACGTGTCGAGGCACGACTTAGAGACATAATCGCATTGAAGGCATATGTCGCAAGTTAGGCAATCTTCACAACATCCCATGTAATATGATAATAAAAGGGGAGATAACATAGTTGGCTTACACTCGCCACGTCAATCAAGTACATAAATAACATTACATCATCCAAACACTCATGGCCCGACTACGGCGCCAAAATAAAGGAGAACCCAATATGCGACACGGTCCCAATCACCCCCAACTGGGCACCACTATTGATCATCGGGAAAGGAAACATAGTAACGTTGAGAGTATTCATCGAACTCCCACTTGAGCTCATACGCGTCTCCTGGAGCGGAATCAACAGGCCCTGCATCTGGTGTAATAGTAATCTGTGAGCCACAGGGACTCAGCAATCTCGCACCCTCGCGATCAAGACTATTTAAGCTTATAGGTATGGCAAGGTAAATATGAGTGGAGCTGCAGCAAGCGACTAGCAAGTATGGTGGCTAACTTATTCGCAAAAGAGAGCGAGAAGAGGAGGCAAAGCGCGAGCAAGAAACTAGAGAGCAACATGCGCAAACATTACTCCAACACCGTGTCCACTTCCCGGACTCCGCCGAGAAGGGGCCATCACGGTAACACACTCAGTTGATTCATTTTAATTAATTAAGGTTCAAGTTTTCTACAACCGGACATTAACAAATTCCCATCTGCCCATCACCGCGGACACGGCTTTCGAAAGTTCAAATCCCTGCAGGGGAGTCCTAACTTAGCCCATGACAAGCTCTCACGGTCAACGAAGGAATAGACCTCCTCCCAAGACGTTCCGATCAGACTCGGTATCTCGGTAATTCAAGACACTTCGACAGGTTAAAACAAATCCAGCAACACCGCCCGAATGTGCCGACAAATCCCGATAGGAGCTGCACAT
Organism: Triticum aestivum; assembly: GCF_018294505.1. Lineage (NCBI taxonomy): Eukaryota > Viridiplantae > Streptophyta > Magnoliopsida > Poales > Poaceae > Triticum > Triticum aestivum. The sequence goes on from NC_057812.1 coordinate 173,480,235, forward strand.
ATCTCTTTCTCAGGGCACACTCAGATGAACACTACGTACAACTAAAACCAACCCTCAAGTTGCCCCGAGGTGGCGCTGCAAGTGGCTCTATTTGGACCAACACTCAGAGGAGCACTGGCCCAGGGGGGTTTAAAATAAGATGACCCTCGGGCTCCGGAAACCCAAGGGAAAAAGAGGCTAGGTGGAAAATGGTAAGACCAATGTTGGGCATTGTTGGAAAAGCTTGAATCAAGGCGAAATATCAAGGGGTTCCCATTATAACCCAACCGCCTAAGGAACGCAAAACCAGGAACATAACACCGATATGATGGAAACTAGGGCGGCAAGAGTGGAACAAAACACTAGGCGAGAGGCCGAGCCTTCCACCCTTTACCAAGTATATAGATGCATTAAGATAACATGGCAATATAATGATATCCCAACAAGTAAATAAATGATGTTCCAACAAGGAACTGCATCCAATCTTCACCTGCAACTAGTAACGCTATAAGAGGGGCTGAGCAAAGCGGTAACATAGCCAATCAACGGTTTGCTAGGACAATGGTGGGTTAGAGGTTTGACATGGCAATTTGGTAGGCTTGCAAGCAAGTGGTAGGCATTGTAGCATTGGCATAGCAAAAGAGCGAGCAAACTAGCATAGCAAAGATAGTAGTGATTTCGAGGGTATGATCATCTTGCCTACACAGTTGTCAGAGTTGACTGGATCCTCGAAAGCAAACTCAACAGGCTCCTCGTTAGCGAACTCGTCTCCCGGCTCTACCCAAACAAGACAAACAAGCAACAAGGATACAATCAACCACGTGCAAACTCAAACAACACGATGCAAAGATGATATGCTATGCGGGATGCGATGCGGGATGCAAAATGCAAGATATGACAGGAAATGCATGAACCTGTCCTCAACTTGGAAAACCAAGTGTGCCACTAGAAAGACAAGATGAAATCTCTTGAAAACGATATAAAGAACGCCGGAATCGGAGTTACGGTTTGGAAATGGCAAGCGATTCAAAAATGACACCGGTCTGCGATATACAGCAAGTAGCCATTTAAATGCAATGAAATGAACATGCTACAGCACCCAAACATGACAACAAAATACATGGAAGGGATGCACACAAGATTCTTAACAAAAGTCTAGCACTGAGCTACGGCCAAATCATCCATTAACAGGTTCAAACAAGCATGGCAAAAATGCATATGACAAACAGATCTCAGACTTAGTGAAATCAACACTTGTCTGGAATTTCAGATCAGGTAGCCCTCTTCGGAGCAACAAAACTACGTGCTACAGGATATGAACATGGCAAAGTAAAGCATGGCATGGAGCTACTCAAAGAGCTTAACAAAAGTCCCTTAGTGACCTTGAGCCAAAAGGGATCATAAAATACAATTGCAAGCATGTGAACATAGCAAAAACATAATCAGTTTTCATACTTAGTGAAAACTGGCACATGCTGAAATATAACTCAAGTAGGCATGTTTACGAGCTCGATGCACTCACTACGGTGCAATTCATGGCAAGAAAAGCATACATCCATCAAGAAGGCACAAAATACAAGCTAGACATGGCAAGAACAATAGCATAGCATGCACGGGTCAACTACAACATCACCGGCAAAATTGCAAACAAGTTGACAATCTGCCCAGATTCACAAAGTAGCAAAAGTAGAGCTCGATTGACACAAGCAAGGTTGCTCCATAATTTCAAACAAAGACATGGATGGATAGAGCACTACAAGATTAACAAAACATCCTTACTGACCATCCTCAAAAGAGGCGCGGATCACTAGGAAACAACATGAACATATGGCATCATGAGATAAACCATCCCAGGACTTAGTGAAATTACTAAGTCCCTAAAAACAGATTTACCGAGTGCCTCACTTTGCAAGCTTGCACTAGTCACCTCACACATCACAAAAATACATGGGTTGACCTCTGGAAAGATGACAAAATCCTTAACAAAACATATGTAGAGCATCAGGGCATATCATGCACACAATAATCATATCAAAAATGACAAAAGTGCTAAACGGAGTGGCAGATCTGACAATTAACTCAAGTAGCCCTCTTCTAACAGCATTTCGGGCATCAAGATGAACTCAAATTAAAATGATGCAATGGAATGAAATAATGTACTCATTGAGGTGAAATTTTTGATATGCTATATGCATGAATCGGAGCTACAGATGCAAAGTTACGGAGCCGCGAACATGGCAACTTGGATCTGCAATTTCGGGACTTAGACAAAAAAAAACAACCTCGCGAAAATTAGGGTTCACTGTTCACCCGCGCCGATCTACTGTTCATCCGCAACGGGATCGAGGTCGCCGGCGAGGATCTCTGGCGAGGGAGAGGCGGGGCCGGGCGGCGGCGGCGTTCGGGCGCCGTGCGGCGGCAGGCGTGGGGCGGCGCGATGGAGGCGGCGGCCGGCACCGGGCGGCGGAGCGAGGAGGACGCGAGGCGGCGGCGTCGGGCGCGCGGTGGAGCGGCGAGGCGGCGTCTTCCAGCACAGCGCGCGGCGGCCGGGGTCGGGGGAGGAGGCGGCGCGGTGGATCTGAGCGGCGGGCGCGCGACTGGGCCCGGGGGCCCGCGATGGGCCCGCGGCGGGCCGGCAGAGGAGGCGGCGATGTGGGCGCCGGGTTGCCACGTGGCGGGTGGCGAGTGGCTGGCGGCGGCGGCACACAGGTCGGACACGTCCGACTCGGCGCGGACGTTGTCCGGCGGCGCGAGGAGGAGCGGATCTAGGGTTTCGGGGAGGGGGTCCGAGATATTTTGAGGGGGGCCTATTTATAGGCATAGGAGGAGCTAGGAGAGTCCAAATGAGGTGCGGTTTTCGGCCACGCGATTGTGATCGAACGCTCTAGATGATGGAGCAGAGTTTGGTGGGTTTTGGGCCAAATTGGAGGGGTGTTGGGCTGCAACACACACGAGGCCTTTTCGGTCCCTCGGTTAACCGTTGGAGTATCAAACGAAGTCCAAATGGTACGAAACTTGACAGGCGGTCTACCAGTAGTAAACCAAGGCCGCTTGGCAAGTCTCGGTCCAATCTGGAAATGTTTAATCCCCACACACGAAAGAAAGCTAGAAATGGCCACCGGAGGAGAACGAAGCGTCGGAATGCAAAACGGACAACGGGGAAAATGCTCGAATGCAGGAGACGAACACGTATGCAAATGCAATGCACATGATGACATGATATGAGATGCATGACAATGATAACAACACACGGAGACAAAGACCCGAACCCAAGGAAATAAAATATAACTTAACGCCGGAAACGGCAAGAGTTGGAGTACAAATTGGGAATGTTACATCCGGGGTGTTACAAGCGGCTCAGGGCTATCCCAGCCTGAAGGAAGATGGGTCAGAATTTGGCGAAGCGGATCTGTGAGCAATAAACCGGGAGGTACGTCCGCTAGCTTGTCAACTGTCTGAGGAAGCAGACTTGTCTCATTATCAAGCCCAATATGACAGTCAAAACAATCGAATAGCTGCACCAATCCATGAATCGGAAAATCTGATCCCTCCAATCCGTAAGCATACTTACGCTCCCGATATTCACCCGTCATTGCTGATCCATGATGAAGCTGTTTTTCAACCATTAATGGGAATCGACTGGACAACTGTGGATTTCCAGCCACCGGGTAGAGAAACGGAAGCTGAAGCGGCGCAGGATGACCCACAACCATCAGGCCAGGCTGGTGGCCAAGCTTGAACCGGAAGCCGGTTTTAAAACTGCCTCTCCTTTGTGAAAAACAATTATATTATTATGGGCACCATGTTGCCTTGTAATAGGCTAGCTGATACCTTTGATGTTGATATGCCTTCGTGCATAACTTGTTCTTCCTGTGGTAATAAACTTTCCAAAACACTTTCTGAAATAAGAAATTCGTCAAGTGCTACCGCGGTTGTACCGTCAGGCGGAATATGATGTCTGTATATATGAAATCAAAACATCCAAAACAAAATTTTAAGTATATGATCAAATTTTTGAGATACATAATACCTACCATCGTTGAGTATGAAGTTGGCTTGGCCAACCTTGAAGCGGAGTTTTGCAAACCCACACTGTTGGAGGAGATAACAGCTCCTGTATATATATGACGCTGGTTTACCATGTAAACCGTGTCGGGTTATAATAAACACTGTGTTACTCCATAAGAGGATGTTAACAACAAGGATCAAACTGGACAAATAGTCTCCGGATTGGCGTGAACTGTGTCCGTCAATTGATTGGTTAAAAAACTTTGTCGGTTTAAAAAACACAATGAAAAGCAAAAAACCCCCTTCAAAGAAAAGTGTGAAGCAAAAGCAACGACAAAAGTTATTAAGCTGATCAAATGGCGTTACCATGGCCAAACACGACCAAGCTCCCGTTAGGTGTAACTATGGTTCTAGTCAGTCAGGTCCCCAAATGAAACCGTGGCATTTATGCCAACCAAATGGCATGGTCATGGTTCGGGTTCGACCAAGCCCCCAAGTGATTCTGTGGCCTTAGGCCGATCAAGAGGCATGACTGGTTCAGACATGACCAAGTCCCCAAGTGATCTGGTGGCTCTCGCCTATCAAGAGGCATGGTATTGGTTCGGACACGACCAATCCTCCAAGTGATATAACACGATGCTTTTAGCAAAGCGAACTCAAGGGGTAAACCGGAGGCCGCTTTAGAGCAACTCCGTGTAACCTCACATGATGTAAAAGAACAGATCGCTTTAGCTGAGGTTCCGGTTTATTATATTTAATCATAATATATACATTGTCGTAATATGTACATAAGTATAGCCAATGGCTCAGGTATAGTAAGGCCGAAGATGAGCTATATTCCACGGCCTGTTAGTCTCCTCCTCTGATGTACGTGAGTCCTTATGCTCTCGAATATCGATCAGATAGTACGACCCGTTGTGCAGATTCTTGCTGACCACGAAAGGCCCCTCCCAAGGTGGGGATAGCTTATGCATATCAGTCTGATCTTGGATGAGCCGAAGCACCAAATCTCCTTCCTGAAAGGTTCTGGTTCTGACCCGGCGACTGTGATAACGACGAAGATCCTGCTGGTAAATCGCCGATCGGGCGGCTGCGATGTCACGCTCTTCATCCAACCGGTCCAAAGCATCTTGCCGTGCTGTCTCGTTGTCCGCTTCAATATAAGCCGTGACACGAGGTGAATCATGACGGATATCACTGGGGAGAACCGCCTCCGCTCCATAAACCATGAAGAACGGTGTGTATCCTGTTGATCTGTTGGGTGTTGTATTGATGCTCCATAACACAGATGGTAATTCTTCTACCCAACAACCCGGCGTTCTCTGCAAAGGAACCATGAGCCGGGGCTTGATGCCTCTCAAGATCTCTTGATTAGCTCTTTCTGCTTGACCATTGGACTGTGGATGTGCCACTGATGAAACGTCGAGCCGGATGTGCTCCCGTTCGCAGAACTCCTTCATAGCACCTTTGGACAAATTGGTACCATTATCTGTGATAATACTGTGCGGAAAGCCAAACCGGAAAATCACCTTTTTGATGAACTGAACCGCCGTGGCCGCATCACACTTGCTAACAGGTTCTGCCTCCACCCACTTTGTAAACTTGTCAACCGCCACCAGGAGGTGGGTCTTCTTATCTTTGGACCTTTTGAAAGGCCCAACCATATCCAGCCCCCAAGTCGCAAACGGCCAAGTAATTGGAATCATTCTCAATTCTTGAGCCGGTACATGAGCACGCTTTGAAAACCTTTGGCAACCATCACATCGTCTGACCAGATCCTCCGCATCAGCATGAGCAGTTAACCAATAAAAACCATGGCGAAACGCTTTAGCCACCAGAGACTTTGAACCGGCGTGGTGACCACAATCTCCTTCGTGGATCTCACGCAAAATTTCACGGCCTTCTTCAGGAGACACGCAGCGTTGAAAAGCTCCTGATATACTGCAATGATGCAACTCGCCGTTGATGATAGCCATGGACTTGGATCGCCGGATTATCTGCCGGGCTAGAATCTCATCCTCTGGCAACTCACCCCGGTTCTTGTATGCCAGGTAAGGAAGCGTCCAATCTGGAATAACATGAAGAGCCGCCACCAATTGAGCCTCCGGATCAGGAATAGCCAAATCCTCTTCACCAGGGATCTTGACCGACGGGTTGTGCAGCACATCCAGAAAAACATTGGGTGGGACCGGTTTGCGCTGAGAGCCCAGCCGGCTTAAAGCGTCTGCCGCTTCATTTTTCCGCCGGTCCACGTGGTCCACCTGATAGCCTTGAAATAACCTGCGACAGTATCCACCTCACGACGATATGCTGCCATGAGTGGGTCCTTGGAGTCCCAAGTGCCAGACACTTGCTGAGCCACAAGGTCCGAGTCACCGAAGCACTTAACTCGACTTAGATTCATCTCCTTAGCCATCCGGAGACCATGGAGCAAGGCTTCATACTCAGCTGCATTGTTAGTACAAGGGAACATTAAACGGAGAACATAACAAAACTTATCACCTCGTGGGGAAGTTAATACGACTCCAGCCCCCGAGCCTTCCAACTGCCTGGATCCGTCAAAATGGATGGTCCAATACGTATGATCCGGCTTTTCTTCAGGTGCTTGCATTTCCGTCCAATCATTGATGAAATCAACAAGTGCTTGAGACTTAACCGCTGTCCGAGGCACATACTTCAAACCGTACGGCCCCAGCTCTATGGCCCACTTTGCAATCCGGCCAGTTGCTTCCCGGTTCTGGATGATATCTCCCAAAGGAGCAGAACTGACCACCGTAATTGAGTGCCCTTGGAAATATTGTTTAAGCTTCCGGCTTGCCATAAAAACTCCATACACCAGCTTCTGCCAATGCGGATACCTTTGCTTGGACTCAATGAGCACCTCGCTGATATAATAGACCGGACGTTGAACCGGATGCTCCTTACCTGCCTCCTTTCGCTCCACCACAATAGCTACGCTGACCGCCCGAACATTAGCAGCAACATATAGCAGTAACGGCTCCTTGTCAATGGGAGCGGCGAGCACAGGCGGATTGGCCAATTGCCGCTTTAAGTCCTCAAATGCTTCATCAGCAGCAGAACTCCAGACAAACTGATCCGTCTTTTTCAACATCTGATACAAAGGGATTGCCTTCTCACCCAGGCGACTGATAAACCGGCTTAGCGCAGCAATCCGGCCTGCCAGGCGTTGAACATCGTTGATACACTTCGGTTTAGCCAGGGAGGTGATAGCCGTGATCTTCTCCGGATTAGCCTCAATTCCCCTGTTGGACACTAGAAAACCCAATAGCTTGCCCGCCGGTACACCAAAGACACACTTGTCCGGATTAAGCATCATCTTGTATGTTCTCAGGTTATCAAAGGTTTCCTTCAAATCATCAATCAGAGTCTCCTTCTCCCTGGATTTAACCACGATATCATCCACGTAAGCATGTACATTACGGCCAATCTGCTTGTGAAGACAATTTTGTACACACCGTTGGTAAGTTGCCTGGGCACTCTTGAGCCCGAAGGGCATAGACACATAGCAGAAGGCTCCAAAGGGAGTTATAAATGCTGTCTTCTCCTGGTCCTTAACTGCCATTTTGATCTGATGATAGCCAGAATACGCATCCAAAAAACTTAAACGCTCACAACCCGCCGTAGCATCAATAATTTGATCAATACGGGGGAGGGCAAAAGGATCTGCTGGACAAGCTTTATTAAGATCTGTGTAATCCACACACATGCGCCAGGTGCCGTTTTTCTTGAGGACCAGCACCGGATTGGCAAGCCACTCAGGGTGAAAAACTTCAACAATAAAGCCAGCTGCTAAGAGCCTGGCTACCTCTTCTCCAATCGCCTTGCGTCTTTCTTCGTTAAACCGGCGGAGGAACTGTTTCACCGGTTTATATTTAGGATCCACATTAAGTGTGTGCTCAGCGAGTTGCCTCGGTACACCTGGCATGTCGGAGGGCTTCCATGCAAAAATGTCCCGATTCTCACGGATGAACTCGATGAGCGCGCTTTCCTATTTCGGATCCAAGTTGGCACTGATGCTGAACTGCTTGGACGAATCGCCAGGTACGAAGTCAACAAGCTTAGTTTCTGCTGCCGATTTGAACTTCAGGGCCGGATCATGCTCCGTAGTTGGCTTCTTCAACGGAGTCATGTCCGCCGGATCAACATTGTCTTTATAGTACTTCAACTCCTCGGTGGCACAAACCGACTCTGCATAAGCCGCATCTCCTTCCTCGCATTCCAAAGCGATTTTGCGGCTTCCGTGAACCGTTATTGTCCCCTTGTGACCCGGCATCTTGAGCTGCAAATACACATAACAGGGCCGAGCCATAAACTTGGCGTATGCCGGTCGCCCAAACAGGGCATGATATGGACTTTGGATTTTCACCACTTCAAACGTCAATGTCTCCGACCTGGAATCATGATCATCCCCAAAGGCCACTTCCAGAGCTATCTTACCAACGGGATATGCTGATCTGCCAGGCACTACACCGTGGAATACTGTATTAGACGGTTTGAGATTCTTATCTGTTAGTCCCATACGACGGAAGGTCTCATAGTACAGGATGTTAATGCTGCTCCCTCCATCCATGAGCACCTTGGTGAACTTATAACCTCCCACCTGAGGCGCCACCACCAGAGCCAACTGACCCGGATTATCGACCTGGGGTGGGTGATCCTCTCTGCTCCATATGATTGGCTGTTCAGACCAACGTAGATAACGGGGTATGGCCGGTTCAACAGAGTTGACTGCCCGCCTCTGAACCTTCCGGTCTCGCTTGTCCAAGCTAGTGGTAAAGACATGGTACTGCCCACTACTCAACTGCTTTGGGTTGCTCTGGTAACCTGACTGTTGCTGCTGTTGGTTGTAACCACCCTGGTTGTTCTGACTATTTTGACCATTATGTCCGCCCGGATTACCATTAAATCCTGAACCGGAACTTCCTCCACCGTAACCCGGCCCGGACCCTGAGCCACCGCCAGATTCGTGATCATACCGGAAATTATTAGAATTCTTGAACTCCTGCATAATAAAGCAATCCTTCCAAAGGTGGTTTGCTGGCTCCTCCTTCGTCCCATGTCTTGGACAGGGCTGGCTTAGCAGATAGTTTAGGCGGTTTGGGTTAGGGTTGGGTGCTCCATTACGATTTTTCGGCCTACCCTTGCGTCGCTGGCCATTGTCCTGTGCGTTGGTATTAGCCACAAAGTCCATGTTACCATCCGCTTTACGCTTGCCTCCTCCGCCATTGCCTACCCAGTGATGCTGCTGACCTTTGGAGCTGCTGTTCTTCTTCCCTTTCCCTGTCTTGTCATCATCAGATTCGGGATCCTTGGTACTATCAGAATCAGCATATTTCACCAAAGCGGCCATGAGGGTCCCCATGTCGGTGCAATGACGCTTCATCCGTCCCAATTTCAACTTCAGGGGCCCAAACCGGCAGTTGCCTTCTAGGGTTAATACTGCGGTGTCAGCGTTGATGCGGTCTGAGGAGTGCAACACTTGTGAAACCCGGCGCACCCAATGAGTCGTTGATTCTCCTTCCTCCTGGACGCATGCAGCTAAGTCCACTATCGACATAGGCTGTTTACAGGTATCCTTGAAATTGCTGATAAACCGGGCTCGTAATTGGGCCCATGAACTGATAGAATTAGCTGGCAAGCTTTTTAACCAAGTACGGGCCGTTCCTTCAAGCATCATGGTGAAGTATTTCGCACACGCCGTGTCATCCACATCAAGCATCTCCATGGCCATCTCATAGCTCTCCACCCATGTCTCTGGAGGTTGATCCGCCGTGTAATTTGGTACCTTGCGCGGGCCTTTGAAATCCTTGGGCAGGCGCACGTTGCGTAAAGCGGGGATAAGGCAAGGCACCCCCAAAGAACTAGAAGTAACACCAGGTTCGATCGAGATGGTTGGACGAACCGGCGTGAGCTGCCGAGCCTGATGCTGTGCGGCTAACTCGGCCTCCCTGCGCGCTCGGGCCCGGTTCACCACTTCCTGAGCGTCATCAGCACCACCCGTCGGGTTGTTGCCACGGGGTGCTCCACGTCGTTCATTACTCGACACTGCTGGTTCATCCATATGTCTGCTATAGCTCCGGCTTGGACGGGGGGTCGAGTGGATCCGGTCGCGGCTGTACGAGTACGCTCCCTGTTGGGCCAAAGCTGTCCTCAGAAGTTCCTTGAACCGTCGCGTCTCTACTACCTGCGGCGAGTCACCTTCAATTGGAATGGCCTCCAGCCGTGCAGCAGCGACAACAAGATTGTCCATTGGGTTGGAGTAGTGACCCGGAGGTGTTAAAGCATCCTGAGGTATAACGGTGTTTTGACGAGGCGGGTCCAACTGATGAGGCTGAACTGGTGCACCGGTCCCAGGGGCTTCTGCCCGGTTCCCCTCCAGCGGATTGCCGGCTCTTGGTCATGGAGTGTTGAAAAGGTCTCTGGCCTCGAAAACCGGAGGTAAGCGGGATCGGTGCTTCCTCCTCATGACTTCATGCGACGCGCTCTGGTCCAACATAAGCCTGTAGGCCTGTGCGTCTAAAGCGGCCCACTCTGCGGCCATCCTGGTGTCCTCAGCCGCTAGATCCGCCTTGGCCTGGGTGATCTGTTCCTTTACCTTTGCAATCTCCATGTTGTGAACGTCCTGATCTGGCGGATTAACTTCCGCCATAAGCACAGCCAATGCATCAAATAATTCTGATAGAACCTGAGCTGGCGGGCGCACAGGGCCTCCTGCCCCGGCAGCCGTCGCCGCTACTGCAGCGGAGATCGTTGCCGCGGCTGTCGAATAATGAAGCGTTGCTTGTGTTCTTGTCATGAATATTCCAACCTGGTTAGGCAGATCAGAGGGGTCCGGAATACTGTCACCATCGGAACAGCTCCCAATCCTGCCATCTTGTAGCTGATAAAGAGATTCGGTTTCTCCGGTTAAAGATTTGTCACCGGAACAAACGACAGTGCCCCGCGAAACTCTGATCCGTCCTCATAACTTCCTCCATGGATGACTCCCACGAAGGCACGCTTCATGGCCGGTTTAACCCGGGCGGATTGTGCACGCTGAGCCATCTCGACGAGGTCGGTGCAGATGTCCGGCTCAGGGCCCGGTTCACCGATCTTACCAATGAAAACATGAATGCTACCAAAGGGGACCCGGTACCCGTACTCAATTGAGCGGGCCTCGGGGCCCCAGCCTGCGTCGTCGATGTAGAGCTTGCCGCGACGACTCTTAGTCATCCGGCCTACAGCGTAGCCCTCGAGTCCTTCAAAGCGGCCCTCCAAGAACCGGAAACCATCGTGCGATAGCCCCACGATGGGCGCCAACTGTCATGGTTTTGTCACGGCAGATGTCCTAGAGAAAGGACTTAGTCGTGGAGCCATCGCAACGGGTTAGCTTGAAGGGGTTAAAGCGGACACAAGGACGCAAGAGAGTTTATACTAGTTCGGCCCCTTCGATGAAGGTAAAAGCCTACATCTAGTTGTGATGGAATTGATGGGGTTTCGATGACTAGGGATCAAACAAGCTTCGCCTATGTCTCGAGTTGTTGTGTGTTGTCCTTGAACCGCCGCCGGGTCGTCCCCTTATATACACGGGTGACTCTCATCGGCTTACGGAGTCCCAATACTGGCTCATAGATGTGTCCGGTTTGGTCTCTTCTTATTCCTAACTTACAATATAGGTTAACTACTAACGCCGGTTTACGGCTGCAGGCCATGAGCCGACCATGGGCCTCGAGCCCTCCTCTGTCTTCTTGGGCTTTAACTTACTTAACTACTGACGAAGTTAACCCGGCCCAGATAGGCCGGTTTACGCCCAATAGTAATATCCCCAACACTACGGGTTCGAGAACTATGTAGACATGACCGAGACACGTCTCCGGTCAATAACCAATAGCAGAACCTGGATGTTCATATTGGCTCCTACATATTCTACGAAGATCTTTATCGGTCAAACCGCATAACAACATACGTTGTTCCCTTTGTCACCGGTATGTTACTTGCCTGAGATTCGATCGTTGGTATCTCAATACCTAGTTTAATCTCGTTACCGGCAAGTCTCTTTACTCGTTTCCGTAATGCATCATCCCGCAACTAACTCATTAGTTGCATTGCTTTCAAGGCTTATAGTGATGTGCATTACCGAGAGGGCCCAGAGATACCTCTCCGACAATTGGAGTGACAAATCCTAATCTCAATCTATGCCAACTCAACAAGTACCATCGGAGACATTTAAAAAGCACCTTTATAAGCACCCAGTTACGTTGTGACGTTTGGTATCACACAAAGTGTTCCTCCGGTAATCGCGAGTTGCATAATCTCATAGTCATAGGAACATGTATAAGTCATGGAGAAAGCAATAGCAGTAAACTAAAATGATCAAGTGCTAAGCTAACGGAATGGGTCAAGTCAATCACATCATTCTCCTAATGATGTGATCCCATTTATCAAATGAAAACTCATGTCTATGGTTAGGAAACATAACCATCTTTGATCAACGAGCTAGTCAAGTAGAGGCATACTAGTGACACTCTGTTTGTCTATGTATTCATACATGTATTATGTTTCCGGTTAATACAATTCTAGCATGAATAATAAACATTTATCATGAAATAAGGAAATAAATAATAACTTTATTATTTCCTCTAGGCATATTTCCTTCAGTATCCCACTTGCACTAGAGTCAATAATCTAGATTACACAGTAATGATTCTAACACCCATGGAGCCTTGGTGCTGATCATGTTTTGCTCATGAGAGAGGCTTAGTCAACGGGTCTACAACATTCAGATCCGTATGTATCTTGCAAATCTCTATGTCTCCCACCTAGACTTGATCGCGGATGGAACTAAAGCGTCTCTTGATGTGTTTGGTTCTCTTGTGAAATCTGGATTCCTTTGCCAAGGCAATTGCACCAGTATTGTCACAAAAGATTTTTCATTGGACCCGATGCACTAGGTATGACACCTAGATCAGATATGAACTCCTTCATCCAGGCTCCTTCATTTTCTTCATCCGAAGCAGCTATGTACTCCGCTTCACATGTAGATCCCGCCACAACGCTTTGTTTAGAACTGCTCCAACTGACAGCTCCACCATTCAATAAAAACACGTATCCGATTTGCGATTTAGAATCGTCCGGATTAGTGTCAAAGCTTGCATCAACGTAACCATTTACGACGAGCTCTTTGTCACCTCCATAAACAAGAAACGTATCCTTAGTCCTTTTCAGGTATTTCGGGATGTTCTTGACCGCTGTCAAGTGATCCACTCCTGGATTACTTTGCTACCTCCCTGCTAAACTAATAGCAAGGCACACATCAGGTCTGGTACATGGCATTGCATACATGATAGAGCCTATGGCTGAAGCATAGGGAACACTTTTTATTTTCTCTCTATCTTCTGCGGTGGTCGGGCATTGAGTCTTACTCAACTTCACACCTTGTAACACAGGCAAGAACCCTTTCTTAGCTTGATCCATTTTGAACTTCTTCAAAACTTTATCAAGGTATGTGCTTTGTGAAAGTCCAATTAAGCGTCTTGATCTATTTCTATAGATCTTGATGCCCAATATATAAGCAGCTTCACATAGGTCTTTCATTGAAAAACTCTTATTCAAGTATCCTTTTGTGCTATCCAGAAATTCTATATCATTTCCAATCAACAATATGTCATCCACATATAATATCAGAAATGCTACAGAGCTCCCACTCACTTTCTTGCAAATACAGTCTTCTCCAAAAGTCTGTACAAAACCAAATGATTTGATCACACTATCAAAGCATTTATTCAAACTCCGAGAGCCTTGCACCAGTCCATAAATGGATCGCTGGTGCTTGCACACTTTGTTAGCTCCCTTTGGAACGACAAAACCTTCCGGATGCATCATATACAACTCTTCTTCCAGAAATCCATTCAGTAATGCAGTCTTTACATCCATTTGCCAAATTTAATAATCATAAAATACGGCAATTGCTAACATGATTTGGACAGACTTAAGCATCACTACGGGTAAGAAGGTCTCATCATAGTCAACTCCTTGAACTTATCAAAAACCTTTCGCAACAAGTCGAGCTTTGTAGATAGTAACGTTACCGTCAGCGTCAGTCTTCTTCTTGGAGATCCATTTGTTCTCGATGGCTTGCCGATCATCGAGCAAGTCAACCAAAGTCCATACTTTGTTCTCATACATGGATCCCATCTTAGATTTCATGGCCTCAAGCCATTTTGTGGAATCTGGGCTCATCATCGCTTCCTCATAGTTCGTAGGTTCATCATGGTCAAGTAACATGACCTCCAGTACAGGATTACCGTACCTCTCTGGTGCGGATCTTACTCTGATTGACCTACGAGGTTCGGTAGTAACTTGATCTGAAGTTTCATGATCATCATCATTAGCTTCCTCACTAATTAGTGTAGGTGTCACAGGAACCGATTTCTGTGATGTACTACTTTCCAATAAGGGAGCAGGTACAGTTACCTCATCAAGTTCTACTTTCCTCCCACTCACTTCTTTCGAGAGAAAATCCCTCTCTAGAAAGGATCCATTCTTAGGAACAAATGTCTTGCCTTCGGATCTGTGATAGAAGGTGTACCCAATAGTCTCCTTTGGGTATCCTATGAAGACACATTTCTCCGATTTGGGTTCGAGCTTATCAGGTTGAAGCTTTCTCACATAAGCATCGCAGCCCCAAACTTTAAGAAATGACAACTTTGGTTTCTTGCCAAACCATAGTTCATAAGGCGTCGTCTCAACGGATTTAGATGGTGCCCTTTTATCGTGAATGCGGCTATCTCTAAAGCATAACCCCAAAACAACAGCGGTAAATCAGTAAGAGACATCATATATCGCACCATATCTAGTAAAGTATGATTACGACATTCGGACACACCATTACGCTGCGGTGTTCCGGGTGGCGTGAGTTGCAAAACTATTCCGCATTGTTTCAAATGAAGACCAAACTCGTAACTCAAATATTCTCCTGTTGGGGAACGTAGTAATTTCAAAATTTTCCTACGCACACGCAAAATCATGGTGATGCATAGCAACGAGAGGGGAGAGTGTTGTCTATGTACCCTCGTAGACCGGCAACGGAAGCATTGACACAACGTAGAGGAAGTAGTTGTACGTCTTCCCGATCCGACCGGTCCAAGTACCGAACGTACGACACCTCCGAGTTCTGCACACGTTCAACTCGGTGATGTCCCTTGAGCTCCGATCCGGCCGAGTTTTGAGGGAGAGTTTCGTCAGCATGATGGTGTGATGACGGTGATGATATTCTACCGACGCAGGGCTTCGCCTAAGCACCACTACAATACGACCGAGGTGGAATATGGTGGAAGGGGGCACCGCACACGGCTAAGGAACGATCATGAAGATAAACTTGTGTCTCATGGGGTGCCCCCCTGCCCTGTATATAAACGAGGGAGGGGGGAGGTGCGGCCGGCCCCTAGGGGTGCGCCTGGAGGAGTCCTACTCCCACCAGGAGTAGGACTCCCCCCTCTTGCCTTGTTGGAGAAGGAAAGGGGAAGGGGAACAGAGGAAAGCCCCCCCTTCCTTGTCCTATTCGGACTAGGGGGGAGGGGGCGCGCGGCCTGCCCTGGCCGGCCCTCCTATTCTCCCTTAGGGCCCATGTAGGCCCATTAACCCCGGGGGGGGGGGATTCCGGTAACCCCCCGGTACTTCGGTAAAATTCCGGTTTCACCCGGAATGATTCCGATATCCAAATATAGGCTTCCAATATATCAATCTTTATGTCTCGACCATTTCGAGACTCCTCGTCATGTCCGTGATCACATTTGGGACTCCGAACAACCTTCGGTACATCAAAACACAAAAACCCTAATTACGATCGTCACCGAACTTTAAGCGTGCGGACCCTACGGGTTCGAGAACTATGTAGACATGACCGAGACACGTCTCTAGTCAATAACCAATAGCGGAACCTGGATGCTCATATTGGTTCCTACATATTCTACAAAGATCTTTATCGGTCAAACCGCATAACAACATACGTTGTTCCCTTTCTCATTGGATATGTTACCTGCCCGAGATTCGATCGTCCGTATTCCAATACCTAGTTCAATCTCGTTACTGACAAGTCTCTTTACTCATTCTGTAATACATCATTCCGCAACTAACTCATTAGTTGCAATGCTTGCAAGGCTTAAGTGATGTGCATTACTGAGAGGGCCCAGAGATACCTCTCCGACAATCGGAGTGACAAATCCTAATCTCGAAATATGCCAACCCAATAAGTACATTGGAGACACCTGTAGAGCACCTTTATAATCACCTAGTTACGTTGTGACGTTTGGTAGCACAAAAAGTGTTCCTCCAGTAAACGGGAGTTGCATAATCTCATAGTCATAGGAACATGTATAAGTTATGAAGAAAGCAATAGCAACAAACTAAATGATCAAGTGCTAAGCTAACGGAATGGGTCAAGTCAATCACATCATTCTCCTAATGATGTGATCCCGTTAATCAAATGACAACTCATGTCTATGGTTAGGAAACATAACCATCTTCGATCAACGAGCTAGTCAAGTAGAGGCATACTAGTGACACTCTGTTTGTCCATGTATTCACACATGTATTATGTTTCCAGTTAATACAATTCTAGCATGAATAATAAACATTTATCATAATATAAGGAAATAAATAATAACTTTATTATTGCCTCTAGGGCATATTTCCTTCAGTCTCCCACTTGCACTAGAGTCAATAATCTAGATTACACAGTAATGATTCTAACACCCATGGAGCCTTGGTGCTGATCATGTTTTGCTCGTGGAAGAGGCTTAGTCAGCGGGTCTGCAACATTCAGATCCGTATGTATCTTGCAAATTTCTATGTCTCCCACTTGGACTAAATCCTGAATGGAATTGAAGCGTCTCTTGATGTGCTTGGTTCTCTTGTTAAATCTGGATTCCTTCGCCAAGGCAATTGCACCAGTATTGTCACAAATGATTTTCATTGGACCCGATGCACTAGGTATGACACCTAGATCGGATATGAACTCCTTCATCCAGACTCCTTCATTTGCTGCTTCCGAAGCAGCTATGTACTCCGCTTCACATGTAGATCCTGCCACGACGCTTTGTTTAGAACTGCACCAACTGACAGCTCCACCGTTCAATATAAACACGTATCCGATTTGCGATTTAGAATCGTCCGGATCAGTGTCAAAGCTTGCATCTACGTAACCATTTACGATGAGCTCTTTGTCACCTCCATATATGAGAAACATATCCTTAGTCCTTTTCAGGTACTCCAGGATGTTCTTGGCCGTTGTCCAGTGACACTCCTGGATTACTTTGGTACCTCCCTGCTAGACTTATAGCAAGGCACACATCAGGTCAGGTACACAGCATTGCATACATGATAGAGCCTATGGCTGAAGCATAGGGAACATCTTTCATTTTCTCCCTATCTTCTGCGGTGGTCGGACATTGAGTCTTACTCAACTTCACACCTTGTAACACAGGCAAGAACCCTTTCTTTGCTTGATCGATTTTGAACTTCTTCAAAACTTTGTCAAGGTATGTGCTTTGTGAAAGTCCAATTAAGCGTCTTGATCTATCTCTATAGATCTTAATGCCCAATATGTAAGCAGCTTCAACAAAGTCTTTCATTGAAAAACTCTTATTCACGTATCCCTTTATGCTATCCAGAAATTCTATATCATTTCCAATCAGTAATATGTCATCCACATATAATATCAGAAATGCTACAGAGCTCCCACTCACTTTCTTGTAAATACAGTCTTCTCCAAAAGTCTATACAAAACCAAATGATTTGATCACACTATCAAAGCATTTATTCAAACTCCGAGAGCCTTGCACCAGTCCATAAATGGATCGCTGGTGCTTGCACACTTTGTTAGCTCCCTTTGGAACGACAAAACCTTCCGGATGCATCATATACAACTCTTCTTCTAGAAATCCATTCAGGAATGCAGTTTTGACATCCATCTGCCAAATTTTATAATCATAAAGTGCGGCAATCACTAACATGATTCGGACAGACTTAAGCATCGCTACGGTTGAGAAGGTCTCATCGTAGTCAATCCCTTGAACTTGTCGAAAACCTTTCGCAACAAGTCGAGCTTTGTAGACAGTAACATTACTATTAGCGTCAGTCTTCTTCTTGAAGATCCATTTATTCTCAATTGCTTGCCGATCAACGGGCAAGTCAACCAAAGTCCATACTTTGTTCTCATACATGGATCCCATCTCAGATTTCATGGCTTCTAGCCATTTTGCGAAATCTGGGCTCACCATCGCTTCTTCATAGTTCGTAGGTTCATCATGATCTAGTAGCATGACTTCTAGAACAGGATTACCGTACCACTCTAGTGCGGATCTTACTTTGGTTGATCTACGAGGTTAGGTAGTAACTTGATCTGAAGTTTCATGATCATTATCATTAGCTTCCTCACTAATTGGTATAGGTGTCACAGAAACCGGTTTCTGTGATGTACTACTTTCCATTAAGGGAGCAGGTACAGTTACCTCATCAAGTTCTACTTTCCTCCCACTCACTTCTTTCGAGAGAAACTCCTTCTCTAGAAAGGATCCATTCTTAGCAACGAATGTCTTGCCTTCGGATCTGTGATAGAAGGTGTACCCAACCATCTCCTTTGGGTATCCTATGAAGACACATTTCTCCGATTTGGGTTCGAGCTTATCAGGTTGAAGCTTTTTCACATAAGCATCGCAGCCCCAAACTTTCAGAAACGACAACTTTGGTTTCTTGCCAAACCACAGTTCATAAGGCGTCGTCTCAACGGATTTCGATGGTGCCCTATTTAACGTGAATGCAGTCGTCTCTAAAGCATAACCCCAAAACGATAACGGTAAATCAGTAAGAGACATCATAGATCGCACCATATCTAATAAAGTACGATTATGACGTTAGGACACACCATTACGCTGTGGTGTTCTAGGTGGCGTGAGTTGTGAAACTATTCCGCATTGTTTCAAATGTAGACCAAACTCGTAACTCAAATATTCTCCTCCACGATCAGATCGTAGAAACTTTATTTTCTTGTTACGATGATTTTCAACTTCACTCTGAAATTCTTTGAACTTTTCAAATGTTTATTAAGTAGATATACCCATATCTGCTTAAATCATCTGTGAAGGTGAGAAAATAACGATATCCGCCATGAGCCTCAACATTCATCTGACCACATACATCTATATGTATGATTTCCAACAAATCCGTTGCTCTCTCCATAGTACCGGAGAACGGCGTTTTAGTCATCTTGCCCATGAGGCACGGTTCGCAAGTACCAAGTGATTCATAATCAAGTGATTCCAAAAGTCCATCAGTATGGAGTTTCTTCATGCGCTTTATACCTATATGACCTAAACGGCAGTGCCACAAATAAGTTGCACTATCATTATCAACTCTGCATCTTTTGGCTTCAACATAATGAATATGTGTATCACTACTATCGAGATTCATCAAAAATAGACCACTCTTCAAGGGTGCATGACCATAAAAGATATTACTCATATAAATAGAACAACCATTATTCTCTAATTTAAATGAATAACCATCTCGCATCAAACAAGATCCAGATATAATGTTCATTCTCAACGCTGGCACCAAATAACAATTATTTAGGTCTAATACTAATCCCGAAGGTAGATGTAGAGGTAGTGTGTCGACTGCGATCACATCGACTTTGGAACCATTTCCCATGTGCATCGTGTCGGGTGGTAGGTGCGACATATGCCAACGGGTGGCTTATCATTGTGGGAGCCAGTAAGACGTTGCCGGTGCTTGGAAACAAGATGAGGCGAAGACATACACGCCGGCGAATGTTACCCAGCTTCGGGGCTCTCCGTGGAGATAACACCCCTACTGCTGCTCTGCGGGGTCTCCGCATGGTCACTAGATGAACAAGTAGCTACACGGTGCTCCTTGAGCTGTTTGGCGAGAGGAGGAAGAAGGGCACGGCTTGCTCTCTTCTCCTCCCTATGTGGTGTCTGAGACTAGCAGGGATTCATCTCCTTTGCATGGATGCCCCGGGGGGTTTATATAGGCCTACCCCCCGGCGGTACAATGGTAATCTGGCTGGGCACGGGGCCCAGCCGTCTGTGTCTACGCTCTCCGGCTTCTGCGCCGGCTGCTGGGTCCCGCCGGCTGCCGGCTCCTTGGTCGACAGGCAGGCCCCACTTGTCAGGGCCTTGTCGGCGGCTGGTCACTGTTGCTCAATCTTGGTGATGAGGGCTTCGCCGAAGTGGGCGTGGCTACAGTGCCGCTGCCCGGTGGGCGATCACTGTAGCCCCACCGCGTCTTATCTCCTTAATGGGGCGTCTTCTTCAAGGGAGGTGGCAAGCCGGCTGTGGGGAGCCGGCTCTATCTTGGGCCGACTAGGGGAGATCTGGCCGCCTTCGGGTGTCTCCCTGCCCGAAGGGGACCACCGCTCGTGGGCCGTACTGGTAGCCCGTCGTGGATGACATCAGGGTCAATGTGGCAATAGTGTTGCGCCGGACGGGTCATGGCCACCCGTACGGCGCACTATGCCAGGCTTGCTCCGGGATTCGGGGGTGGCAGGCTTCACTGTAGCCATGCCCCGTCACATCGCTGTTATGTGGATGCATACTTTGAGGGTACGATCTTGACCGCTTTATGGGAGCCGGCTTCTCGGAGCCGGCCCTCCCGCGGCTTCTCTTCATGAGGGCTGAAGTCAGGCCGCCTTCCGATAGCCGGCCTGGAGACAGCCGGCAAGGGGAAGGCGGCCCTGTGTCTTGGATTCTTGAGGGCCGAATCGGCTCGTAACTTTTTCAGAAGGGCCAGGGGGAGCCGGCTAGGCTACCCATGGTTATTTACTCCGACAGTAGTCCCCGAAGCTGATCGAGCTTCGAGGCTGACAAAGGGACGAGAAGCTAGGTCAGCTTCCTATCCCGAGGGGGCCGGCTTTGCTCGTGCGCGCCGTCTTCGGAAAAGCTCCATTTCTCGTAGGCGGGAACGCGGGCCACGTGGCGTGGAAATCCTGCCAACGCACGCGTGCGACGAGACACCGCCGCAGGCCCGGGCCCGCCACTCGCAGGCCTCGGTCCGAGCGCGGATCTTCTGCGGCCCACATGGACCGCTCTCCTTCTCGCGGCGGTTTTATTCTGCCATTAAGGCACAATAATCGCGGGACGTGGGGGAGTGGGCGCAGTTGATCCCCACGTTCCCCCACGCCGCGCCTCCTCGGCTCCGTCGCGCGGTCTATAAGTAAGAGGAGGGGGAGCGGCAGAGGCTCGCACGCTCTTCCTCACTCCGCCCCTTCTCGCCCTCCTTCTTCTTCTCCTCGCCACAGCAACTCTTTTCCGCGCCGTTCCGCCGTTGCTTCGCCTTGCTCCCCGCCGCAGCAATCCTTTGTCGCGCCGTTTCGATGTCGCTTCGTCTTGCTCCCCGCCGCATCGCTCCCATGGCGCTGCCGAGCTCGTGGGATGGCTCCAACGTCCACGAGGACCACGTCGAGTTCCTCCGCCGGACGCGGCGTCTGCCCGGCGAGAACCTTGTGCGGGTTCGTCAAGCGTCGACGAGGGAAATTTCGCCGGCACCGGAGGAGGGCGAGCGGGTGATCTTCCGCTCGCACTGCCTGCGCGGCTTCGGCCTCCCAGCGAGCGGATTCCTTCGAGCCTTCCTCGAGTTCTACCACCTCTAGCCGCATCACCTCACGCCCAACGCGGTGATATTGTTGTCGGCCTTCGTCACCCTGTGCGAGGGCTTTCTTGGAGTTCTCCCCATGCTCGAGCTCTGGGGGGGTTCTTCCAAAGCAAGCTCGGCACCGTCGTCGCGGGCGTGCCCGCCCCGTGCGGAGCCTTCATTGCCATGAGGCGGGCGAGCGAGAACAATCCGTTCCCGTCCATTCCGCCGATCCAGTCGGTGAAGCTTTGGCAGAAGTCTTATTTCTACGTGAAGAACGTCGCCCAGCAAGGCGACTACGTCAACCTGCCGGATTACGCAGCCGGCCCGCCGGCTGGGAGGCAGCCTTCATGGAGCTACCGGGCCAGGTCGCTGTCTCAGGCCGGGAACGCAGCCGTCTCCCGACTTTGGGTGATGATCCAGTCGGAGGGCCTAACCGGAGCCGACTTGGTGGCCGCCTTCGTGGAGCGTCGGGTTCTTCCGCTCCAAGGCCGGCCTCACATGATCTGCCAAATGAGCGGCCGCTTCGACCCGTGCCGGCTAAGCACCAGGGAGATGCCTCACGCAGAGGTGTCTTACATGGTGAATTATATCTCCAACTGCAAGCTCGTTGAGGATTGGCGATACGGCAAGGAGCCGTATTCCCGCGCCAACCCTCTGCCTGCTGTAAGTTCTTTCTTCTTTTCTTCCTTTTTTGTAGCCGGCCTCATGATAGCCGACTCTTGATCAATTGGTTTGCCTTTTGCAGAACCCTCTTCTCCCGCCGACAGCCGGGGCCGCGGGGGTAGAGCGCCAGCTCCTCCCCGACCGCATGATGGACAACGCCGACGATCCGGACCTGGGAGCGGCCGCCATGGAAGACGCCATCATGGGGGAAGGTGACGAGGCCAGAGGCGCGGGACTCGGGGCCAGCTTCGAGGACTGGCCGGATGACGACGAGGTCGAAGTCGCCCCGCACCGCCAGCCGGCGCCCGATCATCAAGGCGTGGGCTTGTCTGTCGTGCCGGCTGCCCGTGGCGGCGCGCAGAAGCACCGACCCGCGTCGACCTTCTTCGGCAGCCGGCCGAAAAAATCCAAGGCCTCCACGGCGGCGACCAAGCGGGATGAGGCGGCCGCGAAGGTGGCCCGCTTCCGCAAGGCGGTGAAGCAGCCGCAGGCGATCTCTGCGTAAGTCGTCGAATGTCTTGCATATATATTTTTTGTCTTCTTCATCCGAAACTCTTCTAAACCTTTCTTTTCTTGCCGGACAGGGCGCCGCTTTCTCTCGAGCGAGGTCCTGGCGGCTCCGTAGTCGGGCCAACTGGAGGGTCCTCAAGCTCCCGCCGCGTGGATCCCCGCGCTGACCTTAAGGAGGCCACGGAGCGGAACGCGCGGGAGGAGCGGGAGGCGGCGGAGCGAAGGACTGCCCAGGCGATGAAGGAGCAGGCCGACGCGACGGCCAAGGCCCGGGTGAAGGCGGCAACCGCGGAGACGGAGGCGGAGGCCTCGCACAACTGGCCTCCGCTGCTCATTGTTCCCCTCTGCGCTGTGGCCCCCGACGTTCCCGTGCCCCCGTCGGAGGAGGTCGACCAAGGCCCGCCGGTGATGGAGAGGCGGGAGGACCCCGTGATCTTCGTGGAGGGGGCGTCACAGACGGCGCCGACTGGAGCGGGCCAAAGCGGCCAATCAGCTGCGGCGCCAGAGCAGCCGTCCAGGGGCGAGCCGGCGGCAGGGGCCGGCCTCGAGGTGCAGCCGGCATTGCACCGGCGTGCAGGGGGTGGCGCCTCCGCGCTGGAACCGCACCGAGCAGCGGGCGCCAGCCAGACGGCGGAGGCCTTGGAGACGTCCAGTGTCAGCACGTCCGAGTGGACTCCCAGCGGGGGGACGGGCGAGCTAAACGCGGTGGCCCAGGAGGTCCGGAACCGGCTTCAAGCTCAGGCCACCTCGTTGCAGCGATACACTCAAGAGTTTCTCTCGACGCGGGCCGTCATCCGGGTGAGTCTTCTGTCCTTGGTTATTTTGCTCTTTCGATTTCTTCCGTGGGGGCGCGTCAGCGCACCCACTAGGTGTAGTCCCTGAGTTCCGAGCCGACTGCTGCGCAGGCGGCTTGGAACTTTACTAGGTTCTGACAACTTAACTTATCCTTGCTTCCTGTATAATCTTTCAGGAGTATCACAACCTCCGTGCAGCCGCCTTCAACTCCCAGGCTCAGGAGCTGGGCAGGAGAACCGAGGACCTAACCAGCAGCCGGAGTGTGTATTTGTTTCGTTCATCTCCTGTGGGGGCACGTCAGCGCACCCACTGGGTGTAGTCCCCGAGATTCGGGCCGACTGCTGAGCAGCCGAGTTGGATCTTCCTTGACGACTTCCCCTTATTAATTTTTCATTTGTCTTCATGCTTGCAAGAGCCAATGCCGACTTGAGGGAGCAGCTCAGCGGGGCCCAGGCCACCCTTCGCGCCAAGGAAACTGAGTACGATGCCTTGGTCCTGGAGCGTGACCGCCTGGCCAAGAAGCTGGCTGACCAGGAGGAGAGCCACAAGGCAGCCCTGAAGAAGGCGCAGGATAACGAAGCCGCCCTGAAGGCCGAGTTCGAGACTGAAGCGGCGGGCTGGGCTGAGACCAGGCAAGCGCTGAATGAAGGCTTCGGCCGTATTGAGGATTTGATCAACGGTAAGCCGCCTTCCTCGCTCCTTGCATGCCCCTTGCCGCCTGATTTGTGTTCTGACTTGTGCTGCTTTTTATTCTCTGTGCAGACTACTTTCCTGGCTACTCCGTCTTCGCTACCCAAACCATCGAGGCCCATCGCGAGGTACGCCAGCAGGCGGGGGCTGAAATTGCGCCGGAAGCTTAGGAGCAGCTCTTGGCTGTCCAAGCCCAGCTGGAGCCGGCTCACCGTATGCTCCGCCGCCTCCAGCGTGCCGGGGCGCAGGTGTTGGCCGCCCTCTGGCCAAGCGTGACGATTCCCCGCACCCCGAGTCGGACTGCCGACTGGATGGAGGTGGCGGTTGGCCGCTTCGAGGCCTGGAAGGCGTCGGCAGCCCAGCTTGGAGCTGGGCGGGCGCTGGAGTTCGTCCGAGCCTGGTATCCGGGGCTGAACCTGGACCAGCTGCGCACCTGGCGGCTGGAGGCCGACGAAGAGTTGGAGGAGGTGCGGCCGGCTATCGCTCAGCGCGCTTCGACAATCGCCGAGTGTACTGACATCAGCGTGTTCGCTCCTGAGATCAATGACAACGGCGTTGCCCAGCCGGAGGAGTGGTTCGGGCTGGACCCGGCAGCGGGTGAAGACTCAGCAGAGGAGATCGCCTCCAGCGATGAAGGCGAAGACGACGAAGGAGAGGAGGGCGAAGACGTTGAGCCGGCCAGTGAAGCGGCCAGCCAGCCTCAGCCTGATCGTGCCTCCAGCAACGAGGCGCGTGCTAGCGCGCCCTTTGCGGGAGGCAGTGATCATGCCGAGGTTCACCAGCTGGCCACTCCTCCAGCCGGCACTGCCGTCTCCACCGACCTGCCCGACTCACCAGTCGCTCCCTTGGCTTAGTCTGCCGTCCTTGTTTTTTCCTGCTTGTTGCGTTTTGAACAACTTTATTAAACTTGCGCAGTTCCACCCACTGGGGGTGTATTCGAACTATGTTGAATGCTGTCCTTTTGAAGGTCTTTTATGTAAATATTATTGCGTGTTTGGTTTCGATTCATGTATGCTTTTTATCCTTAGGCTGTTTCCTTTGTCGCCTTCCCCTTCTAGGAAGGCAAGTACTCGAGCTTTCTTAGATTGGAGCGAGGTGACTGGAAGTCGGCCGGCCGGCTACTCTGGTAGCCGGTCGGCGGTGGGAGAAAAAACCGGCTTTTGTTATATTAGTCCGTTAGTCCCTAGCCGTTTTTCGTGTGGGCACCCGTTCCTGCCCTTAACTCTTGCCAGTCGGACAGCCGGTTCTTCGAACTGCGACTTTTGGCAAGAGATGGCTTGGGAGCTGGCACACTACTTGTCTAACTGCGGGTAGGACTTCTAATATAACTCCAGGCGGCCAGTCCCCGAGCCGACTAGTCGAACCCGGTGCCGGATGGAAAAAAGTGAATGCAATGACAAGGCCATAAGCATGATACTTTTCATTCATAGACAAAAGATGTCAGTCCCCTAGCTCTCCTTGGGGGGCCTATTGTCTCGTACTTAGTACAAAAGTTAGCGTGATACATACTGTATTTCAACTGTAAAACCTTTGGAGGAGGTTGGCGTTCCATGGTCGTTCCGACTCCTTGTCGGAGTCATCTCTCTTTCGTGCCTTCGGCTTTTGCGCGTCGATCAGGTAGTAGGAATCGTTGCCTAAGGCTCTGCTGATGACGAAGGGGCCCTCCCAAGGGGCCGAGAGCTTGTGCTGGCCGGTTGTTCGCTGGATCAGCCGGAGCACAAGATCGCCCTCTTGGAAGGATCTTGGCTTGACCTTCCGGCTATGGTAGCGGCGCAGGCCCTGCTGATAGATGGCGGACCGGCTGAGGGCTAACAGCTGGCCTACTTCCAGCAGGTCGACGCCGTCTTCTCGTGCTTCCTTGGCCTCGGCTTCCGTGTACATGGTTACCCGAGGCGAGTCGAACTCGGTGTTAGTTGGGATGACCGCCTCGGCACCATATACGAGGAAGAAAAGAGTGAAGCCGGTTGACTTGTTTGGTGTAGTGCGCAGACTCCAGAGGACAGCTGGCAGCTCATCGAGCCAACAGCCGGCTGAACGCTCCAGTGGTACGATCAGTCGGGGCTTGATGCCGGAAAGGGTGAGGCCGTTGGCTCGCTCGACCTGGCCGTTTGACTGCGGATGGGCGACGGACGCTAGGTCCAACCGGATGCCTTGCGTCGCGCAGAAACGTGCCAAGGCTCCCTTGGCGAAATTCGTGCCATTGTCGGTGATGATGTTGTGTGGCACGCCGTACCGAGTTGTTATATCTGCGATAAATGTCATGGCAGTCGGCCCATTTAGCTTCTTAATCGGCTTTGCCTCAATCCATTTGGTGAATTTGTCCATGGCGACAAGCAGATGTGTCATGCCGCCGCGCGCCGTCTTGAATGGGCCCACCATGTCCAGTCCCCAAACGGCGAAGGGCCAAGTGAGGGGAATGGTCTTGAGTGCTGAAGCCGTCATGTGTTGCTTGGAGCTGAAGAGTTGGCACCCTTTGCAATGTTTAACTAACTCCTTGGCGTCATCCAAAGCAGTCGGCCAAAAGAAACCATGGCGGAAGGCTTTAGCGACGAGTGATCTTGAGGCCGCATGGTGGCCGCATTCTCCTTGGTGGATGTCTCTGAGGATTGCAATGCCCTTCTCTTGGTCAACGCATCGCTGGAGGACTCTAGTGACACTACGCTTGACGAGTTCTCTGTTGACGAGTGTGTATGCTCCGGCTCGGCGTTGGAGTTGTCTTGCCTCTACTTCGTCAGCCGGCAAATCTTGGTTTATTAGGAAGTTGAGGATGGATTGAGCCCATGACGGAGCTGCGACTTCTTCTATTGCCAAAACGGCTACTGCGACCAGGGCGGGCGGGCTGGGCGGTGAAATGCTGGAGTCGGCCGCCGTCTGTTGTGTTGGTGTAGTCTCCGGGCCGACTACCGCAGTCCCCGAGCCGGGTGAGGCAGTCCCCGGGTCGAGCGTAACTACGGAAGTCCCTGCTGATACCCCCTGCCGGCTGCCGGCTCCTTGGTCGACAGGAAGGCCCCACTTGTCAGGGCCTTGTCGGCGGCTGGTTACTGTTGCTCAATCTTGGTGACGAGGGCTTCACCGAAGTGGGCGTGGCTACAGTGCCGCTGCCCGGTGGGCGATCACTGTAGCCCCACCGCGTCTTGTCTCCTTAATGGGGCGTCTTCTTCGAGGGAGGTGGCAAGCCGGCTATGGGGAGCCGGCTCTATGTTGGGCCGACTGGGGGATGTCTGGCCGCCTTCGGGTTTCTCCCTGCCTGAAGGGGCCCACCGCCCGTGGGCCGTACTGGTAGCCCGTCGTGGATGACACCAGGGTCAACGTGGCAACAGTGCAGCGCCGGACGGGTCATGGCCACCAGTACGGCGCATTGTGCCAGGCGTGCTCCGGGATTCGGGGGTGGCAGGCTTCACTGTAGCCATGCCCCATCACATCACCGTTATGTGGATGCAGACTTCGAGGGTACGATCTTGACCGCTTTATGGGAGCCGGCTTCTCGGAGCCGGCCCTCCTGCGGCTTCTCTTCATGAGGGCTGAAGTCGGGCCGCCTTCCGATAGCCGGCCTGGAGACAGCCGACAAGGGGAAGGCGGCCCTGTGTCTTGGATTCTTGAGGGCCGAATCGGCTCGTAATTTTTTCAGAAGGGCCAGGGGGAGCCGGCTAGGCTACCCATGGTTATTTACTCCGACACATCGTCACCTCATCCTTCGCCAGTGTTCGCTTAATCCGTAGTCCCTGTTTCGAGTTGCAAATATTAGCAACAGAACCAGTATCAAATACCCAGGTGCTACTGCGAGCTCTAGTAAGGTACACATCAATAACATGTATATCACATATACCTTTCTTCACCTTGCCATCCTTCTTATCCGCCAAATACTTGGGGCAGTTCCGCTTCCAGTGTCCAGTCTGCTTGCAGTAGAAGCACTCAGTTTCGGGCTTAGGTGCAGATTTGGGTTTCTTCTCCTGAGCAGCAACTTGCTTGCTGTTCTTCTTGAAGTTCCCCTTATTCTTCCCTTTGCCCTTTTTCTTGAAACCGGCGGTCTTGTTGACCATCAACACTTGATGCTCCTTCTTGATTTCTACCTCCACAGCCTTTAGCATTGCGAAGAGCTCGGAAATCGTCTTATCCATCCCTTGCATATTATAGTTCATCACGAAGCTCTTGTAGCTTGGTGGCAGTGATTGAAGAACTCTGTCAATGACACTATGAACAGGAAGATTAACTCCCAGTTGAGTCAAGTGCTTATGATACCCAGACATTTTGAGTATATGTTCACTGACAGAACTATTCTCCTCCATCTTGCAGCTATAGAACTTATTGGAGACTTCATATCTCTCAATCCGGGCATTTGCTTGAAATATTAACTTCAACTCCTGGAACATCTCATATGCTCCATGACGTTCAAAACGTCGTTGAAGTCCCGATTCTAAGCCGTAAAGCATGGCACACTGAACTATCGAGTAGTCATCAGCTTTGCTCTACCAGACGTTCATAACATCTGGTGTTGCTCCAGCAGGAGGCCTGGCACCCAGCGGTGCTTCCAGGACATAATTCTTCTGTGCAACAATGAGGATAATCCTCAAGTTACGGACCCAGTCCGTGTAATTGCAACCACCATCTTTCAACTTTGCTTTCTCAAGGAACGCATTCAAATTCAACGGAACAACAGCACGGGCCATCTATCTACAATCAAACATAGACAAGCAAGATACTATCAGGTACTAAGTTCATGATAAATTTAAGTTCAATTAATCATATTACTTAAGAACTCCCACTTAGAAAGACATCCCTCTAATCTTCTAAGTGATCACGTGATCCAAATCAACTAAACCATAACCGATCATCACGTGAAATGGAGTAGCTTTCAATGGTGAACATCAACATGTTGATCATATCTACTATATGATTCCCGCTCGACCTTTCGGTCTCAGTGTTCTGAGGCCATATCTGCATATGCTAGGCTCGTCAAGTTTAACCTGAGTATTCTGTGTGTGCAAAACTGGCTTGCACCCGTTGTAGATGGACGTAGAGCTTATCACACCCGATCATCACGTGGTGTCTGGGCACGACGAACTTTGGCAACGGTGCATACTCAGGGAGAACACTTTTATCTTGAAATTTAGTGAGAGATCATCTTATAATGCTACCGTGAATCAAAGCAAGATAAGATGCATAAAATATAAACATCACATGCAATCAATATAAGTGATATGATATGGCCATCATCATCTTGTACTTGTGATCTCCATATCTGAAGTACCGTTGATACGTCTCCGTCGTATCTATAATTTTTGATTGTTCCATGCCAACATTATTCGACTTTCATATACTTTTTGGCAACTTCCTATATTATTTTTGAGACTAACATATTGATCCAGTGCCCAGTGCCAGTTCCTATCTGTTGCATGTTTTATGTTTTGCAGAATATCCATACCAAACAGAATCCAAACGGGATAAAAATGGATGGAGCTTATTTTTGGAATATTTGGAAAATTCCGGAAGAAAAATCCACGCGAGATGGTGCCCGAGGTGGTCACGAGGTAGGGGCGTGCCTGACCCCCCTGGGCGTGCCCCCTACCCTCGTGAGCCACCCGTAAGGCGGTTGACGCTCTTCTTTTGCCGCAAGAAAGCTAATTTTCGGGGTAAAATCATGGCGAAGGTTTCAGGCCAATCGGAGTTACGGATCTCCATATATATACGAAACGGTGAAACAGAGCCAGAACAAAACGCATAAACAAAGAGAGACAGAGAGATAGATCCAATCTCGGAGGGGCTCTCGCCCCTCCCATGCCATGGAGGCCAAGGACCAGAGGGGAAACCCTTCTCCCATCTAGGGAGGAGGTCAAGGAAGAAGAAGACAAAGGGGCCCCCTCTCCCCTTCTCATCCGGTGGCACCGGAACGCTGTCGTGGGCACCATCATCATCACCGCGATCTACACCAACACCTCCGCCATCTTCACCAACATCTCCATCACCTTCCCCCCTCTATCTACAGCGGTCCACTCTCCCGCAACCCGCTGTACCCTCTACTTGAACATGGTGTGTTGCCATCCTATGATGTCTGAGTAGATTTTCGTTGTCCTATCGGTGGTTGATGAATTGCTATGATTGATTTAATTTGCTTGTGGTTATGTTGTTGTCCTTTGGTGCCCATCATATGATTGTGTGCGTGGATCACACCCTAGGGTTAGTTGTATGTTGATAGGACTATGTCTTGGAGGGCAAGAGTGACAGAAGCTTCAACCTAGCATAGAAATTGATGCATACGAGATTGAAGGGGGACCAATATATCTTAATGCTATGGTTGGGTTTTACCTTAATGAACATTAGTAGTTGCGGATGCTTGCTAATAGTTCCAATCATAAGTGCATAGAATTCCAAGTCAGGGATGACATGCTAGCAGTGGCCTCTCCCACATAATGCTTGCTATCGGTCTAGTAAAGTAGTCAATTGCTTAAGGGTCAATTTCGCAACTCCTACCACCACTTTTCCACACTCGCTATATTTACTTTATTGTTTCTTTATCTTAACAGCCCCTACTTTTTATTTATGTACTCTTTATTATCTTGCAAACCTATCCAACAACACCTACAAAGTACTTCTAGTTTCATACTTGTTCTAGGTAAAGCGAACGTCAACCGTGCGTAGAGTTGTATCGGTGGTCGATAGAACTTGAGGGAATAGTTATTCTACCTTTAGCTCCTCATTGGGTTCGACACTCTTACTTATCGAAAACTGTTGCGATCCCCTATACTTGTGGGTTATCAAGACCTTTTTCTAGCGCCGTTGCTGGGGAGCAATAGCGTGGGGTGAATATTCTCGTGTGTGCTTGTTTGCTTTATCACTAAGTAATTTTTATTTGCTGTTCTTAGTTGTTTTCTATCTTTAGTTATGGGTAGGAAACGCAAAATACCAAAAAAATTAGTTGTACCTACTGAACCAATGGTTGAAGAACCACTCAAAATCTATCACACTGCTGAAGCTTATTACTTGGATCATCTTCGATCCCTTTGTGCTTGTGCCGAAACTCCAACTAGCTTAGTTGAGGGCAAATCTTTAGATGAGCATGCTTGTTATGTGCGACACCGTATATCTGAAAAACGGAAATTATTATGCAGTCAAATTCAATGTTAAACGTTTGCAATGCTATGCTTGGAATTTATGTGAATTATATGATTTTACTTGTTGTTTTGAAAACCCCAAGAAACACCTTCCCTACCAATGTGATTTTATTGATAATGGAATCTTATCTTCTTATGCTAAAGGTGTTTATAGTTACTATGATGTTCAACAAATTGAAGAATCTGTTGCTTTTGAGGGTGCTTATGAAATTGCTTCTTTGATTGAAAAGTATGATGCTACTTTTCACAAATCTGAAAATTTTGCTATACTTAAATATTGCTATGATAATTATGCTTCTAATACCTATGTTAAACAATATATTGAGGAATACTCCGCTGTCCAAGAAGAGACTAATATTTTGCAGGAGTCTATTGAAGAAGAAATTGATGAAACTATGAGCTCATTGGATGAAAAAGATGAGGAGGAGAGCGAAGAACAAAAGGAGGAAGAGCGGATTGATCACCCGTGCCCACCTTCTAATGAGAGTAACTCTTCAACTCATACATTGTTTAATTCCCCTTCGTGCTTACCGAAGGATGATTGCTATGATGACTGTTATGATCCCTTGGATTCTTTTGAAATATCCCTTTTTGATGATGCTTGCTATGCTTATGGCCAAGATGCCAATATGAATTATGCTTATGGAGATGAACTTGCTATAGTTCCTTATGTTAAACATGAAATTGTTGCTATTGCACCCACACATGATAGTCCTATTATCTTTTTGAATTCTCCCGACTACACTATATCGGAGAAGTTTGCACTTATTAAGGATTACATTGATGGGTTGCCTTTTACTACTGCACATGATGATTTTTATGAATATAATATGCATGTGCTTGCTGCTCCTACTTGCAATTATTATGAGAGAGGAACTATATCTCCACTTCTCTATGTTTCCAACACGATAAAATTGCAAGATAATGTTTATACTATGCATTGGCCTTTACTAGGTGTGCATGAATTGTTCTTTTATGACATGCCGATGCATAGGAAGAGAGTTAGACTTCGTTGTTACATGACTTATGTTACTTTGTGCTCACTACTAAATTACAAATCATTGCTAATTAAAATTGGCTTTGATATACCTTGGGATCCGGGTGGATTCACTACTTGAGCACTATATGCCTAGCTTAATGGCTTTAAAGAAAGCGCTGCCAGGGAGACAACCCGGAAGTTTTAGAGATTCATTTATTTCTGTTGAGTGCTTTTATATAGTTTAAAAACAACAAAAATAAAGAGGGGAAACCAAAACTTTTTCAAAAAGGAAAGCGCAAGTGAGAAAGACGAGCATTGTTGATGTGGGAGCTAGCCTTGAACTTTGTTCATGCTCACGGAAACTTTGTGAATATTGATTACAGAAACTTTTCAATAAAAATAATTATCCCCTTGTACAATTCCATTGTATTATAAAAATAATGTGCCAAGGTTTGCCTTTAGGATGTTTACATTTGCTTGATGGTTTGTACGGTGCAGGACAGAAACTTTGGCCGTAGTTCGCGATTTTACATTTTTAGCTGGAACGTCAAATGGTTCTGATTCTTTTTGAACTGCCTTCCTATACAAATTTTTTATTTTTACTAATTTTGGTAGAATTTTTCAAGTATCTGAAGTATGGTGAATGTTCAGATTATTACAGATTGTTCTGTTTTAGACAGATTCTGTTTTTGATGCATAGTTTGCTTGTTTTGATGAAACTATCAATTTATATTAGTGGATTAAGCCATGAAAAAGTTATATTACAGTAGACACAATGCAAAAAAATATGAATTGGTTTGCAACAGTACTTAGAGTAGTGATTTGCTTTATTATACTAACGGATCTTACCGAGTTTTCTGTTGAAGTTTTGTGTGGATGAAGTGTTCGATGATCAAGAAGGTCTCGATGTGAGAAGAAGGAAGAAGGCAAGAGATCAAGCTTGGGGATGCCCGAGGCACCCCAAGTAAATATTCAAGGAGACTCAAGCGTCTAAGCTTGGGGATGCTGGGGAGGCATCCCCTCTTTCTTCAACAAGTATATGTATGTTTTCGGATTCGTTTCGTTCATGTGATATGTGCAATCTTGGAGCGTCTTTTGCATTTAGTTTTCATTTTTCTTTTATGCACCATGCTGGTATGAGATAGTCCTTGGTTGATTTATAGAATGCTCTTTTGAGTATGGCTTTATAGAATGCTTCATGTGCTTCACTTATATCATTTGAAGTTTGGATTGCATGTTTCTCTTTACATAGACAACCGCCATTTGCAGAATGCTCTTTTGCTTCACTTATATTTGTTAGAGCGTGGGCATATCTTTTGTAGAAAGAATTGAACTCTCTTTCTTCACTTATATCTATTTAGAGATATGACAGGAACTGGTCATTCACATGGTTAGTCATAAAATCCTACATAAAACTTGTAGATCGCTGAATATGATATGTTTGATTCCTTGCAATAGTTTTGCGATATAAAGATGGTGATATTAGAGTCATGCTAGTGGGTAGTTGTGGATTGTAGAAATACTTGTGTTGAAGCTTGTGATTCCCGTAGCATGCACGTATGGTGAACCGTTATGTGATGAAGTCGAAGCATAATTTATTTATTGATTGTCTTCCTTATGAGTGGCGGTCGGGGACGAGCGATGGTCTTTTCCTACCAATCTATCCCCCTAGGAGCATGCGTGTAGTACTTTGTTTCAATAAATAATAGATTTTTGCAATAAGTATGTGAGTTCTTTATGACTAATGTTGAGTCCATGGATTATACGCACTCTCACCCTTCCACCGTTGCTAGCCTCTCTAGTACCGCGCAACTTTCGCCGGTACCATAAACCCACCATATACCTTCCTCAAAACAGCCACCATACCTACCTATCATGGCATTTTCATAGCCATTCCGAGATATATTGCCATGCAACTTCCATCATCATCATATACATGACTTGAGCATTCATTGTCATATTGCTTTGCATGATCGTAAGATAGCTAGCATGATGTTTTCATGGCTTGTCCATTTTTTGATGTCATTGCTACGCTAGATCATTGCACATCCCGGTACACCGCTGGAGGCATTCATATAGAGTCATATCTTTGTTCTAGATATCGAGTTGTAAGTAAATAAAAGTGTGATGATCATCATTATTAGAGCATTGCCCCAGTGAGGAAAGGATGATGGAGACTATGATTACCCCACAAGTCGGAATGAGACTCCGGACGGAAAAATAAAAAAAATAAAAAATAAAAAAAGGCCAAAAAAAGGAAAAGAAAACAAAAAAATGAGAGAAAAAGAGAGAAGGGGCAATGCTACTATCCTTTTTCCACACTTGTGCTTCAAAGTAGCACCATGTTCTTCATATAGAGAGTCTCTTGAGTTATCACTTTCATATACCAGTGGAAATTTTCATTATAGAACTTGGCTTGTATATTCCGATGATGGGCTTCCTCAAATGCCTGAGGTCTTCATGAGCAAGCAAGTTGGATGCACACCCACTTAGTTTCAGTTAGAGCTTTCATACACTTATAGCTCTAGTGCATCCGTTGCATGGCAATCCCTACTCAGTCACATTGATATCTATTAATGGGCATCTCCATAGCCCGTTGATACGCATAGTTGATGTGAGACTATCTTCTCCTTTTTGTCTCCTCCACCATCATATTCTATTCCACCTATAGTGCTATGTCCATGGCTCACGCTCATGTATTGCGTGAAAGTTGAAAAGGTTTGAGAACGTCAAAAGTATGAAACAATTGCTTGGCTTGTCATCGGGGTTGTGCATGATTTGAATATTTTGTGTGGTGAAGATGGAGCATAGCTAGACTATATGATTTTGTAGGGATAACTTTCTTTGGCCATGTTATTTTGAAAATACATGATTGCTTTATTAGTATGCTTGAAGTATTATTGTCTTAATGTCAAAGGATAGACTACTGCTTTGAATCACTCGTGTCTTAATATTCATGCCATGATTAGACATATGATCAAGATTATGCTAGGTAGCATTCCACATCAAAAATTATTTTTTTTATCATTTACCTACTCGAGGACGAGCAGGAATTAAGCTTGGGGATGCTGATATGTCTCCGTCGTATCTATAATTTTTGATTGTTCCATGCCAATATTATTCGATTTTCATATACTTTTTGGCAACTTTCTATATTATTTTTGAGACTAACATATTGATCCAGTGCCGAGTGTCAGTTCCTCTCTGTTGCATGTTTTATGTTTCGCAGAATATCCATACCAAACGGAATCCAAATGGGATAAAAACGGACAGAGATTATTTTTGGAATATTTGGAAAATTCCGGAAGAAAAATCCACGCGAGACGGTGCCCGAGGTGGTCACGAGGTAGGGGGCGCGCCTGACCCCCCTAGGCGCACCCCCTACCCTCGTGAGCCACCCGTAAGGCGGTTGACGCTCTTCTTTTGCCGCAAGAAAGCTAATTTTCCGAAGAAAAAAAATCACGGCGAAGATTTCATGCCAATCGGAGTTACGGATCTCCATATATATACGAAACGGTGAAACAGAGCCAGAACAGAACGCATAAACAGAGAGAGACAGATAGACTGATCCAATCTCGGAGGGGCTCTCGCCCCTCCCATGCCATGGAGGCCAAGGACCAGAGGGGAAACCCTTCTCCCATCTAGGGAGGAGATCAAGGAAGAAGAAGACGAAGGGCCCCCCCTCCCCCCTTCTCTTCCGGTGGCGCCGGAACGCTACCGTGGCCACCATCATCATCACCGCGATCTACACCAACACCTCCACCATCTTCACCAACATCTCCATCACCTTCCCCCCTCTATCTACAGCGGTCCACTCTCTCGCAACCCGCTATACCCTCTACTTGAACATGGTGCTTTATGCTTCATATTATTATCCAATGATGTGTTGCCATCCTATGATGTCTGAGTAGATTTTCGTTGTCCTATCGGTGGTTGATGAATTGCTATGATTGATTTAATTTGCTTGTGGTTATGTTGCTGTCCTTTGGTTCCCATCATATGATTGCGCGTGTGGATCACACCTTAGGGTTAGTTGTATGTTGATAGGACTATGTATTGGAGGGAAAGAGTGACAGAAGCTTCAACCTAGCATAGAAATTGATGCATACGGGATTATAGGGGGACCAATATATCTTAATGCTATGGTTGGGTTTTACCTTAATGAACATTAGTAGTTGCGGATGCTTGCTAATAGTTCCAATCATAAGTGCATAGAATTCCAAGTCAAGGATGACATGCTAGCAGTGGCCTCTCCCACATAATGCTTGCTATCGGTCTAGTAAAGTAGTCAATTGCTTAAGGGACAATTTCACAACTCCTACCACCACTTTTCCACACTCGCTATATTTACTTTATTGTTTCTTTATCTTAACAGCCCTTACTTTTTATTTACGTACTCTTTATTATCTTGCAAACCTATCCAACAACACCTACAAAGTACTTGTAGTTTCATACTTGTTCTAGGTAAAGCGAACGTCAAGCATGCGTAGAGTTGTATCGGTGGTCGATAGAAGTTGGGGGAATATTTGTTCTACCTTTAGCTCCTCGTTGGGTTTGACACTCTTACTTATCGAAAAGTGTTGCGATCCCCTATACTTGTGGGTTATCAACCATCAGATCACCATCGTCACCGGTGCGACACCTTGATCTCCATCATAGCATCATTGTCGTCTCACCAATTATGCTTCCACGACTATCGCTACCGCTTAGTGATAAAGTAAAGCATTACAGCGCGATTGCATTGCATACAATAAAGCGACAACCATATGGCCCCTGCCAGTTGCCGATAACTCGGTTACAAAACATGATCATCTCATACAATAAAATATAGCATCACTTTTTGACCATATCACATCACAACATGCCCTGCAAAAACAAGTTAGACATCCTCTACTTTGTTGTTGCAAGTTTTACGTGGCTGCTACGGGCTTAGCAAGAACCGTTTTTACTTACGCATCAAAACCACAACGATAGTTTGTCAAGTTGGTGTTGTTTTAACCTTCGCAAGGACCGGGCGTAGCCACACTCGGTTCAACTAAAGTTGGAGAAACTGACACCCGCCAGCCACCTGTGTGCAAAGCACGTCGGTAGAACCAGTCTCGCGTAAGCGTACGCGTAATGTCAGTCCGGGCCGCTTCATCCAACAATACCGCCGAACCAAAGTATGACATGCTGGTAAGCAGTATGACTTATATCACCCACAACTCACTTGTGTTCTACTCGTGCAAATAACATCAACACATAAAACTTGGCTTTGATACCACTGTTGGGGAACGTAGTAATTTCAAAATTTTCCTACGCACACGCAAGATCATGGTGATGCATAGCATGTTGAGGAACGTAGCAGAATTTTAAATTTTTCTACGCATCACCAAGATCATTCTATGGAGTCATCTAGCAACGAGATAGAGGAGTGCATCTACATACCCTTGTAGATCGCGAGCGGAAGCGTTCAAGAGAACGGGGTTGATGGAGTCGTACTCGTCGTGATCCAAATCACCGATGACCGAGCGCCGAACGGACGGCACCTCCGCGTTCAACACACGTACGGTTGGGGAAGAAGTCTCCTCCTTCTTCATCTAGCAAGGGGGAAGGAGAGGTTGATGGAGATCCAGCAGCACGACGGCGTGGTGGTGGAAGCAGCGGGGATCTCGGCAGGGCTTCGCCAAGCTCAGCGAGAGTGAGAGGTGTTACGAGGGGAGAGGGAGGCGCCAGGGGCTAGGGTGCGGCTCCCATGTGCCTCCCCACTATATATAGGGGTGGAGGGGCTGGTTTCTTGCCCTCCAAGTCCATTGGGGCGTTGGCAAAGGTGGAGGAAAGAAATCCCATCATTTCCCTTCCCCACCGATTGTTATCCCCCCCTTTTTAGGGATCTTGATCTTATCCCTTCGGGATATGATCTTATTCCTTCTAAGGGGGGATCTTGGTGCGCCTTGAATAGGGGTGTGGGGCCTTGCCCCCACTACCCACGTTCATATGGGTCCCCCCATGCAGGTGGGCCCCACTCCGGAACCTTCTAGAACCTTCCCGGTACAATACCGAAAAATCCCAAACATTTTCCGGTGGCCAAAATAGGACTTCCCATATATAAATCTTTACCTCCGGACCATTCCGGAACTCCTCATGACGTCCGGGATCTCATCCGGGACTCTGAACAACTTTCGGGTTACCGCATACTAATACCTCTACAACCCTAGCATCACCGAACCTTAAGTGTGTAGACCCTACGGGTTCGGGAGACACGCAGACATGACCGAGACGACTCTCCGGTCAATAACCAACAGTGGGATCTGGATACCCATGTTGGCTCCCACATGTTCCACGATGATCTCATCGGATGAACCACGATGTCGAGGATTCAATCAATCCCATATTCAATTCCCTTTGTCCAACGGTATTGTACTTGCCCGAGATTCGATCGTCGGTATCCTGATACCTTGTTCAATCTCGTTACAGGCAAGTCTCTTTACTCATTCCGTAACACATCATCCCGTGATCAACTCCTTGATCACATTGTGCACATTATGATGATGTCCTACCGAGTGGGCCCAGAGATACCTCTCCGTCACATGGAGTGACAAATCCCAGTCTCGATTCGTGCCAACCCAACAGACACTTTCGGAGATACCCGTAGTGCACCTTTATAGCCACCCAGTTACATTGTGACATTTGGCACACCCAAAGCATTCCTACGGTATCCGGGAGTTGCACAATCTCATGGTCTAAGGAAATGATACTTGACATTAGAAAAGCTTTAGCAAACGAACTACACGATCTTGTGCTAGGCTTAGGATTGGGTCTTGTCCATCACATCATTCTCCTAATGATGTGATCCCGTTATCAACAACATCCAATGTCCATGGTCAAGAAACCGTAACCATCTATTAATCAACGAGCTAGTCAACTAGAGGCTTACTAGGGACATGGTGTTGTCTATGTGTCCACACATGTATCTGAGTTTCCTATCAATACAATTCTAGCATGGATAATAAACAATTATCATGAACAAGGAAATATGATAATAACTAATTTATTATTGCCTCTAGGGCATATTTCCAACAGTCTCCCACTTGCACTAGAGTCAATAATCCAGTTCACATCGATATGTGATTAACACTCAAGGTCACATCCCCATGTGACTAACACCCAAAGAGTTCTGGGTTTGATCATGTTATGCTTGTGAGAGAGGTTTTAGTCAATGGGTCTGCAACATTCAGATCCGTATGTACTTCGCAAATCTCTATGTCATCTTGTAGATGCAGCAACTATGCTATATTTGGAGCCATTTCAAATAACTGTTCTACTTGGAGCTATTCTAAATTGTTGCTCCATTATATGTATCCGGTATCTCTACTCAGAGCTATCATCGACGTAAGCTATCCGGTATCTCCATTATATGTATCCGGTATCTCTACTCAGAGCTATCCGGTAAGGTGTTAAGCTTGCATCGACGTAACTCTTTACGTCGAACTCTTTATCACCTCCATAACCGAGAAACATATCCTTATTCATCTAAGGATAATTTTGACCGCTATCTGGTGATCTACTCCTAGATCACCTTTGTACCCTCTTTCCAGACATGTGGCAAGGCACACATCAGGTGTGGTACTCAGCATGGCATACCGTATAGAGCCTATGACAAAAGCATAGGGGACGACCTTCATCCTTCCTCTTTCTTCTGCCGTGGTCGAGCTTTAAGTCTTAACTTCATACCTTACAACTCAGGGAAGAACTCCTTCTTTGACTGATCCATCTTGAACACCTTCAAGATCATGTCAAGGTATGTGCTCATTTGAAAGTACCATTAAGCATTTTGATCTATCCTTATAGATCTTGATGCTCAATGTTCAAGTAGCTTAATCCAGGTTTTCCATTGAAAACACTTTTCAAATAACCCTATATGCTTTCCAGAAATTCTACATCATTTCTGATCAACAATATGTCAACAACATATACTCATCAAAAATTCTATAGTGCTCCCACTCACTTTGGAAATACAAGTTTCTCATAAACTTTGTATAAACCCGAAATCTTTGATCATCTCATCAAAGCGTACATTCCAACTCCGAGATGCTTACTCCAGTCCTTAGAAGGATTGCTGGAGCTTTGCATACTTGTTAGCATCTTTCAGGATTGACAAAACCTTCCGGTTGTATCACATACAACCTTTCCTCAAGAAAATCGTCGAGGAAACAATGTTTTGACATCCTATCTACAAGATTTCATAAATAATGCAGTAATCGCTAATATAATTCCAACAGAGTCTTAGCATCGCTATGAGTGAGAAAGTCTCATCGTAGTCAACTCCTTGAACTTGTCGAAAAACATCTTAACGACAAGTCGAGCTTTCTTAATGGTGATACTTACCATCATTGTCCGTCTTCCTTTTAAAATCCATATGTACCTAACAGCCTTACGACCATCAAGTAGTTCTTCCAAAGTCTACACTTTGTTTTCATATATGGATCCTCTCTCGGATTTTATGGCCTCGAGCCATTGTTGGAATCTGGGCCCACCATCGCTTCTCCATAGCTCGTAGGTTCATTGTTGTCTAGCAACATGACTTCCAAGACAGGATTACGTACCACTCTGAAGTAGTACGCATCCTTGTCATCCTATGAGGTTTGGTAGTGACTTGATCCGAAGTTTCATGATCACTATCATAAGCTTCCACTTCAATTGGTGTAGGTGCCACAGGAACAACTCCCTGTGCCCTGCTACACACTAGTTGAAGTGACGGTTCAATAACCTCATCAAGTCTCCACCATCCTCCCACTCAATTCTTTCGAGAGAAACTTTTCCTCGAGAAAGGACCCGGTTCTAGAAACAATCCCTTATTGCTTTCGGATCTGAGACAGGAGGTATACCCAACTGTTTTGGGTGTCCTATGAAGATGCATTTATCCGCTTTGGGTTCGAGCTTATCAGCATGAAACTTTTCCACATAAGTGTCGCAGCCCCAAACCTTTTAACAAATGATAGCTTAGGTTTCTCTAAACCATAGTTCATACGGTGTCATCTCATCGGAATTACGTGGTGCCCTATTTAAAGTGAATGCGGTTGTCTCTAATGCCTAACCCATAAACTATAGTGGTAATTCGATGAGAGACATCATGGTATGCACCATATCCAATAGGGTGCAGTTATGATGTTCGGACACACCATCATACTATGGTGTTCCAGGCGGTATTAGTTGTGAAACAATTTCCACAATGTCTTAATTCTGTGCCAAACTCGTAATTCAGATATTCATCTCTATGATCATATCATAGATATTTTATCCTCTCTTGCCACGACGATCTTCAACTTCACCCTGAAATTACTTGAACCTTTCAATAATTCAGACTCGTGATTCATCAAGTAAATATACTTAGCATCTACTCAAATCATCTGTGAAGTAAGAATATAACGATATCCACTACATGCCTCAGCACTCATTGGACTGCACACATCAAGATGTATTACTTCCAACAAGTTGCTTTCTTGTTCCATCTTATTGAAAACGAGGCCTTTCAGTCATCTTGCTAATGTGGTATGATTTGCATGTCTCAAGTGATTCAAAATCAAGCGATTCCAAAGATCCATCAACATGGAGCTTCTTCATGCGTTTTATACCATTGTGACTAAAATTGCAGTGCCACAAGTATGTGGTACTATCATTACTATCTTATATCTTTTGGCATGAACATGTGTATCACTACGATCGGGATCCGATAAACCATTCATTTTAGGTGCAAGACCATTGAAGGTATTATTCAAATAAATAGAGTAACCATTATTCTCCTTAAATGAATAACCGTATTGCGATAAACATAATTCAATCATGTCTATGCTCAACGCAAACACCAAATAACACCAATCCCGATGGTAAACGGAGCGTGCGATGCTTGATCACATCAACCTTGGAAACACTTCCAACACATATCATCGTCTCACCTTTGACTAGTCTCCGTTTATTCTGTAGCCTTTCATTTTGAGTTACCAACACTTAGCAACTGAACCGGTATCTAATACCCTGTTGCTACTAGGAGTACTAGTAAAGTACACATTTAATATAATGTATGTCCAATACATACTTCTTTCAACCTTGCCAGCCTTCTCATCTACCAAGTATCTAGGGTGGTTCTGCTTCAGTGACCATTCCCCTTATTACAGAAGCACTTAGTCTCGGGCTTGGGTTCAACTTTGGGTTTCTTCACTAGAGCAGCAACTGATTTGTCGTTTCATCAAGTATCCCTTTCTTTCCCTTGCCCTTCTTGAAACTTGTGGTTTTACTAACCATCAACAATTGATGCTCCTATTTGATTTCTACTTTCGCGGTGTCGCGGATAGCTCAAGGATCATCATATCTATCCCTCATATGTTATAGTTCATCACGAAGCTCTAGTAGCTTGGTGGCAGTGACTTTGGAGAACCATCACTATCTCATCTGGAAGATCAACTCCCACTCGATTCAAGCGATTGTAGTACTCATACAATCTGAGCACATGCTCAATGATTGAGCTTTTCTCCTTAGTGTCCAGGCTTAAGAAACTTGTCAAAGGTCTCATACCTCTTGACGTGGGCACTAGCCTGAAATCCCAATTTCAGTCCTTGGAACATCTCATATGTTCTGCGATGTTTCAAAAACATACTTGGTGCCTCAATTCTAAACCATTTAGCATTACGCACTGAACTATCATGTAGTAATCAAAACGTGTATGTCAGATGTTCGCAACATCCATAACCGACGTTCGAGGTTCAACTCATTGAGCGGTGCATTAAGGACATAATCCTTCTGCGCAGCAATGAGGACAATCCTCAGTATACGGACCCAGTCCGCATAATTGCTACCATCAACTTTCAACTAAATTTTCTCTAGGAACATATCTAAAACAGTAGAACTAAAGCATAAGCTACGACATAATTTGCAAAGTCCTTTCGACTATGTTCATGATAATTGAGTTCATCTGATTATTTCATGAACTCCCACTCAGATAGACATCCCTCTAGTCATCTAAGTGATACATGATCCGAATCAACTAGGCCGTGTCCGATCATCACGTGAGATGTACTAGTCATCATCGGTGAACATCTTCATGTTGATCGTATCATCTATACGACTCATGTTCGACCTTTCGGTCTACCGCGTTCCGAGGCCATGTCTGTACATGCTAGGCTCGTCAAGTCAACCTAAGTGTATTGCGTGTGTAAATCTGGCTTACACCCGTTGTATTCGAATGTTAGAATCTATCACACCCGATCATCACGTGGTGCTTCGAAACAACGAACCTTCGCAACGGTGCACAGTTAGGGGGAACACTCTTCTTGAAATTATTGCGAGGGATCATCTTATTTAAGCTACCGTCGTTCTAAGCAAATAAGATGTAAAACATGAT
The DNA here is from genome assembly GCF_018294505.1 of Triticum aestivum. NCBI lineage: Eukaryota > Viridiplantae > Streptophyta > Magnoliopsida > Poales > Poaceae > Triticum > Triticum aestivum. The sequence goes on from NC_057812.1 coordinate 173,523,997, forward strand.
AAACATCACATGCAATCAAATAGTGACATGATATGGCCAATATCATTTTGCTCCTTTTGATCTCCATCTTCGGGGCGCCATGATCATCATCGTCACCGGAATGACACCATGATCTCCATCATCATGATCTCCATCATCGTGTCTTCTTGAAGTTGTCTCGTCATCTATTACATCTACTACTAAGGCTAACGGTTTAGCAATAAAGTAAAGTAATTACATGACGTTTATGTTGACACGCAGGTCATAAATAAATTAAGACAACTCCTATGGCTCCTGCCGGTTGTCATACTCATCGACATGCAAGTCATGATTCCTATTACAAGAACATGATCAATCTCATACATCACATATATCATTCATCACATCCTTTTTGGCCATATCACATCACACGGCATATGCTACAAAAACAAGTTAGATGTCCTCTAATTGTTGTTGCAAATTTTTACGTGGCTGCTATAGGTTTCTTAGCAAGAACGTTTCTTACCTACGCCAAAACCACAACGTGATATGCCAATTTCTATTTACCCTTCATAAGGACCCTTTTCATCAAATCCGATCCGACTAAAGTGGGAGAGACAGACACCCGCTAGCCACCTTATGCAACTAGTGCATGTCAGTCGGTGGAACCTGTCTCACGTAAGAGTACGTGTAAGGTCGGTCCGGGCCGCTCCATCCCACGATGCCGCCGAATCAAGACAAGACTAGTAACGGCAAGTAAATTGACAATATCGATGCCAACAATTGCTTTGTGTTCTACTCGTGCATAGAAACTACGCATAGACCTAGCTCATGATGCCACTGTTGTGGAACGTAGTAGAACTTTAAATTTTTCTACGCATCACCAAGATCAATCTATGGAGTCATCTAGCAACGAGATAGAGGAGTGCATCTACATACCCTTGTAGATCGCGAGCAGAAGCGTTCTAGAGAACGGGGTTGATGGAATCGTACTCGTCGTGATCCAAATCACCGATGACCGAGAGCCGAACGGACGGCACCTCCACATTCAACACACGTACGGTTGGGGAAGACGTCTCCTCCTTCTTCATCCAGCAAGGGGGAAGGAGAGGTTGATGGAGATCCAGCAGCACGACGGCGTGGTGGTGGAAGCAGCGGGGATCTCGGCAGGGCTTCGCCAAGCTCAGCGAGAGTGAGAGGTGTTACAAGGGGAGAGGGAGGCGCCAGGGGCTAGGGTGCGGCTCCCATGTGCCTCCCCACTATATATAGGGGTGGAGGGGCTGGTTTCTTGCCCTCCAAGTCCATTGGGGCGTTGGCAAAGGTGGGGGAAAGAAATACCATCATTTCCCTTCACCACCGATTGTTATCCCCCCTTTTTAGGGATCTTGATCTTATCCCTTCGGGATATGATCTTATTCCTTCTAAGGGGGGATCTTGGTGCTCCTTGACCAGGGGTGTGGGGCCTTGCCCCCACTACCCACGTTCATGTGGGTCCCCCCATGCAGGTGGGCCCCACTCCGGAACCTTCTAGAACCTTCCCGGTACAATACCGAAAAATCCCGAACATTTTCCGGTGGCCAAAATAGGACTTCCCATATATATATCTTTACCTCCGGACCATTCCGGAACTCCTCGTGACATCCGGGATCTCATCCGGGACTCTGAACAACTTATCTCTACAACCCTAGTGTCACCGAACCTTAAGTGTGTAGACCCTACGGGTTCGGGAGACACGCAGACATGACCGAGACGACTCTCCGGTCAATAACGAACAGCGGGATCTGGATACCCATGTTGGCTCCCACATGTTCCACGATGATCTCATCGAATGAACCACGATGTCGAGGATTCAATCAATCCCGTATTCAATTCCCTTTGTCCAGCGGTATTGTACTTGCCCGAGATTCGATCGTCGGTATCCCGATACCTTGTTCAATCTCGTTACCGGCAAGTCTCTTTACTCGTTCCGTAACACATCATCCCGTGATCAACTCCTTGATCACATTGTGCACATTATGATAATGTCCTACCGAGTGGGCCCAGAGATACCTCTTCGTCACACGGAGTGACAAATCCCAGTCTCGATTCGTGCCAACCCAACAGACACTTTCGGAGATACCCGTAGTGCACCTTTATAGCCACCCAGTTACATTGTGACATTTGGCACACCCAAAGCATTCCTACGGTATCCGGGAGTTGCACAATCTCATGGTCTAAGGAAATGATACTTGACATTAGAAAAGCTTTAGCAAACGAACTACACGATCTTGTGCTAGGCTTAGGATTGGGTCCTGTCCATCACATCATTCTCCTAATGATGTGATCCCGTTATCAACGACTTCCAATGTCCATGGTCAGGAAACTGTAACCATCTATTAATCAACGAGCTAGTCAACTAGAGGCTTACTAGGGACATGGTGTTGTCTATGTATCCACACATGTATCTGAGTTTCCTATCAATACAATTCTAGCATGGATAATAAATGATTATCATGAACAAGGAAATATGATAATAACTAATTTATTATTGCCTCTAGGGCATATTTCCAACATAGCAACGAGAGGGGAGAGTGTTATCTACATACCCTCGTAGACCGGCAACGGAAGCGTTGACACAACGTAGAGGAAGTAGTCGTACGTCTTCCCGATCCGGCCGATCCAAGTACCAAACGTACGGCACCTCCGAGTTCTACACACGTTCAACTCGGTGACGTCCCTCGAGCTCGGATCCAGCCAAGTGTTGAGGGAGAGTTTCGTCAGCACGACGACGTGATGACGGTGATGATGTTCTACCGACGCAGGGGTTCGCCTAAGCACCGCTACGATATGACCGAGGTGGAATATGGTGGAAGGGGGCATCGCACACGGCTAAGGAACGATCACGAAGATCAACTTGTGTGTCATGGGGTGCCCCATGCCCCCGTATATAAAGGAGGGAGGGGGGAGGTGCGGCCGGCCCCTAGGGGTGCGCTTGGAGGAGTCCTACTCCCACCGGGAGTAGGACTCCCCCCTCTTGCCTTCTTGGAGAAGGAAACGGGAAGGGGAAAAGAGGAAAGGGGGGCACCCCCCCCCCTTCCTTGTCCTATTCGGACTAGGGGGGAGGGGGCGCGCGGCCTGCCCTGGCCGACCCTCCTCTTCTCCCTTAGGGCCCATGTAGGCCCATTAACCCCCGGGGGGTTCCGGTAACCCCCCCCCCCCCCCGGTACTCTGGTAAAATCCCGATTTCACCCGGAACGATTCCGATATCCAAATATAGGCTTCCAATATATCAATCTTTATGTATCGACCATTTCGAGACTCCTCGCCATGTCCGTGATCACATCCGGGACTCCGAACAACCTTCGGTACATCAAAACACAAAAACCCTAATTACGATCGTCACCGAACTTTAAGCGTGCGGACCCTACGGGTTCGAGAACATGTAGACATCACCGAGACACGTCTCCGGTCAATAACCAATAGCGGAACCTGGATGCTCATATTGGTTCCTACATATTCTACGAAGATCTTTATCGGTCAAACCGCATATCAACATACGTTGTTCCCTTTGTCATCGGTATGTTACCTACCCGAGATTCGATCGTTGGTATTCCAATACCTAGTTCAATCTCGTTACCAACAAGTCTCTTTACTCGTTCCGTAATACATCATTCCGCAACTAACTCATTAGTTGCAATGCTTGCAAAGCTTAAGTGATGTGCATTACCGAGAGGGCCCAGAGATACCTCTCCGACAATCGGAGTGACAAATCCTAATCTCGAAATACGCCAACCCAACAAGTACCTTCGGAGACACCTGTAGAGCACCTTTATAATCACCCAGTTAAGTTCTGACGTTTGGTAGCACACAAAGTGTACCTTCAGTAAACGGGAGTTGCATAATCTCATAATCATAGGAACATGTATAAGTTATGAAGAAAGCAATAGCAACAAACTAAACGATCAAGTGCTAAGCTAACGGAATGGGTCAAGTCAATCATATCATTCTCCTAATGATGTGATCCCGTTAATCAAATGACAACTCATGTCTATGGTTAGGAAACATAACCATCTTCGATCAACGAGCTAATCAAGTAGAGGCATACTAGTGACACTCTGTTTGTCTATGTATTCACGCATGTATTATGTTTCCGGTTAATACAATTCTAGCATGAATAATAAACATTTATCATGATATAAGGAAATAAATAATAACTTTATTATTGCCTCTAGGGCATATTTCCTTCATCTCCTCCACGATCAGATCGTAGAAACTTTATTTTCTTGTTACGATGATTTTCCACTTCACTCTGAAATTCTTTGAACTTTTCAAATGTTTTTGACTTATGTTTCATCAAGTAGATATACCCATATCTGCTCAAATCATCTGTGATGGTGAGAAAATAATGATACCCGCCGTGAGCATCAATATTCATTGGACCACATACATCAGTATGTATGATTTCCAACAAATCTGTTGCTCGCTCCATAGTTCCTGAGAACGGTGTTTTAGTCATCTTGCCCACGAGGCATGGTTCGCAAGTGCCAAGTGATTCATAATCAAGTGATTCCAAAAGTTCATCAGAATGGAGTTTCTTCATGCGCTTTACACCAATATGACCTGAACGGCTGTGCCACAAATAAGTTGCACTATCATTATCAACTCTGCATCTTTTGGCTTCAACATTATGAATATGTGTATCACTACTATCGAGATTCATTAAAAATAAACCATTCTTCAAGGGTGCATGACCATAAAAGATATTACTCATATAAATAGAACAACCATTATTCTCTGATTTAAATGAATAACCGTCTCGCATCAAACAAGATCCAGATATAATGTTCATGCTCAACGCTGGCACCAAATAACAATTATTTAGGTCTAAAACTAATCCCGAAGGTAGATGTAGAGGTAGCGTGCCAACGGCGATCACATCTACTTTGGAACCATTTCCCACGCGCATCGTCACCTCGTCCTTAGCCAATCTTTGCTTAATCCGTAGTCCCTATTTCGAGTTGCAAATATTAGCAACAAACCCAGTATCAAATACCCAGGTGCTACTGCGAGCTTTAGTAAGGTACACATCAATAACATGTATATCACATATACCTTTGTTCACCTTGCCATCCTACTTATCCGCCAAATACTTGGGGCAGTTCCGCTTCCAGCGACCAGTCCCTTTGCAGTAGAAGCACTCAGTCTGAGGCTTAGGTCCAGACTTGGGTTTCTTCTCTTGAGCAGCAACTTGTTTGTCGTTCTTCTTGAAGTTCCCTTTCTTCTTCCCTTTACCCTTATTCTTGAAACTGGTGGTCTTGTTGACCACCAACACTTGATGCTCCTTCTTGATTTCTACCTCTGCAGCTTTTAGCATTGCGAAGAGCTCGGGAATCGTCTTATCCATCCCTTGCATATTATAGTTCATTGCGAAGAGCTTGGTGGCAGTGATTGAAGAACTCTATCAATGACACTATCAACAGGAAGATTAACTCCCAGTTGAGTCAAGTGGTTATGGTACCCAGACATTCTGAGTATATGTTCACTGACAGAACTATTCTCCTCCATCTTGCAGCTGTAGAACTTATTGGAGACTTCATATCTCTCAATCTGGGCATTTGCTTGAAACATTAACTTCAACTCCTGGAACATCTCATATGCTCCATGACGTTGAAAACGTTGTTGACTCTTGGTTCTAAGCCGTAATGCATGGCACACTGAACTATCGAGTAGTCATTAGCTTTTCTATGCCAGACGTTCATAACATCTGGCGTTGCTCCTGCAACGGGTTTGGCACCTAGCGGTGCTTCTAGGACGTAATTCTTCTGTGCAACAATGAGGATAATCCTCAAGTTACCGACCCAATCCGTGTAATTGCTACCATCATCTTTCAACTTTGCTTTCTCAAGGAACGCATTAAAATTTAACGGAACAACAACACAAGCCATCTATCTACAACAACATAGACAAGCAAAATACTATCAGGTACTAAGTTCATGATAAGTTTAAGTTCAATTAATCATATTTAAGAACTCCCACTTAGATAGACCTCTCTCTAATCATCTAAGTGATCACGTGATCCATATCAACTAAACCATGACCGATCATCACGTGAAATGGAGTAGTTTTCAATGGTGAACATAACTATGTTGATCATATCTACTATATGATTCACACTCGACCTTTCGGTCTCAGTGTTCTGAGGCCATATCTGCATATGCTAGGCTCATCAAGTTTGACCTGAGTATTTCTGCGTGTGCAAAACTGGCTTGCACCCGTTGTATGTGAACGTAGAGCTTATCACACCCGATCATCACGTGGTGTCTCGGCACGACGAACTTTGGCAATGTTGCATACTCAGGGAGAACACTTGTACCTTGAAATTTAGTGAGAGATCATCTTATAATGCTACCGTCAATCAAGCAGAATAAGATGCATAAAGGATAAACATCACATGCAATCAATATAAGTGATATGATATGGCCATCATCATCTTGTGCCTTTGTCTCCATCTCCAAAGCACAGTGCTGATCACCATCGTCACTGGCTTGACACTTGATCTCCATCGAAGCATCGTTGCCGTCATGCCAACTATTGCCTCCACGACCATCGCCACCGCTTAGTGATAAAGTAAAGCAATTACATGGCGATTGAATTTCATACAATAAAGCGACAACCATATGGCTCCTGCCAGTTGCCGATAACTGAGTTACAAAACATGATCATCTCATACAATAAAATCTAGCATCATGTCTTGACCATATCACATCACAACATGCCCTGCAAAAACAAGTTAGACATCCTCTACTTTGTTGTTGCAAGTTTTACGTGGCTGCTACGGGCTGAGTAAGAACCGTTCTTACCTACGTATCAAAACCAAACGATATTTCTTCAAGTTATTATTGTTTTAACCTTCAACAAGGACCGGGCGTAGTCACACTCGGTTCAACTAAACTTGGAGAAACTAACACCCGCCAGCCACCTGTGTGCAAAGCACGTCGGTAGAACCAGTCTCGCGTAAGCGTGCGCGTAATGTTGGTCCGGGCCGCTTCATCCAACAATACCGCCGAATCAAAGTATGACATGCTGGTAAGCAGTATGACTTGTATCGCCCACAATTCACTTGTGTTCTACTCGTGCATATAACATCTACGCATAAACCTGGCTCGGATGCCACTGTTGGGGAACGTAGTAATTTCAAAAAAATTCCTACGCACACGCAAGATCATGGTGATGCATAGCAACGAGAGAGAAGAGTATTGTCCATGTACCCTTGTAGACCGTAAGCGGAAGCGTTATGATAACGCAGTTGATGTAGTCGAACGTCTTCATGATCCGACTGATCCAAGTACCGAACGCACGGCACCTCCGAGTTCAGCACACGTTCAGCTCGATGACGTCCCATGAACTCCGATCCAGCAGAGCTTCACGGGACAGTTTTGTCAGCACGACGGCCTGATGACGGTGATGATGTTGCTACCGACGCAGGGCTTCTCCTAAGCACCGGTACGATATGATCGAGGTGGATTATGGTGGAGGGGGGCACCGCACACGGCTAAGGGATCAATGATCAACTTTTTTGTTCTAGGGTGCCCCCTTTCCCCCGTATATAAAGGAGCAAGGGGGAGGCCGGCCGGCCCTCCTAGGGCGCGCCAGGAGGAGGAGTCCTCCTCCTCGTAGGAGTAGGACGGAGGAGGAAAGGAAGGGGGAAGGGGAGAAGGAAGGAGAGGGAGGAAAGGAGGGAAGGGGGCGGCCCCCTAGTCCAATTCGGTTTGGGCTAACGGGGCCGCGCGCCCTGCCTCCTCTCTTCCACCACTTGGCCCATGAGGCCCAATACTTCTTCCCCGTATTCCCGTAACTCCCCGGTACTCCGAAAAATACCCGAATCACTCGGAACCTTTCCGATGTCCGAATATAGTCGTCCAATATATCAATCTTTACGTCTCGACCATTTCAAGACTCCTCGTCATGTCCCCGATATCATCTGGGACTCTGAACTACCTTCGGTACATCAAATCACATAAAGTCATAATACCGATCGTCACCAAACGTTAAGCGTGCGGACCGTACGGGTTCGAGAACTATGTAGACATGACCGAGACAAGTCTCCGGTCAATAACCAATAGCGGAACCTGGATGTTCATATTGTCTCCTACATATTCTACAAAGATCTTTATCGATCAAACTGCATAACAACATGTGTTGTTCCCTTTGTCATCGGAATGTTACTTGCCCGAGATTCGATCGTCGATATCTCAATACCTAGTTCAATCTCGGTGCCGGAAAGTATCTTTACTCATTTCCATAATGCATCATCCCGCAACTAGCTCATTAGTTGCATTGCTTGCAAGGCTTATAGTGATGTGCATTACCGAGATGGCCCAGAGATACACCTCTCTGACAATCGGAGTGACAAATCCTAATCTCGATCTATGCCAACTCAACAAGTACCATGGGAGACACCTATAGAGCACCTTTATAATCACCCAGTTACGTTGTGACATTTGGTAGCACACGAAGTGTTCCTCCGATAATCGGGAGTTGCATAATCTCATAGTCATAGGAACATGTATAAGTCATGAAGAAAGCAATAGCAGGAAACTAAAATGATCAAGTGCTAAGCTAACGGAATGGGTCAAGTCAATCACATCATTCTCCTAATGATGTGATCCCGTTTATCAAATGACAACTCATGTCAATGGTTAGGAAACATAACCATCTTTGATCAACGAGCTAGTCAAGTAGACGCATACTAGTGACACTCTGTTTGTCTATGTATTCACACATATATTATGTTTCCGATTAATACAATTCTAGCATGAATAATAAACATTTATCATGAAATTAGGAAATAAATAATAACTTTATTATTGCCTCTAGGGCATATTTCCTTCACCACAATCTCAGTCCTGAATCCTTCCTGATATGCATGTCCTTAGCCACAGGATGAGCATCATTGTGGTCTGGAATCTTGGGTTTCGGTTTTCTTAAAACATGGGCTTCATCATCTTCTTCTTAAACTTCAGGCACTAGGGCCTTGTTCTTCTCTTCTGCAGGAATGTTTCTGGTGCTTCTCTTGGGCTTAGAAGGCTTCTGAGCTGGAGTTGTTGCTTTGGGAACAGTTTTGGGCTTTAATGTGGCAGCCCCTGACTTGATAGCATCTCCCATGAGCTTTTGGGACTTGGGTGATGGTGCAGCATCCTCTTCATCTTCCTATTCTTTTGCTGGATCTTTAAACACGGAGGATCTCCCAAGGACTCTAGCAGTGGTCTTCTTGGCCCTCTACTTCCTCTTCTTTCCATCTCCAGCCTCTTTGGATTCAAGAGTGAACTCCATAGTTTGTTGAGTGGAGGCTCTGGCCTTAGACATAGGAATCCTTTTTGCATGTGCCTTCTTATGTAACCCTGGCTTGGTTGTTGTAGTTGTGCCATACTCTTTCTTTAGCACCTTCTTCTTGGAGCTAACTTCCTTCTTAGTAGCCACAGAGTCCTCATCTTCAGAATCTGCGGTTTTATTCGTCCTTGACCTGGTGGCTGTCTTTCGGAAATTACTGGGAGTGCTCCTGCTACCATCATCTGAGGTACTTGAGGGACTAGTGACCTCACTCAATTGCACTTGCTCTTCTGACCTGTTCTGACTATCACTCTGGTTTAACATTCTAGCAAGCAAACTGACAGCAAACCCTATGAATAGATATAGATGAGGTAGAGTGGATGAGCATCACAAAGTCTAGAGTTTTTGCAAAACAAATGAGTTAAAAACTTAGTTTTAGTTCTCCACAGAAAGCATTTCGGAGCTACCGATTTGTTAAACTCGGTGATACCGAAGCAAATTTTGGAACCTAAACTAGTGAACTCGGTCAGACCGAGTCACAGTTTGGTGGCACCGAGACTGCTAGGGTTTCACAGAGAATCAAACTCGGTCACACCGATTTGCAATTTTCGGTCAGACCGAAAATGCATGTGCAATGGCCTAAGCCAAATCGGTGAGACCAATTTCTACAACTCGATCATTCCGAGATGAGTTCGGCGGAAACCTAACCCTAAATTTTCGAATCAAACCTAACCTAAAGGATCTTTTCCCTGGATAGATTGTTTTCATATGTGGTAAAGATCATGGCAAAGCAATGTGCTATGAATCGGAGTAAGGAAATAGCACAAAGAGTCGAACCCATACCCTAGTTCGGCGGGAATTCTCTACGGCGACAACGCCGCAGCAGAATTCCATTGACGGCAACGGAAACCAGCGGCGGGAGGTCGCTTGTGGCGAGGAGACGATTCGAAGACCCGAGGATGCAGAGCAGGACACACACGCGGTGTAACACCCCAAAAATTTAACCAGGTTTTAGTTATTAAAATTTTGCCAAGAGTTTAAGATTTTTGCCTGCAAGAATATATCTGTTGATTTCAAAACTTTTCTTTTAATATTAAGGAGTTTTTCCCAAGTGGATCCATCCAAAACATATTGGACCTATTTTCCCTCTCTTTTAAAAACATCTCTCAATCAGGAGATTTATTTATAAAATTATTTTCACCCTGAACTTTATTCATTAAAATGAGTTGTTTTAAAATTTGGAGCTCTTTTTGAACTGCAACCATTTGATAGATTCACTTAAAATTCCCACAAAAATTTGGAGATGTCATATGATGTTTTTAAATCACTTTTATACAAAAATATCTTTTATTCTTGAAATATTTTGAGCTCTACACCCAATTTTCTTCTCTGGTCCAGAGAGCAATTTTGCACTACAACCCTTTTAAATATTTGTTTCTAGCTTACACCAAAATTTTGGGATGTCAGTAGGAGCATACCATTTCATTATATGCAAAAATCCAGGGTTGTTCCTTGAGAATTTTGAGTGAAACAACCTCATCTTTATTCTGGCCCAACATGATGGTTTGTACAGCAACCACATATTTAGTTGCTCCTTTATCCATGATTCCTCTTCCTACTTGTAGTCCTCCATGTTAAACTCCTAAGTCCAGGAGCATGCAACCATTGGCACATTTTTGGTTCATGAAATAATGCCCTTCACCTCCTGTCCAGATTTGAAGTTCTGCAAAACTTGCACTAGCAAGTTTATGCTTTTCACTAACTAACCTCACCAACCTCTTGTGCCTCCAAAGAGACACTGATCTGGAAGAATTTGCCCCTCCAAGACCTGCCTAGATGCCTCTGGCATTTTATCAAACACCCTGTGGGCATGGACAGATTTGGCATGATTGTAAGTTTGTGTTGTGAACTTTCCCATCTGTCCAAACCAAGTTGTCTAGTAGCCTTCTATATGTCTCTAACCTAGGCTTGTGGATTTGCATTAGCTTCCTAGCAACTTGGCTCGCCCTGGCATTTCGTCGAACGAGTGCCGTGCACGCCCAGAGCGCGAGCAGAGCGCGCGTTTTGCACGTGCTCGCGCCCGAGCCAACTCACCCCCCTGGATAAGTTTCCCCGAGCTCATCCAAATCCTCTCCCTCTCGCCACGTCACGCTAGAAGCCCCGACCGCCTCCGCGCCCCCTGCAGCGTAGCCAGCAAGCGGCTTGGCGGCACGCCCGTGGCCGCACCCGCCACCGCCATGAGCAGCACCGCCCAAACCACCACAGCGCGCCAGCTCGCCTCCTTCGACAGTGGAGTGATCGTCGTTAGCCCCTGGAGCTAGCCAGCCACCGCCACGTCGCTCTGCAGCACAGTAAGACGGTCGCCGGCGACCTTATCCGCGGCCACCGTCGGAACCGACCCCGAGCGCCTATTTAAGGAGGCCCCGAGCACGTTCCGTTCGCAGGCGGCCTCAGTACACTCCTCCAGTTCCCCCATGGCAGCCAATCGACCCGAGGAGGCCGTCTTCCTCATCTCCGGCAACTCCAGCCGCCGCCGCTGTCTCGACCATTCCGGCGCCACCAAAGCCTCCCCCTCCCCATTCTCTTCACCAGGAGCTTCCTCTCCACCTCGTGAATCCATCCCCTTGCTCGATTTCGATCGGGACTCACTGCGGGAGAAAAACCACTTTGCCCGACGGCCACCGTCCGCTGTGAAGCTCGCCGCCGGCAGCTCCGTCCACCCCAGAGACCGTATCGACCACCGGAGTGACCGTCTCGATCCCCTGAACCTGCAGATGGCCTCCGTTTCCCGAACGGTGCCGCCATTCGCCGGCGAACATCGTCGGAGCTCCCGCCTCTGTTCGGCCAGAGGAAGGGGAGGGAGGGCGACTGGTCAAACATGACTAGTGGGCCCCCTGGACCCACTGTCAGTGACCCAGCCCCGCCACCACGTGACTTAAGTGAAGACGTGAAATCGCAAAGTACGTTTCCTCCGCTCCGAAAACGTATTCTTGTCTGAAACGTTTTCTTTTCTTTTTTATTTTTTTTAAAACAGATTTTTGACCACAACTTTGACTGGCTTTATCTTTTTAAATATAACTCCAAATGAATTAATTCTTTTTCCTACCTCTCTCAAATATTGTCTAGTTTATTTTAAGATTTATTTGAAAAAAATTCAGAACAACTTTTTGTGCTGTTTTTATTTTGTGTGTTAATTCATTTATTTCTAAATAGGATTTTTGAAGAGAAGAGATATACTTTCAAAAGTTTTGAAGTACACCCTGCCTTACCACACATTGAAGGCAAGCATTCTGAACCCCGGCATAATATTTTTGTGTGTTCGATGACACGTTTATAACATCACCTCACTTCGGAGAAACTTGTTATTTCATGTGACATGATCATATGCATGGGTGCATGTTATTGATTTCCATGCTGTTGGAAATGAACACACTTGTGATGATAATCACCCTCATGTGCCTTGCATGCATACCGGCAGGAACCCGGGAAAACCTCTGCCTTGGGTAGGCATGAGTTTGTCGCCGGTCTCCGTCGGGACGGTTATGTCTGGTATGGCATGGCAAGGTGATATGAGCGGTGACTCTGTTGGTTGAAATATATTCGTTATGCTAATCATGCAGGGAATACTTAAACCTCCTGAGTCGACCGTAGATCGAGTCTTGTTCCAGTAACCCCCATACTTGTTTCGTACTACCACTCGTCTCTACAGCAAGTAGAGTACGGTTCAGTAAGTTGTCAACCTCTTTCTAGCACACACCGTACAGAGAGGCCAGGGTGGAAGATACCGGTTGTAGCTGGTAGGCAGGCCACCTGGTCCGGGGGCATGGGTGTTTCCGGTTGGGACCGAGAGGGGGGCACCCCTTAGAGCACGCGGTATAAATTTGATCCCATGCTACGCGAGGTTGTAGCCTCCCCACTTAGAGTTTTGCTTGACAGGTGTCGTGGGTGATTCCAGACACCGGTGAGTTAAGCTGGTGTGTGCAAGTTAGGTGTGTTTTCAACAAAAAGACCGTAGACGGAATTAGTCCCGATGGACTAAAGAAATCCGTTACTCGTGGGTAAAGAGTACACCCTCTGCAGAGAATAAACCTATTCGAATAGTCGTGTCCATGGTTCAGGATTACAGTCTGGGATGGGTCAGGTGTCGGTCTTAGTGTCGGTCTTCGGAGGTGAAATTGTTAATCGGAACTGAACAACATGGATTGTGACTTGTGACTTATGATGATTATGATTATTATTATTGTTGACTAACCCGTGATATTATTGTTATTATCGAGTATCTCTGGGATGGTTCTACCTCCGGGATATTCCCTATGATTGTTTATTTTAAAGCCCTTTTATGTGGTGTCGCTCAGACGCCCGACTGTGGCATTTCTCTTAAAGCCCTTTATGTGGTGTCGCTTAGACGCCCGACTGTGGCATTTCTTTTAAAGCCATTTATGTGGTGTCGCTCAGACGCCCGACTGTGGCATTTCTTTTAAAACCCTTTATCTGGTGCCGCTCAGACGCCCGACTGTGGCATTTCTTTTAAAGCCTTTTATGTGGTGTCGCTCAGACGCCCGACTGTGGCATTTCTTTTAAAGCCCTTTATGTGGTGTCGCTCAGACGCCCGACTGTGGCATTTCTCTTAAAGCCCTTTATGTGGTGTCGCTCAGACGCCCGACTGTGGCATTGTTTGTTATTTCATACATTTTAATACTACCATGTTATTACATTTTTATAAATAACTTGCTTGCACGCATCAGTGTTTCATTTATCTTTTGTGACTGACGTTATGAGCATAAAATATTTTCAGCACATCATTGTTATATTATACCTGTGTTCATAATGTTTGCGAGTACATTCAAAGTACTCACTGGCTTGTCCCTGGCTATTGTCTTGGCCAGATTTTCTTGCACGGGGAGGAGCGACGCGATGACAGCCCCGGAACCTAAGCAACGATGATAGCAGCCTCGCGAAGATAGGAGTTAACCTGGTCAGTTGTTCCTGTGGGAATTGGAGTCCCATAGATACTGATGATCCACAAACCGCTTCCGCCATCAACCACTAGAAACCATTTGTTGTACTCACAGGCCAGAATGGTCTTGTACTACATATCTTGTATTTTTCTTGGAATTTCTGTATCAAGTTGGAGCCTCATCAGCTAACAGTAATCCTGGGGCTGATGAGCACGACGGTCTTTTTCTGGAAATTTATACCCGGAAAAACCGGTCGTGACAGACTTGGTATCAGAGCCAGGCTGACCATTGGCTAATCCTATCTTAGCCAGGTCAATAAATTTAGGCAAACCAACCCACCAAACCATAACCAAACCCCAGCCAAGCTTCTCGTGCAAGATAGCCACACAGTGACCCAACACCTTTTGGCAGTCGGTGCCCAACCTATCAACCTAACCTGTCGCTCATGCGCCAGTGACCGGCCCCTAAATAGTCCCTTCTCATAAGCGTGCGAAGGAAGACTCTGTCCCCTTTTTCCTATAAAAAGGGCACGCTAGTCTCAACCCAGCACAGCACAGCCGCTACCCCAAACCGAGCCACAATGCCTGGACCCATAGTGCACAACGAGACCACAGCAACCAACCTTGGAGGTTTTGTGACCATACTCGCAAACCTCACCCATCGTGCCTATGTGTTGGAAGAGCATTTAGCCCCGCACGTGACGAGTTATCTCCAGAGTCTCGCAGATTTAAATCCTCAGATCGCCATCGGCAGATCACGGAGGCCCGACCAGGAGAGACACATTCATTGTCTAGTCAATCCACTTTCCCCGATAGAAGAGGAGTGTATCCCTGTGACAGAGACATTTTCTCAGGGCCCCGTCTAGTAACCGTTTTCAATTTAGACGTCACTGTTATATTTATTATCGCAACTTTTATTTACATGTTGTAACGTATGCGTGGTACCCCGAGTTTGCGCGGCAAGTAAATCTTTAGCTTCAATTAATATGAGTGATTCTGTTGCACTACTGTTTTATTCCGCATATAATCCTGGAGGGAGATTTCTTTTCCCTGATCTGCTGCATCTGCATCTTCTCACGACATGGGTTATTTTATTTCACACAGCACAACGACCACAGACACTCGACCATAATCATCCGAGCACATACACTGTTTGCAAAACTTTGCAACGGTGTTACATCTGGCTAACCACCCCCTAACAACAGTTAGCACCCGGCACACCTCACCTACTCCTCGTGATCATCACCAACGCGGAGAGCCAACACCCGAGCAGCAGCATCGCGACGATCATCAAGGATCATCGCACACAGGAGCACGGAGAACCCCAGCAGTGTCGCCAGCCCTGCGCATACCAGGATCGCGAACCAGTCTGGCATCGCCTCTGCCATTAGAGCCTCACCCGAGCTTTTGTGAGAGGAAGCGCGCAGGAGAGAGGAAGAGAGAGAGCCAGAGGAAGAAGGAGAGACTGACAGTGGGCCCCGGTCCCACCTGTCAGCCAGAGAGAGCACTGTGCTCTCGGGTACGACCAGCGTATTGTTAAATTTAGAATTTATTCTAAATTCATGGTGTCCAGCGTAGAAACCGCTCATTTTCATAAGCATGGATTTTTCCACACAGCGCCAGTACCACACTGTAGTTACTCACCACTTATTGCTCTCTCACTGTAGCCTCTTTTTACCGTTTGTGTAAAATGATCTTTTGACCAAGTAAAAGTGTTTTTGTTTTACAACTCTTAGCAAATCTCGAGGACGATATTTTTTTAAGGGTGGTAGTATTGTAACACCCCAAAAATTTAACCAGGTTTTAGTTATTAAAATTTTGCCAAGAGTTTAAGATTTTTGCCTGCAAGAATATATCTGTTGATTTCAAAACTTTTCTTTTAATATTAAGGAGTTTTTCCCAAGTGGATCCTTCCAAAACATATTGGACTTATTTTCCCTCTCATTTAAAAACATCCCTCAATCAGTAGATTTATTTATAAAATTATTTCACCCTGAGCTTTATTCATTAAATGACTTGTTTTAAAATTTGGAGCTCTTTTTGAACTACAACCATTTGATATATTTATCTAAAATCCAACCAAAATTTGGAGATGTCATATGATGTTTTTAAATCACTTTTATACAAAAATATCTTTTATTCTTGAAATATTTTGAGCTCTACACCCAATTTTCTTCTCTGGTCCAGAGAGCAATTTTGCACTACAACCCTTTTAAATATTTGTTTCTAGCTTACACCAAAATTTTGGGATGTCAGTAGGAGCATACCATTTCATTATATGCAAAAATCCAGGGTTGTTCCTTGAAAATTTTGAGTGAAACAACCTCATCTTTATTCTGGCCCAACATGATGGTTTGTACAGCAACCACATTTTTAGTTGCTCCTTTATCCATGATTCCTCTTCCTACTTGTAGTCCTCCATGTTAAACTCCTAAGTCCAGGAGCATGCAACCATTGGCACATTTTTGGTTCATGAAATAATGCCCTTCACCTCCTGTCCAGATTTGAAGTTCTGCAAAACTTGCACTAGCAAGTTTATGCTTTTCACTAACTAACCTCACCAACCTCTTGTGCCTCCAAAGAGACACTGATCTGGAAGAATTTGCCCCTCCAAGACCTGCCTAGATGCCTCTGGCATTTTATCAAACACCCTGTGGGCATGGACAGATTTGGCATGATTGTAAGTTTGTGTTGTGAACTTTCCCATCTGTCCAAACCAAGTTGTCTAGTAGCCTTCTATATGTCTCTAACCTAGGCTTGTGGATTTGCATTAGCTTCCTAGCAACTTGGCTCGCCCTGGCATTTCGTCGAACGAGTGCCGTGCACGCCCAGAGCGCGAGCAGAGCGCGCGTTTTGCACGTGCTCGCGCCCGAGCCAACTCACCCCCCTGGATAAGTTTCCCCGAGCTCATCCAAATCCTCTCCCTCTCGCCACGTCACGCTAGAAGCCCCGACCGCCTCCGCGCCCCCTGCAGCGTAGCCAGCAAGCGGCTTGGCGGCACGCCCGTGGCCGCACCCGCCACCGCCATGAGCAGCACCGCCCAAACCACCACAGCGCGCCAGCTCGCCTCCTTCGACAGTGGAGTGATCGTCGTTAGCCCCTGGAGCTAGCCAGCCACCGCCACGTCGCTCTGCAGCACAGTAAGACGGTCGCCGGCGACCTTATCCGCGGCCACCGTCGGAACCGACCCCGAGTGCCTATTTAAGGAGGCCCCGAGCACGTTCCGCTCGCAGGCGGCCTCGGTACACTCCTCCAGTTCCCCCATGGCAGCCAATCGACCCGAGGAGGCCGTCTTCCTCATCTCCGGCAACTCCAGCCGCCGCCGCTGTCTCGACCATTCCGGCGCCACCAAAGCCTCCCCCTCCCCACTCTCTTCACCAGGAGCTTCCTCTCCACCTCGTGAATCCATCCCCTTGCTCGATTTCGATCGGGACTCACTGCGGGAGAAAAACCACTTTGCCCGACGGCCACCGTCCGCTGTGAAGCTCGCCGCCGGCAGCTCCGTCCACCCCAGAGACCGTATCGACCACCGGAGTGACCGTCTCGATCCCCTGAACCTGCAGATGGCCTCCGTTTCCCGAACGGTGCCGCCATTCGCCGGCGAACATCGTCGGAGCTCCCGCCTCTGTTCGGCCAGAGGAAGGGGAGGGAGGGCGACTGGTCAAACATGACTAGTGGGCCCCCTGGACCCACTGTCAGTGACCCAGCCCCGCCACCACGTGACTTAAGTGAAGACGTGAAATCGCAAAGTACGTTTCCTCCGCTCCGAAAACGTATTCTTGTCTGAAACGTTTTCTTTTCTATTTTTATTTTTAAAAACAGATTTTTGACCACAACTTTGACTGGCTTTATCTTTTTAAATATAACTCCAAATGAATTAATTCTTTTTCCTACCTCTCTCAAATATTGTCTAGTTTATTTTAAGATTTATTTGAAAAAAATTCAGAACAACTTTTTGTGCTGTTTTTATTTTGTGTGTTAATTCATTTATTTCTAAATAGGATTTTTGAAGAGAAGAGATATACTTTCAAAAGTTTTGAAGTACACCCTGCCTTACCACACATTGAAGGCAAGCATCTGAACCCCGGATAATATTTTTGTGTGTTCGATGACACGTTTATAACATCACCTCACTTCGGAGAAACTTGTTATTTCATGTGACATGATCATATGCATGGGTGCATGTTATTGATTTCCATGCTGTTGGAAATGAACACACTTGTGATGATAATCACCCTCATGTGCCTTGCATGCATACCGGCAGGAACCCGGGAAAACCTCAGCCTTGGGTAGGCATGAGTTTGTCGCCAGTCTCCGTCGGGACGGTTATGTCTGGTATGGCATGGCAAGATGATATGAGCGGTGACTCTGTTGGTTGAAATATATTCGTTATACTAATCATGCAGGGAATACTTGAACCTCCTGAGTCGACCGTAGATCGAGTCTTGTTCCAGTAACCCCCATACTTGTTTCGTACTACCACTCGTCTCTACAGCAAGTAGAGTACGGTTCAGTAAGTTGTCAACCTCTTTCTAGCACACACCGTACAGAGAGGCCATGGTGGAAGATACCGGTTGTAGCTGGTAGGCAGGCCACCTGGTCCGGGGGCATGGGTGTTTCCGGTTGGGACCGAGAGGGGGGCACCCCTTAGAGCGCGCGGTATAAATTTGATCCCATGCTACGTGAGGTTGTAGCCTCCCCACTTAGAGTTTTGCTTGACAGGTGTCGTGGGTGATTCCAGACACCGGTGAGTTAAGCTGGTGTGTGCAAGTTAGGAGTGTTTTCAATAAAAAGACCGTAGACGGAATTAGTCCCAATGGACTAAAGAAATCCGTTACTCGTGGGTAAATAGTACACCCTCTGCAGAGAATAAACCTATTCGAATAGCCGTGTCCATGGTTAAGGATTACAGTCTGGGATGGGTCGGGTGTCGGTCTTAGTGTCGGTCTTCGGAGGTGAAATTGTTAATCGGAACTGTAACAACATGGATTGTGACTTGTGACTTATGATGATTATGATTATTATTATTGTTGACTAACCCGTGATATTATTGTTATTATCGAGTATCTCTGGGATGGTTCTACCTCCGGGATATTCCCTATGATTGTTTATTTTAAAGCCCTTTTATGTGGTGTCGCTCAGACGCCCGACTGTGGCATTTCTCTTAAAGCCCTTTATGTGGTGTCGCTTAGACGCTCGACTGTGGCATTTCTTTTAAAGCCCTTTATGTGGTGTCGCTCAGACGCCCTACTGTGGCATTTCTTTTAAAGCCCTTTATGTGGTGTCGCTCAGACGCCCGACTGTGGCATTTCTTTTAAAGCCTTTTATGTGGTGTCGCTCAGACGCCCGACTGTGGCATTTCTTTTAAAGCCCTTTATGTGGTGTCGCTCAGACGCCCGACTGTGGCATTTCTCTTAAAGCCCTTTATGTGGTGTCGCTCAGACGCCCGACTGTGGCATTGTTTGTTATTTCATACATTCTAATACTACCATGTTATTGCACTTTTATAAATAACTTGCTTGCACGCATCAGAGTTTCATTTATCTTTTGTGACTGACGTCATGAGCATAAAATATTTTCAGCACATCATTGTTATATTATACCTGTGTTCATAATGTTTGCGAGTACATTCAAAGTACTCACTGGCTTGTCCCTGGCTATTGTCTTGGCCAGATTTTCTTGCACGGGGAGGAGCGACGCGATGACAGCCCCGGAACCTACACAACGGATGATAGCAGCCTCGTGAAGATAGGAGTTAACCTGGTCAGCTGTTCCTGTGGGAATTGGAGTCCCATAGACACTGATGATCCACAAACCGCTTCCGCCATCAACCACTAGAAACCATTTGTTGTACTCACAGGCCAGAATGGTCTTGTACTACATATCTTGTATTTTGCTTGGAATTTCTGTATCAAGTTGGAGCCTCATCAGCTAACAGTAATCCTGGGGCTGATGAGCACGGCGGTCTTTTTCTGGAAATTTATACCCGGAAAAACCGGTCGTGACACGCGGGCTGAGGAGTTTGAAGAAATTTCCAAAATCTCACCTATGGGTTTATATATCCCGACCCTGTCGTGTGACCGAGTGGAACAACTCGGTGGCACCGAGATGCAGAATCGCAAGCAGTTACTGCAACTCGGTGTGACCAAAAAGTTCAAATCGGTTACACCGAGATGGAAAACCAAGATCAACTTAGTGAACTCGGTGTGACCGAAGTGGATGACTCGGTCATACCGAAATGCATAAAGAGGTTTTGGAAGTTTAAGTCTATGATGAATCGGGGACACCGAGTGCTCCTCACACAGAGTGGTTCGAATCTGACTTGATCAAACTTTGTGATGTAGCATGAATAGAGTTTGAGATGAGAAAAGCATAGATAGCTAGAGGAGGTTCTTAGGCATTCTTGTCCATCCACTTGGCAAAAGAGAAAATGCCAAACAATCAAAACAACAAGTGGATGTCCTCGAATGAGTAAAATATGCAATCAACATGCTCACACAATAAAATGGCAAATGAAATATGTGACAAAGAATGCACAAACACTCTAGCATCTATCAAGCAATTTGCGATGACTAGGTCATCTATATATTAGTATATTCACTTAGGAGTCAAATGATAACATTTGATCTTAGGTCATACTCATCATTTAAGCATGAGTGGGGTTACCACTTTTACATAATGCATTGTTGTGCTCACACCATTAGAGTTGCTTTAGCTCAATTGGTTAGAGTAAAGCTCCCCCTATATGTGATATCCCCCTTAAGAGGGATGAACTAACCTTGGGTTTTGTCGATGATGACTTCATGTAGGTGTTGAAGATGTAGATGCTCAATGTTGATGTAGATCATTCGCAACAATCCATTGGAGTGAGTTGCACTTTCAATACCTACACGGGTTAGTCCCACAAGGAACAAACAAGGATATCCATAGACATAGAGTGATGTACACATAGATGATGTCCATGAAAGCATCAGGTTACCTTGTCCCTTGTCTTACCAACAAGAGGGTTTGTGACTCCTAGAACTAGTGCAAGATGTGGAAGTTGTTTGCACATGTACTTGCCAAAAGATATGAGTGAAGTATGTTGGCGGATTCACCCTCAAGAACTCTCTAGTTCTTCTTCTTTGGGACCCACATCATCTTGATGGGAATCCTTGGAGTTTTAGTTGTACTTGATGTAGTAGAACTTGATGTAGTCTTGGGAACCCACTTGACCAAGGCCTTGGGAGCTTCTTCAAATGCATCAATCTCCTCTTGAAGCTTGTCCTTCCCTTTTAGCTTGTGGTCTTGTGGTGGAAGATCATCTTGAGCTTGTGTCCCTTGAAAAGAAGTAGGATCATACTTCTCTTGTTGAGGAACAAACTTTGTCTTAGGGTATTGATCTTCTTCCCACTCAACTCCATTGGCATTGAACTTTCGTTCAAAACCAATTCCTTGATTCTTCCAGTGTCTTCCTTGCTTGCATACAATTTCCTCAAATTGCTTACTTCCGGCAAGGCTCTTGTAAACACCTTTCTCTATAATTCCCTTCTATAAGCTATTTTCTTGCTCAAGTGTAACTTGGCTAAGAGAATCATTAGTTGAATCAACAGAACTACTAGAAGCAACAATATTGGATTTAACATGATTGTTGTTACTACCAGAAGAAGAATCTTTCTTACTCTTATTGCTAGATTTAACTCGTGGCATGTAAGTAGATAAGAGTAAACGCTTTGCAATGTAAGAAGAACTTTTCTTGCGAAGATCATCATAGATTGCTTTTAAGACCCATGCTCTTGCTCAAGGTTGAGCTTTTCGAAGTGTAACTTCTCATGAGTCTTTAAAAGCTCTCAATGATTTTCCAAGGTAGTTTCATGAGCTAACTTAAGAGTGTTTACTTCCTTAGTTAGACGCTCAATCTCCTTCTTATCATCATCATTCATTTTATCTTGATTAGCATACTCTCCTAAGTAAGGACCTCTACGGTGGTAATTTCCCTCACTAGACGGCATACTCTCCTAGGTTGTGAAACCAAGGCTGTGATCACCAAACGCTATGGAAATCAAGGCAAATGGAGACCAAAGCTCTGATAGCACTTGTAGGATCGAAAGTATGTCTAGAGGGGGGTGAGTAGACTACTTGACCAAATAAAAATCTAGCTTTTCCCAATTTTAAGTCTTGGCAGATTTTAGCAACTTAGCACTAGTCAAGCAATCAACCTACACATGCAAGTCTAAGAGTATCGCAGTGGAATGTAAAACATTTCACATGAAGGTAAAGGGAGGGGTTTGGAGGGAGCAAACGCAATGTAGACACGGAGATTTTGGAGTGGTTCCGATAGGTGGTGCTATCGTACATCCACGTTGGGGGAGACTTCAACCCACGAAGGGTAACGGTTGTGCCAGTCCATGGAGGGCTCCACCC
This sequence comes from Triticum aestivum, assembly GCF_018294505.1. Lineage (NCBI taxonomy): Eukaryota > Viridiplantae > Streptophyta > Magnoliopsida > Poales > Poaceae > Triticum > Triticum aestivum. The sequence goes on from NC_057812.1 coordinate 173,546,624, forward strand.
ACGAAGGGTCCACAAAGATGCAACCTTGTCTATCCCACCATGGCCATCTCCCACGAAGGACTTGCCTCACTAGGGTAGATCTTCACGAAGTAGGCGATCTCCTTGCCTGTACAAACTCCTTGGTTCAACTCCACAATCTTGTCGGAGGCTCCCAAGTGACACCTAACCAATCTAGGAGACACCGCTCTCCAAAAGGTAATAGACCGTGTGTTGATGATGAACTCCTTGCTCTTGTGCTTCAAATGATAGTCTCCCCAACACTCAACTCTCTCTCACTGATTTGGATTTGCTGGAAAGATGATTTGAGTGGAAAGAAACTTGGAGAAGGCTAGAGATCAAGATTCAAATGGTTGGAATGGAATATCTTGACCTCAACACATGAGTAGGTGGTTCTCTCTTAGAAAATATGTGTTGGAAGTGTAGGCATGTTCTGATGGCTCTCTCCACGAATGAAGAGTGGGTGGAGGGGTATATATAGCCTCCACACAAAATCTAACCGTTACACACAAATCACCAAACTCAGTGGGACCGAATAATGAAACTCGGTCAGACCGATTTAGTTCAAAATATGAACGTTAGGATTTTTGGTGGGACCGACATGTCAACTCGATGTAACCGATTTCATTAGGGTTAGGGCATAATGTAATCTCGGTGAGACCGATTACACAAACTCGGTGGGACCAATTTTTGTAATAAGCTAACCAGAGAATTGGTCAGGCAAACTCGGTGGGACCTATTCGCTCATCTCGGTGAGACCGAAACGTTGCGAAGGGGAAATAGAGAGTTTGCATTGCAAAGTCGGTGGGACCGATCGCTCATCTCGGTTGGACCGAAATGTTACAAAGGGAAACATAGAGTTTGCAATCCCATGTCAGTGAGACCGAGATCCCTATTGGTAAGAACGAAGTGACTAGGGTTTGTGGCAGTGGCTATGTCAAATGAACACGATGGCACCGGATAGAAAATTTCGGTGGGGCCGAGTTTGACTTTTGGTTTGGGACATATGTAGATATAAGAAAGTAGTTGAGGGTTTTTGGAGCATATCACTAAGCATTCTGAGCAAGCAACCCATTAAGCAACACCTCATCCCCTTTTAATAGTATTGGCTTTTCCTATGGACTCAATGTGATCTTGGATCACTAAAAGTAAAATGTAGAGTCTTGAGATTTAGAGCTTGAGCCAATCTTTTGTCCTTAGCATTTTGAGGGGTCCACATTTCTAATCCATGCCATGCCAATCATTGAGCTTTCCTGACATATTTATCTTGATATATCATTAGCTCAATGAGCTATATGTTGTTAGGAATTACCAAAACCACCCGGGGTTAGTTGCACTTTCACAAAGGTTTGGGGGGTCTGGGCGCTGAAACGGAAGTAAAGCGTGGGAATTTGGATTTGATCCCTCCTGCTCTTTATAAACCTGTAATAGGCGAAGCATCCCTCCCCTTGTACCGTACAAATCGCCATGTTTCAACTTATCGTGCCGTCGTGGCCGCTTGGTAAGAATCAATTGATTGATGATATCCTCTAAAATGTGGGGCACGATATCTGTTTTGATACGACGTGCCAGTAAGAGGCTTGTCTCGAACCACGATTCGAACAACTACTAACCAACACATTACATCATTGGCAGTGGCACCCCAATAAAGTTATCAGTAATTGACTGTCGAGCTCACCTAAGCTAGTCTACGAGGCTAAGTAAAGTTTACACTTCGGATGAAGGCATATGCATCTAGCCTACACATGGTCGGGCTTGTTTGGGTCTCCCTAAAAATTATTGATACGTCTCCAACATATCTATAATTTATGAAGTATGCATGCCGTTATAGTATCATTCTTGAATGTTTTACAATCATTTTATAGCAACTTTATATCATTTTTTGGGACTAACCTATTCACCCAGTGCCCAGCGCCAGTTGCTGTTTTTTGCTTGTTTTTTACATGGCAGGAAATCAATATCAAACGGAGTCCAAACACTGTGAAACTTTTTGGAGATATTTTATGAACCAGAACACCCAGGATGGGCCAGAGCAGCACCTGGGGGGTTCCCCGAGGGGGGTACAACCCACGAGGGGGTGCCTGGGGGCCCAGGCGCGCCCAGGTGGGTTGTGCCCACCTCAGTGGCCTCCCGCACCCCCTCTTTACCCTATAAATTCCCAAAACTTCGGAAAACCCTCGGGGTTAACCTAGATCAGAAGTTCCGCTGCTGCAAGGCTCTATAGCCACGGAAAACCAATCTAGACCCTTTTCGGCACCCTACCGGAGGGGGGAATCATCTCTGGTGGCCATCTTCATCATCCCGGCGGCCACCACGATGAGGAGGGAGTAGTCCATCCTCGGGGCTGAGGGTTTGGACCAGTAGCTATGTGTTTAATCTCTCTCTCTCTCTCTCGTGTTCTTGAGATGTCATGATCTTGATGTACGGGCTTTGTTAATATAGTCGGATCATATGGTGTTTTCCCCTCTCTATCTTGCTGTGATGAATTGAGTTTTTCCCTTTGAGATTTTGTTGTTATCGGATTGAATACTTTTATGGATTTGAGAACACTTGATATATGTCTTGCAATTGAATACTCATGGTGACAATGGGGTATCGTATTGATTCACTTGATATATATTTTGGCACTCAACTCGCGGATTCCTGAGGTGACATTGGGGTAATCTACGCATAGGGGTTGATCCATGTTCTTGCATTTGTTTCTCCAGTAGAAATCTTAGGGCGCTCTTTGAGGTTCTTTGTGTGGGATTGAGTATTATGAATATGTTGCTTTGGCGTTATTTTAGTACGAACTCTAGGATTAGATCAAACAGAAAGAATAGCTTTGTGTTATTTTATTAGTTCAAACTCTTGAATAGATCGAACAGAAAGAATAGCTTTGAGGTGGTTTCGTACCCTACAGACAATTTATTCTTATGTTCTCTACTAGATAGGAACTTTGGAATGATTCTTCATCGCACTTTGAGGGGTGGTTATATGATCCAATTATATTAGCACTATTGAGAGATTGCACTAGCGAAAGTACGGACCCTAGGCCTCATTTTCAAGCATTGCAATACCGTTTTTATGCCCGTTTACTACTTGCTACTTTTCTATTTTTATTTATTCAGATTATAAAAATATATTTCTACCATCCATATTACACTTTTAGCACCATCTCTTCGCCGAACTAGTGCACCTATACAATTTGCCATTGTATTGGGTGTGTTGGGGTCACAAGAGGTTTCTTGTATTTGGTTGCAGGGTTGTTTGAGAGAGACCATCTTCATCCTACACCTCTCATGGATTGATAAACCTTAGGTCATCCACTTGAGGGAAAATTGCTACTGTCCTACAAAACTCTACGCTTGGAGGCCCAACACGTGTCTACAAGAATAAAGTTGCGTAGTAGACATCAATAATGTCCTGATTGAAGGAGCTTGGAAGTTTCGTATGGTGCCATCTGAAGATGTGGAACTTGCCTGCCAAGCCGAAGACCGCCAAGCTGAAGACATTATCTGACAAAGATGGACAACCTCGACTTTGAAGACAAGTTCGGGGGCTACTGACGGTGTCCTGGACTAGGGGGTCCTAGCCCAGCCGGACTAATGTATTGGCCGGATTACCAACTCATTGAGGAAGCAAGACTCCGGAGGCCATCAGAATGCGCCGACTAAATACTTGGCATGTACTCCAAGTATATTCGACTAGATTTGACATGTAAATCCTTAGATGGCAACCGACCTTGTGTGACCCCAGATACCCCTGGTGCCTATATAAACCAGGAGGCTTAGTCCGTAGAGGGAATCCATCCATACACCAATTCATCTTACCCCTAGGGTTTAGACCACAACTTACGATCTCGAACTAGATCAACTCTGTACTTCAATACCTTCATAATACAAATAAGAGCAGGACGTAGGGTTTTACCTCCATAGAGAGGGTCCGAACCTGGGTAAACTCCTTATGTGTTCTTCTCCTATTACCCATCGATCTGATCTAATAGCTCGCCCCCCTTACCCGAGATCTACCAGTTTTGACACCGACAACCTCGTTAACAAATATGGATGTCGTGCCTTGTGTGATAGCTTGGTCCTCGATAGATCGTCACTCGTCCCGGATTATCTTAACACTAGGTGCTCGCCTGCATGTAGAGCTGTTAGAGACACTTTCATCATTTGTCTCTCATTAATTATATGCAATGTAGACAACATCTAACTTGGAATGTTAAGAGATGATGTTGAGGTGAAACACTCGAAAAGGTCTTACAGTTTTCCTAGGCATGTCCAATTAGAGGCTAACGTGTGGTTGGCTGCGCCACTTTTCTCCCGTGAGACTGCCTTTTTTCTTTAGTAGGTTATTATGGTCTTTTTACTTTATATGTGTCATCTTGGTTTTTAATTATGTTTTGGTGGTGTTTTTTTTCGTATATCGTGTTGGGTGCTACTAGAGAGGTTTTTTAAGAGAGTGGAGTTGTTTGGTCCATGGTTGTAGTGTGCTTACTCATTTCGGCTTTGGTGTCAGTTAGTGATCATTTTTCGAGCCCCTTGGGAGCTTTGATTCCGTGTTAGAACCTTGGAATTGTTGCTATGACGTTCACATGCGATGGTCCACGAAGCTCTCGCTCGCTCAACTTAGCTCCATGCTCCACTCGCTCACTCCACTATTAACTTGTAAAGTCTTGGCTATCATTTTATTTTTGAAAAAAGTTAGTTAAATCAAAAGATGTTCATGATTTTTTAAATGACTTTTTAAAATGTTACAAAATATAAAAATATTTTTAAAAAGTGTTCCGGAATATAAAAATATATTCATTGATTTAAAAAATATTAAATTTTTTGCAATAAAGTTCATAAATTAAAAATGTTATCAAACTTTAAAATGTTCATGAACTTCAAATAAATTCATGAACTTTAAAATGGTCGTGAATTTATTAAATATTTTTGGATTTTAATAAATGTTCAAAAATTAAAATGTGAAAAAAAAATAAAAAGGAGAAAAGTGAAGAAAAAATAAACAAGAACCCTTAACCAACAACACACATCATTACAGATGGCCCATAGCCCCCGAAGCACTCAGGAGGCTCCAAATCTAGGGGGTTAGTATCTTAACAGATTCATTATTTCTTACTTGGAAGAAATTCAGTCATTGGCGAGACCTTCCCAAACTGGCCCAGTTCGGTTGCACCAGCGAATAATAGATGATTCCCAAATCCTAAAAAGTGCATGCGTGCTCGTTGTGGCGAGCCAGCACTCACGGCGACAACCGTTCGATCGCCCCGCACGCGCGATCCAGGGATGGACGTTTCGTGCTCTTGGTGCGGCTTGTTACGACATGTTTTCACCTGGGGGGCCCACCACAATCCCATGTTCTCGATGCCGTTGGCGTAGTTTTCTAAACCGCCCAGGGAGAGCGCCGCTGTATCCCCCCGTCCCAATCCATTCCTCCTTGCTCGCCCCAAATCTTGCTCGCCAGCTATCGGCATAAATCATGTTTTTGCCGCCGGTTGCCGGAGACGGAGAGGGTATGGGTGGTGTTTGAGAGCGCGCGACGGAGGTGCGCGGGGTTGCTGTGGCGCGCGCGGGGCACTGCAGAGATGCGCCTGGAGAAGGCCGCGGCGGAGGTGCACGAGGCTGTGTGGGGAGGCGCACGAGGCTGTGACGGATAGCGCGAGCGGCTGCGGTGGTGCGCGCGCGGCGAGGCTGCGTTTGAGCGTGCGCGCTTCGGAGGTGCGCACGGGGACTACAGAAGACCCGGTGAGCGTGGCGAAGGTCGTCGGCGATGACTTCGTTTCTGGCGGTGGAGTCGCCGCTGCTTGAGGTAAGGTCCAGCTCCACGCACCCTCCCGATTTCCATTTTCTGTTCAGGTTAGGGAATCATGCGCACAAAGAGAGGGACGGGGTTCATTCCTCATGGTGTTTTGTTCATGAGATTGTGTTACGGGTGAATCAGATGTTCATGGAAGGGATTTTTGGTAGATTCGTTTGTTTCTGAGATGGGATTTTGTCTGAAATTTGTAGTAGGAGTTGCCTGACTTCATGCTAACTTAGTTGCATGAGTTGCTTCAGTATTGCGTAGGAGTTGCCTGATTAATGCTATTCGAGTTGCCGTAACTACAAATGTTGGGCAGCGTTCGAACACAAGTTGCCTGGTTTTCTGAACCCAAAGTTGCCTACATGGTGTGGAATTCTGCCAGTGGGTTTTCTCATGTTTAATCCATGTGTTTTTGTGTGTGGGATTTTTGCCAGAAGTGAGTACATGAGTTGCCTGGACTTGTAAAATAGTTGCCACATCCAGTTTGTTAATCATTTTATCAACATGATACTATAGAGTTATAATGATAGTTTGGTTTTTCATCAACCTGAAATACATTTTTTGATTTTATTAAGTTTTATATTGTTGCAGGATCGACAATGTCTGAAGCAAGCAAAAGTGGTGGTCAGGATTTACAAGCTAACCAAGAGGGTCCAGAAGAAACAGAGGTAACAATGTTTTTTCTCTCGGATGAAATTAAAGAGAGGGAAGGGGAGGCAAGGGGCCGGAGTTGTTCCTTTTGTTTTTTTAGTAGTGTTTTTTTCTTCAATAATATGGGGTGGCACGGTGTCGGTGGTGTTCTCATGTTCGAGATATGCTACTGTATTTACTAAACAAATGAGCACCTTTTGTTTTTCCAATGCAGGCACACCCATCTCAACAACAAAACCCGACTATAATTGGCTACAAGTGTAGGCGCACTAAAGAGGTGATTTGTCATGGGAAGCGCTCGTTAGACATAGATAGCAATGCAAGTGCACCAGATGATCATTAAGAAGCCAGGGAGGTCACACAAGAGGAGGAATCAAAGCCAAAATGACGGAACACATGCGAAAATGAGGTAATTTATGCATGCACTTGTAGTTTCCACACACATTTTTTCTTCAAGGGCTGGATGATAGCAAGTCTTTTTTTCTCAATTTATGTGACTAATGTGTGGCGACTTAGCTTTTTTGTGTATGTCCTTGTCGTTTTTGAAAGTATCTCGAAATCGACCCCCTAAGCATGTGTTTTTATACTCACATCTACAATTCTATGTGATAGAGGTGGAATAGGGAGGTTGAAGAGGGGTGTGGGGTCCCATGTTTATGGCGAATCGATGATTTTGAGCGCGGCGGTGGTTTGCGACTTGGGAATGTGGGGGGCTAGAATTGTGTATGATTTCAGCAGAAATTTTTGAAAACTTACCCAACACATGAAGGTTAGTTTCTAGAGATGCCGGTGTAAGTCGCCCAAAGATCCTGTCCCGAGATGGGGGGATGGAATCATCAATGACTCAAGCCGAAAGTGTCCAAAACTTGCCCAATGCATGATAGGTAGTTGCTAGAGATGCTAGCGTAAGTTGCCAAAGATCCGATCCTGATATGTGGGGGCTGGAATCGTCTATGACTTGAGCCGAAAGTGTCCAGAACTTGCCCAATGCATGATAGTTAGTTTCTAGAGATGACGACGTAAGTTGCCAAAGATCAGCTCCCGATATGCGGGTGCTGAAATCGTCTATGATTTGAGACGAAAGTGCTGAAAACTTGCCCAACACATGATAGTTAGTTGCTAGAGATGCTGGCGTGAGTTACCCAAAGATCCACTGCGAGATGCGGGGGACTGGAATCGTCAATGTTTTGAGCTGAAAGTGTCCAAACTTGCCCAGCGCATGATAGTTAGTTGCTAGAGATGCTGGCGTGAGTTTCCCAAAGATCCGCTCCCGAGAACATTGGGTTTTATTTTGTCCAAAACTTGCCCAATGTATGATAGTAAGTTACTAGAGAGGCTGGCGCGAGTTGCCCAGAGATTATTTTTAGCAAAAAAATGATTTTATTTGCACAAAAGTTGTGTTTTCCAATAGGATAAGTTGTCTACATATAAATAGTACTTGCCTAAATCATCTAAGTTTCGTAAATATGATTTTGTAGACGTTCTTGCCTAAACAGATTGTTTGTTCTATTTACAGGGCCTCACTAAATTCTAAAGTCAAAGCAACATTTTTGAGGTTTTGTGCATACACCCAAGCAAGAAGGTTCAACATCCACTTCCTGGTAAGCTTCGCACAAAGATATCCAACTTTTTTGTTTCAGCTAATAAGTGGAGTTGCTTACTACCAACCATGATTTTTCTTAAACAAATCCTAGAAGTTGGCTGCTCTTTTTTTCTCAACACAGTACTAGTACAAAAACCAATTTAAGAAAAGCATCAAGGGGTTTCTCTGGATGTACGACAGTCAGTAGTTGGAGAAAGGAAAACAAAACAGTTTTCATGTACTGACAGAACTAGCCTTTTCTTTTGGAACACTATCCATTCCATTAGCTAGTGGGCGCGGCAAGATCGCCTGCCACAACACTGATTACATCAGGAGGCAGGTTAGTGAGCCAAACACGCTCACTGTCCAAAGCCATTCCCGCACCATGCCTTGCCGACATGTGGGCTGGAACATTACATTCACGAGACTGAAAAAGAACTTTATACTCCAAAAATCCTAGCCTCAACTGGTACTTTGCCTCACGGAACAGGTTCCCAAGTTTTGCTTGATCCGCAACCGTTGATACAATGGATTGCTGCAGTGTGAGGCAACCAGTCACTGGTACCGCCTCAGGGATAGATGTCTTCGGGTAATATTTGGCTTGCAGAACTCGAGCACAAAGGGAGTCCGGGTTCTCACAGGACTAGCTTTTTTGTCAATACTTGATTTGCTTAAAAACCCGCTATAGTTGCTCATTAATTCCTTTTCTTGCAATTGGTGTAGTAAAATCAATACTCGCTGTTCACGGCATAAGAAACAAGGGGGAAACACTGGAAAAATAGTTGCAATCTGGATGAACAAGGTGAGAAAAAAATCAAACCTTCTCTTTCTTTTGCTGAATTTTGATGTGTGGGTTGGTTAGTTAAACATTGCACGAGAAAAATATGGGTCAATTTTGCCTGAATTTTTATATGCAAGTTTTTGATTAGAAGAAATCCATATAAAGGTGAAACATTTTTATCTATTTTTTGCTTCTTGGCGTTTTAAGCATGGGTGGCCAATAAATCAATCTCTTTTTTCACCTGTATACACATCAGCCCTAGGAGATACCTGTCAAAAATCCAAAGCACAAGCTAAAACCAAAACTTCAAGAGGGTTATGTTTGTTTTCATTCACACAACTAAATAAACATGAGTTGCCTCTAAACCATTCCCTACTTGCCCAAACATTATAGAAACTTGCCTAGATATGTGAACAGCTAGAAACACAACCAGCACATCAGCTACAGTTAGAGCAAATCCCCAGATAGATACATTGCCCAAAACCGAGTAGCAAAATTCACAACAAAACACAGCAGCTACTACTATAATTGCGCAAATTGTAGTTCAACAAGAAATTTTGCCCCAAAATTCACTAGTAAAAGCCAAACCCTGTAATTTTCAGCACCTCCTTTTTCCTTAATTTTTTTTCTACCACACAAGAAACATGAGTTGCCTGCATTTTTTTCTCCTGGATTGCCTACACATATACACAACTTGCCCAAAAGCTTTGACAAGCTTGAAGATCAACCAAAAAACAACAGCTTCGTGCAACCTACAACACTCTGCAGATACTTGCAAAAAATTGAAGCATAAACTAGAATAGTAATTTCAAGAGAGGGGTTTCCCTGTGTTTTCAGCTAGAGTTGCCTGGAAATCATTCCATACTTGCATGCACATCATACCAATTTGCCCAAAAAACATATTATTTTGCATGTGTAATGTCTTAGTAGTTCTTTTTTGCAGTTTCACAAACATTAACTGCCATGTTGTTGTATATTCCCTCATTAATAAATCCTTTGTTCCACAGGCATTTGTAAAAGAGAAGCGGCATTTGTAAAAGAGAAGCATCTGAGAGGGCACAACAAGATGGAAGCTCACCTCTCAGGTCCATGGCCACCAAAACGAGGGCAACAGTTGTGGTAATGGAGGAGAGGAACAGATGGAGAAGGGGAGGTCAAGGGGGTGAGGTTTGGGGGCCTGTGACTGGGAAAGGGAAGGACGATTTGGTGCGTTGGCGTGAGCCTATATAGGGCTAATGTCAGTAGGGACAGTAGTTAATATTGTGACAGACTCGCCCCTGGGGGCCATGTGCGTGAGGGGACCGTTTTTTTTCTTTTTTGGATTTGCCAGCTGGATCAGGGGAAAGGTCCACTACTAATTTTAGGGTGTGTGCTCTGGACCGCTAGCCAGCCAACTGTTGCTGGCTAGTCGCGTCTGGAGTCCCAAATCCTAAAAAAATGTATACGGTCGCCTAAGGTCTCAAGCGGTCAAAACCCTCTATGATTCAATCACATCGTCGCCACTATCATCCAATCATCATTAGCTACCACTCGGAATCGGCTGACGCTAGCGATCATTGTGTCTACTTTGCGTCAAGTCATGGGTGAACAATGATCCTACAAGGGCCGCGCTGATCTCTGTTGCTGGTTTGCGTCGAGCCCTCGAGCGTGTTTAATCTTCCAGAAACTCGGCATAAGATTCTTTAAGTATAAAGAATATTGTATTCCGCTTTGAGATGGTAGTGCCTAATAGTTGTATGGTGATGCCATGATGGCCACACTGATCTCCGTTGCTGGTTTGCATTGAGCCCTCGAGCGTGTACAGCGTGTACCATCTTCCAGGAACTCACTGCTAGATTCTTCAAGGTATAACGAATACGGAAATCCATTTTGACTCATGGAGCCACATGCTCCCACAATCTGGTTCGTGCCTCTGCCTCATGATTCCCGCATAGGATTGTATTCCCAGCAGATTTGGATAGTATTTTTGTGCTTTGAGAGGGTAGTGCCTAATAGCAATATAGTTACATGTTCTTGCTACTAGCTTGAAAAACGATCTTATATTGTGGCACGTAGGGAGTAGATGCTAGGCCAAGTTCAAAATTTTCTTTTATTTTAGGTTAGCCATACTTTTGTAGTGGACAAAAAGGTAAATAAAAAGAATAGGTTATATTCTTTTTTCCAGGCCATTTGTTTCACACTTGAACCGTTTGTATGATCATGTAGCCAATCACAGGGATAAATTTGAATGAATACTCGTAAATATCTGTTGTGATGTGATTTTACATGAGACTTGATATACATATTGTCACGCCTAATATGCGACTCTATCCTAAAGGAACTTGAAGGTCCCACCAAGGATAGAAACGCATATTGGAGACGCTTTTGCAAGGTGGATATCATTATATCGTACCATTACATAATAGTTGGGGAATACATACAAATGGCATACAAATGCCACATAATACATCAAACATCATACATGAGAACACCATCCGTCTACGGATGAAACATAAACAGAAACTCAAACAACATCCACCCTGCTAGCCCAGGCTGCCGACCAGGAACCTATCCCCTGAACGAAGGAGAAGTAGAAGAAGAACTCCAAAACAAGTAAACATCGCTCTCACTTCATGATCACCGCATTAGCTGTACCTGCAACTATTATTGTAGTAATCTGTGAGTCACGAGAACTCAGCAATCCCATTACCATGGGTATCAAGACTAGCAAAGCTTAATGGGTAAGGAAGGGGTAAAGTGGTGAGGTTGCAACACGTGACTAAGCATTGTATGGTGGCTAACTTATGAATACAAGAGTAAGATGAGAAACTACGCAAACGGTCGCAAACTAGTAACAACCACTAAGTGATCTTGAACTACTTACGTTCAAACATAACCCAACCGTGTTCTCCTCTCGAACTTCCCAGAAAAGAGACAGTCATGGTTACGCACGCGATTGGTGTATTTTAATCGAGTTTACTTCAAGTCCTCTACAACCGGATATTAACAAATTCTCATCTGCCACATAACTGCGGGCATGACTCTCAAAAGTTTAAACCCTGTAGGGGTGTCCCAACTTAGCCCATGACAAGCTCACGATCCGTGGAGACAATCCTCCATCGCGGGACCCTCCGATCAGACTCAGAATCCCGGTGCACAAGACATTTCGACAATGGTAAAACAAGTCCAGCAAGACCTCCCGGCGTGCCAACACCCTGATAGTAGCCGCATGTATCTCGTCTCAGGCCACGTCCAGATGAGCACAACATACAGCAACCGAGACCCGAGTTTCCCCGGGGGAAGCCGCACACGACTCTAGTTTGGGACCAACACCATCAGCACTGCCCCCTGTATGTAGAAAGAATCCTCGGGTTCATGACGCCCTATGCTAATTAATTATTTAGTTCAAGTTTTTATTATGGCAAATGTTAAAAGCAATGTTGGGCCTTGCTAGAAGAGTTTTATCAAAGCGAACTGTAAAGAGGGGCCCATAAACCCTCACCGTGTTAGGGACGCAAAAATCAAGGAACATAATACCGGTATGACGAAAACTAGGGCGGCAAGACTGGAACAAAACACCAGGCATAAGGCCGAGCCTTCCACCCTTTACCAAGTATATATGTGCATTAATTAAATAAGAGATATTGTGATATCCATTGATATCCATGTCCCAACATGGAACAACCTGCAACTGCACCTGCAACTAGCAACTCTATAAGAGGGGCTGAGCAAAGCGGTAACATAGCCAAACAACGGTTTCTTAGGAAGGCTAAAAACGTTAGAGGCTATCATGGCAATTTGGGAGGCTTGATAAACAAGTGGTAGGTAGCGTGACATAGCGATAGCATCGAGACAACTAGCATATCAAAGATAGTAGTGCAATCCAGGGTGACAGTCATCTTGCCTGAAATCCCGCTAGGAAGAAGAACGAGTCCATGAAGAAGATGATCCCACGTAGACGAGTGAATCCTCACAATCGCAACGAAACAGGAACTATCGAGAAGGAGCACAACCGGAAAGAAGCAAACAACATGGTAAACACACAAGCATGCACAAGACATGATGCTCAACCAAGTATGATGCATGACAAGGCTATATGATGCTACTCATGGCAAGAGATGATGCATACAAGAACAACACATCAAAGCAAGTTTAAATGAGGTCGGAAACAACATATAACAATTCCGGTAAGTCCTCATATGCAATCTTCAAAATTGGTCCTGATCTGAACAAAACATTATGTTAAAGTTGTTAAACATCAAGTTAAAGTGCACCAAGATGATCTATACGTGTTTTCTAGTCAAGTTACATATAAAGTTCATTTAATTCGGAGCTACGACCTAGAAGATATGAGACAAACAAGTTAAACATGGCATTGATGCAAATGCAAGTAAAACAACATTACAAACACTTCAAAACATGGATGCAACAAGGTAACATGAAAATACATGCAAAACCAAGCAAGTTTCATGTAGAGTATGCTCCAAACAGAGCCACGGTTCAACACATACACTCCATACAAGTTTCAAACTCAATCTCCCCAAAACAACAACTAAGCAATTTTCAATCAAAGAAAAAACATGCTACAGGAAACATATGGACATAAACTTGACATGTACTCAAAGTACAAACAACATGCTCCAAATAACATTAAGGTTCAAGTTCATAGGCATCAGGATTAATCCAACATGATCAATGTAAAAAACAACTTAATAACACATATTATGACTTAGTGAAAAAACAGGGCACACATGTGAGCAGAAATAACATGTTGATATGCTGGAGGCATGAAACACAGATGATATAGTGCAAGATCATGGCAAACAAAAGCATGGCATTAAAGTACATGTTAAACATGACAAAACATGATTACTAAGCATCTCCATATAACCCCTAGATCAATGGAAATCAACAAGAGAAGATGCAACATAAGAGCATCTCCAACAGCCGCCGAACGCGCCGCGTGCTAAAAACTACTTTGCCGCGCTCCCATCGCCTGATTTGGCATGGCGGGCAGCGCCGGCTCCAGCATCCGCGCTAAAATGCAGCGCGCGCGTGCAGCTCCAACAGTGCACAAAAATGCAACATGCGCGATGATACGTCTCCAACGTATCTATAATTTTTTATTGCTCCATGCTATATTATCTTCTATTTTGGACATTATTGGGATTTATTATCCACTTTTATATTATTTTTGGGACTAACCTATTGACCCGGAGCCCAGTGCCAGTTCCTGTTTTTTCCCTTGTTTTAGTGTTCGAAGAAAAGGAATATCAAATAGAGTCGAAACGGAATGAAACCTTCTGGAGAAGTTATTTTCGGAAGGAAAGCTACCCGATAGACTTGGAGTGCACATCAGGAAAGAAACGAGGGAGCCACGAGGCAGGGGGCACGCCCACCCCCTAGGGTGCGCCCTCCACCCTCGTGGGCCCCTCGTGGCTCCCCTGACGTATTTCTTCCGCATATATATATATATATACCCTAAAACGATCGAGGAGCACAATAGATCGGGAGTTCCGCCGCCAGAAGCCTCCGTAGCCATCGAAAACCAATCTAGACCCATTCCGGCACCCTGCCGGAGGGGGAAATCCCTCTCCGGTGGTCATCTTCATCATCCCGGCGCTCTCCATGAAGAGGAGGGAGTAGTTCTCCCTCGGGGCTGAGGTTATGTACCAGTAGCTATGTGTTTGATCTCTCTCTCTCTCTCTCGTGTTCTTGAGGTGGTGCGATCTTGATGTATCGCGAGCTTTGCTATTATAGTTGGATCTTATGATGTTTCTCCCCCTCTACTCTCTTGTAATGGATTGAGTTTTCTCTTTGAAGTTATCTTGTCGGATTGAGTCTTTAAGGATTTGAGAACACTTGATGTATGTCTTGCGTGGGATAATCGTGGTGACAATGGGTTATTCTATTGATTCACTTGATGTATGTTTTGGTGATCAACCTGCGGGTTCCGCCCATGAACCTATGCATAGGGGTTGGCACACGTTTTCGTCTTGACTCTTTGGTAGAAACTTCGGGGCACTCTTTGAGGTTCTATGTGTTGGTTGAATAGATGAATCTGAGATTGTGTGATGCATATCGTATAATCATACCCACGGATACTTGAGGTGACATTGGAGTATCTAGGTGACATTAGGGTTTTGGTTGATTTGTGTCTTAAGGTGTTATTCTAGTACGAACTCTAGGGCTGTTTGTGACACTTATAGGAATAGCCCAACGGATTGATTGGAAAGAATAACTTTGAGGTGGTTTCGTACCCTACCATAATCTCTTCGTTTGTTCTCCGCTCTTAGTGACTTTGGAGTGACTCTTTGTTGCATGTTGAGGGATATTTATGTGATCCAATTATGTTATTATTGTTGAGAGAATTTGCACTAGTGAAAGTATGAACCCTAGGCCTTGTTTCAACACATTGTAATACCGTTTGTGCTTACTTTTATCATTAGTTACCTCGCTGTTTTTATATTTTCAGATTACAAAAACCTTTATCTACCATCCATATTGCACTTTTATCACCATATCTTCGCCGAACTAGTGCACCTATACAATTTACCATTGGTATTGGGTGTGTTGGGGACACAAGTGACTCTTTGTTATTTGGTTGCAGGGTTGCTTGAGAGAGACCATCTTCATCCTACGCTTCCCACGGATTGATAAACCTTAGGTCATCCACTTGAGGGAAATTTGCTACTGTCCTACAAACCTCTGCACTTGGAGGCCCAACAACATCTACAAGAAGAAGGTTGTGTAGTAGACATCAAGCTCTTTTCTGGCACCGTTGCCGGGGAGGTTAGCGCTTGAAGGTATATCTTTAGAACTTGCAATCGAATCTTTTTGTTTCTTGTTTTAGCACTAGTTTAGAAAACTACAAAAATATGGAATTGAGTTTGCCTCATACGCCTCATCTTTTTAATATCTTTCGTGAGTATGATGGAAAGGAAAATTGTGCCAAAGTGTTAGAAGAAGAATGCATTAAAATGTTTGGCACTAAATATTTGAATGATGAGCATGATTGCAATGTTGTTAGTATGAATTCCTTGAATATCCATGATGCTAATGATATGCAAAGCCACAAGCTTGGGGAATCAATGTTTGATGAAGATGATATTTTTTCCCCCAAGTTTTGATGAGAAAATTTATTATGACGAAAGCATGCCTCCTATTTATGATGATTATATTGATGAAAGTGGATTTGGAGAGGTCACGACTTTATTTTGTGATGAATCGACTATTTCAGAAGAGGTTCCAATTGATTATGAGAACAAAATTGCTATCTATGATGATTATTGTGATGACTTGTATGCTATAAAGAATAATGATACCCATGAAACTTGTTATCATGATTTTAGTTTTCAATTGGATTATGCCTCACATGATAATTATTTTGTTGAGTTTGCTCCCACTACTATTCATGAGAAGAAATTTGCTTATGTGGAGAGTAATAAAAATTATATGCTTATGCATCATGAAAATAATGCTTTATGTGATAGCTATATTGTTGAATTCATTCATGATTCTACTGAAATTTATTATGAGGGAGGAATATATTCTTATAGGAATTGCAATAATATCAAGTTTCCTCTCTATGTACTTAAAATTTTGAAGTTATGCTTGTTTCACTTTCCTATGCAAGTTGATTCTTGTTCCCACAAGTTGTTTGATCACAAAATCCCTATTCATTGGAAGTGGGTTAGACTTAAATGTGCTAGTCATATTCTTCATGATGCTCTCTTTATGTTTCAATTCTTATCCTTTATGTGAGCATCATTGAAATCATCATGCCTAGCTAGGGGCGTTAAACGATAGCGCTTGTTGGGAGGCAACCCAATTTTATTTTTATTCCTTGCTTTTTGCTCCTGTTTAGTAATAAATAATTCATCTAGACTCTGTTTAGATGTGGTTTTATGTTTTAATTAGTGTTTGTGCCAAGTAGAACCTTTGGGAAGACTTGGGGAAAGTCTTTGCGATCATGCTGTAAAAAACAGAAACTTTAGCGCTCACGAGATTTGCTGCCATTTTTTATTGGAGAGTGCTATTTAGTTAATTCTTTTTGAAGATGATTAATAGATAAATTCCTCAGGTCCAGCAATTTATTTTAGAAAATTTGGGGTTCCAGAAGTTTGCGTTAGTTACAGATTACTACAGACTGTTCTGTTTTTGACAGATTCTGTTTTTCGTGTGTTGTTTGCTTATCTTGATGAATCTATGGCTAGTAAAATAGTTTATAAACCATAGAGAAGTTGGAATACAGTAGGTTTAACACCAATATAAACAAATAATGAGTTCATTACAGTACCTTGAAGTGGTGTTTTGTTTTCTTTCGCTAACGGAGCTTACAAGTTTTCTGTTAAGTGTTGTGTTGTCAAGTTTTTAAGTTTTGGGTAAAGATTCGATGGACTATGGAATAAGGAGTGGCACGAGTCTAAGCTTGGGGATGACCAAGGCACCCCCAAGGTAATATTCAAGGACAACCAAGAGCCTAAGCTTGGGGATGCCCCAGAAGGCATCCCCTCTTTCGTCTTCATTCATCTGTAACTTTACTTGGAGCTATATTTTTATTCACCACATGATATGTGTTTTGCTTGGAGCGTCATTTTATTTTATTTCGTTTTGCTTGCTGTTTGAATAAAATACCAAGATCTTAAATTCTTAAATGTTAGAGGGTCTTCATATAGTTTCATAATCATTCGACTACTCATTGATCTTCACTTATATCTTTCGGAGTAGTTTGTCATTTGCTCTAGTGCTTCACTTATATCTTTTAGAGCATGGTGGTGGTTTTGTTTTGAAGAAATAGATGTACTCTCGTGCTTAACTTATATTATTTTGAGAGTCTTTAGAACAGCATGGTAGTTTGCTTTGGTTATGAAACTAGTCCTAATATGATGGGCATCCAAGATGGATATAATAAAAACTTTCATATAGAGTGCATTGAATACTAAGAGAAGTTTGATACTTGATAACTGTTTTGAGATATGGAGATAGTGATATTAAAGTTGTGCTAGTTGAGTAGTTGTGAATTTGAGAAATACTTGTGTTGAATTTTGCAAGTCCCGTAGCATGCACGTATGGTAAACGTTATGTAATAAATTTGAAACATGAGGTGTTCTTTGATTGTCCTCCTTATGAGTGGCGGTCGGGGACGAGCGATGGTCTTTTCCTACCAATCTATCTCCCTAGGAGCATGCGCGTATTGCTTGGTTTTTGATGACTTGTAGATTTTTGCAATAACTATATGAGTTCTTTATGACTAATGTTGAGTCCATGGATTATACGCACTCTTACCCTTCCATCATTGCTAGCCTCTTCGGTACCATGCATTGCCCTTTCTCACATTGAGAGTTGGTGCAAACTTCGCCTGTGCATCCAAACCCTGTGACATGATACGCTCTTTCACACATAAACCTCCTTATATCTTCCTCAAAACAGCCACCATACCTACCTATTATGGCATTTCCATAGCCATTCCGAGATATATTGCCATGCAACTTTCCACCGTTTCGTTTATTATGACACGCATCATCATTGTCATATTGCTTTGCATGATCATGTAGTTGACATCGTATTTGTGGAAAAGCCAACATTCATAATTTTTCATACATGTCACTCTTGATTCATCGCAATACCAGTACACCACCAGAGGCATTCATATAGAGTCATACTTTGTTCTAGTATCGAGTTGTAATCATTGAGTTGTAAATAAATAAAAGTGTGATGATCATCATTTTCTAGAGCATTGTCCCCAGTGAGGAATAAAAAAAGAAAGGCCATGAAAAGAAAAAGAGAAGGCCCAAAAAAAGAGAAAGGCCATAAAAAAAGAGAAGGCCCAAAAAAATGAGAGAAAAAGAGAGAAGGGACAATGCTACTATCCTTTGCCACACTTGTGCTTCAATGTAGCACCATAATCCTCGTGATAGAGAGTCTCTTGTTTTGTCACTTTCATTTACTAGTGGGAATTTTTCATTATAGAACTTGGCTTGTATATTCCAACAATGGGCCTCCTCAAGTGCCCTAGGTCTTCGTGAGCAAGCAAGTTGGATGCACACCCACTTGGTTTCTTTTGTTGAGCTTTCGTACATTTATAGCTCTAGTGCATCTGTTGCATGGCAATCCCTACTCCTTCCATTAACATCAATCGATGGGCATCTCCATAGCTCATTGATTAGCCTCGTTGATGTGAGACTTTCTCCTTTTTGTCTTCTCCACATACCCCCCATCATCATATTCTATTCCACCCATAGTGCTATATCCATGGCTCGCGCTCATGTATTCCGTGAAGGTTTATAAAGTTTGAGATTACTAAAGTATGAAACAATTGCTTGGCTTGTCATCGGGGTTGTGCATGATGAGAGCATTCTTGTATGACGAAAATGGAGCATGACTAAACTATATGATTTTGTAGGGATGAACTTTCTTTGGCCATGTTATTTTGAGAAGACATGATTGCTTAGTTAGTATGCTTGAAGTATTATTATTTTTATGTCAATATTAAACTTTTGTCTTAAATCTTATGGATCTGAATATTCATACCACAATTAAGAAGAATTACATGGAAATTATGCCAAGTAGCACTCCGCATCAAAAATTCTTGTTTTTATCATTTACCTACTCGAGGACGAGCAGGAATTAAGCTTGGGGATGCTGATGTGTCTCCAACGTATCTATAATTTTTGATTGCTCCATGCTATATTATCTTCTGTTTTGGACATTATTGGGCTTTATTATCCACTTTTATATTATTTTTTGGACTAACCTATTGACCCAGAGCCCAGTGCCAGTTCCTGTTTTTTCCCTTGTTTAAGTGTTTCGAAGAAAAGAAATATCAAACGGAGTCAAAACAGAATGAAACCTTTTGGAGAAGTTATTTTTGGAAGGAAAGCTACCCGATAGACTTGGAGTGCACATCAGGAAAGAAACGAGGGAGCCACGAGGCAGGGGGCGCGCCCTCCACCCTCGTGGCTCCCCTGACGTATTTCTTCCGCCTATATATATCCATATACCCTTAAACGATCGAGGAGCACAACAGATCAGGAGTTCCGCCGCCAGAAGCCTCCGTAGCCACCGAAAACCAATCTAGACCTGTTCCAGCACCCTGCCGGAGGGGGGAATCCCTCTCCGGTGGCCATCTTCATCATCCCGGCGCTCTCCATGATGAGGAGGGAGTAGTTCTCCCTCGGGGCTGAGGGTATGTACCAGTAGCTATGTGTTTGATCTCTCTCTCTCTCTCTCTCGTGTTCTTGAGGTGGTGCGATCTTGATGTATCGCGAGCTTTGCTATTATAGTTGGATCTTATGATGTTTCTCCCCCTCTACTCTCTTGTAATGGATTGAGTTTTCTCTTTGAAGTTATCTTGTCGGATTGAGTCTTTGAGGATTTGAGAACACTTGATGTATGTCTTGCCTGGGACAACCGTGGTGACAATGGGTTATTGTATTGATTCACTTGATGTATGTTTTGGTGATTGTCGGTGTCAAAACCTGCGGATCTTGGGTAGGGGGTCCTGAACTGTGCGTCTAGGCCAGATGGTAACAGGAGGCAAGGGACACGAAGTTTTACCCAGGTTCGGGCCCTCTTGATGGAGGTAAAACCCTACGTCCTGCTTGATTAATATTGATGATATGGGTAGTACAAGAGTAGATCTACCACGAGATCGGAGAGTCTAAACCCTAGAAGCTAGCCTATGGTATGATTGTTGTTCTGTATGTTGTCCTACGGACTAAAACCCTCCGGTTTATATAGACACCGGAGAGGGTTAGGGTTACACAAAGTCGGTTACAATGGTAGGAGATCTATATATCTGTATCGCCAAGCTTGCCTTCCACGCCAAGGAAAGTCCCTTCCGGACACGGGACGAAGTCTTCAATCTTGTATCTTCATAGTCCAGGAGTCCGGCTGAAGGTATAGTCCGGCCATCCGGACACCCCCTAATCCAGGACTCCCTCAGTAGCCCCTGAACCAGGCTTCAATGACGACGAGTCCGGCGCGCAGATTGTCTTCGGCATTGCAAGGAGGGTTCCTCCTCCAAGTACTTCATAGAAGATTTTGAACACAAAGATAGTGTCCGGCTCTGCAAAATAAGTTTCTACATATTGCCATAGAGAGAATAATATTTACACAAATCTAATCTGCTGACGTATTCCATAGTGTGACATCGCACCATGGCCAAGCCTTTATTCGAATCATTTTATTGTCCCACCTCAGCGTGTCATGCGAGGCGGTTTCCTTGGCATGTCTCGTCGAAGCAGAGATCTTGTCCCCTTATTCCGGGATTCTCATCAATACGGGCGTGGGTAACCCAACCGCTTCTAGGACTCCTAGACTATAGGCAAGTCCAAACGGCCACGGAGAGGACGCTTGATATTCACCCTCTTTATAAAGGGACAAGGCTTTTATTTTTTCCCTCCCGTGCTCAATCGAATCCTTCCCCCACCTCAAGCTCAAACACCCAAAGTTCAGGTCAGGTGCTCCGAACCTTCAATCATGTCCGGATCTAGCCTTCAAGGCCGATGGGTGCCTTCCTCCGTCACGGAAGAAGACATCAAAAAGTTGAGGGAGGCCAGATATCTGACCGCCGAGGTTTTGCATCGGCTGCCTGCCCGAGGGCAGGCCGTCCCCTCCCCCGAACCCAACGAGAACGTCGTGTTCGTCTCCCACTTCCTCCGAGGTCTAGGCCTTGCTCTGGATCCTTTCGTCAGGGGTTTGATGTTTTATTACGGGCTAGATTTCCATGATCTAGCTCCGGACTCCTTTCTTCATATCACGACATTTATTGTCGTGTGTGAGGCCTTCCTCCGGGTTACCCCTCACTTTGGCCTGTGGCTCAAGACCTTTGAAGTAAAGCCGAAGATGATCGAGGGGCAACATGCAGCGTGTGGAGGTGCCTCAATATGCAAGATGACGGGAGCTCCATGGCCCAAAGGTTCCATTCCAGAGGTGTCTGAATTGTGGCAACAGGAGTGGTTCTACATCACGGCTCCTAGAAGTGCCAAGTGGGCGGCCGCCCCTGTTTTCCGCTCGGGCCCTCCACCACAACTGATGTCATGGATCAGCAGAGGTCTGAGCTGGGGTCCAGCCAAGGACGTGCCTATACTGCAAAGCCGCATTCGAGATCTCTTCAATGGAGATTTTAGTTTGGTTGCGGTAATACAAGTTATGCTGGTTCGTCAAGTCCAGCCTTGCAAACGCCGGCCCCTTCGCTTGTGGGAGTTCAATCCCGAGGGACCGCGTGTCATTCAAAATTTCCTCGGCCTGACGCACGAGGAGATGTACAAGTCATTCTTCGGACCTCAGGTAGAGTGTCCGGAAATCACCGAGGACGTGGGCCTGAGCAGTAACCGCGCCGCCGAACAGGTAAGGAATCTTCCGGCCGAACATACTATCTCTCATTTGTTACGAAGTTATTTCTGAGAGTTCGCTTTTTGACCAGGACTGGCTAACAAAGGCGAAGTTGATTCGGTGTTCGGCCCCCCTCCCTGAGGGTTTGGACAATCCGGTATTGGAAAAGATGCTCCAGGTCGCACCTTGCCCGGAGCCCTTGAAGGAAGATACTGGGGAGGATAATACGGGCGGACGCGGGCCCCCAACGCTGCCCATTCTAACCGAGGGAGCGAGCGTCTCCATGAAGGAAGACGACCGGAGGAGGAAAAGGACTGCGCCCGGGGATTCGGAAGCCGAAGCTTCCAAACGGGAGAAGAAGTCTCCCACAGAGGGTCCTACCTTGGGGGTGCTTTTGCCGCACAAAGTCCGCGGGGGGATCAATTCTCCAGCGAGTCGTAAGTGACCCGAAATACTTTAATAGTACAGGTATGCCATCTTTTTCTTCTGAGAAAATAACCACCGCATATATCTTTGCAGTTCGGGCCTTAGCCCCTCTCAAATGAGCTCGTCTTCGGGGGATCTTCTTCCAGAGATGATGGAGAGCGAAACGCCTCCTCCGGACTCCTCCGCTCCGGAAGCGGGCGACCCCGAAGTGTCGTCGCGGAGGGCCTCTCCGAGTCCGGTGAGGCCAGAAGATAATCCCATTGACCCCCGAAGCTCCCAGTGTCCGGCTCCCGAAGAGAGCGGACAAAAGAGTCCGGCACCGTCTGGTGTGCGATCGGATGTTCTGAGGGAGTTGGTGGGGCGAGCGGCCATCTCAGATGAACACCGTGTGCTGATGAATACGGTGATGGAGAGAATCTCGTCCGCCGAAAGCGGATTGCATGAAGCTTTTATGAGTCTACTGACAGGCTTTGAGGTACGTAAAATAATGTATGATAGTCCTGCACATGCTAGGTGTGCCCTGTGTAGATAGTAGCCCCTGAGACTCTGGTTGTCGTCGGAAACGACGACGAACAGAGGATCATATTCCCAGGTAATAACCATACTGCCTCTATGTGCAGGTGATGGAAGCTCCGGTGGCTAGCCGGACTAGCGAGTTTGCCCATTTAAAACGGCAGTTGGATGCGGCAGACGCCGACATCGAGCTTGTTAACAAAAGGCTTGACGAGGCACAGGGTAAGTGTCATTATCTGGTAAACGCCACATAGTAAGAGCAGCATGATGCCAGTATCTTTAATATGTTGTGACTGCAGATGGAGCTGCCACTATTGAAGCCTTGCGGGCAGAACTTGCCCGAGCCAAGGAACAAGCGAGGTTTGGTAATGCGGCTGCTTTGAAGGCGGCCGAAGAGTTGAAAGCCGAGAAGGCCGCGCATGGCGAGAGCCGAGATAAGATGGCCAAGATGGCCATAGAATTAAAAGCCGCCGCCGACCGTTGCCGGGTTCTTGAAAAGGAAAACCTAGCGAAGGCATCGGACCTTGAGAAGGCTGCTGCGACGAGAAAAGACATCCGCTCTGCTATGAGGGCGAAGAAGGAGGAGCTGCGGGAAGCCGGGGATATTGTAGCTGGGAAATCCTTTATGTTGCGGAGGAAGTTCGGAGATCCACGGTATGCCTCTCTGGATCGGCTGTGGAGTTTGGAGGATGTGTATATGGATTTGGCGGCGAGCGCTGCCGATGCGGCCAAGTACTTCCAGGGTCAGACGGACCGTGAAGTGGACCAGCTGTTTTGGACACAATTCCATTCTCCCGAGCGTCCGCTTTCATTGACTGACCAATTAGCCGAATGGGCCGAACTGAATAGGTTGTCCGGACTCGCCATGAGGTCTGTTGTGGATCAGCTATGGCCGGAAAGGCCAAAACCGAACAGCTATTTCAGCTTGGTGCAGCAGTTCCTTGACGTGGTGCCGCGCATTAATGCGATGAAGAGGTCGGCGTGCATAGAGGGCTCACGGATGGCCTTTGCCCGTGTTAAAGCATACTGGGCGGAGATGGATGCTACCACTGTTGCAGCGCGGGATTCGGCCATAGGTCGAATGGCTGCTGAGCACTACTTTGAAGAAGTTCTTGAGGGTGCTCGTTTGATAGAGACCCAGTGCTCAAAAAATATTATGTTTGAGTGATATGTAATCTCATTGTAAGCGAAATGCTTTTATAAATTTTTATAAGGCTATTTTTATACTTTTGCCTGAAAGTAATATGATGCCTCCTGGGCGGCCGTTTATGTATACATGTGTATAACCTGAAAGATTGCAGCCGTCGGCTTCAACCCCCACGCATATAATGCGGAGGTGCTCGCAAAAAACACGCGTTCACACTTAACCCAACGTCTTGGTCCTATTAAGGAGGTGATAGCGGAGCGAGCGAGGCAACCGGACTATAATGCTTTAGCACTTTCACTTAGCCATAGGAGTTTGACAGTGGGGCTACTAGATAGCCCCTGGTGGCTCCGCACTCTCCCGATCCCGGGGTGCGTACATGCCTGGCCGGAAAACGGCCCTTCGTTAAGGCGGAGGAATTCTAACATTCCAACAGGTCATCGAGTGGTTGACCAGTCTCACGCTATATCATGACAGTCAGTTTTCGGCTTTCTCTACTGAGGTGCTCGTCCGGATGAACCAGGGCACAATCGCAGTAGTTCTCCTGGTGCTACCTTAGCCGGTAAAGCGGAACGTAAGGCACCAAAACACAGGAGCCGGGCAAACCCAACATTTGACCAAAGACAATGATTCGGAGCTGATGCATATAGGGCCAAACTCGCGACGCCGAACACTCCCTAAGGTATTCGGTCTTTGTGGTATAAACCGGGCCTAAATAATGGCCTTTGTAAGAAGCCCCTTGTGTCCAGGTACGTGCATTGTTCTGGCGTGGCCACATGCCAAGACGTCAGCATCCTTCTCAACGGTGGATATGTATCAACAAGAGACAGTAAAAAAGGTTTACGCAGGGTCTTAATCTAAAAAGAATCCTTGGAGCGGGTCCCTGCTGCACGTCTGCGCCTGTGTCTCCGTTGTGCCGTATCCTGGACGGGTGTAGCACGATGATCGTCTGTAAAAGAGAGGAATTTAGGTGAAAAAGTTGTCGTGCAAAAAGATAGTTTTTAAAGAAACCATGTATAATTCAAGATGAGAAGAAATTGCCACTTGTCTGCGCGCGTTGAGCCCCTTGTATTGACAAATAGGGGTGTGACCATTTATTCGGTATAAATAGCGGCGCCGGACTTGATTAGTTGTGTCTGAGGTCTTGACGACCTATTGGATGCTTTCGCTGGTCCGGGCGCCTTTAGTGTGCGGCTGCCAAGGCAGCCGCACTCTCTTCGGCGCGCAGAGATCGCTTGATATTTCCGTTCACTGAAATGATGCCACGTGGACCGGGCATCTTGAGTGTGAGGGAGGCGTAGTGTGGTATTGCATTAAAGCGAGCGAAAGCTTCGCGTCCGAGCAGTGCTTGATAGCCACTTTGGAACGGAGCGATGTGGAAGGTTAAATGCTCGCGACGGAAGTTATCGGGGGAGCCGAATATAACTTGTAGTAGGAGGGAGCCCGTACAACGAGCCCCTGGGCCTGGCGTTACTCCTTTAAAGGTAGTATTGCTATGGCGAATTTTTGTTGGGTCTAACCCCATCCCGCGGATTGTATCCTGATATATTAGGTTTAGATTGCTGCCACCGTCCATCAAGACTCGTGTGAAGTGATATCCGCCAATTACTGGGTCTAATACCAGGGCAGCCCATCCTGCGCGTCGGATACTTGCTGAGTAATCGCGATGGTCGAAAGTGATCGGTTGAGACGACCAGTGGCAGGACTTCGCGGTGACAGGCACTTGGGTATATTTTCCTGGGAGTGCCGCGTTGTTTTTTCCCTTGATCACGTGTAACACGTTTACTGTTTTGACTTCTGGTGGAAATTTCTTTTGTTCCCCAGTGTCTTGCTTGGGAGGCTCGTCCTCGTCTTCACTTGGTGTATCCTCCCCCTTGTGTACGGCGTTGAGCTTGCCGGACTGCTTGAAGACCCAACATTCTCTGTGGGTATGATTAGCAGGTTTACCAGGGGTACTATGGATCTGACATACTTGGTCCAGAATTTTGTTGAGGCTGGACAGTTCATCCCTGGTGCCTTTAGAGGGCGGCTTTTGACCTGGCCGAGAGCTTTTGAATCCGGCGTTTACTGCCGTGCCCTTCGTGCTGTCTTCTTTATTCCGGCGTTTGTTATTGCTGTTGCGCCGTGATTTCCCGTTTCCATCTCTAACTTCAGATGTACTGGGGTCGCTGGTGCTGCATCTGGCTAGCCAGCTGTCCTCACCCGCGCAAAAGCGGGTCATGAGGCTTGTTAATGCGGCCATCGTTCTCGGCTTATTTTGGCCGAGGTGTCTGGCGAGCCATTCGTCACGGACGCTATGCTTAAAAGCTGCCAAGGCTTCGGCGTCCGGACAGTCGACAATCTGGTTCTTTTTAGTAAGAAACCTGTTCCAAAGCTTTCGGGCTGACTCTCCGGGCTGTTGAGTTATATGACTCAAATCGTCCGCATCCGGAGGTCGGACATAAGTCCCTTGAAAATTTGCCCGAAAGGCGTCTTCGAGCTCTTCCCAACTTCCAATGGAGCTTTCGGGGAGGCCTTTAAGCCAGTGACGAGCTGGCCCTTTGAGCTTGAGGGGTAAGTACTTGATGGCGTGGAGATCATCTCCTCGAGCCATATGGATATGAAGGATGTAGTCCTCAATCCAGACCCCAGGGTCTGTTGTTCCGTCGTATGTCTCTATGTTTACGGGTTTGAATCCCTCTGGAAATTCATGGTCCAGCACCTCATCGGTGAAACATAGGGGGTGTGCGGCACCCCTGTAGCTGGGTGTACCGCGTTGTTCGGATGTTTGTTGTGTTGCATTGTATGCTGGGGCGCGCTTGCGTGGTCCATAGATGGATCTTGTTGCGCCGTCCTTTGGGTGCGAGCCCTCGCATGGGTCGCGTGTTGTATTGTGAGTGGCGTTGTATGCCGCTCTGTGTTGGTAGAGGGGTCGTCTATCCGGCCAGGTGGCTGCTTTGATATTTGGTTGTGGGGGGTCTGAGGCCTCCTCATCGAATTCAGGTAGCAGCTTCCGCTTTGGGTAGCTCTTGGAGGGGCGATTGTCGCCGTACCTCGCTGCTGTGTTGAGTATTTTACTCCATCTGATTTGGAGTGTGTCTTGCACAGCCTTGAGCCTTTGCTTCTGCTTTTTAAGACTCCTCGCGGTGGCAACAAGCCTTTTACGGGCATTCTGCTGCTCCGGGTGCCTGTCCGGCGTTATGTCGTCCGGACCATTATCCTTGATAGAATTTGTTTGTTCGGTTTGATTATCCGGATTGCCGTTGTCCGGCAGCGGTTCGCCCTGCTCCAGCGCTGGGTCTGTGTGATCGTTATTTCTGTCGAGGCAGGATTTGGGGCGGCGCTTGCGTCGCCGCTTTGACTGCTTTTCGAGGGAACAAGCCTTCGGTGCGTCCTTCCGCTCCTCGTCGTCATCTTTTGGTGCGTCCACCATGTATACGTCATATGACGAGGTGGCTTTCCAGGGCCCAATAGGCGCTGGTTCTTCATCGTCTCCTTCATCGGCGTCCATACCATCGATGTCTTCGGAGTCGAAGTCGAGCATGTCGGTTAAATCGTCGACAGTGGCTACAAAGTGGGTGGTGGGTGGGCTTTGAATTTCTTCATCGTCCGTATCCCAACCTTGCTGACCGTAGTCCGGCCAGGGCTCTCCTGATAAAGAGAGAGACTTTAGTGTCTTCAGAATATCGCCGAAAGGCGAGTGCTGAAAGATGTCCGCGGCAGTAAACTCCATGATCGGCGCCCAATCGGATTCGATCGGCAGGGGCGCGGAGGGTTCGGAGTCCGGAGAGGAGTCCGGCTCCTTGGAGTCACGAGTCTTGCGGAGTGCGGGGCTGGTATTCGGCTCGATCGCCATTGGGATCGCAGCCCCCGAGGCGGCGTCCAATCACCCATCCTCGATCGGCGTAGTTGGCTCCGAATTAAGGGTCGAAGCCGATGCGGGTGCGGCCTCCAGGGCACTGTTCGGCGGCAGAGCTAGATCATGCTCGTCGTGACAGTGCGGTGCGCTCGGCAGTGGCTCGAATCCGTCGAAGATCAAGTCCCCGCGGATGTCAGCCGTGTAGTTTAAACTTCCATATCTGACCTGACGGCCAGGGGCATAGCTTTCGATCTGCTCCAGATGGCCAAGTGAATTGGCCCGCAGTGCGAAGCCGCCGAAGACGAAGAACTGTCCGGGGAGGAAGGTCTCTCCCTGGACTGCATCACTATTGATGATCGTAGGAGCCATCAAGCCTAACGGAGACGACACAGAGGAACTCTCAATGAAAGCACCAATGTCGGTGTCAAAACTGGCGGATCTCGGGTAGGGGGCCCCGAACTGTGCGTCTAGGACGGATGGTAATAGGAGGTAAGGGACACGAAGTTTTACCCAGGTCCGGGCCCTCTTTATGGAGGTAAAAATCTACGTCCTGCTTGATTAATATTGATGATATGGGTAGTACAAGAGTAGATCTACCACGAGTCGGAGAGGCTAAACCCTAGAAGCTAGCCTATGGTATGATTGTTGTTCTGTATGTTGTCCTACGGACTAAAACCCTCCGGTTTATATAGACACCGGAGAGGGTTAGGGTTACACAAAGTCGGTTACAATGGTAGGAGATCTATATATCCGTATCGTCAAGCTTGCCTTCCACGCCAAGGAAAGTCCCTTCCGGACACGGGACGAAGTCTTCAATCTTGTATCTTCATCGTCTAGGAGTCCGGCTGAAGGTATAGTCCGGCCATCCGGACACCCCCTAATCCAGGACTCCCTTAGTGATCAACTTGCGAGTTCCGCCCATGAACCTATGCATAGGGGTTGGCACACGTTTTCGTCTTGACTCTCCGGTAGAAACTTTGGGGCACTCTTTGAGGTTCTATGTGTTTGTTGAATAGATGAATCTGAGATTGTGTGATGCATATCATATAATCATACCCACGGATACTTGAGGTGACATTGGAGTATCTAGGTGACATTAGGGTTTTGGTTGATTTGTGTCTTAAGGTGTTATTCTAGTACGAACTCTAGGGCTATTTGTGACACTTATAGGAATAGCCCAACGGATTGATTGGAAAGAATAACTTTGAGGTGGTTTCGTACCCTACCATAATCTCTTCGTTTGTTCTCCGCTCTTAGTGACTTTGGAGTGACTCTTTGTTGCATGTTGAGGGATATTTATGTGATCCAATTATGTTATTATTGTTGAGAGAACTTGCACTAGTGAAAGTATGAACCCTAGGCCTTGTTTCAACACATTGCAATACCGTTTGTGCTCACTTTTATCATTAGTTACCTTGCTGTTTTTATATTTTCAGATTACAAAAACCTTTATCTACCATCCATATTGCACTTTTATCACCATCTCTTCGCCGAACTAGCGCACCTATACAATTTACCATTGTATTGGGTGTGTTGGGGACACAAGAGACTCTTTGTTATTTGGTTGCAGGGTTGCTTGAGAGAGACCATCTTCATCCTACGCCTCCCACGGATTGATAAACCTTAGGTCATCCACTTGAGGGAAATTTGCTACTGTCCTACAAACCTCTGCACTTGGAGGCCCAACAACGTCTACAAGAAGAAGGTTGTGTAGCAGACATCACGCGACTCTCGCACAAACAACATATGCATTCCGAAACAGAAGCAAAAAGATCAAACACAAATTAAAATAAATAGTTCAATTTCATTATTACAACTCAAACAAACAGTTTATCATTCAATACAACAAATAGTGCAATAAACGGAACAAATAGTTTGACAATACAATATCGAATGCACAAATCATGATGCTCTTTGTCGTCCATTCCATGCCCACCACTCCTGAATGAGATCCTTCTGAAGATCATCATGCACTGCGGGACGTCGAATGGCATGATAGGAGGCAACAAAACGGGCCACCCATTCAACCCTCCGTCGCACTCGCACGGGATGTCCCAAGAGCTCATACTAAGAGTAGTCTACATCTTGGCCACGCTCATTCTCAATGATCATGTTATGCATGATCACACAAGCGCGCATGATGTACCGAATCATTTTCGGATCCCAAAATCTAGCCGGTCCTCTCACAATAGCAAATTGGGCTTGCAAAATCCCAAAAGCTATCTCCACATCTTTTCTAGCTGCCGCGTGAGCATTGTGGAAATCAAGATTTTTCTTACCTTCCGGCTTTTCAGCGGCTTCACAAAGGTTTGCCACTTTGGATAGATGCCATCCGCTAGATAATAGCCATAGTTGTATGTACGACCATTTGCTACAAACTGCACCGGTGGCAAATCACCATTTGCAATCTTATTCATCAGTGGTGACCGGTTGACAACATTGATGTCATTCAAAGATCCAGGCATTCCAAAGAATGCATGAAAAATCCAAGTCTCTTGATCAGCCACCGCTTCAAGGATTATAGTGGAACCCTTTTTTTGGCCGTGGAATTGCCCATGCCATGCCCTTGGACAATTCTTCCAACTCCAATGCATGCAATCTATTGAGCCAAGCATACCAGGAAAACCGCGAGCTTTGTTCATCTCCAATAGCCTTGTGGCGTCTTCAGCATTGGGAGATCTCAAATACTCCTGGCCAAACACTTGCACAATTCCGACTGCGAACCGCTTGACACATATGATGGTTTGGGTCTCACTCATAGCCAAGTGATCATCAACTAAATCAGCCGAGATACCGTATGCCAACATACGCAAAGCGACTGTTATCTTCTGAAAGGTGTTATTCCCGAGCTCTCTGGCGGCATTCCTCCTTTGTTGAAAAAATCGGTCATGACTCGCTAGTTTCTCTATAATGCGCCTGAACAACTCGGTGCTCATCCTAAACCGGCGACGAAAGTACGACTCCAGGTATGTGGGATTCTTCGCAAAATAATTCCTGATCAATCTGTTGTGGGCATCAATCCTATCCCTCCAAATTTTCTGCCGACCCATAACCGAACCACCATGCTTCGATTTTTTGTTGATGTGCATAGCTAGGATCATTGCAAGATCCTCCCCTCTTCCATATCAAATTCTTCTTCGGAAGAATCATACGACGAACTCATCTACAATGTTCAATACTATGCTATAAAAACTACAATCAACATGCACCAAATTCATGAAGTTTGAGCAATACATACCTTGTAGGCATTTTGTCGAACACCTTGCGGGCGCCGAGCACCAGCGAGCGCCTGGGCGCTGTTCGTCGGAGGACGGACGCGCGCGAGGGGCGGTGGTGACTAGAGGGGGGTGGAGGAAGCTGTCGCGGTGTGGGGATTGGCCAGGGAAGCGCCGGAACGGTCGCCAGATGGCGCCGGTGCCGGCGGCGCCGCGGCTGGAGGGGGGTGAGTTGCGAGCGAGCATGCGAGAGTCCAGTGCACGGGAGCGGGCGCAGCAAATAAGCAGCGCGCGATGGAGTTTCTGCCCGCGTGCTGAACTAGATAAGCCACACACGTAGTTTTTGCACGCTCGCTGGAGCCACTATACTGGTTGCACGCGCTAAAATGGGCAATTTTGCGGCGCGGCGCTAGTTTGGCGCGGCTGTTGGAGATGCTCTGATAAAAGATGATTCTCAGACTTAGAGGAAATCTGGGAATGCAAAACAATACATTATGATGCTGACTTTGGAGGCACATAACAGCAAGCATAGCAACTTTAGTAATGATGCTAAAGACATGGGCATGTAGTAGACATCATATACTTCAAATTAGTCCAAGGGCACAAATTCATATGATGCATGGAGTAATTACTATGATAATTGCAAAAAGGAACATGTTGTTAACGGGTTGACAGATTTAGCATGATGGCAACTCGAGAGCAACAAAGATACAAGCTACAACAAGTTATATGGCAACCAAGGGCATGGAATCAAAGTACACATAACAAGGAGCAAATAACCTCAAGGCATCATATACATTTGAC
Organism: Triticum aestivum; assembly: GCF_018294505.1. NCBI lineage: Eukaryota > Viridiplantae > Streptophyta > Magnoliopsida > Poales > Poaceae > Triticum > Triticum aestivum. The sequence continues at coordinate 173,578,685 of NC_057812.1, forward strand.
TCATGGACTAGTGGGAACCATCAAGACAAGTTTGAATGTTGTAACAGTTTCAGCAAGTGTAAAACAACAACATCAACATAGCATGTTTGCAAGCTTCGAATAGAGGTGATATTAAGTCCAAAATTAACAAACTTGGCATGTGGACAAAGTACTCATAGCATACTTCAGATCATGTAACTGGAGCATATCCAAAAGAGGCATAGATTAATCAATAACAAGCTCACAACATGGTATCATGAAGTTAACAGAAAACAATGTAACAGTTACAGACTTGCAAAAATCACCAAGTCTTAGAAAACAACAAATATCAAGTAGCACACTTTGCAAGCTTGTGCTAGTCACCACAAGGCACATAAAAATACATTGATTGCATCATTGTAAAGATGGCATTAAGATGCTCCTAAAACATGTTGACATGATCCTCAAAAGATAAACACACAAAATGCTATGAAAAAGACAAAACAACAAGTTATGCCAAACTTCAGCAGTTTATAATACTTACCACTCTTGGAATGATGATTGAGACATCAAGATGGACAGTAACATGCATGCAAATGACACTAGCATCTGGAGCATTCAGAGATGAACAATTTGACATATCATACATGCCAAACGGAGCCACATGCACATAGTTATGATCATTGCAAAATGCACACATGATATGATTTCGGAAAGACTTAGTAGAAATCAGCACTGAGCGTCACATAGTTATATTGTGCACAGAGCGAGGAATAGGGCTGCTCATCCATGGGCTCGGCCCAGTTGAGGAGGAGATCGGGAAGGCCGACGGGAATTCTGCAGCGGGCCTTGGGCATGAGGCAGCCCACGTGCCCGGTGGCACTGGGCCCGGCGTGGCCCACGGGCAACAGGCCAGGCCATGCGGCCGGGCGAGCGAAGCGAGTGGGACGAGCTCCTGCTCGATCTCGAGACATGGCGGCGGCGGCGGCGCGGCACGGGGAGGTGCGACGGAGGCGGGGATGGACAGATCCAGCGACCGGAGTTGGAACAGTGGTGCAGGAAGGCCAGACCGGGGCACGGGCGGCGCTCCGGCGCAGATCTTGGCGGCGGCGGGCGATGCTAGGAGCAGGGGTGCGGGGCGGCGACTCCTCCGGTGACCGGCCGGCGGGGTCGGTGCTCCGAGAAGGGGCCGGACGGGGGCGGGTTGAGCAGGAGGACAGGCGGCGGTGCGATCAGGCTCACGGGGCGCGGCGGCGGGCGCGGCCGGGCTCACGCGGGCCCGCAATTGGCTCGGCGAGGCGTGGTGGGAGACGGCGGCGGGGCCACGTGGCACGCTCCGGTTGGACGTGGGGCGACGACGGACATGTCCGGTAGCGCAAGGAGGAAGAGGGCTAGGGTTTGGACTGCGATTTGGACGGGGAGGACCTATTTATGGGTAGAGGGAGCTAAAAGAGGAATATTGAGGTGCATTTTTCGCCCACACGATCGTGATCCAACAACGGAGAGCATGGCGGGGGTTTAGATGGTCTAGTGGGCTGTTATGGAGGGGTGCTGGGCTGCAAAGAGAAGGAGGGATTTGCGGTTACATGGTTAACCGTTGGGGCATCAAACGACCTCCAAATGGAACGAAATTTGACAAACGGTCTACTAGTGAAACTACAAAAAAATACACTTCCATGATGATACGTGTTTGTCACAGTAGGTCGCGTTTTTTGTCATGCATGTACATCCATGACGATTTTATGACAGAATCAAGATAGTCATACCTGTGCTGTCGTAGAAGTGTTCCATGACATTACCAAAATTATCATCACGGAAGTGTCCACTTCCATGACGATAAATCACGCGTAACAGAAGTGCTTTCGTCAAGGGTGACCGACACGTGGCATCCACCGTAACGGAACACCGTTAAGTCATCGGGTCTGGTTTTGGATCCGATAACCCACTAACAGCCCCGACCAATGGGGATTTTCCACATGTAAAATCATCATTGGCTGGAGGAAACACGTGTCGGCTCACCGTTGGGACAGTTGTCATCCACTCATTGGACCGAAGGAGCCTATGATACGTCGACACGTGGCACGACCGAACAGAGGCCCATTCCTGTGAAAAGGCCGACCCGTTTGACTTGGTTAAAAGGTGGCGGGCCGACCCAAGGAAAGCCTGTTAACGGCCTGTTCGCATATAGCCCATTTACAACCCGCTAACCTAGGGCCCGTTACAACCTATCCGAATTAGGCCCAGTAGCGTCATCTGGGCCATCCAATATGATTCCATCCCATTTTAAGTTCCGGCCCATGTATGGCCCATGACGTCTTTCAGCCCATATGAGGCCCTTTGTAACTCTTGGCCCATTAACGGCCCGTGGTGAAACTGGCCCGTAATGAACAGTGTATCACTTTATACCCATTAATGGCCCATTTACACACGTAGTTCAGGCTAGACAATTCCAGAGAGGACAACCGTCAGGGCACATAAGCAAAAAACACCCCACATAAAAGAAATTTACAAATAAATCATTGAGGGGGGTGATTGCATAACCAAATCTTTGCTTGTCACCATCCACCGGTAACACCGTCGCCGGAGGACTAGGAGACAAACACCACACGCTGAACAACCCTCGGAGCACCATCGCATCACTGCTTTGTGATCCGAAGAAAGCACCACCGCAAAACAATGGAGTACATATTGCTGTGGAGCCCCGGTCGGGGTTTAACCCCGTGCACCTTGGGCCTCAAATTTGATGTTTTTAGCCAACAAAATCGATGAAGAACACCAGATTTTCCTGCCTGCATCCCCCAAACCAGTGCCGAAACAAGATTTTTTGGAAATTGTCACCACCACGCGAATCAGCAGTAGACGGCACAAAACTATACAAGACGCTCCCCACTTGCTTCTCAACGCCTGCTGGAGAAGAAGCATTGGCGATGATAGACCAGCATAAAGTTATGATTTGCATTCTCATGTGTATTTACATAACATGTGCAAGATAACATATAACAAAGTCTCATGGGAGTGCAGGGGAGGGTCTGCCATGGGCACTAGCGCTGTTGTGACCGGGATATCCTGATGTGGAACGATGGGCACGCCGGTGTTGTCATGACAATCAGCGGTCAATTTCCGGAGCGACGATGATGGGCGATGTTGTTGTCGTGACCAACGTGCGGCGTTGTCGCGTCCTTGGGAGCGATGTCGCTGCTGCAATGGGAGCGACACTATTCCCGGAGGGCGGCTGTGATTCAGAATCAACATTTGCTTTTATATTCACTGAGTCGTGTTTGTGATAAAATTGGTGAGGCGGAATTAAGACATTTAGTTTAATTTGGGCGAAAAGAGGATGTGCGTTGTGTACCCTTGCTAACAAGAGATCAAACTATAAGTTTAATTGTGATGTTGTCTGGTCAAGGTACTTTAAGCATGAGGTTACGATCCAATTGATATTAAAACAGTGAGGTTGACGACAACTCATGATATTCATTTGTGTCCTTGATCTGTTATCCCTCCGGCCAAATGGAGCATATGCTTCTCTACCTCACGAGAGCTAGCGGCACCCAGAACCTCGGCGACGATGGTTGTACTAACCATAGATGATGGTGAACATTGATAGCAGTGATCGGAATAGACCTCGACGAAACTATCATTGATGGACTCCTTGTTGTGGTGTCATCATAACTCTTGCTAGCGTTGGACAATATGGAACCACACCTACTCCCAACAAAAGAAACTAATCTATTGCTCATGAAGAATGACGTAGCAACGCATATGGTTGAACAATGGACATTCGAAGCAACCTTCAAATACCTTGGAACGATGGATCTGAGGGGCTGCCACATCGATCCAGTCTCCTCCTTCCTTCCCCTCCATGGCAACAGGCCGACAGAGAATATGGGGAGATCTTGCTCCTGATCGATCGCCTCGACCAAGATCATGTCACTCCCATGCGAGTGCCCATGAGAGCTATGGTCGGCATGGGATAAAGTTGTGACCATCGTGGTGGGCGATTTTGGATGGGTGCTGAGAACACATGTGAGGGTGTTACAAAGTGGTGTCGACGGGATGCTTGAGATGTGACCGACTGCCGACGATGTTGCAATGACAGTGATGCGAGAGGGTGACAGCCGGTTGCCACAACAACGACGATGGGCATGATGATGTTGCAGTGACCAGTGAGTAGTGTCGCTACCTGATCCTATGACCCAGGAGGTAACAGATTGACTTTACACCGGCCAGTCGAGTCCACTAACAAAAGAAGACAGACAACCGTCGGGAGTATGGGACATCGCAGCCACCCCACTATTACCTTGGATTATAGTAGTTTGAAAAAAGGACAGGACCGAGAAAAAACCGGAACCGGTGACATTGGCAATTGGCTAATCTTCATGGACCGTTCCGTGCATGATTTTTTTTTTTGGGTAAAAAGGCGAGCAAACCGGTCCAAAAGCCCAAAAAACGAGCGAACCGGTCCAAAAGCCCCAAAACGAGCGAACCGGTCCAAAAGCCCATCGTCTGATTTATTTTCGTGTGGATAATCTAGGGGGTTTCCCCCGAATCGGTGGACACTTTCACCCCCTTCCGCCGCCGCCCCTTCCACTATAGGGCGCCACCGCCCCTTCCGCCGCCGCCCTTGCACGGCACGGCGACGCCGCCCCCCGCCGCCAGGAGCCCAGGACGGACGCTCCGATGCCTCCTCGTGCGGCCGCGCCACCGCTGTGCTGCGTGCTGGTCAAGCGACCCCAGCCGTCCAGGGGACGCCATCGCCGCCGCCTGGTCTCCAGCGTCCAGCCATCCAGCCGCTGCAGGTCCAGCTACTCCAGCCCTCCCTCCGCTACACACTGCGGACCAGGAGTTCCAGCTAGCGGACCAGGACGACGGATGGTCGCCTTCCTCCGCTCCTGACCAGGACGACCGATGGTCGCCTTCCTCCGCTCCCGACCAGGACGCCAGGACCACCGACGCTGGTAATATGATCTCTTCCTTCTCCACTCTGATTACCAATTCTTCTATTCTATCCTAGCATCCATATGTGATACGTCAACTTGTGAAGTTTGTGAACTAGAACTACTAAACTGTGTTGCTTTTGCTGACCTGATGACAATAGTTGATAAAGAATTAGAGAGATTGGGGAAAAGAATTAGAGATTGGTATTTGGTAATTTATATTTCAGTTTTATTGTGTTGCTATTTGGTGTTCTGAGCTTATGAGGAAGACTTGTTTGAGACTATGAGAAAGACTTTTTTTTTTACGAATGACTATGAGAAAGACTTACATTTGATTGAGTACTGATTCTGGTTTGCTATTTAGTGTTGGTGATGTGATGAAGTATATGGTGATACGGTGATTTATATCTCATTTTGTCCTTTTTGTGACAGAGAACTAGAGATTATTAGTGTATATGATGAGCGATGCTGCTCTTCTGCTGCAGGTACGTGAACAGGGGCGGCGTTGACAACACTGGCCTCCTCCAGCAGCAAATCTTCGCCCCGCTCCTGCTCCAAGCTCCTTTAGCGACCTCACCACCTCGCCTGCTGCCTGCTTCGTGCTCAGCTCGCCTACGAGATGTTCGATCAATTGACCAAACCGAGCCAAGCCAAGTCTGCCTCTCTTGCCTGGGCATGGACGACGACCAGGTACTTCCCATCATCAAGTAGTCGAGTACCAGAAGCGACGCTGACAGAGAGGAAGAGGCTACATAAGGATTCTTGTGTCCCAAAAGGTATGTTCCTTTTTGCCTATTCATGTTCCATGCATTACCTGGCTTACGGTGTCCAGTCAACTCAGCTCACAGTGATCAATGATTGATCAATATTAACACGATTTGATTTTCAATTTAAAGCGGAACCTACTAGATTATTGGATGTTTGGATGGTCGATATATGTCACTCTCTGACTCTTAGTTCCTTCTATCTTTGCGTTTTTTTTACTATAATGTGCGATTGAGATATCAACTCTACAGTTTCTATCATGGCGAAGCAAAAGAACGTGGAATTAGTGATGGCGAAACTTTAAAATGCTTTGCATCATTAGGGTTGTTATTATTACGTCATCGCGTACATTTTTTTGCCATTCTATATTTCTAAAATATAATTATTTCCATGGTTGATGCGTATTTTGGATGTGTGTGTGCACTTGGTTCTTTTATAATCAAGGTAATTAGTAGGGCTAAATCATGAGATAAACCGAGCTGATGATGAAACATGTATATATATCATCATAAGACTATTTTTCTATTTGAAGAACTGCAAGGGAACAAATGAAATAAATGTGTATTTTTTCAAAAAACTACAGTTTTAGCAATCTTGGTGTACGATACTATTTTTTCCTAGAGATATATGTTGTTTTCCTGGTATGTTTGGTGTACGATACTATTTTTTCTGGCCCTCTTGTGTTTCTGTCTAGTTTGTGCAGTTAAGCGTATGTGTGCTGGATCATACATGTTATATGTACTTGACAAATATGAACTTAGCACCAACTAAGAAATCTCATGTTCTATCATAAAGCACTAAGTTGACAATATATTATAATTACAGTCCATATATGTATTGAAAATAACCTGACTCTTCTGATTTATAATGAACTTCTGCTCATGCGCTTCAGTGAATCTTATTTTGCAGGAAATTTTTGCAAGTGAAGGTGAAGGATTGTTCTAAACTGGCAGATGAAGCTATGCGTTCTTTTAGTGGACTTTTATATGTTTGCATAGTTTTTGCTCTTCAAACATGAAGCTTAGAAAATTTCAGAAAATTGTTACTAAGTTAAGCTTCATGTATGACAGATTGTCATTGGAGATAGATACACTTTATGTTAGATTTACCGTCTTGTAAACTAAACTTATGTTGTTCGAAATTGACGTTTTGATTAATTTGGGATTTTTGTTTCGTGTCAAAACCTGGACGTCTGATTCGATGGTTTCTTCTTTGTTGTTGTAAACCAGCCTTTGTGTGTGTGACTTCTGTGGCTTGCACTTACAGCTAGGTGCTAGGCGTTGTGCGTGTGTGATTTTTGTGCTTGCACTTACAGATGGCCCCTAGCCATCTTGCCACCCCGTCAACTAGGCGATGTACACTGCCTAACTACTGCTTGTTTGCTTACTGCTACGGACAATTCTTGTGTTGTGCTGGTTCCAGTGTGTGGGTGTTCTTCTGAAAAAAGGCTGTACTGGCTGGAGTGTGTCCGTCTTCTTCTGAAAAAAAATATTACTAGCACTGGAACAATGTTCTTTTTTCGGTTTCATGCTAGTACAATACTGGTCTACTAGACTGTTGTTTAGTGGTTGATTGATGCTATAGTTGTACGGCTCTACAATTCTTAAGCCTACTCTAAAAAATCGCACTGACAGTTGAACCGTTGAGGCTACCGGTTTAGGTTTTTATCGGCTGGACTGCGGGTTCAACTCGTTCACTACGCGCATGCTTTGATGCAATCTTATGAAGAAAAACTTGAGTTGAAAATTTCTATCCCTAGAAAACTTTATGATGAGTGGGAACCAACTATTAAAATTAAAATTAAAGATCATGAATGCTATGCTTTGTGTGATTTGAGTGCTAGTGTTTTCACGATTCTAAAGACTTTGTGTGATTTGTTAGGTTTTCGTGATTTAGATGATTGCTCTTTAAACTTGCATCTTGCGGATTCCACTATTAAAAAACCCATGAAAAGAATCAATGATGTTCTTATTGTTGCAAATAGGAACTATGTGCACGTAGATTTTATTGTTCTTGACATAGATTGCAATCCTTCATGTCCTATTATTCTTGGTAGACCTTTCCTTAGAACGATTGGTGCAATTATTGATATGAAGGAAGGAAATATTAGATTCCAATTTCCATTAAGGAAAGGCATGGAACACTTTTCTAGAAAGAAAATTAAATTACCTTATGAATCTATTATAAGAGCCACTTATGGATTACCCACCAAAGATGGCAATACCTAGATCTATCCTTGCTTTTTATGCCTAGCTAGGGGCGTTAAATGATAGCGCTTGTTGGGAGGCAACCCAACTTTATTTTTATTCCTTGCTTTTTGCTCCTGTTTAGTAATAAATAATTTATCTAGCCTCTGTTTTAGTTGTGTTTAATTAATGTTTGTGCCAAGTAGAACCATTGGGAAGACTTGGGGAAAGTCTTGTTAATCTTGCTGTAAAAACAAAAACTTTAGCGCTCACGAGAACTGCTGCCATTTTTATTTGAAAAGTGCTATTTAGTTAATTGTTTTTGCATATGATTAATAGATAAATTCCTCACGTCTAATAATTTATTTTAGAATTTTTGGGGTTCCAGATCTTGCGCTAGCTACAGATTACTACATATTGTTCTGTTTTTGACAGATTCTGTTTTTCGTGTGTTGTTTGCTTATTTTGATGAATCTATGGCTAGTAAAATAGTTTATAAACCATAGAGAAGTTGGAATACAGTAGGTTTAACACCAATATAAATAAATAATGAGTTCATTACAGTACCTTGAAGTGGTTTTTTGTTTTCTTTCGCTAACGGAGCTCACAAGATTTTCTACTTTGAGTTTTGTGTTGTGAAGTTTTCAAGTTTTGGATAAAGATTTGATGGATTATGAAACAAGGAGTGGCAAGAGCCTAAGTTTGGGGATGCCCATGGCACCCCCAAGATAATCTAAGGAGACCTAAAAGCTAAAGCTTGGGGATGCCTCGGAAGGCATCCCCTTTTTTGTCTACTTCCGTCGGTAACTTTACTTGAGCTATATTTTTATTCACCACATGATATGTGTTTTGCTTGGAGTGCCTTGTATATTTGAGTCTTTGCTTTTTAGTTTACCATAATCATCCTTACTGTACACACCTTTTGAGAGAGACACACATGATTCGGAAATTATTAGAATACTCTATGTTCTTCATTTATATCTTTTGAGTTATATAGTTTTGCTCTAGTACTTCACTTATATCTTTTAGAGCATGATGGTGGATTTGTTTTATAGAAACTATTGATCTCTCATGCTTCACTTAGATTATTTTGAGAGTATTAAATAGCATGGTAATTTGCTTAAATAATCCTAATATGCTAGGTATTCAAGATTAGTAAAAACTTTCTTATGAGTGTGTTGAATACTAAGAGAAGTTTGATGCTTGATGATTATTTTGAGACATGGAGGTAGTGATATTAAAGTTGTGCTAGTTGAGTGTTGGAAATATGCCCTAGAGGCAATAATAAAAGTATTATTATTATATTTCTTTTTTCATGATAATAGTCTTTTATTCATGCTATAACTGTATTATCCGGAAATCGTAATACACGTGTGAATACATAGACCACAATATGTCCCTAGTGAGCCTCTAGTTGACTAGCTCGTTGTGATCAACAGATAGTCATGGTTTCCTAGCTATGGACATTGGATGTCGTTGATAACGGGATCACATCATTAGGAGAATGATGTGATGGACAATACCCAATCCTAAGCATAGCACAAAGGTCGGTTAGTTCGTTTGCTAGAGCTTTTCCAATGTCAAGTATCTCTTCCTTCGACCATGAGATCGTGTAACTCCCGGATACCGTAGGAGTGCTTTGGGTGTACCAAACGTCACAACGTAACTGGGTGATTATAAAGGTGCACTACAGGTATCTCCGAAAGTGTCTGTTGGGTTGACACGGATCGAGACTGGGATTTGTCACTCCGTATGACAGAGAGGTATCTCTTGGGCCCACTCGGTAATGCATCATCATAATGAGCTCAAGGTGACCAAGTGTCTGGTCACGGGATCATGCATTACGGTACGAGTAAAGTGACTTGCCGGTAACGAGACTGAACAAGGTATTGGGATACCGACGATCGGGTCTCGGGCAAGTAACGTACCGATTGACAAAGGGAATTGTATACGGGGTTTGATCGAATCCTCGACATCGTGGTTCATCCGATGACATCATCGAGGAGCATGTGGGAGCCAACATGGGTATCCAGATCCCGCTGTTGGTTATTGACCGGAGAGTCTCGGTCATGTCTGCATGTCTCCCGAACCCGTAGGGTCTACACACTTAAGGTTCGGTGACGCTAGGGTTATCAGGAAGACAAGTATGTGATTACCGAATGTTGTTCGGAGTCCCGGATGAGATCCCGGACGTCACGAGGAGTCCCGGAATGGTCCGGAGGTAAAGTTTTATATATGGGAAGTTGTTAAACGGGTACCGGAAAGTTTCGGGGTCATACCGGTATTGTACCGGGACCACCGGAAAGGTTCCGGGGGGTCCACCGGGAGGGACCACCCCTCCCGGGGGGGGGGGCACTTGGGCTGCATAGGGATAGCAGCCAGCCCCTAGTGGGCTTGGCGCCCCCCCCTTGGGCCCATGCGCCTAGGGTTGGGGGGGGGGGGGAAACCCTAAAGGGGGCGCACCCCCCTTGCTTGGGGGGCAAGCCCCCCTCCCTTTGGCCGCCGCCCCCCTCTAGGGTTTGCCCTAGAGGGCCGGCCCCCTTGCCCCTCTCCTCCTATATATAGAGGGGTGAGGGGAGGGCTGCAAGACGACAACTCAAGGCGCAGCCCCTCCCCTCCCCAACACCTCTCCTCCTCCGTACGTGCTCGACGAAGCTCTGTCGGAATACTGCTGCACCAACTGCACCACGCCGTCGTGCTACCCTTGGAGCTGCCTTCCTCAAGCTCTCCTTCCTCCTTGCTGGATCAAGACGGAGGAGACGTCCATCGTCCCGTACGTGTGTTGAACGCGGAGGTGCTGTCTGTTCAGCACTTGGTCATCGGTGATCCGAATCACGACGAGTACGACTCCATCATCACCATCCCCTTGAACGCTTCCGCACTCGATCTACAAGTGGTATGTAGATGCAAACTCTTCCCCTTGACTCGTTGCTTAGATGAACTCATAGATGGATCTTGGTGAAACCGTAGGAAAATTTTTAATTTTCTGCAACGTTCCCCAACGGTGGCATCATGAGCTAGGGTTATGCGTGGTTCTCTTTGCACGAGTAGAACACAATTTTGTTGTGGGCGTGGATCTTGTCAACTTACTTGCCACTACTAGTCTTTTCTTGCTTCAACGGCATTGTGGGATGAAGCGGCCCGGACCAACCTTACACGTACGCTTACGTGAGACCGGTTCCACCGATTGACATGCACTAGTTGCATAAGGTGGCTGGCGGGTGTCTGTCTCTCCCACTTTAGTTGGAGCGGATTCGATGAAAAGGGTCCTTATGAAGGGTAAATAGAAGTTGACAAAAATCACGTTGTGGTTATTCGTAGGTAAGAAAACGTTCTTGCTAGAACCCAATTGCAGCCACGTAAAAGATGCAACAACAATTAGAGGACGTCTAACTTGTTTTTGCAGCGATTGATCATGTGATGTGATATGGCCAGAAGTTGTGATGAATGATGAATTGTGATGTATGAGATCATGTTCTTGTAATAGGATTTACGACTTGCATGTCGATGAGTATGACAACCGGCAGGAGCCATAGGAGTTGTCTTTATTTTTTGTATGACCTGCGTGTCATTGAAGAATGCCATGTAAACTACTTTACTTTACTGCTAAATGCGTTAGCCATAGAAGTAGAAGTAGTCGTTGGCGTGACAACTTCATGAAGACACGATGATGGAGATCATGGTGTCAAGCCGGTGACAAGATGATCATGGATCCCCGAAGATGGAGATCAATGGAGCTATATGATATTGGCCATATCATGTCACAACTATATAATTGCATGTGATGTTTATTATGTTTATGCATCTTGTTTACTTAGGACGACGGTAGTAAATAAGATGATCCCTTACAAAAATTTCAAGAAGTGTTCTCCCCTAACTGTGCACCGTTGCTACAGTTCGTCGCTTCTAAGCACCACGTGATGATCGGGTGTGATGGATTCTTACGTTCACATACAACGGGTGTAAGACAGTTTTACACAGCGAAAACACTTAGGGTTAACTTGACGAGCCTAGCATGTGCAGACATGGCCTCGGAACACGGAGACCGAAAGGTCGAACACGAGTCGTATGGAAGATACGATCAACATGAAGATGTTCACCGACGATGACTAGTCCGTCTCACGTGATGATCGGACACGGGCTAGTCGACTCGGATCGTGTAACACTTAGATGACTAGAGGGATGTCTAATCTGAGTGGGAGTTCATAATTTGATTAGAACTTAATTATCATGAACTTAGTCTAAAGCCTTTGCAAATATGTCTTGTAGATCAAATGGCCAACGCTCATGTCAACATGAACTTCAACGCGTTCCTAGAGAAAACCAAGCTGAAAGATGATGGCAGCAACTATACGGACTGGGTCCGGAACCTGAGGATCATCCTCATAGCTGCCAGGAAACAATATGTCCTAGAAGGACCGCTAGGTGACGCTCCCGTCCCAGAGAACCAAGACATTATGAATGCTTGGCAGTCTCGTGCTGATGATTACTCCCTCGTTCAGTGCGGCATGCTTTACAGCTTAGAACCGGGGCTCCAAAAGCGTTTTGAGCATCACGGAGCATATGAGATGTTCGAAGAGCTGAAACTAGTTTTCCAAGCTCACGCCCGGGTCGAGAGATATGACATCTCCGACAAGTTCTATAGTTGTAAGATGGAGGAAAATAGTTCTGTCAGTGAGCACATACTCAAGATGTCTGGGTTGCACAACCGTATGACCACTGAATTAACCTCCCTGATGAGGCAGTCATTGACAGAATCCTTCAGTCGCTCCCACCAAGCTACAAGAGCTTTGTGATGAACTACAATATGCAGGAGATGGTAAAGACCATTCCTGAAGTATTTTCTATGCTGAGGTCAGCAGAGGTTGAAATCAAGAAAGAACATCAAGTGTTGATGGTCAATAAGACCACTAAGTTCAAGAAAGGCAAGGGTAAGAAGAACTTCAAGAAGGACGGCAAAGAGGTTGCCGCGCCCGGTAAGCCAGTTGCCGGGAAGAAGTCAAAGAATGGACCCAAGCCTGAGACTGAGTGCTTTTATTGCAAGGGGAAGGGTCACTGGAAGCGGAACTGCCCCAAATACTTAGCGGATAAGAAGGCCGGCAACACAAAAGGTATATTCGATATACATGTAATTGATGTGTACCTTACCAGTACTCGTAGTAACTCCTGGGTATTTGATACCGGTGCCGTTGCTCATATTTGTAACTCACAGCAGGAGCTGCGGAATAAGCGGAGACTGGCGAAGGACGAGGTGACGATGCGCGTCGGGAATGGTTCCAGAGTCGATGTGATCGCCGTCGGCACGCTACCTCTACATTTACCTACGGGATTAGTTTTGAACCTTAATAATTGTTATTTGGTGCCAAGTTTGAGCATGAACATTGTATCTGGATCTCGTTTAATACGAGATGGCTACTCATTTAAGTCTGAGAATAATGGTTGTTCGATTTATATGAGAGATATGTTTTATGGTCATGCTCCGATGGTCAATGGTTTATTCTTAATGAATCTCGAACGTAGTGTTACACATATTCATAGCGTGAATACCAAAAGATGTAAAGTTGATAACGATAGTCCCACATACTTGTGGCACTGCCGCCTTGGTCACATTGGTGTCAAGCGCATGAAGAAGCTCCATGCTGATGGACTTTTAGAGTCTCTTGATTATGAATCATTTGACACATGCGAACCATGCCTCATGGGCAAGATGACCAAGACTCCGTTCTCCGGAACAATGGAGCGAGCAACCAACTTGTTGGAAATCATACATACCGATGTGTGCGGTCCAATGAGCGTTGAGGCTCGCGGAGGATATCGTTATGTTCTCACTCTCACTGATGACTTAAGTAGATATGGGTATGTCTACTTAATGAAACACAAGTCTGAGACCTTTGAAAAGTTCAAGGAATTTCAGAATGAGGTAGAGAATCAACGTGACCGAAAGATAAAATTCCTACGATCAGATCGTGGAGGAGAATACTTAAGTCACGAATTTGGTACACACTTAAGGAAATGTGGAATCGTTTCACAACTCACGCCGCCTGGAACACCTCAGCGTAACGGTGTGTCCGAACGTCGTAATCGCACTCTATTGGATATGGTGCGGTCTATGATGTCTCTTACCGATTTACCGCTATCATTTTGGGGATACGCTCTAGAGACAGCTACATTCACTTTAAATAGGGCACCGTCAAAATCCGTTGAGACGACACCGTATGAATTATGGTTTGGGAAGAAACCTAAGCTGTCGTTTCTGAAAGTTTGGGGATGCGATGCTTATGTCAAGAAACTTCAACCTGAGAAGCTCGAACCCAAGTCGGAAAAATACGTCTTCATAGGATACCCTAAGGAAACTGTAGGGTATACCTTCTACTTAAGATCCGAGGGCAAGATCTTCGTTGCCAAGAACGGATGCTTTCTGGAAAAAGAGTTTCTCTCGAAAGAAGTAAGTGGGAGGAAAGTAGAACTCGATGAAGTACTACCTCTCGAACGGGAAAGTGGTGCAGCTCAGGAAAATGTTCCTGTGATGCCCACACCAACTGAAGAGGAAACCAATGATGATGATCAAGGTACTTCGGATCAAGTTGCTACTAAACTTCGTAGGTCCACAAGGACACGTTCCGCACCAGAGTGGTACGGCAACCCTGTCCTAGATATCATGTTGTTAGACAACGGTGAACCTTCGAACTATGAAGAAGCGATGGCGGGACCAGATTCCAACAAATGGCTAGAAGCCATGAAATCCGAGATAGAATCCATGTATGAAAACAAAGTATGGACTTTGACTGACTTGCCCGATGATCGGCGAGTGATAGAAAATAAATGGATCTTTAAGAAGAAGACGGACGCGGATGGAAATGTCACCATCTATAAAGCTCGACTTGTTGCTAAGGGTTATCGACAAGTTCAAGGGATTGACTACGATGAGACTTTCTCTCCCGTAGCGAAGCTTAAGTCCGTCCGAATCATGTTAGCAATTGCCGCATACTATGATTATGAGATATGGCAGATGGACGTCAAAACGGCATTCCTTAACGGGCATCTTAAGGAAGAGCTGTATATGATACAACCGGAAGGTTTTGTCGATCCTAAGAACGCTAACAAAGTATGCAAGCTCCAGCGATCCATTTATGGGCTGGTGCAAGCATCTCGGAGTTGGAATATTCGCTTTGATGAGATGATCAAAGCGTTTGGGTTTATGCAGACTTATGGAGAAGCCTGCGTTTACAAGAAAGTGAGTGGGAGCTCTGTAGCATTTCTCATATTATATGTAGATGACATACTCTTGATGGGAAATAATATAGAATTTCTGGACAGCATTAAGGCCTACTTGAATAAGTGTTTTTCAATGAAGGACCTTGGAGAAGCTGCTTATATATTAGGCATCAAGATCTATAGAGATAGATCGAGACGCCTCATAGGTCTTTCACAAAGCACATACCTTGATAAGATTTTGAAAAGGTTCAAAATGGATCAGTCCAAGAAAGGGTTCTTGCCTATGTTACAAGGTGTGAGATTGAGCTCGGCTCAGTCACCGACCACGGCAAAAGATAAAGAAGAGATGAGTCTCATCCCCTATGCTTCGGCCATAGGATCTATTATGTATGCCATGCTGTGTACCAGACCTGATGTAAACCTTGCCGTGAGTTTGGTAGCAAGATACCAGAGTAATCCCGGCAAGGAACACTGGACAGCGGTCAAGAATATCCTGAAGTACCTGAAAAGGACAAAGGACATGTTTCTCATTTATGGAGGAGACGAAGAGCTCGTCGTAAAGGGTTACGTCGACGCTAGCTTCGACTCAGATCCGGATGACTCTAAGTCACAAACCGGATACGTGTATATGTTGAATGGTGGAGCAGTAAGCTGGTGCAGCTGCAAGCAGAGCGTCGTGGCGGGATCTACATGTGAAGCGGAGTACATGGCAGCCTCGGAGGCAGCGCATGAAGCTATTTGGGTGAAGGAGTTCATCACCGACCTAGGAGTCATACCCAATGCGTCGGGGCCGATCAAACTTTTCTGTGACAATACTGGAGCTATTGCCCTTGCAAAGGAGCCCAGATTTCACAAGAAGACCAGGCATATCAAGCGTCGTTTCAACTCCATCCGTGAAAATGTTCAAGATGGAGACATAGAAATTTGCAAAGTACATACGGATCTGAATGTCGCAGATCCGTTGACTAAACCTCTCTCGCGAGCGAAACATGATCAACACCAGAACTCTATGGGTGTTCGATTCATCACAATGTAACTAGATTATTGACTCTAGTGCAAGTGGGAGACTGTTGGAAATATGCCCTAGAGGCAATAATAAAAGTATTATTATTATATTTCTTTGTTCATGATAATAGTCTTTTATTCATGCTATAACTGTATTATCCGGAAATCGTAATACACGTGTGAATACATAGACCACAATATGTCCCTAGTGAGCCTCTAGTTGACTAGCTCGTTGTGATCAACAGATAGTCATGGTTTCCTGGCTATGGACATTGGATGTCGTTGATAACGGGATCACATCATTAGGAGAATGATGTGATGGACAAGACCCAATCCTAAGCATAGCACAAAGGTCGGTTAGTTCGTTTGCTAGAGCTTTTCCAATGTCAAGTATCTCTTCCTTCGACCATGAGATCGTGTAACTCCCGGATACCGTAGGAGTGCTTTGGGTGTACCAAACGTCACAACGTAACTGGGTGATTATAAAGGTGCACTACAGGTATCTCCGAAAGTGTCTGTTGGGTTGACACGGATCGAGACTGGGATTTGTCACTCCGTATGACGGAGAGGTATCTCTGGGCCCACTCGGTAATGCATCATCATAATGAGCTCAAGGTGACCAAGTGTCTGGTCACGGGATCATGCATTACGGTACGAGTAAAGTGACTTGCCGGTAACGAGACTGAACAAGGTATTGGGATACCGACGATCGGGTCTCGGGCAAGTAACGTACCGATTGACAAAGGGAATTGTATACGGGGTTTGATCGAATCCTCGACATCGTGGTTCATCCGATGACATCATCGAGGAGCATGTGGGAGCCAACATGGGTATCCAGATCCCGCTGTTGGTTATTGACCGGAGAGTCTCGGTCATGTCTGCATGTCTCCCGAACCCGTAGGGTCTACACACTTAAGGTTCGGTGACGCTAGGGTTATCAGGAAGACAAGTATGTGATTACCGAATGTTGTTCGGAGTCCCGGATGAGATCCCGGACGTCACGAGGAGTCCCGGAATGGTCCGGAGGTAAAGTTTTATATATGGGAAGTTGTTAAACGGGTACCGGAAAGTTTCGGGGTCATACCGGTATTGTACCGGGACCACCGGAAAGGTTCCGGGGGGTCCACCGGGAGGGACCACCCCTCCCGGGGGGCCACTTGGGCTGCGTAGGGATAGCAGCCAGCCCCTAGTGGGCTTGGCGTGCCCCCCCTTGGGCCCATGCGCCTAGGGTTGGGGGGGAAACCCTAAAGGGGGCGCACCCCCCTTGCTTGGGGGGCAAGCCCCCCACCCTTTGGCCGCCGCCCCCCTCTAGGGTTTCCCCTAGAGGGCCGGCCCCCTTGCCCCTCTCCTCCTATATATAGAGGGGTGAGGGGAGGGCTGCAAGACGACAACTCAAGGCGCAGCCCCTCCCCTCCCCAACACCTCTCCTCCTCCGTACGTGCTCGGCGAAGCTCTCTCGGAATACTGCTGCACCAACTGCACCACGCCGTCGTGCTGCCCTTGGAGCTGCCTTCCTCAAGCTCTCCTTCCTCATTGCTGGATCAAGACGGAGGATACGTCCATTGTCCCGTACGTGTGTTGAACGCGGAGGTGCTGTCCGTTCAGCACTTGGTCATCGGTGATCCGAATCACGACGAGTACGACTCCATCATCACCATCCCCTTGAACGCTTCCGCACTCAATCTACAAGTGGTATGTAGATGCAAACTCTTCCCCTTGACTCGTTGCTTAGATGAACTCATAGATGGATCTTGGTGAAACCATAGAAATTTTTTTAATTTTCTGCAACGTTCCCCAACATTGAGTAGTTGTGAAGTTGAGAAATACTTGTGTTGAAGTTTGCAACTCCCGTAGCATGCACGTATGGTAAACGTTATGTAACAAATTTGAAACATGAGGTGTTCTTTTGATTGTCCTCCTTATGAGTGGCGGTCGGGGACGAGCGATGGTCTTTTCCTACCAATCTATCCCCCGTAGGAGCATGCGCGTAGTGCTTGGTTTTTGATGACTTATAGATTTTTGCAATAAGTATGTGAGTTCTTTATGACTAATTTTGAGTCCATGGATTATACGCACTCTCACCTTTCCATCATTGCTAGCCTCTTCGGTACCATGCATTGCCCTTTCTCACATTGAGAGTTGGTGCAAACTTCGCCGGTGCATCCAAACCCCGTGATATGATACGCTCTTTCACACATAAACCTCCCTATATCTTCCTCAAAACAGCCACCATACCTACCTATTATGACATTTCCATAGCCATTCCGAGATATATTAACATGCAACTTTCCACCATTCCGTTTATCATGACACGTTCATCATTGTCATATTGCTTTGCATGATCATGTAGTTGACATAGTATTTATGGCAAAGCCACCGTTCATAATCCTTTCATACATGTCACTCTTGGTTCATTGCATATTCCGGTACACCGCCGGAGGCATTCATGTAGAGTCATACTTTGTTCTAGTATCGAGTTGTAATCTTTGAGTTGTAAATAAATAGAAGTGTGATGATCATCATTAATAGAGCATTGTCCCCCAAAAAATAGAAAGGCCAAATAAAAAAAGGGAAAGGCCAAAAAAATAAAAAAGAAAGGCCAAATAAAAAAAGAAAAAGAAAGGCCAGATAAAAAGTACAAAAGGGACAATGCTACTATCCTTTTTTTCCACTTGTGCTTCAAAGTAGCACCATGATCTTCATGATAGAGAGTATCCTATATTGTCACTTTCATATACTAGTGGGAATTTTTCATTATAGAACTTGGCTTGTATATTCCAACAATGGGCCTCCTCAAGTGCCCTAGGTCTTCATGAGCAAGCAAGTTGGATGCACACACACTTAGTTTCTTTTGTTGAGCTTTCATATATTTATAGCTCTAGTGCATCTGTTGCATGGCAATCCCTACTCCTTACATTGACATCAATCGATGGGCATCTCCATAGCTCATTGATTGGCCTCGTTGATGGGCATCATATTCTATTCCACCCATAGTGCTATATTCATGGCTCACGCTCATGTATTGCGTGAAGGTTTATAAAGTTTGAGATTACTAAAGTATGAAACAATTGCTTGGCTTGTCATCGGGGTTGTGCATGATGGGAGCATTATTGTGTGACGAAAATGGAGCATGACTAAACTATATGATTTTGTAGGGATGAACTTTCTTTGGCCATGTTATTTTGAGAGGACATAATTGCTTAGTTAGTATGCTTGAAGTATTATTATTTTTATGTCAATATTGAACTTTTATCTTGAATCTTTCGGATCTGAATATTCATACCACAATTAAGAAGAATTACATTGAAATTATGCCAAGTAGCATTCCACATCAAAAATTCTGTTTTTATCATTTACCTACTCGAGGACAAGCAGGAATTAAGCTTGGGGATGCTTGATACGTCTCCAACGTATCTATTATTTTTGATTGCTCCATGCTATATTATCTTCTGTTTTGGACATTATTGGGCTTTATTATCCACTTTTATATTATTTTTAGGACTAACCTATTAACCGGAGGCCCAGCCCAGAATTGTTATTTTTTTGCCTATTTTAGGGTTTCGAATAAAAGGAATATCAAAAGGAGTCCAAACGGAATGAAACCTTCGGGAACGTGATTTTTAGAACGAACAAGATCCAGGAGACTTGGACCCTACGTCAAGCAACCAACAGGGAGGCCACGAGGTAGGGGGGCGCGCCTACCCCCAGGCGCACCCTCCACCCTTGTGGGCCCCTTATTGCTCCACCGACGTACTTCTTCCTCCTATATATACCTACGTACCCCCAAACGATCAGAGACGGAGCGAAAACCCTAATTCCACCATCGTAACTTCCTGTATCCATGAGATCCCATCTTGGGGCCTGTTCTGGAGCTCCGCCGGAGGGGGCATCGATCACGGAGGGCTTCTACATCAACACCATAGCCTCTCCGATGAAGTGTGAGTAGTTTACCTCAGACCTTCGGGTCCATAGTTATTAGCTAGATGGCTTCTTCTCTCTTTTTGGATCTCAATACAAAGTTCTCCCCCTCTCTTGTGGAGATCTATTGATGTAATCTTCTTTTGCGGTGGGTTTGTTGAGACCAATGAATTGTGGGTTTATGATCAAGTTTATCTATGAACAATATTTGAATCTTCTTTGAATTCTTTTATGTATGATTGGTTATCTTTGCAAGTATCTTCGTATTATCAGTTTGGTTTGGCCTACTAGATTGATCTTTCTTGTAATGGGAGAAGTGCTTGGCTTTGGGTTCAATCTTGCAGTGTCCTTTCCCAGTGACAGTAGGGGCAGCAAGGCACGTATTGTATTGTTGCCATCGAGGATAACTAGATGGGATTTTCATCATATTACATGAGTTTATCCCTCTACATCATGTCATCTTAAGGTGTTACTCTGTTCTTATGCACTTAATACTCTAGATGCATGCTGGATAGCGGTCGATGTGTGGAGTAATAGTAGTAGATGCATGCAGAAGTCGGTCTACTTGTCTCGGACGTGATGCCTATATACATGATCATACCTATATATTCTCATAACTATGCTCAATTCTGTCAATTGCTCAACAATAATTTGTTCACCCATCGTAAAATACCTATGCTCTTGAGAGAAGCCACTAGTGAAACCTATGGCCCCCGGGTCCATCTTCATCATATTAAATCTTCCAATACTTTGCTTTTATTTTACTTTGCATCTTTATCATGAAAATACCAAAAATATTATCTTATCATATCTATCAGATCTCACTCTCGTAAGTGATCGTGTAGGGATTGACAACCCCTTATCGCATTGGTTGCGAGGATTTATTTGTTTTGTGTAGGTGCGAGGGACTGGCGTGTAGCCTCCTACTGGATTGATACCTTGGTTCTCAAAACTGAGGGAAATACTTACGCTACTTTGCGGCACCACCCTTTCCTCTTCAAGGGAAAACCAACGCAAGTGCTCAAGAGGTAGCAGAAGACCTCAAATTCTGAGGATGAGGATCATGTGGCTGTTGAGGAAGAAGTCAGCTCCAAGAAAAAGGTGCTGAAGAAAGAGTATGGCACAGTTGCATCAACTATGCCTGGATTGCACAAAAAGGCCCCTGCCAAGAGGGTGCCAACCTTAAAAGTTAGAGCCTCAACTGCTGAAACCTCCAAGCCATCTGGAGAGGCTGCTGGAGAAGGAAAGAAAAGAAAAGAAAGGGTCAAGAAGACCACTGCCAGAGTACTTGGTAGATCCTCCATTATGAGAGATTCAGAAGAAGAGGAGGAGGAAGAGGATGCTACACCAGCTCCTAAGGCTCAGAAGCTTATGGGAGATGCAATCAAGTCACGGGCTGCTCCATCTAAGCCCAAGTCTGTTCCCAAGGTTGCTGCTCAAAAACCCCCCAAACCCAAGAGGAACACCAGGAGTATACCTACTGAGAAGAACAAGGCCCCAGTGCCTGAAGCTGAAGAAGAAGATGATGATTCTCTTGTCTTGAGGAAGTTGAAGCCCAAAATTCCTGACCACAATGATGCTCACCCAGTCGCTGAGGACATGCACATCAGGAAAGATGCAGGATTGAGGTTGTGTAGACAGTCTGATCCCTATGCTGTTAGGAGGAGGACTGCAGTTGACTACAAGTTCCATACAAAGGAACAACAAGATATCTATGAGACCATTCTGCTTGACAAGAAACCCATAGTGTGTGACATGAAATGGGTGGATTGGGAGTTCATCCGGGAAAATGAAGATCACTTCCCTTGAGTGTATGACAGCTTTAAGGCTTGTGGAGTAGATGAATTCGTTGGACAAAAGTTCACCAAATGGAATGATGATTTGATCATGCAGTTCTACTCCACTGCCCACTTCTATCCAGATGGGAGGATAGTTTGGATGTCTGAGGGTACTAGGTACCAGTCCACAGTTGATGAATGGGCCAAGCTAATCAATGCCCCAAAGGAACATGAAGATGACTTGGATGTGTATGCCACCAAGAAGAAAGACTACAACTCAATGGCAAACATGTATAAGGAGATCCCTGATAAGGCTTTAGAAACTCATAAGTTTGGATCTGTAGACTATCTGTTGCCTGGTCTGCCTACCATTAACTGGATCTTAAGGAACACATTGCTACCCAAGTCAGGAGATCACAAGATGATCCGAGGACACTCCATCCACATGCTGCAAATTTTTTATGTCCCCCAGAAGTTCAAAGTTATGAGCTTGATTGTAGAAACGATCAAAAGGACTGCTGCTGATCAAAAGAGGAGTTGTGGATATGCTCCACACATTCAGGAGCTCATCAACTCTAAAATGGGCACAGGGACTTACTTGCTGGACAAGGAGCATCTACCTCTATATCCTGAGTTTGAAGACAACACTGTTGTGATGAATGAGGAAGAACCATCATCAGCTCAAGTCCAGGAGAAGAGATCCAAGGAAAAGGCTAAGAAAGCTTCCCAGATGCCAAGTGTTGAAGAGGCATCTCGAGTCTTCCCGAAGAGCAAGCAAGATTAGTTAGGCTATCTAATTCAAGCTACACTAAGGATTGAGAAGGGCTTGGCCACCCTGACTCAGAATCAGGAGAGCCTGGAGAGGATTGTGGAAACAAAATTCTATGATCTTGATCTGAAGGTGACTGAGATTCAGACTGCAGTTAAGCAGCTTCAGGAGGAAGCAGAGGAGAGGAGAGGAAAAGCAACCACTGATGCTTTTAAGCGTGTGCCACGAGGTCCAAGGTCTGCTGCAGTGCCAGTTTCAGATGCAAGAGTTTCAGTGTCAACACCAGCAGCTACAGCTCCAGTGCCACCTCCAGCACCCACTCCATCAACTCCAATTACTTCATCAGAAGCCTTCGTCCTTGGAGTTCTACCTACACCACCTATCGAAGACCAAGCCTGAGAGATGTATAACACTATGCATTTTCAAACTTTTTGGTAACTTGTTGCCAAAGGGGGAGAAATATGTATAGATCATAGGCTTCGAGAGAGTTTTTTATCTCTCTTGCTATTTTGGTTGAACTACTTTGTTGTGTGCTTGTGTGAGATACTTTATGTACTCGTGAGATACTTATATGATCATGTGGTTGATCATATGCTACCTTAATGTTTGGTTGAATGATGCTATCCTTTATATTCCATATATGATCATTCACTTGCTTGGTGATGAGTGCATGCTTTTAATTTCTATCATTTTGAGCGCTCCACCAAGATGTATGTGACATGGAAGAGTAACCCATGATCCTAATCGATTGTGCATTTGCATTCAAAATCAAATTTTAAATAATGCACAAATTTAGGGGGAGCTCTTGCTTATCACATACTTCTCAAAGCGACGATGTTTTTCAATCTTATAATCATTTGTCGAAGCTTTGATCTATGTGTTGTCATCAATTACCAAAACAGGGAGATTGAAAGTGCAACTATCCCTGGGTGGTTTTGGTAATTCCTAACAACATATAGCTCATTGAGCTAATGCTACTTGAAGATAAATATTTCAGGAAAAGCTCAATGATTGGCATGGCATGGATTAGAAAGTGGACCCCTCAAAATGCTAAGGACAAAAGGATTGGCTCAAGCTCAAAGCACAAGACTCTACATTTCATTTTTAGTGATCCAAGATCACATTGAGTTCATAGGAAAAGCCAATACTATTAAGAGGGGATGAGGTGTTGCTTAATGAGGTTCTTGCTCAAAGTGCTTAGTGATATGCTTCACAACCCTCAACCACTTTATCATATCCAAATATATCCCAAACCAAAAGTCAAACTCGGCCCCACCGATTTGATCTATCCGGCGCCACCGAGTTCACTTGACATAGCCACTGCCACAAACCCTAGTCTTTTCGGTCCCACCGATAGGGATCTCGGTCTGATCGAGATGGGATTGTAATCTCTTTGTTTCCCTTCGTAACATTTCGGTCCAACCGAGATGAGCGATCGGTCCCACCGAGATTGCAATGCAAACTCTGTGTTTCCCTTTCGTGACGTTTCGGTCCTACCGAGAGAGTGAATCGGTCCCACCGAGATTGCCTGACCAACTCTCTGGTTAGTCTATTACCAAAATAGGTCTCACCGAGTTTGTGTAATCAGTCTCACCGAGATTATGTTATGCCCTAACCCTAATGATATTGGTCCCACCGAGTTGACATGTCGGTCCCACCGAAAACCCTAACGGTCACATTATGAACTAAATCGATCTGATCGAGTTGTATGATTTGGTCCCACCGAGTTTAGTGATTTATGTGTAACGGTTAGATTTTCTGTGGAGGCTATATATACCCCTCCACCCACTCTTCATTCGTGGAGAGAGCCATTAGAACATGCCTACACTTCCAACATACATTTTTTGAGAGTGAACCACCTACACTTGTGCTGAGGTCAAGATACTTCATTCCAACCACATAAATCTTAGGCTATGTTTGATAGCAAAGATTATAAAAACCAAAGTATCAAAAAACTACAGTAATATAGTCGGTAGGTACCCAATACCACAGTTTTGACATAACAGAGTATTTTTGAAGTATTTAGAATACAGTGGATGTGTTTGACAAGAGTGCATGCATCGACGTAATATTAACTAGCTAGCTGTTTGAACCAGTTGCAGACGATGCGTTGCTAGTTACAAACTGATGAAGGGCGCACAGAGCACCGGCGTGCACAAACTTGTACAACCATGCACTAACTGAGCCGAACGGCCAAGCTAAATGCAATGCACAAGCTCTTAGTGTACATTTACCAAAGTACACCGACAACACCGTGTCACACCTCGCGGCGGAGCTGCGTGTTGACGGGAGTGGCTGCGGCTTGGTTTTCTTTCGCGTCTTGGAGCACCAGGAGCTAAAGCTCGGCAAGACAGCAGTGCCGCCAGCGCACCACACGGCGAAGCGCTGGTGAACTGAACGGCTTGGCCTTCATCTGCGTCGCCGTCGAGGTAGTTGTGCTGTTGAAAGATACAAGTCTAGCAGCCTACTCCTTCCCATCGACTACGGTACTCTACTCTGTATGCACCACATTGTACTGCCTATCCTTGATTTGTTCATGGGCGCCCGGTCAAGACGAGCTCCACGGACAACAGGGCATCCACGGTGGCTTGGGAGCGATCGAAGATAACGATGGGCTTGTTCTTTTCGCGTGCTCTGTTTTTTTAAAAGAGGTCTGGAGTTCTTTTTTTACGCAGAGAAAGTACCGCAGTATTGGAAAAACTGTAGTATTAATACCACATTTTTGAGTGGTTGTTAAACAACTCAAAGTAATTAAAACCATGATAATCCTAAAAACTGTAGTATTTTTAAAATACTTAGAAAATATTGAGCTATCAAACAGGGCCTTATTGGTTATAATCCACTATGGAATCACAAACTGTGGCTAGCCTAGTTGGTAGGGCTGTTGGACGTGCGGTGCCTGAAGGTCAATTGTTCAATTCCTAGTTTACACATGATTTTCTTGTTATTTTATTACTAGCTTTTTGCTAAAGACTGGCGCACCTAAAAAAATCGAACGAGGCCTCGATTCCAGGTTTTAGTCGGACCAGCGGTCTAGTATGGTTTTTAAAACCATGTTCAAAAGTGAAATTGTTTGTTGTTGGTCTTCCACTCCTTCGTGAGTACCGGCGTTAAATTGTTAATTTGACATGATCATTTTAAAATGTACATTTGCATTGATGGTCATCAAGTCATCCAAAAAACCGCGTAAAAGTATGGTTAATATGATATTTACTGCAACCATATCGAAATAGTTCTGTACAAGTATTTAGTACCAAACTGTATTGTTTTTGTACCATATTGCCCAAAGAATGAAAACTTTATTTACCTATATAAAAATTTATTTATATAAAAAACATTTTGGCACGTGGGCTCTATGTGTGAAGGTATTCGTGATCTCTGTATATAGTTGATTTTAGTATTTCTATTTCCCCATATAATATAACTTGTAACACTATGATCAACTCATGATTATGTGTTACTAATCGTAAAGTTCGTAACATATACCACCAACACATACTTATATGTTACTATGTGAAAACATATGTAACACAATGATACTAATGAAGGAAATATGCCCTAGAGGCAATACTAATGTTATTATTTTATTTCCTTATATCATGATAAATGTTTATTATTCATGCTAGAATTGTATTATCCGGAAACATAATACTTGTGTGAATACATAGACAAACCAAACGTCACTAGTATGCCTCTACTTGACTAGCTCGTTAATCGAAGATGGTTATGTTTCCTAACCATAGACATGTGTTGTCATTTGATTAATGCACTACTAGGAAAAGGCCTACTAATGGCGCACCTAATTTGGCCATTAATGGCGCATTAGTGGTGCGCCATTAGTGCCACGCCATTAGTATATTTTACTAATGGCGCACCACTGGTGCGCCATTAGTATCTGGTATACTAATGGTGCACCTCGGATGCGCCATTAGTATATATAGCAGTGCGCCATTAGTATATATAGCAGTGCGCCATTAGTATGCCTCCCAGGAGGCCATGTATACCCAGGTGCTTTGGCATACTAATGGCGCACAACAACAGGATGCGCCATTAGTAACTTCGGCATACTAATGGCGCACTGTTTAATGATGCGCCATTAGTATCCTTTGGCATACTAATGGCGCACTATGATGTGATGCGCCATTAGTATGAATATTAGTTTTTTTTTAATTTTTTTTTTCTATTTTTTGCATAGGTTACAAAATGTATAATTGGACAAAATATAGACATCACACATCAACAACAGATTCATCGAATACAATAGAAGATTAGTCTCTGAATACAATTCATCATTTTAGTCTCCGAATACAATTCATCATATTAGTCTCCGAATTGAAAAGACCGAACAAAGATAGAACATTATATTACAAGTCTCGGGACCGCGAGTTTGTCTTTACATTACAAGTCAATATCGATCATCTAAACTACCATCACATAGAAGAGAGCTGCGGTCATCACGATGAGCATCATCACGATGAAACTCGTCTTCATCCGGTTCCTCCAACGCTCCCTCCCCTCTCCTGCTAGATAGTGGGCGTATCTAGATTCGGCCTCGGCCCTAGTGGCATACCCTTTGTAACTGTTACCGCTGAATCGGTGAACCTGTCTCCGACACTCCTCCCAGTCGTCGTAGACTCTGGGAACCTTACCCTTGTACACGACATACCACGGCATCGCTATGCAGTAGCCAAACGAAACATTAGTACCAATTCACAGACAATACATAAGAAATATATAAGTATGCAACAGAACGATCGGAAGAGAAAAGCAAGACATTAATAGCATCGATTACATCTAAGTTGAACGACTCTCGAAACCGAAGAGACATACTACAAGTTCATTAAAGTTTAATTACAACATGAGCCAATCGATGTTTCAGAACTAGACACAACATCACTGCTTTCGACTCGACTCAAGGGACCGGAGCATGGATGAAGCCACCGTCTATCGTGGGAGTCATGAAACAACGGGCGTTGTCAGCCTGCATTTGTAGGATTGTGTCGATGTCACTGTTGGACGGTTGATTTCTGAGGTAGAACTGCCCCGAGGTACGAAGGACATCTTGATGGATGATTTCCGCAAACTCCTACTGGATGCGAAAGAATTCTTGTCTGATGTCCACGTCCTGGATTGCCGACACGCTTGCGGCCCAATCTTTGAGTCTACTCGGTAGCAGAAGTTGATGATGGTCCCGTACGATCGCCCGCATGTGATGGATGGCGTAGTAGGCACCCTTCTGACCGCCAGGCGGCTGCTTGACGCAGCAGAACGTCGTATTGTGGGAGAACACGTGCTTGCCGTACTTACGAATAGGCCTGGTGAAGGTGCCTCCAGATTTGACGTAGCCGGAGAGAACAACATCAAGAACCTTCTTGACATTTGTGTAGTCTACGTTCGACTGATGGTCCGGGTCGAAATACGTGGCCATGGAATATTTGGGGCTTAGGAGGATGAGCGTGCAATGTGTGTCACTGCAGAAAACACGGAATGTTAAAAGAAAAACGATCGAAATCTAAGAATTCATATGTTACCGGGCGGTTGAGGGGAGGACTTACTCGGGAAAGTAAGGCACGAGGAAGTTATCCTTATCTTGGTTTGCCAGAATGACGCCTTTGAGGTAAGAACTCGCGACTTGTCGGTCCCCAGCGCTGCCCAAGATCTTGGCACGCATGTAGAAGGGGTCGACTATCACGATGTCCGGGGTCTTGTCGTGAATGATCCGCATCTCCATACTCAGCGAAAATAGCCGAATGAAGGTGTAGTGCAGCGGATGAAGGTTCAACATAGCGTGGATGTCATCAAACCGCAGGACGATCGTACCCCCAATGGAGTTATCCACAAAGCCCTTGCCCTCTGGCACCTTGGCCGCGAAAACCGGGTATGCCACATCCTTCTCTCCGAGACGCCGCTTCTCCAAAGAAAGAACACTGTCATGCAGACTCCGCATAGCACCGGTGGCAGCATCGAGCATATTTCTCGGTAGCATCGGCCTACCCGCCACATGCACCCTCCTCGAGATATCCTCAGGTGAAGGTGGCCCGTCCTGAGCACGGATCGTACTCGGTGCCGGCTTGCCCGCACCCTTGTTAGTCTTTCTTTTGCGTGCCTTCTTCTTCTCCTGTAATGGGACCGAGTTCTGCTCACAGACCGCCTTCTTGAGTGTGTTGGGGCTGATCATATTTCGCACCTCGCCTATCTGAGGCTCGGTGAAGTCGGCAGCTGGAGGCGTCTCCTGAGAGCTGAACTGCAGACGACGCCTGTTGCAACTTGGCTTCTCCGCGGTACCAGCTAGATCGCGCACGTCTTTTGTTGGGTTGGGTTCTTGAGAAGGAGGCCCCATGAAGTCACCACCGTACCCATGATCGGCAAAGTACTGATCGACGTTGGCAAATGTATCGTCGTCGTCGTCGTTCTGATCCTGTGCCATATGCATGTTTGGATCCAGTGGCATAGGGATGTCCGGCACCGTTGCGGCGGTCTTGCCATGGGGCCGACTTGGCGCCGACACGACTGGCGGTGTTGTCTTTGGGGTGGTGTCCCCCGCCCCCAAACGAATCTGGCTCTTCGGCCAAAGTAGGGGCCAGCTCAGGCAGGCGCTGAGGGTCATCACGTCATCATCGTCGGCCCCGACGGGTCGAATCGGAGGTAACAACTTATCGCAGCCTGGCAGCACCCGAACCAGTTGAACCCTAAACAAGTTGGGTGGCATCTGGGTACCGTGGAACAAGGGGTTGCCCGGTTGAACGATTTTGCCCTTGGCGACATCGACCAACTCGTTGTTCATGAAGTGCAGGAGAGTGCACGGAACGTCGGCGGCGCCCTGCGAAAACATGTAGGGCGTCAGGGATGCCTAGTCAAAGGCAAGGAGATGAAGTCCTCGGCCGAGAGAGGCTTAATTATTTACCGTGATGATGGCGTCGAGCTCGGCTAATGTCGAGGCACCGCCAACGGCGGGCGTGCAGTTGACAGAGGGGCCGCTTGCTGCAGAGGTGCCGGCTGACGTACACCCGGGTGCATTAAGCTCCCGTGCCGGCGTCGGAGACACCAATGCCGCCTCTGCCGGAGACACCAATGGCCCCGCCATCGCGTTCTGCGAGTTGCTGGCCATGAAGCTAGGAATCGGGGGCGGCCCCTGTTGGCTGCCCGCAATCCACGCACTAATCCCCTGGATCAAGGTAGGCACAATGGCGGTGATCGTCACTCCGAGTTGTTGTTGCACTTGCTCTTGGACAATCTCCGTAATCCGCGCCACCTGTGCCCTGAGTTCTTGAACCTCGCGCGCCTGGCTTTCCGAGCTGCTCTTTTTCTCCTTTCGCCCACCAGTGTTATAGTATGACGACCATTTTGTCGACAAGCCTTTGCCGGCCACACGACCAACTGACGTCGGCTTACTGAGCTTATCCTTGTTCTTCATTACATTCAACGCCCTATTTAGAGTGGTGTCCCAAGGGTTGCTCTTAGTCGACCCCGCGCTACTGCTTTCAGTCGCCTGCGGAAGGAATGTGAACCATTTAGAAATTTGGCTTCATTAATTAGAATGCAACCATATGGAGCTAATTACGCGGGGGTGTATTCCTTACCAGAACAAGCTCAAGCGCCCTGGTCTTCGGATCCGTGGTAAGCTCCTTTGTTTTCGGGTCCTTCTTGTACCGGGCCCTGACAAAGTTCCTGGTCTGCTTGTCACCGTATTTATCGAAGAGGGGCGGTAGGCCTTGCTCGGCACGGTCCACCTCCTCCTTGTCCCATATAGGCTCCGCCACTCTGTAACCGCCGGGACCGAGTGGGTGTTCCCCTAAGTTCAGCTCCCGCATTTCTTTCCCCCACTTACTTGATTCGGAGTTTGCGGTGCTCGAGCAATTGATCTTGAAGTCGTTGTAGTCATCTTCGGTGATCGAAGGATTTTTCTCCTTGATCTTCTCATAACTCTCACCTTTCTCGATCATTCTCTTCACATTGCTTTTCCAAGTAGACAGGGCCTTGCTCATCTTCGTGAGGGCAGCATTGTTCACTTTATTCCCTTTGAGGCTTGTGTTTTCAAATTCAGCGGGGAACTTGTATCGTTCGTGCAGCTTCATGAAGAGGAGGTTGCACAAATTCCCTCGGTCAGGATGCCTCAGGTTCTCGGTGTTGATTGAGACAGTGCTCCGGAGAATGCACCCGAGCTGAAGCGAGTACCCCTTGACTATTCGCTCGGGCGCCGTTGGATTCCCGCCGGAGTCCACTTCAGTAACTTCCTCCTTGAGGGTGCGGAGCACGGTCGGGCGCCGGTCCTTCCGTTGCCTCTTCGGTTGGCTGCCATCTGTGCGTGTGCCGCCATCATCAGTGGTGGCATCCTCGGCGGCACCATCAGTGGTGGCATCAGTGGGGTCATCCTCGGCGGTACCATCAGTGGTCTCAGGATCGGTGGGGAAGGCGGCGTCCTCATACAAGTGAGGTTGTTCCTCCATCTCCTGGGACAGCTCCCAGAGTTTCTTGCCGCCCGAACCCCCGGCCTCATCGTTGTTGGCCATGTTTCTCTATAAATAGGAACAAAGTTGGTCAAAAAGTTGGTTATTGTCAAGGAACAAGATCATGGTCTCATCATTTAGGGTTTGTCGACACCGAGGCATCCTAAAAGCTAAGCTTTTATCATTGAGGGTTTTTCGACGCCGAGGCACCCTAAAAGCCTAAGCTTTCATCATTTCGGTTTTTATCGACACCGAGGCACCCTAAAAGCCAAGGTTTTATAATTTAGGGTTTGTCGACGCTGAGGCACCCTGAATGCTAAGTTAAGTTTTCATCATTTAGGGTTTATCGATGCCGAGGCACCCTAGGTTGACTAATATATATGGGTATCTTCTAATAATATACCCTATCAAGGAAAGGGAAGGAGAATTCTAAGTTGGGCCTAATCACTTGGCTCTATTGCCACCTATGGTTTAATGCAGCAAGAATAAAGGGGCAGTTGATCCTACTCAATTAAGTACTAAGATACCCCGGCCCATGCATTAGTCGCAAGTACCCCATATGTCCTATTTTTAGCAAAGTCATGCTAAAATTCACGGAAAATTTCAACATGACCTTTGCTGAAAATAGGACATATGGAGTACCCGAATTTGCCGGAACGGAAGTTAATCGACATTCCGGCAAACTCAAGGGCCTCTCGGGGTACAGCAGTAGCATCACAAGTTGACAAAATTCCCAAGTAGTACAGCAGCAACATCACAAGTAGTACCAATGAACATATAGTCCAGCAGATTCTGAATTTCGATAAATGACAACAAGTTAACTCATTCTGAACATATAGTACCAGTGAACATATAGTCCAGAACATATAGTCCAGCAGCAGCATCTATTTACCAACTTGATTTACCGGTCTTGAAAACAGAGATACTTGTATGCCAAAACATATGCTTAAGAATTTACATTTCCACTCAATAAAAGGTTCAGAATGCTGAGTAAGTGGAAACAACGCCTGGGAAGAAAAGGTAGCAAAAGCAATACTATCATCAAAATTCTTTTCTCATGAGCAAATGTGCCTCTTTTGCTGCTAAGCTTCAGCAGTGCTAGCTGCTCAACGCCAAGTACTGCAAATTATATTATACTGGTCCATAACTAAATGATGGGTTCGATTTGTAGAAGTAACAAGTCAGACTTCCATAGATGAAAGTAGCATGATATACTACTTTCATACTCCAATGAGAAGATAAGTTCCTAAGATCCTGATATGACAAAACTAGCGTACATATACCAATAAATGCAATTTGTAACAAATTGTTGTACAACAATACATCTTCTAGCCATGAAACCCTACCCTGATTCTCCTTTCTTCCACTTGCCGAAGACAAGTTGGCTGTAGAGGATGGTCCAACTCAGATCAGCCTACAGAAGTGCATTGTATAATTCTGTTTAGTTCCAAGCAGTAGTTCAGGAAGTGCAAATTGCAGAAGTTTGAGAAAGCACTAACTGGAAAGTCTGGTGTTTCCTTGAAAACATGAAAGTGCCTGACTATGCATACAATTTTACAACAAGACATCCACCATACAATTTTTATTAAAGGAAAAGACTTACGTGAAGTTTAATTAAAGTTTCAGTTAAAGTTTAAATTAAAGTTTCAGTTATAGTTTTAGTTGATTTTAAAGTTAAATTAAATTTTCACTTAAAGTTTCAGTTAAAGGAGAGCACTTGCTACTGGATTTTAGGGCTATTGTAAGCAGTGCACTACTGCACTATTGTTCATACTCCTGCACTATTGCACTAGTGGAATCCTTCTGCAAACTACTGCAAGCAGGAATACTGATGCAAACCCTGGAACTTGTAAGCAGTAGCAGGAGTACAACAAGGCAATAAGATGAGACAATATGGAGGGCACAAGGCAAACTACTGAAAAGGTTTCTTTGTGCTGTACTCCAAAATTCAACCAAACAAATTAACTGAAACTTAACAGCAGCAGCAAGTGCTACACTATTGTTGTCCTACACTAAACTAATACAACCAAACAAATTAATTGAAGAAAAACTACTGAAACTATACAAGCACTACAGTCAGATTACACAAAAGTACTGATGCAAGCAGTACAGTACACAAAACTTGCAAACTTACAAGCACTACTGCAACTTAATTAAGCTACTGGAGTAAGTGAAACAACTGCACTTAATTAAGCTACTGGAGTAAGTAACTCCATGGTGTACTCACTGGAGTACAGCTAAATGTTTAGGAGTACTTCTCAGGCATAAGCAGGGGGAGGAGGGTGGAGGATCATGAGGCTTCATGGTGAAAAGGACCAAAACTAAATGTACTAAGAGCAAAATGCCCAAATCACAATGGTCAGTGGTCTGGCCATTGTGAACACAAGTACCAGCTGTCTACACCTTCAGTCAGATTGGGACCATCAAAATGGAAAAAAGAATCCAACATGTGCGAGAGTTTAGGGGAACATAAACCCAACGCACGGATAATGCAAATGTGTTACATTACATCACATGGCACACACATAAGAGTTAAACAATCTGTCAAAACAAACAGCACTACTTGGGGAAGGCAGCAGATTACCAGATTGGGCAGGCAAATAAAATTAACGGGGGACAGACTAGATAACTGAGTGCAAATTGTGGATAACATGTAAACGAACTACGCAGGCATCAAAGTTTAATTGTTCTTAAGCAGTATCTGGCAGATCAGGGCACACACGCTAAGCTAGAAAGTCAGGGCGTCCAGAGTAGATTTGCCGAATCAGGGAACAAAATTAAATTGACATCAACGGCAGCTTTACAAGCTCCAACCTTAATTTACAGCAACAACGATTGGTTGAAGGGTGAAGTGGGATTCAGAGCGACATCTAAGTGAACTACGTGACTGATTCTAATTCCACTTCCCCAAAGAATGTTTGGTACTAGAATCAAGCAATCATGGTAGCTTCAATGCCAGTCTATTCCACCGTAGAAAAGATCCAAACCAGTCAAGAGGGGAGAGGGGAGAGGGGAGAGGAGGAGAGGAGGGGGAGCTCACGGGGGCCGTAGGGATAGGGCAGTGGGGCGCGGGGAGGATGTCGGGGACGAGGTCCGGGTGGTGGTGGTGCTCCGGCGACGGTGGTGTGGACGGGGCGGCGTTCGGGCCACCGGCGATGAGGGCGGGGGGGCGATGGCGTCCAACGAGGTGGGGCGACGGGGAGAGCGGCGCCGACGTCGGGGCCTCAGGCAGCAGTGGTTGGAGACGTCGCGGCGGGGTCGAGCCGGCGTCGGGGCGGCGTCGAGGCGGCGGGGCAATGGCGTCGGGAGAGGAGAGGGGAAGGGGATCGAGGGCGGGTGGAAATATGGATGGGGGCGGCACAATACTAATGGCGCACCACCCCTCGGTGCGCCATAAGTACATCCATACTAATGGCGCACTTCACCGTGGTGCGCCATTAGTAGTTTTTTTTCTTATAGCAATGGCACAATACTAATGGCGCACCACCACTCGGTGCGCCATAAGTACATCCATACTAATGGCGCACGTCACCGTGGTGCGCCATTAGTATTTTTTTTATTTCTGCTCGAGCCAACAGGTTATCTTCCACCTGACCTGATCCACACCAAGTCCCCTCTGCTAGCTCGACTGGTTAGCAGCCAGTTCTCACACCAGGAGGTCCTGGGTTTGATTCCCAGGCTCCACAAATTTTTTTTATGCATTTAAAATGCTGTTTGATACTTATTTGTGTTTAAATATGTTCAAACTTGTTTAAATCATAACAGTAATATTTTTTTATAAGACAGTAATATTTTTTTTTTAAATATTATCAAACAGTAATGCCGATGGAGCGAGGGAGGGTGCGCGGGGTGCGGGGGGTCGGCGACGGCGGTTGAGTAGGTGAGGGGTGCGGGGGGTCGGCGGCGGCGGTTGAGTAGGGGAATCGAGGGTGCGGGGGGTCGGCGGCGGCGGCGGGTGGACCAGGGGGGTGCTCGGCGGTGAGGGGGACCGGATCTAGCGAGGTGGGATAGCGATCGAGATGGAGGTGGATCGAGATCGAGTGTCCATGAAATTTAAAAATATTCATCATAGTTCAAAAAGTGCCCATGAAATACAATCGACAAATGAAGGCTACGATTTAAATACAATCGATCTTAGCTAGCTATCTGTTCACAATCTTCTTGCCCTTCTTTTTCGCAAATGGAGTTCTTCTGTGGAACGGACGTCCTTTAGGTAGGGTGGTCCTGCTTCTTCTTGTGGTGTATGCTGCTACTTCATCATCATCGTCATGTTCGATCCTCGGGTCGCCATACTTGTCGAAGTCTTGCTCATTGGCTACTCCATCCATTCCGATGATCTTCCTTTTGCCTCTCCTCACGACAACACGACTAGGCTTTGACGGGTCGGTAATGAAGAAGCATTGGTCCACTTGGGAAGCCAGTACCCATGGCTCATTTTTCGCGGTGACGTTTGCGCCCGCGGTCTTGGATTTGGCTTCGGGTATAACCATGGTGGTGAAATACCGGTCTTCTTTTAGGACGCTCTTCGCCCATCTGACATGGAACATCGGGACCTTCTCTCCGGCGTAGCTCAGCTCCTAGATCTCCTCGATCCTTCTGTAGTATCTGTCCTTGTCGTTACCGGTGTAGGATTCCATCGTTACCCCGGAGTTCTGATAACCATCGCTCTTCATGTCCTTGGCCTCGGTGTAGAATGTGTAGCCGTTGATATCGTATGCCTCATAGGTCATCAGGTTGTGCTCGGCGCCCTGTGACAAGGCGAATATGAGTTGTTCTTCCGCGGAAGAATCCCCATGTAAAGGGTACGACAGAAGCTTCTGCTTGAACCAACGCGTGAAACATGAGTTGTGCTCTTTGAGTATATCTCCGTCCGTCCTTTGTTGGCCTCGGTCATTGTACGTCTTCTTAATAAAGGTTTTGTGCTCTACCACCCAAGGATCGACCACATCTATGTGTTGTAGCGCGACTAGGTTTGCTCTTTCAAAGTCGGCGAGTCGACCCTCGAAGTCGACATGCATTTCGCGGCGACCCTCACGGTGACCCCATCCAGCGAGCCTGCCGAGGTGCCTGTTGACGGGCAGACCAACGGGGCTCTCGATGCCTAGATAATTCATGCAGTAGGAGATGCACTCTTCGGTCAGAAAGCCCCGGGCTATGCTTCCCTCTGGACGTGACATGTTGCGAACGTATCCTTTGATGACACCATTCATCCTTTCGAACGGCATCATGCTGTGCAGGAACGTCGGCCCGAGTTGGATGATATCGTCCACGATATGGACCAGCAGATGCACCATAACGTCGAAGAATGCGGGCGGGAAGTACATCTCAAGCTCGCATAGTATCACCACGATCTCTTCCTGTAGCCTTCTGAGTTGCCTCACGCCAACAGACTTCCGAGAGATGACGTCGAAAAAGTTGCATAGGCCAAATAGGGTTTCACGGACGTGCGTGTCCACGATCCCACGGATTGCAACTGGAAGTATCTGCGTCATCAGCACGTGACAGTCGTGAGACTTCATCCCGCTGAACTTCTGCTTCGCTGGGTCTAGGTATCTGCTTATCTTCCCTGCATAACCGTAAGGAAGTTTTACTCCTATGAGGCAGGTGAAAAACTGCTCGATCTCCTCCTGACTTAGAGTGAAGCACGCAGGAGGGTAGTCATTTCCGGTCTTCTTGGCCTTTTTGCCTTTGCGACGACTTTCCGTGTCCTGCTTCGCCTCATCATCATCATCATCATCATCATCATCATCATCATCATCATCATCATCATATATAGCGTGACGCTCCTGCCTGATGCCCATTGATTTCAAGTCTGCCCTTGCTTTTGGCCCATCTTTGGTCCTCTTTGGCATGTTGAGCGGGGTACCAAGCAGACTCTCGCACACGTTCTTCGTGATATGCATGATATCAAGGCTGTGAGGCACACGGTGGATCTTCCAGTACGGCAAGTCCCAGAAAACAGACCTCGTTTTCCATACCTTCAGCAGCGGCTCTGGCGCCTTTCGCTTCTTTCCCGGCTCTGGCGCCTTTTGCTTCTTTCCTGGCAGTGGGCAGTCTTTCCAAATTTTCAACAGCTCGTCTATTTCCTCGCCGCTCCTCGTACGCGGGCGTCCTCGGGGTTCGGTTTCACCATCGAATAGATCCTTGCGTTTTCTCCACGGGTCATCGTCGCGAAGCCACCTTCGATGTTCCATGAACACGGTTTTCGAAGACTCGAGATCTCTATCTAGCTGGCGATACATTGTGTCATCCATGCACCTGACGCATCCAGAAAATCCGTGGACCACCTGCCCCGCGACATATCCGTAACCGAGATAGTCATGCACCGTCGTGAGCAGCGCGACTCTCATAGGGAAATATTCTTTCTCTGCGGCGTCCCAAGTATTTGCTGGCGTTTTCCACAGCGTGTCAAGCTCCTCTTTCAGCAGCCCCAGATACAGATTGATGTCGTTCCCTGGTTGTTTCGGTCCTTCAATTAGCATACTCATGTGAATGTACTTCCTCTTCATGCACAACCAGGGGGGAAGGTTGTACATCCACACAAACACAGGCCAGGTGCTATGTGTGCTTCTCTGGCTGCCAAACGGATTGACTCCATCGGTGCTCGCGCCCAGCACGATGTTCCTTGGATCGTTCCCAAATTCTAGGTCTTCGAAGTTCAATGCTTGCCACTGGTTCGCATCCTTAGGGTGACTCAGCATCTTGTCTTTTTATCTATCTCCGGATCATTTGCGTCATCTTCTTGCTTCTTCTCCTCCCTATCCGCGTGCCAACGCAGGAGCTTTGCTACCTTAGGGTCCGCGAAATACCGCTGCAGACGAGGAGTGATCGGAAAGTACCACACCACTTTTCGAGGAGCTTTCTTCCTCTTCTTGTATCGAGTGACGCCGCACACCGGACATATGGTAGACTCCGCGTGCTCGTCCCGATAAATGATGCAATTGTTCATGCACACATGGTATTTCACGTGCGGTAAATCCAGAGGACACACGATTTTCTTCGCCTCCTCGAAACTGGTCGGGCACTTGTTCCCCTTGGGAAGACGTTCGTGCCAGAATGACATGTTCTCGTCGAAGCATGCGTCGGTCATTTTGTGTTTTACCTTCATCTCCAGAGCCATGAGCGTCACTTTCAGGCGGGTATCCTCGAGCCTGCATCCTTCATACAATGGAGTAACCGCGTCTAACTCAAGTTGATCCATCTTGGCTTTCTCTCGGGCAGCAGCTCTTGCGTTATCCGTCTGCTTGAGAAGCAGCTCTTGAATATGAGGGTCCTGCACCCAGCCCATCGATGGTCCAGCGTCGTTTGCTCCGCCGGCATCATCATCTTCATGATCATGCCCGTCGTCTACTCCGGCATCTTCCTCATCATCATGTCCTGCATCTTCTACATGATGACTGTGTACAGCATCACCGTCGTGATCATCTCCTGGGGATTCTTTGTCTTCTCGCCCGCCTGAGCCGCGGTGGTTGTCCTGCTGCCCTTCCTCATTTCTTGCCTGGCCCCCATGGACGACTTCATAGTCATCTTCATCACCTTGCCACCGATAGCCATCCATGAA
This sequence comes from Triticum aestivum, assembly GCF_018294505.1. Classification (NCBI taxonomy): domain Eukaryota; kingdom Viridiplantae; phylum Streptophyta; class Magnoliopsida; order Poales; family Poaceae; genus Triticum; species Triticum aestivum. Next base: position 173,617,224 of record NC_057812.1, read on the forward strand.
ACCACGCAAGAGCAGGTGGTCCCGCACCTGCCCGGATTCCGGGTCCGCAATAAGGCTCTTCAGCTTGCATCTTCGACACGGACATCTTATCTCCGTCTCGTTCTTTTGAAGCATCTCGGCCTTCGCGGACCTCAAAAACCTATTCACGATGCCTTCGGTCATCATGCGGACCATGGTCGCCTGCGGGGTAGAGCAAAACGATATTTTAGAACCAAGAAAAAATTTGGCATCACTTTCCCTAAAAATAGGACCAAAAAGAATGCTTAATGCCAAAATTCTCGCCGAAACGGAAATGAATCAACATTCCGGCAAAATATTGGCAACTATCGCATTTCAAATACCGGTACACCTCCAAACACAAACACATATGCAACACCACAAACATATGCAACACCACGAACATACATAGATCTAGCTAGGCCATAAAAAGTGCACGTGCACATTGTTGTAGGGAGAACAACATAAATATAGCTTCCCCCCTTACTTACCTATCAAAACAATGTAATTTAACCACTTAAATTGAATGAATCTATGGTGGAAATGAGGTGAAAAAGAGGAGGCACCCGAGACAGGGAGGAGGTGGAGAGAATGAAGTGGGGATAAAGTGAGTGTGGGTAGGAGAGGTTGTCCAAAATATCTTGTTGCTGCCCACTTACTAATGGCGCACCAACTCTAAATGCGCCATTAGTAATCCAGGTTACTAATGGCGCACCTTCTGGTGGTGCGCCATTAGTAGTTTTGCAAAAAAAAACATACTAATGGCGCACTGTCCCACAGTGCGCCATTACTAGTTTAAACTAGTAATGGCGCACGGTGGAACAGTGCGCCATTAGTAGTTTTGCAAAAAAGGGAATAAAAATATAATAAAAAAACAACATTAGTGGCGCACTTTCCGGCAGGTGCGCCATTACTAGTTACAACTAGTAATGGTGCACTGTGTCTGGATGCGTCATTAGTATGTTTGGACAGGCGCACTAGTTAATTTTTTTTTTGATACTAATGGCGCACCCTGGGCCAGGTGCGCCATTAGTAGTTTCAACTCTAATGGCGTACCAGAAGGTGGTGCGCCATTAGTATATACTAATGGCGCACCGCTTGTCTGGTGCGCCATTAGTGTCAATCCCATCTATAGCCCTTTTTCTAGTAGTGATGGGATCACATCATTAGGAGAATGATGTGATTGACATGACCCATTCCATTAGCTTAGCACCCGATCGTTTAGTATGTTACTATTGCTTTCTTCATGACTTATACATGTTCCTATGACTATGAGATTTTGAAACCCCCGTTTATCGGAGGAACACTTTGTGTGCTACCAAACGTCACAACATAACTGGGTGATTATAAAGGAGCTCTACAGGTGTCTCCAAAGGTGAATGTTGGGTTGGCGTATTTCGAGATTAGGATTTGTCACTCCGATTGTCGGAGATGTATCTCTGGGCCCTCTCGGTAATGCACATCACATAAGCCTTGCAAGCATTACAACTAATGAGTTAGTTGCAAGATGATGTATTACGAAACGAGTAAAGAGACTTGCCGGTAACGAGATTGAACTAGGTATTGAGATACCGACGATCGAATCTCGGGCAAGTAACATACCGATGACAGAGGGAACAACGTATGTTGTTATGCGTCTGACCGATAAAGATCTTCGTAGAATATGTAGGAGCCAATATGAGCATCCAGGTTCCGCTATTGGTTATTCACCGAAGACGTGTGTCGGTCATGTCTACATTGTTCTCGAACCGATAGGGTCCGCACGCTTAAGGTTTCGATGACAGTTATATTATGAGTTTATGAGTTTTGATGTACCGAAGTTAGTTCGGAGTCCCGGATGTGATCACGGACATGACGAGGAGTCTCGAAATGGTCGAGACATAAAGATTGATATATTGGACGACTATATTCGGACACCGGAAGTGTTCCGGGTGATTTCGGAGAAAACCGGAGAGCCGGAGGGTTACTGGAACCCCCCCGGGAGAAGTAATGGGCCATATGGGCCTTAGTGGAGAGAGAGGGGCATCCAAACGTGGGCCACGCACCTCCTCCCCCTGGTCCGAATTGGACTAGGAGAGGGGGGGCGGCGCCCCCCTTTCCTTCTCCCTCCCCACTTCTTTCCCCCTCCTAGTAGGAGTCCTACTCCTACTAGGAGGAGGACTCCTCCTTGGCGCGCCATAGGGGCCGGCCGGCCTCCTCCCCTTGATCCTTTATATACGGGGGCAGGGGGCACCCCTAGACACACAAGTTGATCCACGTGATCATATTCTTAGCCGTGTGCGGTGCCCCCTTCCACCATAATCCTCGATAATATTGTAGCGGTGCTTAGGCGAAGCCTTGCGACGGTAGTACATCAAGATCGTCACCACGCCGTCATGCTGACGGAACTGTTCTCCGACACTTTGCTGGATCGGAGTCCGGGGATCGTCATCGAGCTGAACGTGTGCTAAAACACGGAGGTGCCGTAGTTCCGGTGCTTGATCGGTCGGGCCATGAAGACGTACGACTACATCAACCGCGTTGTGCTAACGCTTCCGCTGTCGGTCTACAAGGGTATGTAGATCACACTCTCCCCTCTCGTTGCTATGCATCACCATGATCTTGCGTGTGCGTAGGATTTTTTTTGAAATTACTACGTTCCCTAACAGTGGTATCCGAGCCTAGGTTTTATGTGTTGGTGTTATATGCACGAGTAGAACACAAGTGAGTTGTGGGCGATATAAGTCATACTGCTTACCAGCATGTCATACTTTGGTTCGGCGGTATTGTTGGACGAAGCGGCCCAGACCGACATTACGCGTACGCTTATGCGAGACCGGTTCTCCCGACGTGCTTTGCACAAAGGTGGCTAGCGGGTGACAGTTTCTCCAACTTTAGTTGAACCGAGTGTGGCTACGCCCGGTCCTTGCGAAGGTTAAAACAGCACCAACTTGACAAACTATCATTGTGGTTTTAATGCGTAGGTAAGATTGGTTCTTGCTTAAGCCCGTAGCAGCCACGTAAAACTTGCAACAACAAAGTAGAGGACGTCTAACTTGTTTTTGCAGGGCATGTTGGGATGTGATATGGTCAAGACATGATGCTAAATTTTATTGTATGAGATGATCATGTTTTGTAATCAAGTTATCGGCAACTGGCAGGAGCCATATGGTTGTCACTTTATTGTATGCAATGCAATTGCGCTGTAATGCTTTACTTTATCACTAAGCGGTAGCGATAGTCGTGGAAGCATAAGATTGGCGAGACGACAACGATGCTATGATGGTGATCAAGGTGTCGCGCCAGTGACGATGGTGATCACGACGGTGCTTCGAAGATGGAGATCACAAGCACAAGATGATGATGGCCATATCATATCACTTATATTTATTGCATGTGATGTTTATCTTTTATGCATCTTATCTTGCTTTGATTGACGGTAGCATTTTAAGATGATCTCTCACTAATTATCAGGAAGTGTTCTCTCTGAGTATGCACCGTTGTGAAAGTTCTTCATGCTGAGACACCACATGATGATCGGATGTGATAGGCTCTACGTTCAAATACAACGGGTGCAAAACAGTTGCACACACAAAATACTCAGGTTATACTTGACGAGCCAAGCATATACAGATATGGCCTCGGAACACAGAGACCGAAAGGTCGAGCATGAATCATATAGTAGATATGATCAACATAGCGATGTTCACCAATGAAACTACTCCATCTCACGTGATGATCGGACATGGTTTAGTTGATTTGGATCACGTAATCACTTAGAGGATTAGAGGGATGTCTATCTAAGTCGGAGTTCCTTAGTAATATGATTAATTGAACCTAAATTTATCATGAACTTAGTACCTGATAGTATCTTGCTTGTTTATGTTTGATTGTAGATAGATGGCCCGTGCTGTTGTTCCGTTGAATTTTAATGCGTTCCTTGAGAAAGCAAAGTTGAAAGATGATGGTAGCAATTACACGGACTAGGTCCATAACTTGAGGATTATCCTCATTGCTGCACAGAAGAATTACATCCTGGAAGCACCGCTGGGTGCCAGGCCTGCTGCTGGAGCAACACCAGATGTTATGAACGTCTGGCAGAGCAAAGCTGATGACTACTCGATAGTTCAGTGTGCCATGCTTTATGGCTTAGAATCGGGACTTCAACGACATTTTGAACGTCATGGAGCATATGAGATGTTCTAGGAGTTGAAGTTAATATTTCAAGCAAATGTCCGGATTGAGAGATATGAAGTCTCCAATAAGTTCTATAGCTGCAAGATGGAGGAGAACAGTTCTGTCAGTGAGCATATACTCAAAATGTCTGGGTATAATAATCACTTGATTCAATTGGGAGTTAATCTTCCAGATGATTGCGTCATTGACAGAATTCTCCAATCACTGCCACCAAGCTACAAGAGCTTCGTGATGAACTATAATATGCAAGGGATGAATAAAACTATTCCTGAGCTCTTCGCAATGCTGAAAGCTGCGGAGGTAGAAATCAAGAAGGAGCATCAAGTGTTGATGGTCAACAAGACCACTAGTTTCAAGAAAAAGGGCAAAGGGAAGAAGAAGGGGAACTTCAAAAAGAACACCAAGCAAGTTGCTACTCAAGAGAAGAAACCCAAACCTGGACCTAAGCCTGAAACTGAGTGCTTCTACTGCAAGCAGACTGGTCACCGGAAGCCGAACTACCCCAAGTATTTGGCGGATAAGAAGGATGGCAAGGTGAACAAAGGTATATGTGATATACATGTTATTGATGTGTACCTTACTAATGCTCGCAGTAGCACCTGGGTATTTGATACTGGTTCTGTTGCTAATATTTGCAACTCGAAACAGGGACTATGGATTAAGCGAAGATTGGCTAAGGACGAGGTGACGATGCGCGTGGGAAATGGTTCCAAAGTCGATGTGATCGCAGTCGGCACGCTACCTCTACATCTACCTTCGGGATTAGTATTAGACCTAAATAATTGTTATTTAGTGCCAGTGTTAAGCATGAACATTATATCTGGATCTTGTTTGATGCGAGACGGTTATTCATTTAAATCAGAGAATAATGGTTGTTCTATTTATATGAGTAATATCTTTTATGGTCATGCCCCCTTAAAGAGTGGTCTATTCTTATTAAATCTCGATAGTAGTGACACACATATTCATAATGTTGAAGCCAAAAGATGCAGAGTTGATAATGATAGTGCAACTTATTTGTGGCACTGCCGTTTGGGTCATATCGGTGTAAAGCACATGAAGAAACTCCATACTGATGGGCTTTTGGAACCACTTGATTATGAATCACTTGGTACTTGCGAACCGTGCCTTATGGGTAAGATGACAAAAACACCGTTCTCCGGTACTATGGAGAGAGCAACAGATTTGTTGGAAATCATACATACAGATGTATGTGGTCCAATGAATGTTGAGGCTTGTGGCGGATATCGTTATTTTCTCACCTTCATAGATGACTTAAGCAGATATGGGTATATCTACTTAATGAAGCATAAGTCTGAAACATTTGAAAAGTTCAAAGAATTTCAGAGTGAAGTTGAAAATCATCGTAACAAGAAAAGAAAATTCCTACGATCTGATCGTGGAGGAGAATATTTGAGTTACAAGTTTGGTGTACATTTGAAACAATGTGGAATAGTTTTGCAACTCATGCCACCCGGAACACCACAGCGTAATGGTGTGTCCGAACGTCGTAATCATACTTTACTAGATATGGTGCGATCTATGATGTCTCTTACTGATTTACCGCTATCGTTTTGGGGATATGCTCTAGAGACGGCCGCATTCACGTTAAATAGGGCACCATCAAAATCCGTTGAGATGACGCCTTATGAACTGTGGTTTGGCAAGAAACCAAAGTTGTCGTTTCTGAAAGTTTGGGGCTGCGATGCTTATGTGAAAAAGCTTCAACCTGATAAGCTCGAACCCAAATCGGAGAAATGTGTCTTCATAGGATATCCAAAGGAAACTATTGGATACACCTTCTATCACAGATCCGAAGGCAAGACTTTTGTTGCTAAATTCGGAAACTTTCTAGAGAAGGAGTTTCTCTCGAAAGAAGTGAGTGGGAGGAAAGTAGAACTTGACGAGGTAACTGTACCTGTTCTCCTATTGGAAAGTAGTACATCATAGAAACCAGTTTCTGTGACACCTACACCAATTAGTGAGGAAGCTAATGATAATGATCATGAAACTTCAGAACAAGATACTACGGAACCCCGTAGATCAACCAGAGTAAGATCCGCGCCAGAGTGGTACGGTAATCCTATTCTGGAAGTCATGCTACTAGATCATGATGAACCTACGAACTATGAAGAGCGATGGTGAGCCCAAATTCTGCAAAATGGCTTGAAGCCATTAAATCTGAGATGGGATCCATGTATGAGAACAAAGTATGGACTTTGGTTGACTTGCCCAATGATCGGCAAGCAATTGAGAATAAATGGATCTTCAAGAATAAGACTGACGCTGACGGTAATGTTACTGTCTACAAAGCTCGACTTGTCGCAAAAGGTTTTCGGCAAGTTCAAGGGATTGACTATGATGAGACCTTCTCACCCATAGCGATGCTTAACTCTGTCCGAATCATGTTAGCAATTGCCGCATTTTATGATTATGAAATTTGGCAAATGGATGTCAAAACTGCATTCCTGAATGGATTTTTGCAAGAAGAGTTGTATATGATGCAGCCGGAAGGTTTTGTCGATCCAAAGGGAGCTAACAAAGTGTGCAAGCTCCAGCGATCCATTTATGGACTGGTGCAAGCCTCTCGGAGTTGGGATAAACGCTTTGATAGTGTGATCAAAGCATTTGGTTTTATACAGACTTTTGGAGAAGCCTGTATTTACAAGAAAGTGAGTGGGAGCTCTGTAGCATTTCTGATATTATATGTAGATGACATATTACTAATCGGAAATGATATAGAATTTCTGTATAGCATAAAGGGATAGTTGAATAAGAGTTTTTCAATGAAAGACCTCGGTGAAGCTGCTTACATATTGGGCATTAAGATCTATAGAGATAGATCAAGACGCTTAATTGGACTTTCACAAAGCACATACCTTGACAAAGTTTTGAAAAAGTTCAAAATGGATCAAGCAAAGAAAGGATTCTTGCCTGTGTTACAAGGTGTGAAATTGAGTAAGACTCAAAGTCCGACCAATGCAGAAGATAGAGAGAAAATGAAAGATGTTCCCTATGCTTCAGCCATAGGCTCTATCATGTATGCAATGCTGTGTACCAGACCTGATGTGTGTCTTGCTATAATTCTAGCAGGGAGGTACCAAAGTAATCTAGGAGTGGATCACTGGACAGCGGTCAAGAACATCCTGAAATACCTGAAAAGGACTAAGGATATGTTTCTCATATATGGAGGTGACAAAGAGCTCATCGTAAATGGTTACGTTGATGCAAGCTTTGACACTGATCCGGACGATTCTAAATCGCAAACCAGATACGTGTTTACATTAAACGGTGGAGCTGTTAGTTGGTGCAGTTCTAAACAAAGCGTTGTGGCGGGATCTACATGTGAAGCGGAGTACATAGCTGCTTCGGAAGCAGCAACGAAGGAGTCTGGATGAAGGAGTTCATATCCGATCTAGGTGTCATACCTAGTGCATCGGGTCCAATGAAAATCTTTTGTGACAATACTGGTGCAATTGCCTTGGCAAAGGAATCCAGATTTCACAAGAGAACCAAGCACATCAAGAGAGGCTTCAATTCCATCCGGGATCTAGTCCAGGTGGGAGACATAGAGATTTGCAAGATACATACGGATCTGAATGTAGCAGACCCGTTGACTAAGCCTCTTCCACGAGCAAAACATGATCAGCACCAAAGCTCCATGGGTGTTAGAATCATTACTGTATAATCTAGATTATTGACTCTAGTGCAAGTGGGAGACTGAAGGAAATATGCCCTAGAGGCAATAATAATGTTATTATTTTATTTCCTTATATCATGATAATGTTTATTATTCATGCTAGAATTGTATTATCCGGAAACATAATACTTGTGTGAATACATAGACAAACCAAACGTCACTAGTATGCCTCTACTTGACTAGCTCGTTAATCGAAGATGGTTATGTTTCCTAACCATAGACATGTGTTGTCATTTGATTAATGGGATCACATCATTAGGATAATGATGTGATTGACATGACCCATTCCATTAGCTTAGCACCCGATCGTTTAGTATGTTGCTATTGCTTTCTTCATGACTTATACATGTTCCTATGACTATGAGATTATGCAACCCCCGTTTACCGGAGGAACACTTTGTGTGCTACCAAACGTCACAACGTAACTGGGTGATTATAAAGGAGCTCTACAGGTGTCTCCAAAGGTACATGTTGGGTTGGCGTATTTCGAGATTAGGATTTGTCACTCCGATTGTCGGAGAGGTATCTCTGGGCCCTCTCGGTAATGCACATCACATAAGCCTTGCAAGCATTACAACTAATGAGTTAGTTGCAAGATGATGTATTACGAAACGAGTAAAGAGACTTGCCGGTAACGAGGTTGAACTAGGTATTGAGATACCGACGATTGAATCTCGGGCAACTAACATAACAATGACAAAGGGAACAACGTATGTTGTTATGCGGTCTGACCGATAAAGATCTTCGTAGAATATGTAGGAGCCAATATGAGCATCCAGGTTCCGCTATTGGTTATTGACCGGAGACGTGTCTCGGTCATGTCTACATTGTTCTCGAACCCGTAGGGTCCGCACGCTTAAGGTTTCGATGACAATTATATTATGAGTTTATGAGTTTTGATGTACCGAAGTTAGTTAGGAGTCCCGGATGTGATCACGGACATGATGAGGAGTCTCAAAATGGTCGAGACATAAAGATTGATATATTGGACGGCTATATTCAGACACATGAAGTGTTCCGGGTGATTTCGGAGAAAACCGGAGAGCCGGAGGGTTACCGGAACCCCCCCGGGAGATGTAATGGGCCATATGGGCCTTAGTGGAGAGAGAGGGGCAGCCAAAGGTGGGCCGCGCGCCTCCTCCCCCTGGTCCGAATTGGACTAGGAGAGGGGGGGCGTCGCCCCCCTTTCCTTCTCCCTCCCCACTTCTTTCCCCCTCCTAGTAGGAGTCCTACTCCTACTAGGAGGAGGACTCCTTGGCGCGCCATAGGGGCCGGCCGGCCTCCTCCCCTTGATCCTTTATATACGGGGGTAGGGGGCACCCCTAGACACACAAGTTGATCCACATGATCATATTCTTAGCCGTGTGCAGTGCCCCCTTCCACCATAATCCTCGATAATATTGTAGCGGTGCTTAGGCGAAGCCCTGCGACGGTAGTACATCAAGATCGTCACCACGCCATCATGCTGACGGAACTCTTCCCCGACACTTTGCTGGATTGGAGTCCGTGGATCGTCATCAAGCTGAACGTGTGCTAAAACTCGGAGGTGCCGTAGTTTCGGTGCTTGATCGGTCGGGCCATGAAGACGTACGACTACATCAACCGCGTTGTGCTAACGCTTCCGCTGTCGGTCTACAAGGGTACATAGATCACACTCTCCCCTCTCGTTGCTATGCATCACCATGATCTTGCGTGTGCGTAGGATTTTTTTCGAAATTACTACGTTCCCTAACAACTAACACATATTTATTTGTTACTATTAAATACCCCTGTAACACATTTTGGGGCCTTATATAGGCCCAGTTCTTTTGGTCGTTTCTCCCAGAATCTTGAGAATCGACCATCCACCCAGCTTCTCCCAGAATCTTGAACCCATATATTTTTTACAATCCTAGCTAGTTAGGATGTAAACAGCTAGGATTGTCAAAAAAATATGAGTTCAAGATTCTGAGAGAAGCTAGGTGGAGGGTCGATTATCCAGATTTTGGGAGAATCGGCCAAAAGAACTGGGCCATAGTATGTGTTACTATCTTCCATCCAACACAAAATGAGATGTTACTGGAAATTATCTTGTCACACATTTTTGTATGTGTTACATGATTGTGTTACTTAAAGTCTGTTTTGTTGTAGTGCCATTGGGCCGTTTGCAGCCCATGTTATCTTTCGGCCTTCTCAGGGCCCATCTATTCTTGGGCTCATTTCCAGCATTCGGTTACCTACGACCCGTTACTGCCATTTTCTGCTTGTGGGCCAAATTCAGCCCGTGGTTACAGTCGGCCCGTTTGTGGCCCGTTAATACGTTGGGCTGTTTTCATAGCGTCATCAAATACGGCCTATTAACGACCGCCCGTTATGGTCGGCCCATGAACGGACGACTCCAACTCTAGCCCGTTTACGGCCATAGTGCGGTCTGTTTTTGGCCCATGTTTGGCCAATCGATCATACGGCCCGTATAAGGCCCATTGATGATACGTCCCGTAGAAGGCCCATTGTTTCTACGTCCCGTAGAAGGCCCATTGTTTCTACGGCCCATAGAAGGCCCATTGTTTCTACGGACCATAGAAGGCCCATTGTTTCTACGGCCCGTAGGAGGCCCAGTGTCACTACAGTAAATATAGGTTTAGACCTGCTAATGGCCCAAGATGATTATAGGCCCACGTTTTGGCCCATATGAGTAACGGGACGGCCTGAAGACCTAGAACACTGAGATCCACTGAACCTTCCGGCCTAAATTACAACATACCGACCAAAGAATAAACCTATACTATACAATAAAGAAATTACGACATATTACATCCACTGGGAATCAAAGTTCGCTACCAGTGATAATAAAGCACAACATGACCGCAGATTACATACACTGGGTATCAAAGGTCGCCACCAGTGCATATAAACACGTCGGCAAAAGAATATACAAAATTGAGAGCACTTCAGAAGGCAATAGACCTGGCAAGGTCGGGCCCCACAAGCAGCCGAACAAGCTGATGAGACTTTAGTTGTGTCAACGGTAGATGCTTCATCCCTAGCTGTATGGCACCATAGTGTGCAAGGCAGTCCCCTGACATCTTCATTACATCTTTGACTTCAAGTCGGAGCTGAGCTGAAGCAAGCCTTTCCACTTTAAGTTGATACTGAAGAAGTCGAACTGATTGAGGCTGTGACTGCATAGAGGTTGTCTCACACCTGGTGGTGAGTAGCTTCAACTCACTGTCTTCATCAAGACAGGACCTTGGGGGCCATCTCGTTGTCCTCAAGATGGTTTGGCTCAATATCTTTCCTAAAGTTCTGCCTGGCATAAGAGATATGACTCTGAAAGAGAAATAAGGAGACACGTACAGGTTTCACAATTATATAAGCAAATAAATGGATCTATTCTGCATAAGGAACATGTTTTTTACAACTACAATTTAAAACTGGTAGTTGTTGCAAACATCCAATCAGATATAAATAGCAGTGGAGGAAATGATGCCTATCCAAATCTATACTAGAACAAAGTTTGAAGGCTTGAGAGGGATGAACTTTCATTACATGTTAACACGGGCTGGACAAAGCCCTTCTCCATGTTGATGGAAGGATAATTCAATAAATTCCCCAAAGAAAATTCTTTATAAGCATTGCCATTATTCTACATTTTGCAAAGAGTAAATATAGATCAAATAATATTGGAAGAAATAGAGGATAATGAAGCTCGGGTGCAGACTGGTGATACATAATCAAATATCAATTAATCAAGTATAGTGTTGTAACACCCTTGATGCGACTATATCTCCCACGTGTCGAGGCACGACTTAGAGGCATAATCGCATTGAAGGCATATGTCGCAAGTTAGGCAATCTTCACAACATCCCATGTAATATAAATCATAAAGAGGAGATAACATAGTTGGCTTACACTCGCCATGTCAATCAAGTACATAAATAACATTACATCATCCAAACACTCATGGCCCGACTACGGCGCCAAAATAAAAGAGAACCCAACATGCGACAACGGTCCCGTTCACCCCCAACTGGGCACCACTACTGATCATCGGGAAAGGAAAAATAGTAACGTTGAGAGTCTTTGTCGAACTCCCACTTGAGCTCAAACGCGTCTCCTGGAGCGGAATCATCAGGCCCTGCATCTGGTGTAATAGTAATCTGTGAGCCACAGGGACTCAGCAATCTCGCACCCTCGCGATCAAGACTATTTAAGCTTAAAGGTATGACAGGGTAAAAATATGTGGAGCTGCAGCAAGCGACTAGCAAATATGGTGGCTAACTTATTCGCAAAAGAGAGCGAGAAGAGGAGGCAAAGCACAAGCGAGAAACTAGAGAGCAACCTGCGCAAACATTACTCCAACACCGTGTCCGCTTCCTGGACTCCGCCGAGAAGAGGCCATCACGGTAACACACTCAGTTGATTCATTTTAATTAAGTTAAGGTTCAAGTTATCTACAACCGGACATTAACAAATTCCCATCCGCCCATAACCGCGGGCACGACTTTCGAAAGTTCAAATCCCTGCAGGGGAGTCCCAACTTAGCCCATGACAAGCTCTCACAGTCAACGAAGGAATAGACCTCCTCCCAAGATGTTCCGATCAGACTCGGTATCTCGGTTCTTCAAGACACTTCGACAGGTTAAAACAAGACCAGCAACACCGCCCGAATGTGCCGACAAATCCCGATAGGAGCTGCACATATCTCGTTCTCAGGGCACACTCAGATAGGTCAAGCTACGAGTAAAACCAACCCTCAAGTTTCCCCGAGGTGGCTCCGCAGGCTGCCCGGTTCGGACCAACACTCAGAGGGAGCACTGGCCCGGGGGGGGGATTTAAAATAAGATGACCCTTGGGCTCCGGTAACCCAAGGGAAAAAGGCTTGGTGGCGAATGGTAAAACCAAGGTTGGGCATTGCTGGAAAAGCTTTAATCAAGGCGAACTATCAAGGGGTTCCCATTATAACCCAACCGCGTAAGGAACGCAAAATCCGGGAACATAACACCGATATGACGGAAACTAGGGCGGCAAGAGTGGAACAAAACACTAGGCGAGAGGCCGAGTGTCACGACCGGTTTTCCAATAAAAATATTTATTGAGAAACCAATCTTTTGAGTCCAGTATGAGAGAAATCCTCCTCACTGGTAGACAAATTCTTGATACAATAAGCCAGTAGCATAAAATATATTACAGGGTCGAACTACGGTTGCTCAACCAAATTATTACAAGCACGCCAATAAATATACATAATGGCGGACATGACACAGTGGTGTGGAGGCATACTACTGACTCGAGGATAGGGCGGTGGTGGAGAAACACAGCGGGGAGAGAGATACAAGTCTCTAAAACTGTCATCTCATCGAGCGTCGAGGTGAGGCTCGATGAATTTATTTGGTAGCGGAAGCGGATATAATACAGTGACCAAATCCAGGGTCGTACGAGACTGACTGGGACTCCTCTAGGCGTCGGACTCGCTATCAAATTCTTCATCCATGAGATCGCCTTCGTCAGCATCTGGCCAAATCAACAAGCCAGTGAGTACTTTGAAAGTACTCGCAAGACAGTTCGGACGTAAGATATAACAAATGCATGCATGAATGCGTCATGATTAATTCACCAATGTACATTCAAAAATTAGCATAACGAGGTAAGTAAAAGGGAAACGGCGGTAGTCCGCCTGAAATCCCACAAAACATAAATGAAGACCGATCGGGTGTCTGAAGCGACGCCTCGAAAGGTGAACAAATAAATATAAGGAAATGATGCCACAGTCGGGCGTCTTAGCGACACCACATAAAGGGCTTTAAAAGAAATGCCACAGTCGGACGTCGGGGCGACATCACAGAAAGGGCTTTAAAAGAAATACCACAGTCGGGCGTCTTAGCGACACCACATAAAGGGCTTTAAAAGAAATGCCACAGTCGGACGTCGGGGCGACATCACAGAAAGGGCTTTAAAAGAAATACCACAGTCGGGCGTCTTAGCGACACCACATAAAGGGCTTTAAAAGAAATGCCACAGTCGGACGTCGGGGCGACATCACAGAAAGGGCTTTAAAAGAAATACCACAGTCGGGCGTCTTAGCGACACCACATAAAGGGCTTTAAAAGAAATGCCACAGTCGGACGTCGGGGCGACATCACAGAAAGGGCTTTAAAAGAGATGCCACAGTCGGGCGTCTTAGCGACACCACATAAAGGGCTTTTATTCACAAGGAAATAATGCTCATAATAAATATTCAATTCATGAGAATAAACGGGTTAGTCCATCCACAGGAATAATCATTTAACCGGACTTAGCACTCATGCGGTTCACCGGAGTCTCTGTCATCAAAACTGACATTTGGTCAAGATAAGTTAATATCGAACTTGGACATGGAATAGATGATTCGAAGGAATATATGACTCTGCAGAGTTTGTACAAAATTTTTCCCACAGCCAACGGATTTCCGTAGTCACGAAGGACTAGTTCCGTTTACGGTATTTCGGAAGAAAACACAGCTAACCAGTACACACCCATCCTACCTCTCGATGCTAGGAATCACCCTAGACATCGTCCAAGAAAAACTTTTGAGACGGGGAGATCACAATCTCGAATAGCATGGGATCAAATTTATATACGCGCGCTCTAAGGGGTGCCCCCCTCTCGGTCCCAACCGGAAACACCCATGCCCCCTGACCGGATGACTGGCTTTAATCCAGGGCCATGGAACCATCATCACGGCCTCTCCTTTTTGGTGTGTACCAGGAAAGCGGTTTACAACTTACTAAGCCATATTCCTTGCGGAAAACATGTGGTAGTACAAGGAAGGAAGAATGGAAGGAACTGGAATGATACGAGTTGACATTGAAGTCACATAGTCTGGCATAAGCCTGGCATGCTACAACACTGCCATCTTACCCATCCTCATGCCAACACATGGCCATGCATACTCACATCCATCCACTCATGGATTTTCGAAACTCACTTGCCTCATCGTCTCAGGTAACAGGACATTCGTCGGTATGTTCATCAACATGCCATAAACTACTTAATGCAAACATGCCAAAACAATCATCATATCAAAAGTTCAAACATGCTTGCCTGGTTCGGAGTAGTCGGAGCCTAGCTCGGTGAAGTTCGCGGCTCCGTCACCTCCTTCGGTATCTACGGTATAAAGAAAATATATGCGCTATCGTAAATACCAAGAGGTGCACAAAAAGTATTCCAAATATTTTTCAAATAAATCTGATAAAAAACTAGACAAAATTTTAAAGAGGACAGAAAAAGAATCAATCAAAAATACTTTTCTGTTTAAAAGTTATAAAGGTTTTTGTCCAGGGACTCATCTGTAATGAAACAGAAGATTTCCAGGGGCTAGCTTATAAAAACAGAAAACGTTCCAGTCTTGAATACGCCAGCCCAGAGGGGAAAGCGTATTTTGCCCGAAGGCGTTTTCAGAAAACGATTCGTTTAAAAGGATCTGAGAGGCTGACGGGCGGGTCCCACTCGTCAGGTTTAAACTTTCAAACGGGGGACGAAGCTCGTCGGCGCCCGAGAGCCGCGGTGGTCGCCGGCGGCGATCCACGGCGAGGCAGGAAGATCGGAGGGTACCTCCGTGTTCAGGGCGCCCTTCCGCGTCGGTTGGTGGTGGTGGTGGCGGTCGGCGAGCACCACGTCGACGGCGAGCCTTGCTCCGGCGGACGGCGGTTCGGGTGGTCGAGGGTCTCGTCGGATGGAGCTGCGAAGGCCAAATTGAGGAGGGGGTTAGACTTCTGGTAGCTAGAGGGGGTAACTGACGGGGTTTGGGCGCCGGCGACGGCCTCACCGGAGCGAATCGAGGTGGAGGCCGAGGCGGAACGGGGCGGCCGGAGTCGGGGGAGGAGACCTCCTCGAGGTCCTCCTGGTGGCTTGGCAGGGTCTTGGAGAGGTGCAGTGAGGGTGTGGGGGTCGTGAGCGAGCTCGGGGTCCTTTTTATAGGCGATCCGAGGCGGTGGCCGTGAACGGGGATCTCCGGTGAAGGTTACGGCGGCGCAGTGCTTTGGTCGGGGAGGTTTAGGGGTCGAGCGCCGTCGTGGGGGTTCACTGGGTCCGTTTGGGTGCTAAACTAGCCGGGATTTGGGTGTTTAGGGCGAGCTCGACGGAACGGGGGTGGCGCGGCCCGTCGGCGGCAGGGAGCACGTTCCGTGCTTGCCGGGCCACGGCGACGGTGCCACGGGCGTGCGTTGGCATGGCAGGGACACGCGGAGAGCCAGGGGGCGTTGGGCGGCGCCGGGTGGCGTGGCGAGCGGGCTCGGGCCCTCGCTGGCCGCCACGGAAGGTGCAGCCACCGCAGAAGCTTCCAACGCCGGCGAGGCTCGTCGCTACCGACGCCAGGAATCGGCCAAGCGTGCGTGCGGGGTGCTGGTCAAGGGGAAGAGGCTGCGTGCAACGCGCCAGGGCGCACTGTGGCCGCGTGACCGAGTCTGACGAAGGAAAAACGACACTGAATTTCTGAACTTAACTGAAGATGAACAGAACAGTGCATGCAAGGTGTTCGACAGAATGATCTAGGCATCTAGGGATTTTTCCTTGAGCTGAAACTTGGTGGAGTGGCTACTCATTGCTCCAGTAGGCTGCCTGAATTTTGGTGGAATTTTAGAAGAAGTGTAGATATGAATTTCACCAAATTTGGCAAATCTGGTCCAAACTTGCAGAGACTGAAATTTGAAAAATTTGAAAAGAGGAGGAGTGGATCAAGATGGTTCTGGGTTGTGGGTACAAAGGACCATCCAGGAGAGTTGGTTTGAGGTCAAAACTCAAATGCAAAAGGGTACTTGCTTTGAAAATCTCTCAGGCTCCAAATAATTTGCAGAAAAGATTTGAGGGGAAAGAAAATTAGAATAAAATCCAAAACTTGCTTGGATTAGTTGGGACAGAGAACTTAGGTTGATTACAAGGAGGAGGGGAGGTTTTGGAGGGGTTTTACCACATGGGCAAAATACAAAGTCATGGGTGGTTTCCAAGATATGAAAATCCCAAATTTTCATAGAGTTTCTTTTTAAAAGAAAAAAAATTAAACTCCCAAAATAATTTGAGAGGGAACCAACAGAGAAGAAGTTTCAAAAGATCAAACACCATAGTTTGAAGAAAAATAAAATCCTTGCCAAAGCAAAGGAAGTTTTTAAGAGGAAGGTTTTCTGGAAAATTTTAAATGGCCTCTTTTCAAAAACCACAAAGTTTTTGCTGAAAACCAAATAAAAATTTTGGAGTGTCACAACACCTACCCCCTTAGGAAAAATCTCGTCCCCGAGATTCCAGCTGATCCTTAAATAAGTATGGATGTTCTGTCCGAAGAAAATCCTCTCTTTCCCAAGTTGCTTCGCTTTCGGTGTGGTTGCTCCACTGAACTCTGAAAAACTTGATGGTCTTCTGTCGGGTTCTCCTTTCAGACTCCTCTAATATTTTTACTGGGCGTTCCCGATAAGTGAGGTCTGGCTGCACGTCAATGTTCTCATGGAATACTTGTTTCTCTGGTTTGCTTACGCACTTCCTTAATTGAGAGACGTGGAACACGTCGTGAATGTCGGACAAGTCTTCGGGTAAGTCTAGCTGGTAGGCTACAGTGCCTCTTCGTGCCACTATGCAGAATGGTCCAATGAATCTTGGTGCTAACTTTCCTTTAATCTTAAACCGTTGCAGTCCCCTCATAGGTGATACTCGTAGGTACACAAATTCACCGGGTTCAAAATTGACCCCACGATGTTTCTGATCGTAATAACTCTTCTGTCGGCTTTGAGCGGTCTTGAGTCGGTCCCTGATTAGCTTGACTTTTTCCTCGGCTTCTTTGAGCACGTCTGGGCCGAAGATACGGCTGTCTCCGGTCTCTGACCAATTTAGCGGGGTACGACATCTCCGTCCGTATAGGGCTTCAAAAGGTGCCATTTGCAGGCTGGCCTGGTAACTGTTGTTGTATGCGAACTCGGCATATGGCAGGCTTTCTTCCCAACTGGTTCCATAGGTGAGGACACATGCTCTCAGCATGTCTTCTAAAATTTGGTTTACGCGTTCAGTCTGTCCATCAGTCTGGGGATGATAGGCTGTGCTGAAGGCCAATTGAGTTCCCAGAGCCTGTTGTAAATGATCCCAGAATCTCGAGACAAATTGAGTGCCTCTGTCGGATATTATAGTCTTCGGGACTCCATGCAGACAAACTATACGGGAGAGATAAATCCTGGCAAGCTTCTGAGTGTTGTAGGTTGTCTTCACTGGAATGAAATGTGCCACCTTGGTTAATCTATCGGTGATGACCCATATGGCATCATTCCCGTGTCGTGACCGAGGTAGTCCGACAATAAAATCCATCCCTATTTCATCCCATTTCCACTCAGGTATTTTGTTTGGTTGCAGTAGTCCGGCTGGTTTTTGATGCTCAACTTTTATGCGTTGACAAGAATCGCAACATGCAACGAATGTGGCTATGTCCCTCTTCATACCGTGCCACCAAAATCTTTCCTGAATATCCTTATACATTTTGGTTCCTCCAGGGTGGATTGAATATGGAGTGGTGTGTGCTTCAGCTAGGATTTGCTGTCTGAGGTCCTCTATGTTTGGCACGCAGAGTCTGTCCCCGTACCATAATATTCCATCATCGCCTATGACAAATTCCGAGGCCTTGCCCATACTCACCTTTCTTTTAATTCCTTCAATGCTGGGGTGACCAGGCTGAGCTTCTTTAATTCTCTCCACAAGGTCGGGCTTTATTTCCAAGTTTGATATGGTGCCTCCCGCGATCATTAACAAGTTGAGTTTGGCAAATTCTTGTTGGAATTCAGGTCTCAAACTTTGCAGACTGTTTTCGTCGGAGCTGGGGTTTCGACTAAGAGCATCGGCCACTACATTTGCTTTCCCTGGATGATAGTGGATACCGACATCATAATCCTTTACCAATTCCAACCAGCGTCGTTGCCGTAAGTTTAGTTCTGGCTGTGTGAAAATATATTTGAGACTTTTATGGTCCGTGTATATTTCACATCGATTCCCAAGTAAGAAATGCCTCCATTCCTTAAGTGCATGAATGACTGCTGCCATTTCTAAGTCATGAGTGGGATAATTTTCCTCATGCTTGCGGAGTTGTCGTGAAGCGTATGCGACAACCTTGCCTTCTTGCATCAACACGCACCCGAGACCTTTTCGGGATGCGTCACAATACACCTCAAAGTTTTTGTGTATGTCTGGCACAATTAATACCGGTGCTGTGGTTAATTTCTGTTTTAACTCTTGGAAACTTTTTTCGCAGGCTTCTGTCCATTCAAACTTCTTGTCCTTCTTGAGCAACTGCGTCATTGGCTTGGCTAGAGTGGAGAATCCTTCAATAAATCTGCGGTAGTATCCTGCCATTCCCAAGAAACTTCGTATGTCCGTTACGCTGGCTGGTGCCTTCCAGTCAAGTATGGCCCTAACTTTCTCCGGGTCCACTGCGATACCGTCTTGGGTCAGCACGTGACCTAGAAAGCCTACTTGTCTTAGCCAAAATTCGCACTTGCTGAACTTGGCATACAATTGATGTTTCCTGAGTTCTCCTAGCACAATCCTGAGATGTTCCGCGTGCTCTTCTGGTGTTTTGGAGTATATCAGAATATCATCGATAAATACCACAACGAACTTGTCCATAAACTTCATAAATACTTTGTTCATGAGGTGAACAAAATATGCGGGGGCGTTTGTTAATCCAAAAGGCATAACTGTGAACTCATATAGTCCATATCTGGAGGTGAAGGCTGTTTTGGGGATATCTTCTGTTCGCACTTTTAATTGATGGTATCCTGACCTTAAGTCAATCTTTGAGAATACCTTGGCCTGAGCGAGCTGATCAAATAAATCATTTATTCGTGGCATCGGGTATTTGTTCTTGACTGTGACCATGTTAAGTGCTCGGTAGTCTATGCACAATCTTAGTGTTCCATCCTTCTTTTTGGCAAATAAAATTGGTGATCCCCAAGGTGAGGAGCTGGCTCGAATGTATCCCTTGTCCAGTAATTCCTTTATTTGTTTCTTCAACTCGATCAACTCGGATGGTGCCATTCTGTATGGTTTCTTGTATATGGGGGTGGTTCCTGGTGCTAGCTCAATGCTGAATTCTATTTCTCGGTCTGGTGGCATGCCTGGTAGTTCTTCGGGAAATACGTCTGGAAATTCACATACTACTGGAACCTTGCTTAACTCAGAAACGTCCACCTTATTCAATCTCGGCTGCCGGGGTATTTTTCTTTCCTTGGCTGATACTTTTATTGTCTTCCCGTGGTGGTGCGTGAGAATTACGGTCCGGTTGAAACAGTCAATAAAACCTTTGTTGGTGGTTAACCAGTCCATCCCTAGGATGACATCCAGTCCTTTATTTTCCAACACAATAAGATTGGCGAAAAATTTCAATCCTTCGAACTCAATGACCACATTCTGACAGTAACTCTGAGTAACTTGCTGAATCCCAGGGGACTTGATGATCATGGATTTTTCCAAGGGAAACATCGAAAAATTATTTTGCAAAGCAAAACTTTTCGAAATGAATGAGTGAGAAGCTCCAGAATCAAACAAAACCGTTGCAGGTATTGTGTTGACAGGAAACGTACCGAGTACGATATCCGGAGCATTTTGTGCTTCTTCTTTGGTCACGTGGTTTAGATGACCCTTCCTGTGGTTGTTGTTGGGGTTGAAATTGTTGCGCTTGGGCGCTGAATTATTTCCACCATTGTTTGGCTTCGGGGTCGAGTTCCTTGGCTTGGGGCACTGTTTGGCGTAGTGCCCTTCTTCTCCACAAGCGTAGCAAGTAACGCCTGGGCGATATGTGAACTCTTTGTCCCTTGCATGGAAATTCTTGGTTGGGCGAGAGATGTTTGTTGTAGGTTTGTGTGTCCCACCTTTCTGAAAATCTGTCCTGCTTCGGTGGTTGCGTGCAAGAGTAGTCTGGTCTCTTTTTCGCTTACGTAAATCCTCCAAGCTACGTCTCTCATTTTCCAGAGTAATAGCTTTGTCCACTAGTGTCTTAAAATCTGGAAAAGTGTGAACTACCAGTTGGCATTTAAGCGCGGGCGCCAGACCGTCAAGGAATTTCTCCATCTTCTTGCTTTCAGTCATACGTTCTTCATTGGCATAGCGGGACAATAGAGTAAATTGACCGTTGTATTCTGACACTGTCATGTTCCTTTGTTTGAGGTCATCGAACTCTCTCTTCTTAATTTTCATAATACTCTTGGGAATGTGTGCACCACGGAAACCTTCCTTGAAATCATCCCAGGTTATATCATTTTCGTTGGGGTGCATGTGCAGAAAATTCTCCCACCATGATGCAGCTGCTCCTGTGAGATAGTGTGGAGCATATAGTACTTTCTCGAGATCTGAACATTTTGCAATAATTAATTTTCTCTCCATATCTCGAAGCCAATCCTCGGCTTCAAGAGGCTTGTCAGTATGAGAAAATGTTTGGGGACGGGTCTTCTGTAGCTCAGATAACTTGGAATGCTGCTGATACTGTCCATGGTGATTTCCCATGTTGATGACTTGGTTCATCATTTCCCGATGTTGTTGCTGACTCTGCTCATAAAGGCGGCACATTTGTGAAAGTGCCGATTCACTGCCCTGTTGGCTTGACTGTCCCTGAGTGAACTCGTTGCTGGGTTGTGTATCATAATTTTCCTCTGGTGGAGTTGGCATGGAGCGAGTCCAAGGACGAGACATTTTTCACTCTGGGGATATATTTGTAAAACCCATAAGAAAAGCGGAAAGAGTCGCAAAAACAAATCCATAAATGCATAAAGCTGGCAAATAAAATTAAATAACCAAGCTTACTTAAGAAAAACAAATCGACTTGCGCACGGAGAAGGACTGCTCATTACATATCTTACACGCGGGCGGTAATTATACAATACATCACTCAGGATATGCGTACATAATCCTGACATGTTATTTAGGCTAGTGCACTTCTCCAGATCCTACATGATGCGCAAACAGGCTACTTCTCACAACCTATGTACATATAAACATATCATACAAAGCGGTACATTACATGGCGGCTAAGCGTACTCAGGCGGAGATGTTGACGACCTCCTTTGCCCTGCCGAGGGCGAGGCGTAGCGAGGTTGGGGACTCGACTTCCTCCTCGCTAATAGGCTCCATACGTGTAGTGTTGCGCAGAGTGGACGGAGCGGGTGCCAGGGGCGGAACAACACGAACAGGAGTGGGCGCGAAGGGTGGTGCAGTGCGCGCTGGAGTGGGCGCAATGACTTGGTTGAATTCTTCGGTAGAAGGTAGGCGACGAGTAGGCGTATAAGATGCTGAGGACGAGACCAAAGTCAGTGGCGGTGCGGTGGGTAGGAGCTCCCTCCTGTTGGCAGCACAGCCATGAACTGAGTCCATGCGGGCAGCCACGAAGTCGTCCACCAGGTTGTCGAAGGCTGCCTCCAGGGCCCGGAGATACTCAATGAGCATCTCAAAAGCCTCGTCTCGTTCTCCTCTGGGGCAGGAGAATGCGTAGTGACAGGTGTAAGGCACATGGCATGGAAGATAACGGTAACGACGAGTCTTCATCACGGGGAGGACATCCCTGAGACGAGCTATCGCCTCGCGGGCTGCCATCTGCATAGCATGCCTCTCCGTAGGCATGGCTCTTCCCAAGAACCGGAAGCGGCGTAACTCACCACGCCCTCCCTTGAACTGCACCGCGGCCTGGTGCATGGTCAGACTGTCGTTGACTCGGTGCTGGCAGAGTGTGAAGACTGGGCGCACAGATGGCCCCATCGCGACCTGAACGATGAAGGAAAGAAGCTTGACGAACCCATCGGGCACGTTGGCGAAGGTCTGAGACTCGCAGCTGTTGTCGGCCATCTACAAAAGTAGGCAAAAATTCTGCATGGTCAGATCATAAATTTATGCTGACTGACAGAAAATGACTACAATCAAGAAAATATGAAAAGGCTCAATCAAGCTAATAACCAATTAGCGATCGCACCTAGTGGCTTCCTACAGTCAGCCTGGCTCTGGTACCAAGCTTGTCACGACCGGTTTTCCAATAAAAATATTTATTGAGAAACCAATCTTTTGAGTCCAGTATGAGAGAAATCCTCCTCACTGGTAGACAAATTCTTGATACAATAAGCCAGTAGCATAAAATATATTACAGGGTCGAACTACGGTTGCTCAACCAAATTATTACAAGCACGCCAATAAATATACATAATGGCGGACATGACACAGTGGTGTGGAGGCATACTACTGACTCGAGGATAGGGCGGTGGTGGAGAAACACAGCGGGGAGAGAGATACAAGTCTCTAAAACTGTCATCTCATCGAGCGTCGAGGTGAGGCTCGATGAATTTATTTGGTAGCGGAAGCGGATATAATACAGTGACCAAATCCAGGGTCGTACGAGACTGACTGGGACTCCTCTAGGCGTCGGACTCGCTATCAAATTCTTCATCCATGAGATCGCCTTCGTCAGCATCTGGCCAAATCAACAAGCCAGTGAGTACTTTGAAAGTACTCGCAAGACAGTTCGGACGTAAGATATAACAAATGCATGCATGAATGCGTCATGATTAATTCACCAATGTACATTCAAAAATTAGCATAACGAGGTAAGTAAAAGGGAAACGGCGGTAGTCCGCCTGAAATCCCACAAAACATAAATGAAGACCGATCGGGTGTCTGAAGCGACGCCTCGAAAGGTGAACAAATAAATATAAGGAAATGATGCCACAGTCGGGCGTCTTAGCGACACCACATAAAGGGCTTTAAAAGAAATGCCACAGTCGGACGTCGGGGCGACATCACAGAAAGGGCTTTAAAAGAAATACCACAGTCGGGCGTCTTAGCGACACCACATAAAGGGCTTTAAAAGAAATGCCATAGTCGGACGTCGGGGCGACATCACAGAAAGGGCTTTAAAAGAAATACCACAGTCGGGCGTCTTAGCGACACCACATAAAGGGCTTTAAAAGAAATGCCACAGTCGGACGTCGGGGCGACATCACAGAAAGGGCTTTAAAAGAAATACCACAGTCGGGCGTCTTAGCGACACCACATAAAGGGCTTTAAAAGAAATGCCACAGTCGGACGTCGGGGCGACATCACAGAAAGGGCTTTAAAAGAGATGCCACAGTCGGGCGTCTTAGCGACACCACATAAAGGGCTTTTATTCACAAGGAAATAATGCTCATAATAAATATTCAATTCATGAGAATAAACGGGTTAGTCCATCCACAGGAATAATCATTTAACCGGACTTAGCACTCATGCGGTTCACCGGAGTCTCTGTCATCAAAACTGACATTTGGTCAAGATAAGTTAATATCGAACTTGGACATGGAATAGATGATTCGAAGGAATATATGACTCTGCAGAGTTTGTACAAAATTTTTCCCACAGCCAACGGATTTCCGTAGTCACGAAGGACTAGTTCCGTTTACGGTATTTCGGAAGAAAACACAGCTAACCAGTACACACCCATCCTACCTCTCGATGCTAGGAATCACCCTAGACATCGTCCAAGAAAAACTTTTGAGACGGGGAGATCACAATCTCGAATAGCATGGGATCAAATTTATATACGCGCGCTCTAAGGGGTGCCCCCCTCTCGGTCCCAACCGGAAACACCCATGCCCCCTGACCGGATGACTGGCTTTAATCCAGGGCCATGGAACCATCATCACGGCCTCTCCTTTTTGGTGTGTACCAGGAAAGCGGTTTACAACTTACTAAGCCATATTCCTTGCGGAAAACATGTGGTAGTACAAGGAAGGAAGAATGGAAGGAACTGGAATGATACGAGTTGACATTGAAGTCACATAGTCTGGCATAAGCCTGGCATGCTACAACACTGCCATCTTACCCATCCTCATGCCAACACATGGCCATGCATACTCACATCCATCCACTCATGGATTTTCGAAACTCACTTGCCTCATCGTCTCAGGTAACAGGACATTCGTCGGTATGTTCATCAACATGCCATAAACTACTTAATGCAAACATGCCAAAACAATCATCATATCAAAAGTTCAAACATGCTTGCCTGGTTCGGAGTAGTCGGAGCCTAGCTCGGTGAAGTTCGCGGCTCCGTCACCTCCTTCGGTATCTACGGTATAAAGAAAATATATGCGCTATCGTAAATACCAAGAGGTGCACAAAAAGTATTCCAAATATTTTTCAAATAAATCTGATAAAAAACTAGACAAAATTTTAAAGAGGACAGAAAAAGAATCAATCAAAAATACTTTTCTGTTTAAAAGTTATAAAGGTTTTTGTCCAGGGACTCATCTGTAATGAAACAGAAGATTTCCAGGGGCTAGCTTATAAAAACAGAAAACGTTCCAGTCTTGAATACGCCAGCCCAGAGGGGAAAGCGTATTTTGCCCGAAGGCGTTTTCAGAAAACGATTCGTTTAAAAGGATCTGAGAGGCTGACGGGCGGGTCCCACTCGTCAGGTTTAAACTTTCAAACGGGGGACGAAGCTCGTCGGCGCCCGAGAGCCGCGGTGGTCGCCGGCGGCGATCCACGGCGAGGCAGGAAGATCGGAGGGTACCTCCGTGTTCAGGGCGCCCTTCCGCGTCGGTTGGTGGTGGTGGTGGCGGTCGGCGAGCACCACGTCGACGGCGAGCCTTGCTCCGGCGGACGGCGGTTCGGGTGGTCGAGGGTCTCGTCGGATGGAGCTGCGAAGGCCAAATTGAGGAGGGGGTTAGACTTCTGGTAGCTAGAGGGGGTAACTGACGGGGTTTGGGCGCCGGCGACGGCCTCACCGGAGCGAATCGAGGTGGAGGCCTAGGCGGAACGGGGCGGCCGGAGTCGGGGGAGGAGACCTCCTCGAGGTCCTCCTGGTGGCTTGGCAGGGTCTTGGAGAGGTGCAGTGAGGGTGTGGGGGTCGTGAGCGAGCTCAGGGTCCTTTTTATAGGCGATCCGAGGCGGTGGCCGTGAACGGGGATCTCCGGTGAAGGTTACGGCGGCGCAGTGCTTTGGTCGGGGAGGTTTAGGGGTCGAGCGCCGTCGTGGGGGTTCACTGGGTCCGTTTGGGTGCTAAACTAGCCGGGATTGGGGTGTTTAGGGCGAGCTCGACGGAACGGGGGTGGCGCAGCCCGTCGGTGGCAGAGAGCATGTTCCGTGCTTGCCGGGCCACGGCGACGGTGCCACGGGCGTGCGTTGGCATGGCAGGGACACGCGGAGAGCCAGGGGGCGTTGGGCGGCGCCGGGTGGCGTGGCGAGCGGGCTCGGGCCCTCGCTGGCCGCCACGGAAGGTGCAGCCACCGCAGAAGCTTCCAACGCCGGCGAGGCTCGTCGCTACCGACGCCAGGAATCGGCCAAGCATGCGTGCGGGGTGCTGGTCAAGGGGAAGAGGCTGCGTGCAACGCGCCAGGGCGCACTGTGGCCGCGTGACCGAGTCTGACGAAGGAAAAACGACACTGAATTTCTGAACTTAACTGAAGATGAACAGAACAGTGCATGCAAGGTGTTCGACAGAATGATCTAGGCATCTAGGGATTTTTCCTTGAGCTGAAACTTGGTGGAGTGGCTACTCATTGCTCCAGTAGGCTGCCTGAATTTTGGTGGAATTTTAGAAGAAGTGTAGATATGAATTTCACCAAATTTGGCAAATCTGGTCCAAACTTGCAGAGACTGAAATTTGAAAAATTTGAAAAGAGGAGGAGTGGATCAAGATGGTTCTGGGTTGTGGGTACAAAGGACCATCCAGGAGAGTTGGTTTGAGGTCAAAACTCAAATGCAAAAGGGTACTTGCTTTGAAAATCTCTCAGGCTCCAAATAATTTGCAGAAAAGATTTGAGGGGAAAGAAAATTAGAATAAAATCCAAAACTTGCTTGGATTAGTTGGGACAGAGAACTTAGGTTGATTACAAGGAGGAGGGGAGGTTTTGGAGGGGTTTTACCACATGGGCAAAATACAAAGTCATGGGTGGTTTCCAAGATATGAAAATCCCAAATTTTCATAGAGTTTCTTTTTAAAAGAAAAAAAAGATTAAACTCCCAAAATAAATTTGAGAGGGAACCAACAGAGAAGAAGTTTCAAAAGATCAAACACCATAGTTTGAAGAAAAATAAAATCCTTGCCAAAGCAAAGGAAGTTTCTAAGAGGAAGGTTTTCTGGAAAATTTTAAATGGCCTCTTTTGAAAAACCACAAAGTTTATGCTGAAAACCAAATAAAAATTTTGGAGTGTCAAACTGAGCCTTCCACCCTTTACCAAGTATATAGATGCATTAAGATAACAAGATAATATAATGATATCCCAACAAGTAAATAAATGTTCCAACAAGGAACAGCCTTCAATCTTCACCTGCAACTAGCAACGCTATAAGAGGGGCTGAGCAAAGCGGTAACATAGCCAATCAACGGTTTGCTAGGACAATGGTGGGTTAGAGGTTTGACATGGCAATTTGGGAGGCTTGAAAGCAAGTGGTAGGCATCGTAGCAATGACATAGAAAAAGAGCGAGCAAACTAGCATAGCAAATATAGTAGTGATTTCGAGGGTATGATCATCTTGCCTGCACAGTTGTCAGAGTTGACTGGATCCTCGAAAGCAAACTCAACGGGCTCCTCATTAGCGAACTCGCCTCCTGGCTCTACCCATACAAGACAAACAAGCAACAAGGGCACAATCAACCACGTGCAAACTCAAACGACACAATGCAAAGATGATATGCTATGCGGGATGCGATGCGGGATGCAAAATGCAAGATATGACAGGAAATGCATGAACCTGGCCTCAACTTGGAAATCCAAGTGTGCCACTGGAAATATGGGATGAAACCGCTTGAAAATGATATAAAGAACACCGGTTTCGGAGTTACGGTTTGGAAATGGCAAGCGATTCAAAATTGACACCGGTCTGCGATTTACAGCAAGTAGCCATTTAAATGCAATGAGATGAACATGCTACAACACCCAAACATGACAACCAAAATAAATGGAAGGGATGCATTCAAGATGCTTAACAAAAGTCTAGCACTGAGCTACGGCCAATTCATCCATTAACAGGTTCAAACAAGCATGGCAAAAATGCATATGGAAAACAGATCTCAGACTTAGTGAAATTAACACTTGTGTGGAATTTCAGATCAGGTAGCACTCTTCGGAGCAACAAAACTACATGCTACAGGACCTGAACATGGAAAAGTAAAGCATGGCATGGAGCTACTCAAAGAGCTTAACAAAAGTCCCTTAGTGACCTTGAGCCAAAAGGGATCGGAAAATACAATTGCAAGCATGTGAACATAGCAAAAACATAATCAGTTTCCAGACTTACTGAAAACTGGCACATGCTGAAATATAACTCAAGTAGGCATGTTTACGAGCTCGATGCACTCACTACGGTGCAAGTCATGGCAATACAAGCATACATCCATCAAGAAGGCACAAAATTCAAGCTAGACATGCCAAGAACAATAGCGTAGCATGCACGGATCAACTACAACATCATCGGCAAAATTGCAAACAAGTTGACAATCTGCCCAGATTCACAAAGTAGCAAAAGTAGAGCTCGATTGACTCAAACTAGGTTGCTCCATAATTGCAAACAAAGACATGGATGGATAGAGCACTACAATATTAACAAAACATCCTAACTGATCATCCTCAAAAGAGGCACGGATCACTAGGAAACAACACGAACATATGGCATCATGAGATAAACAGCTCAAGGACTTAGTGGAATTGCTAAGTCCTTGAAAACAGAATTACTAAGTGCACCACTTAGCAAGCTTGCACTAGTCACCACACACATCACAAAAATACATGGGTTGCACCTCTGGAAAGATGACAAAACCCTTAACAAAACACATATGGAGCATCAGGGCATATCATGCACACATTAATCATGGCAAAAATGACAAAAAAGCTAAACGGAGTAGCAGATCTGGCAATTATCTCAAGTAGCCCTCTTCTAATAGCATTTCGGGCATCAAGATGAACTCAAATGAAAATGATGCAATGGAATGAAATGATGTACTCTCCGAGATGAACATTTTGATATGCTATAAGCATGAATCGGAGCTACGGATGCAAAGTTACGAGGACACGAACATGAGCACTTGGGTCTACAATCTCGGGACTTGGACAAAAAAATCAACCTCTAGGGTTAGGGTTACTGTAGCAACCGAATCAGATCTGGGCGCGGCACGCGGATCGAGGTCCACCGGAGCTCTCGCCGGAGCTCCTATTCACCGATGCTGGAGGGAGAGGCCGAGGCGAGGGGCGAGGCCGGAGGCGACGGCCGGGACGGCGAGCGGCGCCGCGGGGCGTCGGGGCGGCGCGGCGGCTCGGGAGGAGAGGCGGCGCGCGGCGGCCGGGGCCGGCGGCGGCTGCGGCGGCCCGGGCGACGAGGGTGGCGACGGTGGCGGCGGGGCGGATCGCGGCGGCGCGGTGCCGGAGTGGAGGGCGACGGCGGCGGGCGAAGGGCGTGGGCGGCGGCGGCCTCGGGCTGGCGGGGGCCCGACGTGGGCTCCGCGGGCCTCGGGCGGCGGCGGGTTGGCGGCAGTGACGTGGCAGGCGGCGATTGAGTGAGGGGGCGGCGGCGGACGCATCCGGCCGGCGCGGAAGCGTTTTTTTAGGGTTAGAGGAGGGGGATCCGAGATGTTTCGAGGGGGGGCCTATTTATAGGCATAGAGGGAGCTAGGAGAGTCCAAATAAGGTGCGATTTTCGGCCACGCGATCGTGATCGAACGCTCTAGGTGATGGAGCAGAGTTAGGTGGGTTTTGGGCCAAATTGGAGGGGTGTTGGGCTGCAACACACACGAGGCCTTTTCGGTCCCTCGGTTGACCGTTGGAGTATCAAACGAAGTCCAAATGATACGAAACTTGACAGGCGGTCTACCGGTAGTAAACCAAGGCCGCTTGGCAAGTCTCGGTCCAATCCGGAAATGTTTAATCCCCACACACAAAAGAAAGGTAGAAATGACCACCGGAGGAGAACGAAGCGCCGAAATGCAAAACGAACAACGGGGAAAAAGCTCGAATGCCTGAGACAAACACGTATGCAAATGCAATGCACATGATGACATGATATGAGATGCATGACAATGATAACAACACATGGAGACAAAGACCCGAACCCGAGAATATAAATTAACTTAATGCCAGAAACGGCAAGAGTTGGAGTACAAATTGGGAAAGTTACATCCGGGGTGTTACAACACTCCACCACTACGAAAGGATCTCGTCCCGAGATCTAGGACTGAAAGAACGCCGGGTACTCAGAACGGAAGTGATCCTCGCGTTCCCAGGTAGCTTCACGATCGGAATGGTGTGACCACTTGACTTTGAGAAATTTGATTGACTTTTTGCGAGTCTTGCGTTCAGTCTCTTCAAGAATAGCAACTGGGTGCTCACGATAAGAGAGATCTTCTTGGAGCTCAATGTCCTCGAAGTTGACGGTGCGGTCAGGAGTCTTGAAGCACTTTCGGAGCTGAGAGACATGGAACACGTCATGAATATTTGCAAAGTTTGGAGGAAGCTCAAGTTGATAGGCGAGGTCGCCTCTCTTGCTGACAATCTTGAAAGGTCCCACGTATCTGGGGGCAAGCTTCCCTTTGATACCGAAGCGACGAGTACCTTTCATAGGAGAGACACGAAGGTAAACATGATCTCCGATCTCGAAAGCCAAATCGCGGTGCTTACTATCATAGTAGCTCTTCTGGCGGGATTGGGCTGCTTTGAGGTTATCACGAATGACTTTGCACATTTCTTCTGCCTCTGTGATTAAGTCATTACCCAAAAGCTGACGTTTACCGGTTTCAGACCAGTTGAGAGGGGTACGGCACTTCCTGCCATACAGAATTTCAAATGGGGCCTTGCCTGAACTTGCTTGAAAACTGTTGCTGTAGGAGAATTCAGCATAAGGAAGACAATCCTCCCACTTCATGCCGAAGGAGATCACACAAGCCCTGAGCATATCTTCAAGAATCTGGTTGACACGCTCGACTTGACCGCTAGTTTGAGGATGGAAAGTTGTGCTGAAGCGGATGTTGGTGCCTATGGCCTTCTGAAAAGAATCCCAAAACTTCGAAGTAAAGATGCTGCCACGGTCTGAAGAGATCACTTGTGGAATACCGTGCAGAGAGACAATACGAGAGGTATAGAGTTCCGCCAATTGAGCTGTAGTGATCGACTCTTTGATAGGCAGAAAATGAGCCACTTTGGTGAGTTTGTCGATGACAACGAATATAGCATCATTGCCACGCTTGGACTTTGGAAACCCAGTCACGAAGTCCATCTCAATGTGGTCAAACTTCCATTCTGGAATGGCAAGAGGTTGGAGGAGACCTGCTGGCCTTTGGTGTTCTGCCTTCACTCTTCTGCAGACATCACATTCATTCATGAATTGAGCAATCTCGCGCTTCATTCGAGTCCACCAATAAGCTTGCTTGAGGTCCTGATACATCTTTGTGCTCCCAGGGTGGATGGAGAGGAGAGAATTGTGAGCCTCGTTCATGATCACTTTACGGAGGTCACCTTTGGGTACAACAATACGATCCTCGAAGAAGAGAGTGTCCTTGTCATCAAGGCGGTAGCACTTGTACTTGGACTGACTCTTGGCAATCCCAATCTTCACCTTTTTCACCATAGCATCAAGAAGTTGGGCTTGGCGAATCTGGTCTTCCAAGGTAGGAGAGACTTGAAGGTTGGCGAGGAAACCTTGAGGAACAACTTGCAGATTAAGTTTGCAGAAAGCTTCACAAAGCTCGGGTTGATAAGGCTTGAGAATCAGACTGTTGCAGTAAGCTTTTCTGCTCAATGCGTCAGCAATCACATTGGCCTTGCCTGGAGTATACTCAATACTCGGATTATACTCTTGAATCATTTCGACCCACCGAGTTTGCCTGAGGTTGAGATTAGGCTGAGTGAAGATGTACTTGAGACTCTTGTGATCAGTGAAAATGTCCACTTTTCTTCCCAATAGAAGATGTCTCCAAGTCAAAAGAGCATGCACAACTGCCGCCAACTCGAGATCATGAGTGGGGTAGTTCTTCTCATTAGGCTTCAACTGGCGAGATGTATAAGCAACAACTTTCTTCTCTTGCATCAATACTGCGCCAAGACCTTGGAGAGAGGCATCACAAAAGACCTCGTACGGCTTGGATTCATCAGGCAGAGTCAGAACTGGAGCAGTGATCAATTTCTCTTTCAAAGTGTTGAAGGCAAAGTCACACTCCGGAGACCAAACGTACTTGACGTGCTTCTGGAGAAGATTAGAGAGAGGCTTCGCGATCTTAGAAAAGTTTTCAACGAATCTTCGGCAATAGCTTGCGAAACCGAGGAAGCTACGGAGTTGCTTCACGTTCCGAGGAGGTTCCCAATTCACAATTGCAGACACCTTCTTAGGATTCACGGCAATGCCCTTGGCAGAGATGATATGACCAAGATAAAGAACCTCATCAAGCCAAAATTCACACTTGGAGAACTTGGCGTAGAACTGATGTTCTCTGAGCTTATCGAGTACCAAACGCAAGTGCTTGGCATGATCTTCCTTATTCTTGGAGAAAACTAGAATGTCGTCGACATAGACCAAAACGAAGTCATTGGTGTAGGCGTTGAAGATGAAGTTCATCATGCGAGAGAACGTTGGAGGAGCGTTGACGAGGCCAAAAGACATGACAGTGTATTCATATGAACCAAAGCTTGTCCTGAAAGCCGTCTTGGGAATATCTTGCTCACGGATTCGAATCTGATGATAACCCATACGGAGATCAAGCTTAGAGAATACTTGGGCACCTTTGAGTTGTTCGAACAGCTTATTGATGTTGGGAAGTGGATATTTGTTCTTGATGGTCTTCTTGTTCACTGGACGGTAATCAACACAAAGTCGGTCCGTTCCATCCTTCTTCTTCACAAAAAGAACACCACAACCCCACGGAGAAGAACTAGGCCGGATGAGACCCATTTTCTCTTGAATATCGAGTTGCTTCTTCAGATCCTTCAACTCTTCAGGTCCGAGCTTGTAAGGACGTTTGCAAACAGGTTCCGTGCCAGGCTCAAGATCAATAACGAATTCAACTGGCCGGTGCAGAGGCATTCCTGGAAGCTCTTCTAGAAAGACGTCTTGATATTCACAAACGACTGGAATTTGAGAGATAGCATCCAATTCACCCTTCTCATTGAGAGAAAACAGACGGATGGTATCATCATGAGCGGGAAAGGCAATTACATCCTCAGACGAATGAGTCAATTGAATCTGCCTGGCTGCACAATCAAGCTGAGCCTTGTGCTTAGAAAGCCAATCCATTCCGAGAATAAGATCAATATCTGAGTTACCAAGAACCATTGGGGAAGAAAGGAACTTGTAGTCACCCAAGGTGATAGTAACATCTGGCACCTCCAGACTTGCACTTAAACGTTTGCCAGGAGAAACGATATCCATTTGTTTACCCAAATGAGAAGAAACGAACTCATGCTTGGTAAAAAATGGCTTTGACATGAAACAATGCGATGCACCAGTGTCAAAAAGAACTCTTGCCGGAATATCATTAACAAGAAGGTTACCCATGATCACATCTGAAGAATCCTCTGCCTGAGCTGCATTCATCAAGTTGACCTTGGCGTGCTTGGGGTTATGCTTGACCACAGCTGTACTTGCCGATCTGACAGGAGGAGGAGGAGGAAGACGCCTCTGGTTGAGACACTTGTTGGCATAGTGACCCTTCTGTTGGCACTTGTTGCACGTGACCTTTGAAAGCGGACGGTGATACGGAGCACTCGATCTTGGAGCTTGAGATGAAGTCTTGTTCTGATAGCCAGGGTTGGGTGGGTGGGAAGAACCACTGCCACCTTTGCTCTTCTGCTGATACGGCTGACGGAACAGAGGAGGAGGAAGCCAATACTTCTGCTGCTTGGCCACTTGAGTAGAGGAAGAAGGAGTAACATCTCTGGCTCGCTTCTTGGAAGCATCACACCTCAACTAAGCAGCCTCTTGCTTCAGTGCCATGTTGTAGAACTCATCGTACCTCAAGGGCTCGAAGAGAACAAGAGCTAGCTGAATTTCTTCTCTGAGACCACCCCTGAACTGGTATATCATGCTCTTCTGATCAGGGACGTCCTGCTTGGCAAAGCGGGCGAGCTTCTGAAACAACTTGTTGTAGTCATAGACAGACAAAGGGCCTTGCTTCAGATTGCGGAATTCCTCACGTTTGCTTTCAATCACACTCTGGGGAATATGATGAGCTCGGAAATCTCGACAGAATTCATCCCAAGTGATAACACGTCCACCTCTGGAATCCTTGTACTGCTGGAACCATTCTGTAGCTTGATCTTTGAGTTGGAAGGAAGCGAAATTGACAAAGTCCTCAGGCCTGACGTTACTGCACTCAAAATGCTTACACAGATCCACAAGCCAATCGTCAGCATCAGTTGCCTCAACACAATTGCTGAAAGTCTTTGGCCCGTTAGCAAGGAACTGGTTGAGTGTAGCAAAGTGATTCTGATTGCTGCCTTGATTCCCTTGGTTGCCTTGATTGCGCTCTTGAAGAATTTGCATGATCAACTGTGTGTTTGCATTGGTTGCGGCCATCACATCTTGCCATGCCTCCGGAGGAGGTGGAGGTGGTGGCGGATCAGGATTCGGAGTTGTGCGCGTTGGAGGAGCCATCCTGAAGAGGTTGACCACCATTAGCACATTGATAGACAAATATTGAAGCTGAATGCAACGGAATGAAAATTGCAACATATAGTCTTCACATCCGAACAAAATGAACGATTGCATTCGTCTTGAAATGGTCACATATCCATAAATTGAGAAGCCACGTAGAATTAATGTAGAGAAATAAATCGACAAGGTACGGATCAAGAATGAATAATCAGTAAGAAATCCCAATCTCAAACCAATATCCGTGGAAGAAGAACTAGAGCTACTAGAATTCCCACCTATGAAACTCCCGAACCTTTCGGTTATGCAATCAGGTGTTGGGGATACAGGGGAAGCATAATATCTCACCCAAACTAGCAAATGCTACATCCAGCTGTATCCATCCTTCAACACATAACCAAGAAACCTTCGGAAACCATCTACCTCAACCTTCGAAAAGCATCCGTTATACAAGTTATGGCGATACTCCCGAACTCCCGCCCCAGTACTGGGTGGCGTCGAGGTTATCTCACCAACGAACTGCATAAAAGAGATTTTCGATGTCGGCGTACTAAACTCAGGTATTCCAGAACTGCAACGATAAAATTATGATGACAACACCTTAGAGCTCAACTCCCCGGGACACTTCCACTAAACCCCTGACAGGAGGCACCAAGACAATGTTCTCATCATAAAACCATCGGAACGATTCCAAGATACCCGCATGATCCTAAATTTTTTTTAGTGAAATTTGAGAAGAGAAGAGTCAAAACTCTACGTCAGGATGCCTTACCAGAGCGATGAGGAGACTGGGGAGTAAAAAGAATTCCTAAACTCTCCGATATATAATTCCTAAAAGACTCAAAACA
Source organism: Triticum aestivum (assembly GCF_018294505.1). Taxonomy (NCBI): domain Eukaryota; kingdom Viridiplantae; phylum Streptophyta; class Magnoliopsida; order Poales; family Poaceae; genus Triticum; species Triticum aestivum. The sequence continues at coordinate 173,652,517 of NC_057812.1, forward strand.
TTTTTCTAGACACAACTCGGCCGCTAAAAACGATCAAGCAATGGGGCTCCTAAGGTCAGGGAAGGCTCTGATACCAACTTGTAACACCCTCGATGCGACTATATCTCCCACGTGCCGAGGCATGACTTAGAGGCATAATTGCATTGAAGGCATATGTCGCAAGTTAGGCAATCTTCACAACATCCCATGTAATATAAATCATAAAGGGGAGATAACATAGTTGGCTTACACTCGCCACGTCAATCAAGTACATAAATAACATTACATCATCCAAACACTCATGGCCCGACTACGGCGCCAAAATAAAAGAGAACCCAACATGCAACAACGGTCCCGTTCACCCCCAACTAGGCACCACTACTGATCATCGGGAAAGGAAACATAGTAACATTGAGAGTCTTCGTCGAACTCCCACTTGAGCTCAAACGCGTCTCCTGGAGCGGAATCATCAGGCCCCGCATCTGGTGTAATAGTAATCTGTGAGCCACACGGACTCAACAATCTCGCACCCTCGCGATCAAGACTATTTAAGCTTAAAGGTATGACAGGGTAAAAATATGTGGAGCTGCAGCAAGCGACTAGCAAATATGGTGGCTAACTTATTCGCAAAAGAGAGCGAGAAGAGGAGGCAAAGCACGAGCGAGAAACTAGAGAGCAACCTGCGCAAACATTACTCCAACACCGTGTCCGCTTCCTGGACTCCGCCGAGAAGAGGCCATCACGGTAACACACTCAGTTGATTCATTTTAATTATGTTAAGGTTCAAGTTATCTACAACCGGACATTAACAAATTCCCATCTGCCCATAACCGCGGGCACGGCTTTCGAAAGTTCAAATCCCTGCAGGGGAGTCCCACCTTAGCCCATGACAAGCTCTCACGGTCAATGAAGGAATAGACCTCCTCCCAAGACGTTCCGATCAGACTCGGTATCTCGGTTCTTCAAGACACTTTGACAGGTTAAAACAAGACCAGCAACACCGCCCGAATGTGCCGACAAATCCCAATAGGAGCTGCACATATCTCGTTCTCAGGGCACACTCAGATAGGTCAAGCTACGAGTAAAACCAACCCTCAAGTTTCCTTGAGGTGGCCCCGCAGGCTGCCCGGTTCGGACCAACACTCAGAGGGAGCACTGGCCCGGGGGGGGGGGTTAAAATAAGATGACCCTTGGGCTCCGGTAACCCAAGGGAAAAAAAGGCTAGGTGGAAAATGGTAAAACCAAGGTTGGGCATTGCTGGAAAAGCTTTAATCAAGGCGAACTATCAAGGGGTTCCCATTATAACCCAACCGCGTAAGGAACGCAAAATCCGGGAACATAACACCGATATGACGGAAACTAGGGCGGCAAGAGTGGAACAAAACACTAGGCGAGAGGCCGAGCCTTCCACCCTTTACCAAGTATATAGATGCATTAAGATAACAAGATAATATAATGATATCCCAACAAGTAAATAAATGTTCCAACAAGGAACAGCCTTCAATCTTCACCTGCAACTAGCAAAGCTATAAGAGGGGCTGAGCAAAGCGGTAACATAGCCAATCAACGGTTTGCTAGGACAATGGTGGGTTAGAGGTTTGACCTGGCAATTTGGGAGGCTTGAAAGCAAGTGGTAGGCATCGTAGTAATGGCATAGCAAAAGAGCGAGCAAACTAGCATAGCAAAGATAGTAGTGATTTCGAGGGTATGATCATCTTGCTTGCACAGTTGTCAGAGTTGACTGGATCCTCGAAATCAAACTCAACGGGCTCCTCGTTAGCGAACTCGCCTCCCGGCTCTACCCAAACAAGACAAACAAGCAACAAGGGCACAATCAACCACGTGTAAACTCAAATGACACAATGCAAAGATGATATGCTATGCGGGATGCAAAATGCAAGATATGACAGGAAATGCATGAAACTGGCCTCAACTTGGAAATCCAAGTGTGCCACTGAAATATGGGATGAAACCGCTTGAAAACGATATAAAGAACACCGGAATCGGAGTTACGATTTGGAAATGGCAAGCGATTCAAAATTGACACCGGTCTGCGATTTACAGCAAGTAGCCATTTAAATGCAATGAGATGAACAATATACAGCACCCAAACATGACAACAAAATACATGGCAGGGATGCATTCAAGATGCATAACAAAAGTCTAGCACTGAGCTAGGGCCAATTCATCCATTAACAGGTTCAAACAAGCATGGCAAAAATGCATATGGAAAACAGATCTCAGACTTAGTGAAATTAACACTTGTCTGGAGTTTCAGATCAGGTAGCACTCTTCGGAGCAACAAAACTACATGCTATAGGACCTGAACATGGAAAAGTAAAGAATGGCATGGAGTTACTCAAAGAGCTTAACAAAAGTCCCTTAGTGACCTTGAGCCAAAAGGGATCAGAAAATACAATTGCAAGCATCTGAACATAGCAAAAACATAATCAGTTTTCAGACTTAGTGAAAACTGGCACATGCTGAAATATAACTCAAGTAGGCATGTTTACGAGCTTGATGCACTCACTACGGTGCAAGTCATGGCAAGATAAGCATACATCCATCAAGAAGGCACAAAATTCAAGATATACATGGCAAGAACAATAGCATAGCATGCACGGATCAACTACAACATCATCGGCAAAATTGCAAACAAGTTGACAATCTGCCCAGATTCACAAAGTAGCAAAAGTAGAGCTCGATTGACTCAAGCTAGGGTGCTCCATAATTGCAAACAAAGACATGGATGGATATAGCACTACAATATTAACAAAATATCCTTACTGATCATCCTCAAAAGAGGCACGGATCACTAGGAAACAACAAGAACATATGGCATCATGAGATAAACAACTCAAGGACTTAGTGGAATTGCTAAGTCCTTGAAAACAGAATTACTAAGTGCACCACTTTGCAAGCTTGCACTAGTCACCACACACATCACAAAAATACATGGGTTGCACCTCTGGAAAGATGACAAAACCCTTAACAAAACACATATAGAGCATCAGGGCATATAATGCACACATTAATCATGGCAAAAATGACAAAAAGCTAAACGGAATAGCAGATCTGGCAATTATCTCAAGTAGCCCTCTTCTAATAGCATTTCGGGCATCAAGATGAACTCAAATGAAAATGATGCAATGGAATGAAATGATGTACTCTCTGAGATGAACATTTTGATAAGCTATAAGCATGAATCGGAGCTACGGACGCAAAGTTACAAGGACACGAACATGAGCACTTGGGTCTGCAATCTCGGGACTTGGACAAAAAAATCAACCTCTAGGGTTAGGGTTACTGTAGCAACCGAATCAGATCTGGGTGCGGCAGGCGGATCGAGGTCCACCGGAGCTCTCGCCGGAGCTCCTGTTCACCCGCGCCGGAGGGAGAGGCCGAGGCGAGGGGCGAGGCCGGAGGCGGCGGCCGAGACGACGAGCGGCGCCGCGGGGCGTCGGGGGTGGCGCGGCGGCCGGGGCCGGCGGCGGCTGCGGCGGCCCGGGCGATGAAGTGGCGACGGCGGCGGCGCGGCGCCGGAGTGGAGGGCAACGGCGGCGGGCGAAGGGCGCGGGCGGCGGCGACCTCGGGCTGGCGGGGGCCCGACGTGGGCTCCGTGGGCCTCGGGCGGCGGCGGGTTGGCGGCGGTGACGTGGCAGGCGGCGATTGGGCGAGAGGGCGGCGGCGGACGCGTCCGGCCGGCGCGGAAGCGATTTTTTTAGGGTTAGAGGAGGGGGATCCGTGATATTTCGAGGGGGACCTATTTATTGGCATAGAGGGAGCTAGGAGAGTCCAAATGAGGTGCGGTTTTCGGCCACGCGGTCATGATCAAACGCTCTAGGTGATGGAGCAGAGTTAGGTGGGTTTTGGGCCAAATTGGAGGGGTGTTGGGCTGCAACACACACGAGGCCTTTTCGGTCCCTCGGTTGACCGTTGGAGTATCAAACGAAGTCCAAATGATACGAAACTTGACAGGCGGTCTACCAGTAGTAAACCAAGGCCGCTTGGCAAGTCTCGGTCCAATCCAGAAATGTTTAATCCCCACACACAAAAGAAAGGTAGAAATGACCACCGGAGGAGAACGAAGCGCCGGAATGCAAAACGGACAACGGGGAAAAAGCTCGAATGCCTGAGACGAACACGTATGCAAATGCAATGCACATGATGACATGATATGAGATGCATGACAACGATAACAACACACGGAGACAAAGACCCGAACCCGAGAATATAAATTAACTTAACGCCGGAAATGGCAAGAGTTGGAGTACAAATTGGGAAAGTTACATCCAGGGTGTTACAGTGTTACAAGGCAAAAGGTACTAACAAGAGGAATGCAGACATCAACGTGTGTAGTGGCATTGGCTTTATTCAACATTTTGGTAAGAGTAAATGTAGATATGATAATTTGGAGAAAGTGGAGGGTAGGGCAGATAAGATGCAGAGTAATGCTAGACAATCAACTATCTCGCTATGCATGTACAATAATACCACCACCGTCCGTTATTACTTGTCGCTCAAATGGATGTATCTACCACTATTAAGTTCTAAATACATCCAGTTAATCAACAATTAATTCGATATAGAGGGAGTACATGACAATAGGTACTTACATGAGCAATCCAAAACTTCATAACCATTGTGTTAATTCTACATTTATCTAAGAGTAAATATAGATATTATAATTTCAAGAAAAGGGAGGATAAAGAAGCGAACATTTACAGTGATGCTACATAATCAAGTAGCAATGAGTGTAAGTATGCTGACAAAGGGCAAGAGGTACTGACAAGAGCAATGCAGAGCCCAGTATTGTCGTGAGATCCTATGATCCTTTGAGCAAGGAGATTCATCTGAAATTAGTTTTCATACAAGAGAGAAGGTAAGGCACATGCAGAAATTTAGGATTTCAAATTTGAATTGATATCATATACAGTACCGGACGCTGGGCTCTCAGCAGTTCTAATAGGGGTTTGGCCACTGGAGTAGGGGTAAAGTCTGGTACAGTTGGGCCTATGTTTTCTGTGGCTGCTGATCTATCTGATTTAACATGTACCACTACCTTTTCCAAATAGCTAGTTTGTACTCCTTGAGGATCCGCACTTACCCTCTTCCTTTTGGACATCTATTACGAAAGAACAACATTTGACTGGAAAAACATAGTATGAGAACACATGGAATAGGTACAGAAAATGGATAGGTATGGCATATACTCATATATGATGCTTAAACTAAGCAGATGGTGTAACAAAGTACAAGTAATGCAAGAGGTCAGATGCAAAATATGTGCGACCAATACAACCTTGCCAAGTTTGAGCATGCACCTTGATGGGTGAATAAGATAGGCCATCCTCCACCATGCCAAGTTTGTTAGCCAATGGATTGTTTCGCAATATTCCTCTCGTTCGCCCATTCTCATATTCATTTTGATAATGTTCCATACCTAACATGCATGAAAACATAAAAACAAGTGAGATTATCTTTGCAATGCAGAAGTGATTCTAATCCAATACTTCCTCCCTGTAAACCCCTTTGTGTTGTCTCTGCAATTCTTTTAAGAGGTGCCAAGCATGCTGTAATTTGGTGTGTGCATTAATATAATGTGGCCTACTACTCAAAATATGAGAGCTCCAAAAGTGATGATACTTCGCAGATGACAGCTTCAACATATAGTAAAGAAGAACAAGTCGACCTGATCTGACAGATTCAAAATATACTAAGGGAGAATAACTCGACCTGACCAGTCGACCGCAAGAGAAGAGGATCATCTTACAGAAGAGTAGAAGAGCAAGCAGATTGAAGATATTACAAGGCTTTCTATACAGTGTCGGTTGGCCACCCATGATGAACCAGAGCGCATAGAGAAATAGTATTCCTTCTGGTATCTCCATATGTGGCTCACATGCATTTTGAAACTAAAGTAGGAACATTTAGCTAACCAATTAAACATCTCTCAGTTTTACTAATATCAGCATAATATCATATTTGAATTTGTACAACTAAGCTTGTTTAGCTCGATGGGTGGAGCAGTGCTATTACGACACGAACCACGTAGGCTGATCGTGACCATCATAAAATGGGGAAACCATAAGCATGATGAGTATAGTGTTGACCATGGCAGTGGGGTGGCAGATCTGAATCTGCAAACCGCGCAAAGGGTAGTTAGCAACTGATGTTTTCTTTGAAATAACAACTAAGATTTGGTATGGACAAGAAAGTACGGTCAACAAGTGACAAAGAAATGCAATTCTACCGTCTCTCTATATGTTGCGACATGCATTTGGAAACTCAAGTGGGACCTTTAGCTAACCAATTAAATGTGTCTATTAACAAATATCAATATCATATCACAATCATATTTGAACAACTAAGCTTTGGAATTTTGAGTGTTGTGTTGTTTAGCTTGAAGGGTGGAGTAATGCTAGTACGACAGAAAGCACCTACGCACATCATAGTAGAGTAGATAAAAGGGGAAAACCCTAAGCATCAAGAGTAAAATCAGGAAAGTGGAACTAGCTGGACCAGTGGGTGGCGCATGATTTTTGAAACGAATATAGGAACATTAGGTGACCAATTAAACGTTCTCTGTTTTAGTAATATGAGCGTCATATCAGATTCGTATTTCAACACGTGAGCTTTGGAATTATGAGTGGCATGTTGTTTCGCTTGATGGGTTGAGGTCTTGAGGAGCAGTGCTAGCACGACATGAAGCAGTGAAGCACCTACGATGATGGTAGTGAATATAAAGGGGGGAAACCATAAGCTTTACGAGTATAGTGACCGTGACATGGCGGATCTGAAGGTGCAAACCGGACAAAGCTACTTCGCAACCAATGTTCGCATTCAACTAGCCACTACGATTTGGTACGGACAAGAAACGTATAGTAAACAATTTAAGATCTATTTTCCAGGTGAGATCAATAACTTAAGCACATATGGAAGAGTACCAGCTCTCTTGCGACGCCGTGTAGGCCCATGCTAATACGTTGAGGATGCTGCGGGTGCGATGGCTGTTGGCGGCGGGGAAGAAGACTTTAGATGGCAGACGGCCGGGTCGGGGGATAAATCCTGTTGCCGTGGATGAGGCGGTCGTAGGACCAGCAACGACAAGGTGGACAACGACGCCGATGAAGCGAGACGACGCGATGAAAGGATCCTGGTCCGATGCCGTGGATGAGAGACGTCCATCTCTTGCAGTGGATAACGGGGTAGGGGTAGCGGCTCCGGCAAGGTGGAGGATCGGGTGGCGGACGGAGGAGGCTGGCTGCAGTGGGGAGGTTGTCGTGGCACCGACGGTGTATGAATGGGGAAATGGAGGGGGAGGGGGATCTCAAACTTTGGGACGAGCTTGTCTAGAATGTGGGAAAGTTACGAACTTATCCCCCGTTTAAAATTTTGGACATCACGTCGGTTGGGGATAGGACGGTAATCTTGCATCTCCCAAATATTTTCCGGTAACAATTTCGGGCGAGGAGAGGGTGTTTTGCCGCCCACGGTTGGCTCCCACGGTGTATGAACGGGGCTAACAGGTAGGGCGGTTGTGTTACGTCTGAGGGAAGTTACACATCTGCCCCTATTTAAAATATTAGCCTACATCAATTTCGGACAAGGAGAGTTTGTTTTGCCGCCCACCGTGGATGAATGGGGAAATGGAGGGAGAGACACATGTCTTTCAGACGAACTTGAATCAAATGTGTTTTGCCGCCCACGTTTGGCGCCCACCATGTCTGAATGAGCTCAGAAGCCGTCGTGTCACGTCTGATTGAAGTTACTAGTCTACCCCTATCGACAGCAGTGTAAATCCGGTCGATAAGGATGTCAAGTGTCAAGGGTAGACATTAATTTCCATCTCGCAAACACTTGCTTCGGTCAGCCCACAAATGATAGTGGGTGTTTAGCCGCTTCGTTCAAAATTTGGAAGAATTAGCATTCAAGTTTGCCCTGGGCCCTGGCAACTAAATCCAAATCCAATTTTTATTCGATTATGAATATCCACAAATAATTATACATTTTGTTATTTATTTCTTCAAAACCACAACAAAGATTTATTCCACCTTTATATATGATTATGATTTAGAAATGTCGTGATCTTCGAATTTAGTAGGTTGGATACACTTTGAGTCGAACAGTTATTTCATCCAATACAATATGCTCACACGAAAAACAGTTCACCTTATGTAAATCATACAAGTACCGAGGATTACCTCGCCTAAAAAATTCGGATCATTACAACACATTACAATAATCTAATGACAATTTCAACTGCTATCTAAAGAAGAACTGGGATTACCCTGGGCTTCAGATAGCAGAAGCAGCAGGACCTCCTCCGTCTTCAAATGCAACATTCTTACTTCCTCCAATTCTTGGGTTGCTTGCATAATGCGTGAAGCTAATTGCATAATTTCCAGCTTCAAGATCGAGATTACCGCATTCATGGTAGCCACACCATCTGTTCCTGCCTCTAGTAGAGCCTCAAGAACTATAATATCTGTGCTCAGACTGCTCTCCGGCGGTGTTGCCTCTGAACTGCTACCATCTGGTAACATGGATGGCCCACTGCTTCCACAAATAGATTTTGGGGTTGTACATTGTGTCCTAGTGTGAATGACATCCTGAAAGGTTTCCGCTGGACATAAGTAAGAGATAGTTATCACATGATCTAGACAGTAAGCTTACATGGTAAACGACATACGAATTATTGCTGAGCATGGAAAGCTATATTTAAATGGTTCGAAGCAGCATTAGCCGAAAAGAAATTAAAATGGTAAGATGAAACTAGGGATGTAAGTGACAAATAAACGACATCCGCTAGTCCCATCTAGTTAGTTTTTGCTAGCTCCCTGGTTCATTTTCCTCAAAAACAAAAACTCTTTTGAACTATCATACCACTAGTGGACTTTAATTGGGATTAAACATGACCCAGTTGACATCCCTAGTTGAAAGGGAGTGTACCACCGCTATATTTAAGTTGCCAAGGCATCTAAGTAGTTGAAATAATCTGAGAAATCACTTAATAGTGTGGCCTCATATAAACTACGAAGACAGTCTTGTGATGAAGTTCAAAGGAAAAGTTAAGGACTCAAATGAACTAGGCATGCATTTCTTTGCGATAGTACAGCAGGCACTGCTGACATATTGGCCAACTCAGGTATAGCGTAACAAGTAACAAACAAGCATTCGAATCAAGCAATACAACAAAGCAGACAACTGAACTATTTGTTATTCTGTAGGATTACAGGTTGAGGGCACAAGCCAAGAATGTAGCCCACACACATTACCTTTCACATGTACTAAAACACACTGGCTTACCATATGTTGCTGTGAAGCCTCGCTGCTGTTGCAATGTTCTTTGAAGATATCGTCAGCATCCCGTGGTTGCAAATCTACTTGTTGTAGTTTATTCTGCACCCTCTATTTAGGTAAAATTAATTTTAATCACATGCACTGGTTCGAATTGATCATCAATGGTTCATCTAAACTAATGAAAGAAGGGTGTGTGCATACACGACAATATATTCGCTTCCCTCTATTTTTATGCTTGTTCGAGGTGCCAGCCCCAAAAGAACAAATATTTTGCTTGATGGGGTTGGCAGCTCCATAATTAATAGAAGCATCAAATTAGTCATGCAACTTGGGAAGATCAAGAACACACAAAAAAGTAATGAACAGAGGCTCGGAGCAGTGATGTAATAGCTAGCATCAGAAAATGTAGGGTAAAACGAACAAAAACCAGTGGAATCACATGCTAGTTTGCTGATGTGTAATTAAGCATAGAGAACATGAAGCAGTCTGATGGAACCAACAGGTGGCATCAGAACAACACCATTATCATAAATATGGCATGCAAGAAGTAAAATAGTAGGCAGTGATATCTAGGAAGTACAGTAATACTTAGGACAAAACTAAAGCATATTAACTATATGTGCACTGGTATGTAATTTAGCACATGTAACATGTTCACTACCAGAAGTATGGCCTTATAGGTGCAAGCAGAATAACGCGTCTCATGAAAAACTGAATGATGCCCTGAAGAAATTCAAAGGTGCGGTGCTTATGCTAAGAAAGTGAACGTAGGCACCGCCCGTTGGATAATAGTACCTGATTCTCAGCGGCGTATGGGTATCGTTGGCATACTTGATAGCTAAGGATCATCGATGGTGCTCGTGTTGCGGTTGAGTTTGGGCCGGCTGTCGCCGTCCCTGAAGCGCCTCCGGTGCTACGGTTGCGGCGCCTGTCGACATACAAGAAAGCTCATCTGTGGTAACTGAACAGTTGCACGATAAATAGAAAAAACGAAGGAGTACAAATTGAAGTAACCTAATGAGGCTACGACATCGGTAAAGCAGGGCCGGTGGAGTTGAACATGGCGTCCGTGGAGCGGGTCCGATGCAGTGGACGAAGGCTTCGGCGGGCGCGTTGTACAGTGCTTTCGGTGAGGCAGATCTGTTGCGGCGGACAAGGGCTTGTATGAAGGGCCAGCAAAGGGACGGACGTGGGAGTCAGTGAAGGGCCTACACCATGGTGGACGAGGGCGCCGGTTAAGCAGATCCGGTGCGGTGGACCATGATGGCGGTCAAGGAGATCTGGAGCGGTGGCAAGCCAGTCGCTGAAGCGGCTCCGGTGAAGTGGTGAGTTGGCAGTTGGGGGTTCCAAGGTGCGGAAGGTAGATCCGTCGGGGTGTGAGGTCCACCGCTGCGGCGGAGGACTAGATTCGGCGGCTTGCCGTGGTTGGGGGGGGTCGGGGAGGGGAAGGGGAGGGGCTCTGGGGAAGAATGTTGGGGGCAAAGAGGGGAAAACAATGGAGTTACCAAAGCAGCCCTTTTCCATTCATGTGGCAGGGGTAAAACAGGAATATCGCAGGGCTAAACTTTCGGGCGCGAGATATTTCGATGTGAGCGGGAAGTTTGAAAGCTTTTGGCGCCTGAAACTATATTCTGCTCTTGTACGACTGACTATGATATCATGGCCGAGAATTTGTTTGTTTTGCACGCAAAAAAGTGCAAGTTTTGAAAATCAATGTCTCCAACTCGAAAACTTAGATTGTCCATTCAATTCAAATATGGATCATTGAGCTACTACAAGCAAATACCATCATACGGTCCAATTCAAATGAAATTCCAAATGTGTTTATCCTAAATATGATGACAAAAGCAAAAATGTGTATGTGTATGAATAAAGTGGATGATTATAAAGTTTGAACATGCCCGTATGTGTATATCTCTAGGTTTGATATATGAATTTGAAATCACAAAATCCCGGCTTAAAAATGTACCTCCGTTTAAATGAATTACGAAAGCTAATGATGGAGTCAAATTCCAAAATTCCAATCTTAGGTTTGTAATTCTGGTACATCAAGGTATATCACACATGTTCAAAAGTATCGTTATCTCATAGTCCAAACTGTGAAAAAATTTGATCAACCATGAGTGCACACACTATTGACCATGTATATCTCAATTACGCTAAAGTCCCTCAAATATAGACACCTCACTCTTTATCTGAAGCCACCCCCACACACGGAGAAATCGTTCTCTCCCCCAAACACCAACACACAAGCACATTAACACCCCTCTCTCTTCTATAGTCCGGACCCAATATAGGTCTCTATCACTTTGTCTCTTGGACATGCACACATCTCTTCCTCCACTCTCTATCTAGGTCTCCCGGCATCTCTCTTTCCCAAGCACACACACTATGTAGAGTGTATCTTTCCCATACACACAAAACGTCGCCCCCAAACGTCTATCTCCCTAGTTATGTGGTTCTCGCACACTCACCTCACACACCACCCCCACTGCAAACAAGCACACTTTGTCTCCATTTTCACCACTCTCCTCTTTCTATCTCTCCCACATGCGGACCCGCCCCAGCTCCTCCATGCATACATATATGTCGTGACTCTTTCCATAGCTCCCTAATGTATCATCGTTCTTGATCTCGCACATTGTTCTCTACACCATCTATTCTAGATCTCTCATGAAGTCCCTATCACACACACACGATGACTTGCTTCCCTTGCGTCTCCGTACATAGGCCAATTTCAAACAACATCAACATTGTCTCCCTATCTATACGCCATTTACGGACACAAACTCCCTCTCTCTTCCTCTCTCTCTCCATCGCTAGCTCTCTCTCTCTCTCTCTCTCGCTCGCTCTCACACCCCTCTCCCACACACACTCGATGTCTCTTCCAAATAGTCTGCTCCCCCGCCCGCACCCATGCTATCCCGCTACTACACATGTCACACCATTCCCCCTTCCCTTGTACTAGGTTTACATCATTAGTGGTCTCTCTACTCCACATACACACAGTCCCTCTCACACACAAATGCGCGCACAAACACACACAGAAACGCACAAACACCCATTAATCTGGATCCTCATCTCTCCCCATGTCCGCATGTGTATCTCACACACTCACTCTCTAATTATGTATATGTGTCTCCATGTTACACAACACAAAGCCCCATGTACATATCTCTCTATCCTCAGCCTCTAGAAATATCACACACGCACACTCTCTCTCTCTCTCTCTCTCTCTCTCTCTCGCAAACACGCTTAACAAGGGTTTCCCGGTGAATAACTTACCGTCTATATATTAATCAACAGTCGTGGCAGTATGGCAAACACGAGACGTGAAAAAGATTAAATCTACACGTGCTTAGACCACCTAGTATGACTACTAGGACTAGAGCAAGCCAAAAAGCGTGCCGCCGTCACCCCCTCCTTATCAGCGACGGGAAAAACCTTTATTTTACACAGTCGAGAAGTCATGTGCTAAGGCCTCACATGCTAAGGCGTTGAATAGAATGTAGCTGCTAGTTTACGGAAACAAGTATCGATGATACGTTTGTATCTCCATACTTATATTTCTTCTCTTATAAAAAACCCGAGTTTGTGATGATGGTACACGTGCCATCTAGCAATATAGACCATTCGATCTATATCTGACAGATGGAAATTAAACTAATAGATACCCGCACCCCTCTCCACATTTGTAGACAAGGCCTTCCCTCGTTCATCCTTATCTCCAACAACCTCATTGTTGAGCAATTAGGAAAGGAAGCCTCTAGAACAAACTAGCCTGGTGGCCGCTGCCGGCGTCGTCAATCCCCATGCCTCCGCTCAGTCCGACCACCAATCACCACCACGCCCCACTCCTCTTCACCTTATCTCCTATTTCTTGAGATATCATTAGTTTTTACACATGGGATTACTCCCGCATGGGTCAATCACAACAAGTCTTTTATAAAAAAATGCATCTTGATGTTCCATGCAATGCATGAATCTTGCTAGTACTCCTACAGAAGACTAAGTTGGTGATGATGGTGTGTTTGCCATCCGTCGTTTGTGACCATTAGATCTACATCTAACGACTGTGAGGTAAGTTGTTGCCTTTTCTCACCAACATCCCACTTGTCTACCAGTTTGCAGAAAAACCCATAATTAGTATCTTAAAACCAACGACATCCCTCCATGACCTCACCAAAACAGCCCAAGGAATATATTCTAAATGAAACATAATATATCTCTAGTGATATATGTATATCAAAATTAAGAGTGTTTTCTATCAAGTTTGTGAATAAGTATTATTCTAATTATGATTCGTTGCAACGCACATGAACATTGCTAGTATTTCCAACCATGCAATTTTTTTCCTAGTATTCCATAGTTTCGAGTTTTCCATCAAGATATTAGTCACTCATGGTTGATATTTACTTTCAATCATGTACACATATGCACTATGTAACTAGCCTTGCTTATTGGGTTCCAAAGCTTAACTTTCAGTCCTACTTACAATATGTAGAGTATTTAACAAAAAAAACTACCACTTTCAACCAGCCCTAGGAAGAACCTATTGTAGAAAAAATAGCAAAAACATACCCAAAATTTCTTAATCCACGCCAAAAACTACTACCTAGTACTCCCTCCGTCCCATAATGTAAGACATTTTTGCAAGCTAGTTTAGCTTGCAAAAACATCTTATATTATGGGACAGAGGGGGTACCGATTAGGTTAGTTTAAACCCATTTATGACAGGGTTGTCCCACACGTCCATGCTGACGAGGTAGCTTAAACCAACACATTTTGTTTGGCCGTTTACACGAGGGACCCACATCTGACCTTACTATCCTGTTATTCCCCCTCAAATCATTATTTTTCCTGAACATTACTTCAAATAGTACGGATGCGTGTTCGTCGGTGGCGCCGGTGATGAGCGAGTTGGCCGCCGCTCCGCCGGACGGGCCGGACGCCGCGCTGGCCTCCGCACGGGTTGGCAGGCTGGCCCGAGCGTGACTCACGAACGAGCAAGCCGCCGCGCTGGCCTTCGCTCAAGCCAGATGGCTGGCCTTAGCGCGGCGTGCGCGAGCAAGCCGCCGCGCCGCCGTGCCAATCTAGCTAGCAAACCTTGCAGACAAGCAGCTGGACGGAGCTATCTTGGCTAGCTAGCGGCTGCGAGCGCCGGACAGAGCTGGCATCCAGGCTGCCGCAAGATGGGCTCCACACCGCCGGCGGTTTTGACCTCGCCTTTTGCTGGTGGCGGTAGCATCATGCCTGGATCCCATGGCCGAGGATGACTAGGTGGACGGGCCGTAGGTAGGAGGTCACTCGGGGATTTTTGTGTAGATTGACATGTAGGTCCCACAAGTCATAACGCCCGGTCGAATAGAAGGCGTTGACTTAATGGGCGACATGGGCCCTGTTTGGATACTCTAAGTCAGAGGTTAGAGTTAGATTCTAACCCTGAACTAACTCTAACCAAAGTGGTGTTTGGATGGTAGGGTTAGATTGACAACAAATGTATCCAAACAGGGCCATGGGGTGAAACGTGCCTATAACGGCACTTTGTAGAGTAGTCGTTTCTTAGTAGGGCTGGTTGTTAAGAGCATGTACAATGGTTGATAAGGTAGTCTAGTCTGCCACGTATGCAAGTGGTAGTAGTAGTTTCTTGGCATTATTAGTGGTTTCTTGCATTATTAGGGGTTTCTTGTAAGGAAAAATGTACTACTAGCGACAAAAGGCGATTCTAGGTTGTGTTGTACTTCAACGAGTACTACTAGTGGTCGCGGGAGAGTATACCTCGTTTTGTGGGTTCGATCCCGGCCGAACACACGGTGGCCTTTTTTAAAATAGTAACTTCGCAGCAAGCCAATATTTTACACGGGTAGTTTGAGTTTTGAAGTCAAACGGACGTGCGGCACCACAATCTGGGTGCACTGGATAGCCTAGCCATGCGAACGGGTTTTCCTTCACTCCCCAGCATCTCGTGGCTCGCGTGCTCGCCCTAGCCGCACCTCGCTTGCAGCTTCCTCATCAGCTAGTAGCATATTTAAACTAGCGCCTCCCAATTAAGCCCGAGGAGCCAGAAAAGCCTGGCGAGGCATTGGGAACTGTGCAATATGGCTATGTACGTAAAGTGCTCTACTACTACTCTGTAGCTTGTGGCGTTGCACGCATGGACTTCACTCCATTATCGGCTCTACTATAAAAGAAATTCCTCTTGATGTGTTTTTTTTGAAACGGAGGCAAAAGCTTTGCTTCATCTCATTCATAAAGAAGGAACACTAACAAAGTTCGACAAGATCCATTACACCTCCACAAATGGAAGCGAAAAGCCTAGTCTCGCTGTATCAAATAACTCAAATGTTCTGCCCCCGCAATAACCGTCGCTGATAAGCAGGCTACTAGTGTGTGCATTAGAGGAGCGGCTGAGTAGGCCAGCTACGTGAGAGGAGCGGCTGAATAGAGCACCGAGAGTACCCACTAGGCCACTATGTAGGTGTACTTTCCCTGCATTGATAGAACAACGATGGTTCTAGAGAACAGTACGTAGTACCCTCCACTTCCAACTATAGCTCCTTGGCCCTGAGATTCAAGAGTTCAAAACTAGTGCACTATACTAGAAGTACAGTACATCACACTACTAGTTGAGAAAGTAGTACTAGTACTGCTACAGTACGAGTACGCACTCCTCCGTCACATAATGTAAGACGTTTTTTGACACTAGTTGGCATGTACAAAAAATAGCAAAAACATACCAAAAAATTCTTAATCCACGCCAAAAACTACTAGCTAGTGCCAAAATTTTCTTACTAGTGCTATTATTTATAGCATAATGCAATCCCATAACGTCCCATAATGCTAGTACTAGTAGTAAATAATAGACCCACCCCTTCGCTAAGGAACGATCTACAGTTGGAAGGGACGAGGCCCTGCGGACGCTCTTATCTCCTCCTCGCCAGTTCCCCTCCCCCTGAAGAGAAGGCAGTTCGTCGCTGCTCCCATGGATTTGCCATGCGGTTCTCCTCCTCGGCTGGGCTGGGAGACCTTGGACGACGATCCTCTAGGAGAAATCGCACGCCGCTCCAACGTCCTCACCGCCACAAGACTCGGTGCTTCCTGCACCAACTTTTTCAAGACGGTGCTTAAAAAGGTTTGGGAAAAGGCCATGCTTGTTGGTCTTCCATGCGTCCTCGAGGAGAAGGTTCTTCTATGGGACAATCCTTCGAACAGTCCACCACTCCTGGCCATGGTTGCACGTTGACTCCGCTAGAGTTGCCGACGTTGAGAGGTAGTCGGATTTTGTCTGATGAGCAGGTTAGTAATGGAGTTTGATCATGTTGTACTTAGTTATTCCATTTCCATCCCCTAATTTCTCCGTTGCCCGCCGTCTTATATATAGGTCTGGGTTGGTGCCAACGAAGATTGGCTTGCATACCTCCGACCGGATACCACCATCATTTTGCCCAACATCCACAGCAGTGTGGCCATTCGGCTAGACCCCTTCTCCACCATTGGGATCGGCCTTCCGGATTGGCTGGGCTTGAATACGTATGATGATGCTTACATGAGATTGAAGAAGATAGCAATTGCGGACCCGCCGACAAACCAACGCGGCTACGATGATTACTATCTCATTGCGGTGTTCGACATAAGGATTGCCATCAATGCAAGAGGCTGTAACGGCAGAGGCTGGCACATGTTGGCGGTGGCAGATTTGTACCCCTACACGTTCGAAGACGTCGTGCGCCATCTAGGCTGCATCTTCGCGGTGACAAGCCAGGGGACTTGTTTCATCTGGTTGCCATACTATGGTACGGGAGATTAGAAATGGAATGCACAAACCATCATTTGCATCCCTAACGGTACTCCATTATTTTGCAGGGACCAGTCATCCCGCGATCAAAATAAGATCGCTGATCCTGGATGTGCATTTGCATCCGCGATTCGGTCGAACCTGGAACCTTGTAGCTGACTTTGGCATATTGGGATCAACTATCTTAGCAGTTGTTACCCATGGTACCACTGATGTGCAACATGGTCACATAATCTACCACGATCGGACCGTCACCATCTACCCAGGTATTCCATTTTTAACCCTCTCGC
This sequence comes from Triticum aestivum, assembly GCF_018294505.1. Classification (NCBI taxonomy): domain Eukaryota; kingdom Viridiplantae; phylum Streptophyta; class Magnoliopsida; order Poales; family Poaceae; genus Triticum; species Triticum aestivum. The sequence goes on from NC_057812.1 coordinate 173,669,884, forward strand.
CTTCTCTTTCATTATTGTACTAGTACTCTACTTACGTACTAGCACTACAAAAAAATACACTTCCGTGATGATACGTGTTTGTCACAGTAGGTCGCATTTTTTGTCATGCATGTACATCCATGACGATTTTATGACAGAATCAAGATAGTCATACATGTGTTGTCGTAGAAGTGTTCCATGACATTACCAAAATTATCATCACGGAAGTGTCCACTTCCATGACGATAAATCACGCGTCACAGAAGTGCTTTCGTCAAGGGTGACCGACACGTGGCATCCACCGTAACGGAACGCCATTAAGCTATTGGGTCGGGTTTTGGATTCGATAACCCATTAACAGCCCTGACCAATGGGAAATTTCCACGTGTAAAATTCTTATTGGCCGGACAAAACACGTGTCAGCTCGTTAGTGGGTCAGCTCGACACGTGCCACGGCCCACCACTGGCCCATTTAGCTTACAAAGCTGGCCCGTTTGACTTGGTCAAAAGTTAACGGGCTGGCCCATGAAAAGCCTGTTAACGGTCTCTTCGTAAATAGCCCATTTCACGGCCCGTTAACTCATGGCCCGTTAGGCCCTAAAGGAAATCGGCCCAACAACGTCATGTGGGCCGTCGAATATAACACCAGCCCATTTCACTTTCGGCCCATGTATGGCCCACGACGTCTTTCGGCCCATAAGAGGCCTTCATATCTTTCGGCCCTTTACAGGCCCACGGTGACTCTAGCCCATAATGAACAGTAATTTTCTTTATACCCGTTAATGACCTGTGATTTACATGGGCCTTTTCCAGCCGTGTTAGCTTTCGGCCTATTGACGGCCCATACGTTCTTGGGCTCCTTTTCGGCCCTCGATTACTTCCGGCCCGTTACTAGCCTGTTCCCCTAATGGGCCAAATTCGGCCCATGGCAAGAGTCGGCCCATTACTGGCTTGTTCTCCTAATGAGCCAAATTCGGCCCATGGCAAGAGTCGGCCCGTTACTGGCCTGTTACCCTAATGGGCCAAATACGGCCCATGGCAAGAGTCGGCCCGTTTCTAGCCTGTTAACCCGTTGCGCCATTTCCAGCCCGTCCTATATTCTGGCCCATTAACGACCTGTTATGCCTATGACAGAATTAAGCCTTAGCTGTCCTACAGCCTGTTAATGGCCTGTTACCATGCTGGGCCGATACCAATTACGCCCGATTACGGCCATGTAAACCCATTTATCCGACGGCCCGAGGCCCACCGATTACAGGCCCATTTATCGACGACCCGTAGGAGACCCATGGATCCTACGGCCCGTATATGGCCCATGGTAGTTGCGGCCACTAGCAAACCAAGGAAAAAGAAGACTAGGAAATAAATAAGGCCGAAACTAACACTAGGCTATTAAGGCAATTGCATAGATTACATCCACTCGGCATCAAAGATCGCCACCAGTGCAAATATAGGGAACACCCTACACTATACAAAAATGGCTTGCTATTTTCTTCAGCCGGTGGCTGCACGTTGAGAATAAATTTTGTAGCGCACCAAAATAAATTACAACTATATAAAAAAAGGAAGGTTGGTATAAAACTTAACAGTCTAGCAGATAAATCCACCACCAGAAGTTCAGAAGCTCAGTTCATTTGACCTGACTGTTATGTTTTCATGTTGTATTGTCCGGTGGAGCACCATAACCCTCGCCTTCATTTCCCTTAGGCTCCTGAACAACATAGCAAATGTCTAATAGTCTCGTTTCAAAACCATGCATATCTTGAAGACATTGAGCAATGTTTCTCCTTGTTTCACAAAGGGTCTCTATTAGGGAATGGACTTGTGTCTGGAGCGCAGATACAACATTGCTTTGAGCTTGCATATCTTGATCATGAGGCAATTTGGACGATATTGCCTTAACAACCAACCCAGTATTACGCAGGAACGTGCTTTTGGCACTGTTAGTGAACATGTACTGACCCACTACAGCAAGAGCTAACATTGCGGTTATAGTTGCCTCGCCACCTTCAGAAGGTGGCGGTTCCACCATTTTTTCCATAGCTCGCTGAAAAGTTGAGGTTTTACATTAGTAGTACCAGAACAGAAGATATTAAGGAGGCAGCAAAATCAAACAAAATAGCTTTGGTCTATATAAAGAACTTATTCTGGTGAACCCATGTAAAATATTAGTTGTATTTTATTGCAAAGTACATAATAAAACCAGGTTCCAAACATATGACCATGTACCATCGCTAATGTATTGTCTATTTCTTCACATTGTATTGAGGGCTAAGGATAAAGAGACGAAGTTTATAATACGGTAAGCATAGTATGACATTATTCATATCACAAAACAACTGAGAATAGACAAACAGGCAATTGTAACATTGTGTGGGCAAGTCCAGCACGGAACTAGATTATGGGTCAAGATCGAAGGAACATCACTCCTCTCTTTTAAACCTTGTAAGGTGCAATGATATGCTAAGACAATTGTGTATAAATTGAAAAGAGTAATAGACATTGGCTGCAAACCATGCAGTTCAAGGCACAAGTCAGAGTAAGTAGTAGTTAAAAGGCATGAGGATTAAGGACTTACAACAGCGGCTTTGACTGGTGTAGTCATGCCCTTCTTGCTAGTGTGACAGTCCTTGAAGATTTCCATAGCATTTGGTTCAGGTACTTTTTGGTCCTTGCGGGCTTTCCTCTGCATTTCGAACAAGTCAATATAGATCTGACAATATGGTACATCGAAAAGAGTGAAACAGCAGCTAATTACAAGAGCCTCGCAATGTGCAATATAGCTATGAGATCCTGTCGTCTGTTGGAATTTCACTTTCGTATGGTTAGCCTTGTTCTTTGAATAGTTCACCTACAAGAAGATAGATTTGTGTCGCACATGCGTAAATAGGACTTCAACATGTGATCTGATCACATATATATAATGTACCTGATACTTCGGATCAGACCAGTGTTTAACAAGGCCCCTCCAGTCTTCATCCGATATATTTTCCACTAGAGATGTTTGGGAAAGTTCACTGTTAGCCTTTCCTTCAAAGTGAGTTTTCCTCAAGTTATACCGATACTCTCGCAGAGCAGACTTGAAAACATGGGTGCAACCTTGTCTGGTTGCATCATCTTGGCTATCCAACTTGAACCTCATATGTTGAAAATTATGGGAGTCTCATTATCGACAACCTTGAAAGTATGGGACAGATCAAGACGATATTATTAGTTTCCATACATAACCATACTTACAGATAAATGGTCGAGGAAGGTTTTGAACTGGGTTTCATCTTTGTCATTCCTGTACTGAATCCATGTTGGGAGGATACGTACATGACACCTAACGGCAACTGTTGCCTCTAATACTAACTTGGATGACTCCGTAGCATCACGTGGCCTTTTTAAACCTGTCTCAAAACGGATCTCCATTCTTCCTCCTCTAGATTTAGTTAACCTATGGAGCATTATCCCTAATGTTTGTTTCCTCTTGCGCCTAGGTGCTAGTCCAACAACGAACATAGGAAGTGTTAGTGTATATCAAACTGTGAGACTATATATAAAGAAGCATGCAATTGTAACTTGACTCCAACAACTACCTTCTTGATGTTGAAGCTCACAAGGTTCATCTGATATTGCCAACTCATCTTGTGTCAAGAGTGCTTGGGAAGTAGTGCCAGGTGGCAAGGGAGCTTGGGAACGTGCTGCTAGCTCAGTTGATGCACGAGTAAGTCGTGCAGATGGTAGTACTGTGGTAGGTGTTGCAAGAACTAGGGTTGTCTCTGCTTGTTTGGTGGCAGCTATTTGTTTCTGTTTGGCTTTTTTTGCAACTCGTGTAGCATGGGATGCAGTGTTTGTAGAATTTTCCGCTAGACTTTGACCTTCTATTACACCATCAGTACCAGCAGAATCTACAGGATTCATCCGCTTCTCATTCCCTGCCATTCTGTGTTTCTTCCTCTTTCTCTATGCCATGTTAAGTCAAGCCGACAAGAAAAATGAATAACAATTTAGTTCTTCAAAACAAATTGATGCGTGATGCAGACGAACTGAACTTTGATGTTAGACAACCACATGATAGGAGGATGTAATATGTATGAAAAACAGGACGGAAGAGATAACCAGAACTATGATGTGTAAACTAAGAAGAAGACATTTCACCAAATTAGAAGCTATGCAATGAAAGGTAGACACCATATGAAAGATGCTACAAATATCGCTCTGCCAAGTTAACAGTGTCTCAACATAAATGGCGTTTAAACAAATGTGAAGCAGTACAAGAAATAAACCATATGCAAGATGCAAACAACATCACACTACCATGTTAGAGGTCTCTCATCATTAGTGCCATTGCATATTCACAGCATTGCATATTCACAACATTGCATATTCACAGCTTATGATGTGTAAACTAAGGAGAAGGCATTTCAACAAATTAGAAGTAATGAAAGCTAGACACCATATGAAAGATGCAACGAATATCACTCTACCAAGTTAAAACTGTCTCGTCATAAGCGCCATTTCAACAAATTAGTAGTACAAGCTAGAAAAGAATGTGAGATGTAACCTATATCACACTCCGAAGTCAAACGTGTCTTATGATAAGTGATTTTTGTAGGTTACACAACAGTAGTAATTTGATGTAAGAACATGGTATGATAGACAACTTCAATGATAAACACAAAGAGTTTGCTGCTAACCCGAGAAAGATTAGACTTGGCTTAGCTTCAGATGGATTTAACCCATTTGGCCACCAGAGCGCCACATATAGCATGTGGCCAGTGCTTGTTATCCCTTACAACATGCCTCCAAATGTCTGCACCAAAGAATCAAAGTACATGATGGCCTTGCTCATCCCAGGTCCAAAAATTCCTGGAAAGGATTTTGATTTGTTCATGGAGCCTCTTGTGGAGGAACTTCAACATCTATGGAAGGGTGTTCTCACTTGAGACCTATATAGCAGCCCACCAGCTGATTTCTTTCTACGTGCTGTTATAATTTGGTGCATCCATGATTATCCGGCTTTGGGTACTATGTCAGGGTGAACGACACATGGTTACAATGCATGTGTTCGCTATGACAGGAATCCACTGTCATACGCAATACTTAGCAAGATCTGTTACATTGGACACTACCGTTTCCTTTCCAAGGACAAGCCGCATCCTAGAAAATACCAAAGACATGTGTTCAATGCAAAGCATGAAAACCGTGATGTGCCAAAGAGGCTCACCGCCGATGAGTTGCAAGTGGAATTAGAGAAGGTCAGACATATTACACCAGGAAACCATCCTGGTAATGGTAGCGGGAAAAGGAAGCGTGGCAGGGTAGAAGAGAGATTATTGTTTATCCGCAGGTCCACTTTGTGGGACTTGGAGTATTGGAAAGATTTGGATTTGCGGCATAATCTTGATGTGGTGCACATCGAGAAAAATATATGTGACAACATTATCGGCACACTTCTTAATATTGAAGGCAAGACGAAAGATACCTTAAAATCTAGGATTGATTTGACACACCTCGGTATCACAAAGGATTTGCAGGTGCAAGATGAAGGTAAACCACGGGATATGGCACCAGTTGTGTACGTCTTGGACAAGGTAAAAAGAAAAGAATTATGTGAGGTCCTGTCACGTGTGAGATTCCCACATGGATTTGCTTCCAACCCTGAAAGGAGAGTCAGTGCAGATGGAAACAAGGTACAAGGGTTGAGAACTCATGACTGCCACGTCCTACTTCAAAGGGTTTTACCTGTTATCCTTAGAGGATTGGGCCGCCCTGACTTATACAGAGTAGTTGCAGAGTTGGGACAGTTCTTCAGGGAACTTTGCAGTAGGAATATCAGGATAAATGCTTTGGAGCGTCTTAGAGACAAGATACCAACTATCCTATGCGACCTTGAGAAGATATATCCTCCAACCTTCTTTGATGTGATGGTGCATTTGGCTGTTCATCTACCTGATGAGGCACTACTTAGAGGTCCAGTACAGTATGGCTGGATGTACCCTATTGAAAGGCGGCTAGGCACTTTCAAGGGCTATGTTAGGAACAGAGCTAGACCCGAGGGTTCCATTGCAGAGGCCTACATTGCTACAGAAGCGTTGACATTCTGCTCAAAATACATTGAAACAGCTGATCAGCTTAGCAAAGAGGTGGGTGAAGACAATCCCGGGCTCAATGTTTTCGATTATTCTGTTCGAGTTACAGGGAAGAGTCAACAAGAGGACAAACCTAAAGATTTGGACAAAATGGTTTGGTATGTGTTGAATAACTGTCCTAAGATACTACCTTATATCAAGTAAGTGCAGTACTGCAGCTTATACATCGTAATCTACTAAACTTGCAACACATTCTTATATATTTAGATGTTTGACGTGATCACTATGTTGTGCAGCATCTACAAAGAGGAGTTACTGCCGCAAAATCCAAGAAACATTGACAAACCGGTTATGACAGGATTTGCGAAATGGTTCAAGAACCATGTAAGCTTTTGAAGTGCACTGTCAGTTTTTTAATATATTGAGTACATAAGATGATCGGCTTGTCTATTTTCTAACCATAGGTTAAAAAGATGCGGGAGGATGGGCAGGCAGTTGATGATGCCCTTTACTCACTAGCAATGGGTCCTGATACTCGGGTAAGACATTATGAATCTTGCGTTGTTGGAGATGTACGCTACAACACCCTTGCATGAGATGAAGGCAGGAAGACACAAAACAGTGCCATCATGAGCACGGATACGTATGACAAAGAGACAACTAAAATGTATGCTAACATAACAAACATTGTTCAGTTGCAGTATATGTCCAGTTTGGAGGATCATCGGTGTGTGGTTCTGTTGTGCTGTCGTTGGTATAACTTGTTTTCCAGGATCGCAAAACCCAGAGCTGATGATTATTTCAAATCCATCAATGTCAAGACGGCGTACCAGACCAACGAGCCTTTTATTTTGGCAAATCAAGCAACACAGATATTTTTCTTGGAAGACACATTTGCACGTAGCGATGACTGGAGAGTATTGCAAAGGTTTGAGCAGAGGAATTCGTTTAATGAAGTTGCACAACAAGATGATGCTTACACTGCTCCTGATGTACAAGATAACACATATGTTCCTAATATCTTTGAGAACCATCACGTCAATGAAGCCGGTGAAAAGATTGCCTGTCATGTTGTGGACATACAAGAGTTGATCAAGAAGAAGCAAACATTCGAGGACGTTGAGGACGACGAAGAAGAAGACACCGTGGGGAATTACGATTCAGACTGATACACATGGCGAAGATGTTGGCGTTGCTGCTGTGGATAATGATTACATTGCTTTTGTCGTATTTGCCTGTCATAAGACGTTTTTTTATCTACTATGTGAAGTTGTGTTTGCTATGACAACTGAAACCTGATGAACATGTTGTTTAGTATTTTGCTGTGAGAACATCACTTGTTATGTATGCTGATTTGTATTTGGTGATTGTATGACAACTAAAACATGATGACATTGTTGTTTAGTTGTACTCATATTTGGCTGTGAAACTTGAATTTGATGGCATAGTTTGCTGTTGGACTGCAATTTGCTCGACGTCTTTGAATGAGAACAAAGCTGACCCGACAGGGCCTCTGCTATTTATTTATTTATATGAGCAAAAGGGGATACCCCCTGTTTTCCGTTAATAAAAATCATTAGATGTTTACAACACTACGCCCAGCCTGCTACACAGGTTTCATTCATTACTAGTTTCAGCAAAGTGCTCATGTCGTAGCCACTGAATACATCACGAGTGCTACATACACTGCAAATAAAGAGACAATCATCCTACAGAGCACATCGATTTTGCCCATTATCTTCACAAGCTCTTTCATCTCCTCATTGCTGTTAAGGCCGTTCAGCAGCTGTTGCTTGGCCATGATCAGAGGAACTGCATCTTTAACCTTCTGCTCTGCATCTTCCTCTTTTGTCGTTCCTTCAGTTACTTGTCCAACACCCCAACCTGCTGGTATTGGGATTCCTCGGCTAACCAAATAATCAGCGTAGTTGCATTCCCCCACATCAGCAACTTCCAAGAAATACAAATCACACAAATCTTCCCTTTTCTGCACGAATCAAATTGGAAGATCATCAACCAAACTATTAAAAAAATCAGCAACTGAAAGCAGCAGAACAACACTTAAACATATTATTACCCCATGATTCGGGCATTTGTAGAAGACTCGGCCAGGGTTGCGGATTGTGGTTGAGACGCAACAAATGACTCTGCGTGATTTGCAGCAGTGGCACCACACCAACGACAGCGGGTTGCGATGAGCAATCAGCTGCGGTGCGCGTGCCGGCATGGGGTGTGATGAGACCCACAGACGATGGTACGGGTGGCGACTTGGCGCATATCTGGTTGTTGCCTGCTGAAGAGCAGGTGGACGAGAAGCCAGCGGACATGGTTGCTGCGGCCAGAGCTTCTGATGCTAGGCAGAGTAAGTAGAGAAGAGGAGAAGCGAACGTTGGCTATGTTAGTTTCATTACTTGCAGAGTAGCATAGCACCATATATAGTCATAGTCTAGGTTTGGATTCGAAACAGCTACAGGAGCACGTCTTTCTTTTTTCTAAAACTCGGCAACGTCTCTTTACTGGTACAGTAGCTTGTTCTGTACACCTTCCCAAGTCTTTGATTTTCTTTCCCTTTTTGCGAGGAAGGAAGGAGGACAAAATTGAGAGTTCCTGGACTCGAACCCAAGACCTCTAGGTTGAAAACCAAGCGTGGTAGTCACTTATGTGGCAAACGTTCCCTGTGAGGAGGACGGCAGATGAACGCATTTTCCTCGCTGTTTTCTTACTATATATAAAAAATATGCTACTTGGTGTCCGCTTAGTCAACAAACGATTGTGCCAATCTTGACCGTTGGATTGACATTCAACGTCTGTCGTGTTTCTTCAGTCTCTTCTTCCTCGAGCCGCCAAAGCCAAACTAGCGCCGGGGACCGCCTGCTCCCGCCTCCCACGGCTGACTATGATCTTCCCCGGCTCCTGTTCGTTCCCGTCTGAGGCTTCACCATTGTCCTCCACCTTGGTTGGCTCTGCGGCGCCGCCCTCCGGTGTTGTCAAAATGGTCAACAACCGAGAGGAATAAGGAGATGACTGTACATGGTGAGGATGACAGTAGGGACCCAGCAGTGCGCACAGTAATTTTGTTTTTTTGGGACGGAGAAGGGTATCAAATGGGTTGTGCGGGACCCGTGGCCTGTCTAGCCCAGGCTTTTATTTCATATGTTTAGCACATGGCCAGCCCAGTTTGTTTTTTCCTCTCTGAAAATGGCTAGCCAGCTATTTTGTTTTTTTGCAGAATAACCAACATAGGCCTACTTGCTTTTCTACGCCCTGCTGGGTCGGAAATCTTTCAAGACAAGGAGGGATGCATTTTTCCCAGAAAATGGGCTATAAGTAATAAGAAATGGGCTATAAGTAATAATAAATGGGCTGTAAAATGAAAAAATACAGCAAATAGGCAATTAGTTCCAAAATATTGTTTTCTTTCGGATTTTGATATTTTAAATTTCATTGTTTTTGTGCGGGTAAAATTTCATTGAATTTAAATTAAGGTATATTTAGATTTAAAATTAATTTGAATCTAGACAGAAATTTCGGGCCATATGCTATTTGGGACAGATTTGGAGGCTGACTTGTGGGTCTACTAGGTTGACGTGTACTTTGGCCTTGTAAACTTAGTCCACAAACGATTCTTGCAGCAGTGACCGTTGGATGCTAATCCAACGGCCGTGCTGCTTCTTCAATATCTGATCTTCTTGCTCCAACCGCCCAAACCAGCTCTGGTGGGACTACCTGCTCCCGCCTCCCATGGCCGGCTATGCTGCCGCACAGGCCGCACCGCCCCACCCTACTTCATTGCTGGCCAGGCCATTCCTCTACTCACCCACACCTCCTGTTATTTTCCGACAATGGCAGCCGGACCAGTAAACCCTCGTACTCCCCACCGCGTGGGCAACCATTGCCGAGTCTTCCCTGGCTCCGCGTCGTTCCCTTCCTAGGCGTCACCATCGTCCACCGCCATGGTGCTCTCGGCGTGGCCTGGTCAACGTGGTCAACAAACGACATCCATCGGCCATGTACTGTACGCACAAAATAATGATTCCTCCACCTGACAGCTGGGACCCACCGGAAGGATCTCTGTATTTCGCGAAAAAACGTTCCCCCCGCTGACATGTCGGACCCACCAGCTATATCTTCGCATGCAAGGAAGTGCCTCCTTATTACGCACAAAAAAATTAATACCCCCCTGCTAGCTGGGACCCACCATAGTGGGAGGATGACTTGTGGGTCAACTAAGTTGACGGGGACGGAGGGCTTTGTCAACTTACTCAATATGAACGATTCTAGCTCCAGTGACCGTACGATGTCCATCCAACGGTCGTAGTGCTTCTTCAACCTCTGGTCTTCTTGCTCCAGCCGCCCAAAGCAGCGCCGGTCGTGCCGCATGCTCCTGCCTCCCGTGGCCGGCTATGCTGCCACGGAGGCCTCACCGCCCCTACTATTCCCACCGCTAGCCAGGCCCTGCGGAGACGACATCCTCACACCGCATCCGAACCAGTGAACCCTCATACTCCTCTCCGCGTGGGCTTCCACTGCCGCGTCTTCCCCGCCTCCGCGTCATCCCCTTCCTAGGCCTCGTCGTCGTCCACCGCCATGGTGCTCTCGGCACGGCCTGGTCAACATGGTCAAGGAACGACTTCCATCGGATGTGGACTGTACGTGGAGAGGCTGACAGCTGGGTCCATGGCCGCAGCAAGGAAGTGCCTCCTTATTACGCGAAAAATAATGATTCCTCCACCTGACAGCTGGGACCCACCGGATGGGCCACTGTATTTCGTGGAAAAAACGTTTCCCCCTGACTGCTGAGACCCACCAACTTCATCTTCGCACGCAAGGAAGTGCGTCCAGGCAAAAAAAAACAATTCGTCCCCCTCACTGTTGGGACCCACCAGTTACACCTTCGCACGCAAGGAAGTGCGTCAGGGCAAAAAAAACCGATTCAACCCCCTGACTGATGGGACCCACCGGCTACATCTTCGCACGCAAGGAAGTGCGTCCGGGCAAAAAAACAATTCGCCCCCCTGATTGCTGGGACCCACCAGCTACATCTTCGCAGGCAAGGAAGTGTCTGACAGTCGGGACCCACCTGGTCGAAGCGTACGTAGCGTTGTCATTCTGGTCGCGAATGTGTACGTGCATACTGGTCGATGTAGGGGCGCGCACGTGTCGTAGTAGAGGCGCGCACATGTCGTAGTAGAGGCGCGCACATAGCATGTACACGTACGTATAGCGGCCAGGGTGCAAGAAAGAAAATACGGCCACGTATGTGTACATACGGGCGGGGTCTCGAACGCCTACTCGCGCATACGTACGGCCAGGTCTCATGTACATGGCTGGGTCGGAACGGAGAAACAACGTCGTCGTCGTGTTCATGGGGAGGAAACAAAATGCGTCGTGTTCATGGGGAGGCAACGGAATGCGTCGTGTTCATCAGGAGGCAACGGAACGCGTGGGAGCCAACCGGCTGGGTCGGAACGGAATGCGTGGTCGTGTTCATCGGGAGGGCTTGGACGAAACAAGCGATGGAAACGAGGCTTGGCGTACCGCAAAACGGAGGAAACGGACCTCCTATGTTCGGAACGGGGTCCTGTTGATCGGGAGGGGTGTGGCGTACCGCAAAACGGAGGAAACGAACCTCCTACGGTCGAAACGGGGGTCCTGTTGATCGGGAGGGGTGTGGAGTACCGCAAAACGGACGAAACGGACCTCCCACGGTCGAAACGGGGGTCCTGTTGATCGGGAGGGGTGTGGTGTACAACAAAACGGACGAAACGGACCTCCTACGGTCAAAACGGGGGTCCTGTTCATCGGGAGGGGTGTGGCGTACCGCAAAACAGGACTCCACGGGATACTGTTCATCTCCACCATCGACCTCCTCCAGCCTCGATGGGCTACCGTCGACCTCCTCCAGCCTCCACGGGCTCCTGTTCATCCAGCCTCCATCGCGCGCTACTCCACCGGCCACTGTTCAACCAACCCTCCACGGGCACCCCTCCACCGTCTACTGTTCATCCAGCCCTCCACACCATGGGGTCCTGTTCAACCACCCCTCCACGAGCACCCCTCCACCGTCTACTGTTCATCCAGCCCTCCACACCATGGGGTCCTGTTCATCCAGAGGCAACACCACCGCTCACTGTTAATCCAACCCCCCCCGGCAACGCTCACTGTTCATCCAATCGATCGGCTTCAGTTAGCAGCAGTAACGAAGGAATCGCTCGATTGGGTTCAGTTAACATCCATCGATCGATCAGTCGGGTTCCGTAACGCGTAGCCTGCAGTGCAATCGCTCGGGTTCAGTTAGAGCCAACACCTCACACACATGCGCGTACGTGTACGACAGAAACGCGCATCGCTCGGCCCCCGACCTCCCATCATAACCGGGAACTCCCCGAAATTTTCCTCCCCCTCGCTTCTACCATGGTTTTTTCCGTCATGGACGGCCCAAAGAATGTCATGCAACTGCGTCTCCAGCCCGCCCAGGAAGAAAAGCCCATTTTCTGTCATGATTTTTTGTCATAGAAGTAGGAGCCCACCACATCTATGATGATACCGGGTTTTGTCACAATTATCATCATAGAAGTGTCATATGTATGACATAATTTTTTTTCGTTCGGCCCAAAATGTCACGGATGTGTCTTTTTTGTAGTGTAGTAGGAGTACTTTTTACCTTGGAGGACGCGTATAGCTAGCTAGGCCCTTGAAGACTTGAACCCACTAGCTGTCACCACTTTTGTTTTTCCATGTCTTACTATCTCATCCATGTAGCCAAGAGTGGCTATATATAATAAGCCGGTTATTTTACTTCCTCTATACCGGAGTAGTACTATTTGCTGCACAGTATTACTGACCGCCATATTTGAGCACAACATTATTATGCATGGACCTTGACTATGTATGTCACCATGTGTCCAGATCTGATATGCCGCGTGTACTAGATGAACGGCGTCGAGTACGACCCCCGTGATGCTACGTGTGTGTCGAGGAACACTCTTGGAGAGTACTCACTTTTCATTGGGGACAGCTACCCCATTGTGAAGCGGATGCCACCTTCCGTGCACGACATGGAAGGCCTCCCGTTCATGAAGCATGGTTGTGTCTTCAGTGTGCACCACCGGATGAACGACATGCTGGGGCACGCTATCCCTGATTTATGCCGCTTCATCTTGGATGAGTCTCCATCGTGTGGAACCGGACTAGAAAGCTGCGACAATGATTCCCATTGCCCACCACTATGGATCGTGCCATCCATGAAGAATACCTGGGACTAGAACCTGGAGGACATGTAGCCCATCTATAACGTGTAAGTGGAGTACGGTAAATTGCGAACGGTAGCGCTGTGAATATATGTAGACTAGTCGTGCACATATTTATCACATGAATTGGATATGAACTTGTGTGGCATACTGGCATTTGTCCTTTATAATTTATTACTAGTAAATGTGTTATGTGTACGTGCAACTTGTGTGATTGTTTCACGGGCTCCAACACGCTCTTTGAGAAAAAAAGGTGGCACAACTTTGGATATACGTGACTTGGAGGCATCATACAGTAGCATCGTTCACTATAGTTGTAGTACACTCCTACTAGGATGAAAACTCCTATAAAACCTTGCGCTTGGCTCTTTACCTCTTCGGGAGGTTCAACAATTCGTATTCGTGTGAACCTTGCACTTGGCTCTTCGCCTCTTCGGAAGGTCCAACAATGATGATACTACAGTACAATATGCTTCTGGCAATCTGACACCGATTGAACTGCTGCACGTCCACCGCAAGGGCGAGGGCGAGGGAGAGGGAGAGGGAGAGGGTGCTGTAGTCAAAAACCCTCTCCTCGTCCTGTGAACCACCACGCGCGTGGGCGAGGGAGAGGCGTCGTAAGCAAGCTTCTCCTCGTTCGGCGAGTTGACGAAACACATCAAAGCAGTACTAGTACTAGTCCATACTGCGTCCTTTCCGATTAATTTGGCTTAATTTTAAACAAGAAAAATACACTGGCGGTCAACGTATGTAACAATACGCTCTTTACGGTCACTATATATAGTTTTCCGGTGATTATATGATCACTAGCTCATCGTAGAGCACCGTATTGCACCCTACTAACTGGCCACATAGTCGACGTGGCACTTTGTTGACTGGTTAAACTGTCACCTGGTTTCTGGGTCCCACCTGTCAGTTGGCAGAGCAAAGAAATCAGTTAAACAAAACTTTATGTAGGCGCAACAGGAGTCCAACCCTTGCGCGCGAACCACCCTGGCTGTGTATGTGAGTGCATGCACATGTACTCCCTCGATCCTCCAACAAAGAGTGTACATCGGCTAAAAAAACAAAGAGTGTACTACATCTACACTTCCAATGCATTTAACCTTTAATCTAAATCGATATTGATTGACTAATGCACCAACTTGTGCTCTAGGTATAGGCTACATGTCTATCCTTAATTACAGCATCCAACGACCTTCATTTAATCTTCTTCTCTCAATGGTCGCATGCACACATAAGTTTGCTACTTTTTGGGGGTTAATTATTCCCTGGTCAATGTGTAAATCTATAAATGTATAGTCTTTCACGGACGTAGGGAGTAGGTTGTGCACTTGAGCGTGAGTGTGTGTGTTGCGTCGTGTGTTGTGTGCGTCCATGTGTACGTGTGAGTGTTGCATGTTGCATGCATGCATGGGGCTTACTCCCTCCCATTGACATGTTCATATTTCAAGCTTCCTCTGTTCCCTCCATATGGTGATACTCCCTCTGTTACCAAATACGGAGTAAAATCCTCCCTCTGTTCCCAAATACGGAGTATTTGTCTTTCTAGAGATTTCAACAAGTGACTACATACGGAGCAAAATGAGTGAAGTGAGTGTAGAGGCATAGGGATAATGTAGAAAGGATGTCTTCGCGATCCATTATTCCCCATATCGGTCAAAGAGAACTATTCAACTAGTCTTCGCAGTGAAGTGACAATACACGCTGCAGCAGATGGGACACTTAATTAATATAAATCAGCCTTACCCAGTACTGCCATCATGTTTGCCAGTAGAGCACACTTCTATCCTCCATTAACTGACATATGGGCCCTCTTGTGGTAGACCCACATGTCATCAGTGTAACTATTTACACTCCGAAGGACGGTATATCCTAGTAGTAGTAGAATTGAGATTTAATGCACTTTCTTCCCCGTCTTCCACTCTTGTTCCTCCTCTCTTCTTCTTCCTCCTCTCTTCCCCATCGTTGGCCGCACACCATTTCCCCCCGCTCACTGCTCGCCCGCCCGCGCTATCTTCCTTGGTAGCTCGCGCGTACCATATCCCCCCGCTCATTGCTCGGCCACACGAGGGGAAGCTTCTTCGCTCGCCTGCCCGAATCCACTTCCTCGCTGGCTCGCAGGCACCGAAAACCCTAATGGAAGAACCAACTAACATGCAGAGCCGCGATTGGAATTCCCTCCCCGATGTTCTCTTGGAGCAGATCTGTAATCGTATGGACCAACTCAGCACCGTCCGTCTGGCCGCATGCTCAGTGTCTTTGTACCGTCTACTCATCTGCAACCGGCCGGCTCTTTTCAAGACACACTACTTGCTGATGCCCGATCCTCGCAGGTGGCCCAGACACTGAATTGACGATCCTACGGAGGTTGCCGTGGTGCCCCTCGACATGCTACCACTACCTGTCCACCTGTCCTTCATGCGCGGCCACTACTGGGCGGGCATGAAGGCCAACTGGATCGACCTCATCCACCAATCTGGTAGTCCGTGGTGTCCCGTGGATATCTACACCCAGTGAGAGATCACCCTTCCATCGTTGGATACCGCCGCCATCGAGCCTCGCGGCCCGCCGGACACTCCTGCCTACTACGCAGGAGACGCGTCAAGCTTTTGGCTCGACCTCTGTTTGCTGAAAGTTGTAATCTGCGAAGTGCCCACACCATCAGAAGACTACATGGATTACAAGCTCATTGCCTTGTTCAACATGGGATTAGTCTATCTGGAATCCGGTCGCCATACATGGTTATGGCTCATCATCAATCCTGTTGAGGCAACATTTCTGTATGATGCTATAGTGCATGATGGCATCATTTACGTGGTCGATGCACAGATTGGCTGCCTATACTGGTGGAATCTATCATCGTGTAATTGTTTGATCTCATCTCATCTTTACCTTATGAATACGACTGCCTGTTCATTGTTACAAATTTAGAATAGATAGTATGTCTATAACCACATCATTGATATATGCTCCTCTCATTTCCTAGATTTTTATGACCACACATGTTATTGTTAGAGTTGGTATGACAACAATTGGCATCTAATGATTGTTAGAATAGATATTATGAGCATAACATCATGATTGTTATATGTTACTCTCATTTCCAAGATTTTTATAACAACGCATGTTATTTCTTAGAGTTGATATGAGCACAGTAGTTGTAAGTGCTATGGTAGAATATGAGTAGGATCTGTCATAGTTGTTTTCCTCTCATTGTTACATGATGTTTGAACCATGACATATTGCTAGAATATGAAAGCCATTGGCTTATTTTTTTTAACTTGGGGTATGATTATGACCACGGCATTGCAATTCTCTGTCTATGATATGTGTCACTATTATATTAATCTTAATTCCACACATACTCTGAACATGATTGTTTATTTTTGTCCTTTTGGTCTCCAATTTTAATTGTTGCAGCAGACGCAAATGCGCTGACCTTCATGATTCCAAGACCTGGAATCATTCCAGCCGATGGGTGGTGGTTTATCACTCGTTCAGCTGACGGTGGTTATTTGATGCCCATTCGCACATACCAAATTGACCAAACCATTACATCAAATCACATGCAGTACAATGCCTGGGGCGTTCGTGACATTGATGGCTATGGCTGCTTCGTGTTCGAGAAAGATCCCAGCTCCGCTGGGCCACGCGTATTCAACTGGAGCGGGTTTACAGCCTCGTCATCCACTCCATGTTCCTCGGGCTCAATTATCCGATCATCCAACCAATCATCGATCATATCACCGACGATGATTACCGTGCTATGCAACTTCCATTCGCCAGGGGAACTGTGTTTACACATCATACCATGGGTTTCATGAATCACCATATCCATGGATTCGTCGACACAGCTTGTTGCCAGGTAATCTTCAGTGTGTGAAAGGCATCAAGCTTCCATGCGATGGATGGCTTTTGCAAACCCGACATGCAGCGATGTGGTTCATGCCAACAGCATATATGCACAACTTGATTCGTACTAATATCTAGACTAAGCCATGTATCCTACTGCTGTAGCATGACCCTCTTTTGTTGGATATTATGTACTGTTGTTAGTTTGATGCACTCCTCTTGTTTGAAGGATAGATACCTTTCTGGGATCAAGTGCATCCTAACTCACCTGCGTAGGATGTACTGATAATGATGATGGAGATGTTGTGCAGAAGCATATATATATATACTGATATCAATTAGGCTTCAAGTGCGTACTTGTTAGTTAAACCTATGGTTAAAATGTGACACTAAATACGACTAGTAAGTAGTACAGTAGAAGTACTAGTATACGTCGGTCAAATTATTCATCATGTCCACACATTGAATTGACGTGACAACACGCTCCGCGTGAGGTGACACAAGAATCCGGGCGGCGTGTTTGGGTATTGTGGACTTCAGATTTGGAGTACCACTTATCTGTCGAAATCTTTCATCATTCACTTAAAACAATCGATTGATCATACATTGAGTACCATATAACTGGAATTAAGCGATGCAAGTCCAAGAAGGATTGGTCGGTGCTGCCGGCTGGCATCAAGTTCGATCCCACGGATTAGGAGCTGATCGAGCACCTTGAGGCCAAAGTGACTGCTGACAGCGTGGGATCTCACCCTCTCATCGATTTGTTCATACCAACCATCGACAGCGAGCACGGCATATGCTACACCCATCCTGAGAAACTTCCAGGCTAAGACACCGATCGACCTTCTACTTGCACAAACATATTCCTTTGTTTATAGCTCTATTTTTCTTTTTAGACGCAGACCTGGTGAAGCAATTACAATTTGACAGTTAATAAAAAGTGAAACAAGTGACTGCAATATGCCAAAGATGTTATGAAAATGACAACTGCGTACACTAAAACCTATAATCGACACTACTACAGGTATCACACTGAGTGGCCTAAGCAAGCATTTCTTCCAGCGCAATTCCAGGGCATTCAAAAGGGGCACATGGATGCATCGCAAGATATAGTCGGGGTGCGGCATGCACGCGATGTGGCACAACACCGGCAATACCTTGCCGGTGATGGTCAATGACCGGCAGATGGGCAGCAAAAAGGTTCTGGTGCTGCACACCAACAAGAACTTCGACCAACAGAGGACCAACTGGGTGATGCACCAGTACCACCTCGGGGACCTGGAGCAAGAGAAGATGTGGGAGCTGGTCCTCTGCAAGATCTGTGGCCTGTCTATCCCTCTACTCACCCACACCTCCTATTATTTTCTGGCGACGGCAGCTGTCCGTGTCAAAACCGGCGGATCTCGGGTAGGGGGTCCCGAACTGTGCGTCTAGGCCAGATGGCAACAGGAGACAAGGGACACGATGTTTTTTACCCAGGTTCGGGCCCTCTCGATGGAGGTAATACCCTACTCCTGCTTGATTAATATTGATGATATGGGTAGTACAAGAGTAGATCTACCACGAGATCAAGGAGGCTAAACCCTAGAAGCTAGCCTATGGTATGATTGTTGTATATATTGTATATCTATCGACTAGCCTGGCCTTGGTTTATATAATGCACCAGAGGCCTAGGATAACAAGAGTGCTAGCCGAATATGCCGGTGGGGAGAAGTCCTTGTCTTGATCGCCAAGTCTTGTGGAATCTTCCTTGTATGCGGTAGCCGTCCGAACTGGCCCATGAGTATACGGCCACGGGGGTCCTCGACCCAATCTAATAGATCGGGAGACGACGTGGTGAGTACCCCCTAGTCCAGGACACCGTCAGTAGCCCCCTGAACCGGTGTTCAAGTTAGGGACGCTCCTCGATTCTTCTGAACTGTTCTTCATCTTCGGTTGCTGGTCTTGAAAACTGGTTCAACAAATCTTCTTTATCTTCGATCTTGAGGATCGCCAAAATGCATTCAACGAATTTACACGTCGGGTATCCGAGGAGACCATTTAAGTTTCCGGCCTTTATCAATGCCTTGTTTATTTTTATGCCACACCTCGGGTTTGAAGTCGTTCCCGGGAGGCAGGGTCCTCTTGCGTCCGAGCTCCAACGCCGGACTGCATTCGAGGTATCTTTTGCAGCCGAGCACCAACGTCGGACTGCTTCCCAGCTCTAGCGCCGGAATGTATCCGAGCTCCAATGCCGGACTATGTATCCGAGCTCCAACGCCGGACTGTATATCCGAGCTCCAACACCGAAATATATCCGAGCTCCAACGCCGGACTGTGTCCAGGCTCCAATGCCGGACTATATCCGAGGTGTCATATCACCTTGGTTCAAAAAAGTTGAAGGAGTTTAGCCGAGCTTAATGCCGGAAATGCCCTCTATGGAGCCAGCCACTAGCGCCCGAGCTTTATGCCGGACTGCTTCCGAGGTGGTGCACCACCCCGACTATGGGCCGATTTTTTGTCAATATTTTTTTATTGGTGCAATTTGTTCTCTGCCGAGATATATAGCCAGTAGCCCTCAAGGTGTGTATCGGTCTAAAACCCAAGATGCACATGAAGGATGACATAAGACCGCTGATCCCAGTAGCCGCTGAGACTCAGGTTGATTTGCAAAATCGGCCTGAGGATCAAGTCCTAGCTCGGCAGAATACTTCCGGACACAAAAGCAGCATGCTCAGTCCTCAAGACTTAGGTTGGGTGCGGCCGACCAACCTGAGGATCAAAATCTCCTCGGAAACTATATTGCACATAAAATTTTATGCATTGGACAAGCAATGCAGTAGCCCCCGAGACACTGGTCGGGTGGCAACACCAGATCAGGGGATTGATGTGCCCCTTATATATTTGTAAATAATAATCCCGAAGCCCAGTATCCCCCAAGCCTTAATGCGGGCACGGGTGGCCGGATTAAGGATCAATATCCATAGTAAAATCACAAATTATGTGTAATGACTCTATGTATCCAAGTACTTTACGTCATTAATGCTCGGATCCGCATTGTACAAAACTTTGTTGACCGACCATCGGCTTCCGCCTCCTTGGCCAGTAGCCGAGGAGTGTTTGTCCTACTTTATAAAGCCTTTATGAGGGCAAAGATTTACGACAAACAAGGCAATCTGGCCATACGGTTTTATAAACAAAGGTACGCAGAGAGATATGTTATATTACTGTTTAACAGAAGAAATGTATTCCAAAGAAAATAGTCATGCTATCGGTTCCTTTCTTTGGGTTGTCATGCTAAGCATGATCATGAAACCTCAGCTCAAATGTAAGAGCAAAATATCGAGGATTTAGTTTGGGAGGCCAGTTAATAGCCCCCGGTAGTGTTCGGCGACAGTCGAGGTCAAGCCGTAAACACTTCGGCCAATGTTATGAATGGCCCGTCATAGTCATTGGATCGCTGACCAGTTTACGCTTATTGTGACAGTCAGTTTTCGGCTTTCTCCACTAAGGTGCTTAACCATGTGAGTTGGAAGCACAATCGCAGTGGTTCTCCCTTTGCACGCCTGGTCGAACAAAACGGAACGTAGGAAGCAAGTGCAGGAGCTGGGCAACCCAACTATTGACCGAAGACACAATTCGAAACCGATGCATATATAGCAATATCTGAGAATGTTTTTGCCGAATCCCTAAAGATGTCCGGCGTTGCACTGCGAGACTAATGTTGGAAAATCACAAATAGTTTAAAAGTGCCAAAAATCTTGGAAAACCAAGAAACGTCAGTAAAAACATGACGTCCGAACAATATCAAGTGTTCGGTGCCAATCCGAAAGTTGGTCTTAGAAAAAAGAAGTGCTTCTGTCGTGTTGTAACATGATATATCCTATCTAAAGACTTCGAGCGGGTCAGCCTACGGCTTCAACCTCCTATCCCGAGGGCGGAGTACTTCTCATCAGGCCAGTTTAGCAAACTAAACTCTAGCGGCTTTGAGAGAGAAATTAGGCTCCCCGGCTAGTGACCGCACACTTGTGTCAAAAAAAGGAGTGATAAATAATAATAATAATAAAACTTTGCAACGACTAAGAAGAAGAACACTTATTATAAATCGGCTCAAATAAACTTAAGAGCCCCCAAGTGACTTGGGTAGAAGAATGATTGCATGTACCGAAGTACTTATATCATATCTATGTTCAACCGAACTTTAAACGCGTCTTAACCGACCGTCGGCTTCACCCTCTTCGGTTAAGGACCGAAAAGTGTTATGTACTCCATCGGTCGAGAATATCGACGGTGTTTCCAATAACCAGGCAATCAGGCCATAAGGCTGTAACAGACAAAGCGCGCTCAGGGAACTTATGCTATATTACTGCGAAGAGTAAGAAGCATCTTCGAAGAAAATAGTACCCCCATCGATACCTTTCTTCGGTGCTCATTGTTATTATGAGACTTGTGCAATAGATTTTTTGTACTCATGAGTTCCATTGTGTGTCGACCATCATTGAATAACTATAAGAGCACTAGCTTTCGGCTTCACCCAGTCTGAGGTCCGGCTCGGGTGACCCGATCGTGACAATCGCAGAGGTGCTCCCTTTACTCCCTAGCCGAACAATCGGGAACGTAGGGGTAAACACAGGAGCGAGGCAACCCATCTTGCAAATCGCTTAAGTCAATGTGGTGCATATTGTGGCGTAATACACGAACAAAGAACGAAGATGTACAAGTATAATCATATGCAATAGGAAAAGCTTCATAAAGGAAGCCCCAAAGTAAACGGGGTATTTGAATTTATGCGTCACAAACAAAGTTTGGACAAGGAAATTTTTTAGAAGCAACTTTTTTCCAAAAAAGTATAATGCTTGGTCGAACCGAACGCAAGTTAGAAATTAAAGCTTTGAGCATGAAAGCGACTTAGCTGGTTAATGTGTTCGGTATTGATGCGCGGTCCGAGCTTGATGCGGGGCAAGGTTCCATCCCTCAAGCCGGTACCGAGGTGGCGGAGCGGAGAGCTTGACACGTCGAAGTGGTGACATAGCACGATCAATGCAGACTGGCAGAGTGACGCCGAAGTCCCCGGATCATTTTCCTGTGCACAAAAATAGTGCAAACCGGAGATAATAGTAATAATGATAATTAAAAAAATCGTTGCATAATAAATAATTTATGCAAAGTGAGTAATAAAAGAAATATGGCCTGGCGCCGAAGTCAAGTCGATGCAGGGCGTCGGCGTGATGCGGTAAAGGCATGGCAAAGCCTGAATTCGCAGGTCGGTCCGAGCTCCGAGTGCGGCGTTCGTCGGACTATGTACGAAAACTGATCGAACCACCATGCGACTGTCGTTAATGCAGCCACCATTTGATAGACCTGTGTACATATGACGGACAAACCAGAGTAATAATTCCATGGGAAAAATGAACTCAAACAAGCAAAAAATACTGTGATTAATAGCACCTGGTTTATTTGTTGTAGCAATCCGAAGGAAGGTGATTCCTAAAATTGGGACCCGCTCCGCACACCCATTGCCTGATGGGCGATAAAACGACGGCATGGCAAAGCTGGTAAAGGTTGACTCGCCGAGGCAAAGCCCTCGGCCCAGCTAACGTCACGGAGCTGGTCGGCTAGTGACGCCGAAGTGTCCGGAGTAGGTTGATGAAGAGATGGCGAAGCCCCCGGTCCAGCCGAGATGTCGAAGCCTCGATGTCAGCCGATGAGTCGAAGTAGGTCGGCATGATGGAAGCCAGCTTGAAGCAATAGTGCGGCCCTGTCGATGCAGGTCGTGACGTGGTCGATGCCAGCTTGATGAAGCGACCGTGCGGCGATGCCGGTATGCCCGCTCTGTGTAATCCGTGGGGCGGCGATGTTGGTGAAGATTTATCCTTCGCGATGCCGGGCTCTTGTTCGGCTTGCCGAGATGATGATCCGAAGAAGTTGAGCTCGGCTCAACAAAGTGACGCCGTGTCTAGCGCAGGTCGGCAGCCGTGGAGTAATATTGCCGGACTGGTTTGACACCAGCATGATATTGAAGATCATGTTCAAAAGATCTTACAGTTAGTGGGATGTGTTCCGGAACAAAACACAATGCCCCATACAAAACTTCCTTCAAAAGGGATGTCCGAAATCCTGTTCATAAAAAAGATGAACTCGGGTCGGATTCGTTTTCACGCAGAAAACAGATCCGAAAAGTGATGCTCTAATCGGAAGGTTCCAGGAGTTTGGACGGTCGGATCGAGCCGAAATTTTGAGAGGTCGTAGATATAGGAATTCCGCAGCCGATCAACGGTTGGATCTTCCAAAGGACGTCCGAGCTAGAAGCTGGACACCACGCCCTAAACTCATCCAAATTCCCGTCCAGATTTGACAGGGCTCCGGTATATCGTGGATTGCCAGAGATTCCTCCATCGGAACTCGACGAAATTTTCCAGGGTTGTTGTAGACTCAATTCCGCACAATTCCACCAAAGCGATCGTCAAAGAGATACTCGAGGAGGTGGTGGTGGCAGATATGAATTCGTTGTCCAGAAAAACAGCATGGTCGCTTGAGGGCAATGTTGACGTTGAGCCCCCAAGCTCCATAGATAATTCCTTCGTAATCTTGATAGAGATCGGAGTTGATGTTTGATGAAGGCCCTCGTCCGGACATGGTGATCCGAACACGAGGCGCAATTCTTGGTCGAACCAAGGTGACCAGTCGAGCTGGTGACGAAGATGCCGAAGTCGTAGTTGATCTGCAGGCGAGCCATCGATCCTTTTGTCGATCACACAGCGGAACTCTCAATGAAAGCACCAATGTCGGTGTCAAACCGGCGGATCTCCGGTAGGGGGTCCCAAACTGTGCGTCTAGGCCGGATGGTAACAGGAGACAAGGGACACGATGTTTTTTACCCAGGTTCGGGCCCTCTCGATGGAGGTAATACCCTACTCCTGCTTGATTAATATTGATGATATGGGTAGTATAAGAGTAGATCTACCACGAGATCAAGGAGGCTAAACCCTAGAAGCTAGCCTATAGTATGATTGTTGTATATATTGTATATCTATCGACTAGCCTGGCCCCGATTTATATAATGCACCGGAGGCCTAGGATAACAAGAGTCCTAGCCGAATACGCCGTTGGGGAGAAGTCCTTGTCTTGGTCGCCAAGTCTTGTGGAATCTTCCTTGTATGCGGTAGCCGTCCGAACTGGCCCATGAGTATACGGCCACGGGGGTCCTCGGCCCAATCTAATAGATCGGGAGACGACGTGGTGAGTACCCCCTAGTCCAGGACACCGTCAGCAGCCGAACCAGTCAACCCTCGTACTCTCCACCGCGTGGGCAGCCATTGCCATGTCTTCCCCGGCTCCGTGTCGTTCCCTTCATAGGCTTCGCCGTCGTCCATCGCCCTGGTGCTCTTGACGCGGCATGGTCAACGTGGTCAACGAATGACATCCTTCGAAAGTGGACTGTACGTTGAGAGGCTGACAGCTTGCTACCTCTTGAGCACTGTGTTGGTTTTCCCCGAAGAGGAAGGGATGATGCAGCAAAGTAGCATAAGTATTTCCCTCAGTTTTTGAGAACCAAGGTATCAATCGAGTACGAGGCTACGCGCAAGTCCCTCGTACGTGCACAAAACAAATAAATCCTCGCGACCAACGGGATAAGGGGTTGTCAATCCCTACACGGCCACTTACGAGAGTGAGATCTGATATATATGATAAGATAATATTTTTGGTATTTTTATGATAAAGATGCAAAGTAAAATAAAATCAAAGTAAAAAAGCAAAGTAGATTACTAATTATTGGAAGATTAATATGATGAAGATAGACCCGAGGGCCATAGGTTTCACTAGTGACTTCTCTCAAGAGCATAGGTAATCTACGATGGGTGAACGAATTACTATTGAGCAATTGACATAATTGAGCATAGTTATGAGAATATCTAGGTATCATCATGTATATAGGCATCACGTCTGAGACAAGTAGACCGACTCCTGCCTGCATCTACTACTATTACTCCACTCATCGACCACTATCCAGCATGCATCTAGATTATTAAGTTAATGAAAACAGAGTAACGCCTTAAGCAAGATGACATGATGTAGAGGGATAAACTCATGCAATATGATGAAAAACCCATCTTGTTATCCTCGATGGAAACAATACAATACGTGCCTTGCTGCCCCTACTGTCACTGGGAAAGGACACCGCAAGATTGAACCCAAAGATAAGCACTTCTCCCATTGCAAGAAAGATCAATCTATTAGGCCAAACCAAACAATAATTCGAAGAGACTTGCAAAGATAACCAATCATACATAAAAGAATTCAGAGAAGATTCAAATATTGTTCATAGATAGACTTGATCATAAACCCACAATTCATCGGTCACAACAAACACACCGCAAAAAGAAGATTACATCGAATAGATCACCACAAGAGAGGGGGAGAACATTGTATTGACATCCAAAAAGAGAGAAGAAGCCATCTAGCTAATAACTATGGACCCGTAGGTCTGAGGTCAACTACTCACACTTCATCGGAGGGGCTATGGTGATGATGTAGAAGCCCTCCGTGATCGATGCCCCCTCCGACGGAGCTCCGGAACAGGCCCCAAGATGGGATCTCATGGATACAGAAAGTTGCGGCGGTGGAATTAGGGTTTTGGCTCCGTATCTGATCGTTTGGGGGTACGTAGGTATATATAGGAGGAAGGAGTACGTCGGTGGAGCAACAAGGGGCCCATGAGGGTGGAGGGCGCGCCTGGGGGGGGGGGGTAGGCGCGCCCCCTACCTCGTGGCCTCCTCTTTTGTTTCTTGATGTAGGGTCCAAGTCTCTTGGGTCTTATTCATTGAGAAAATCACGTTCCCGAAGGTTTCATTCCGTTTGGACTCCGTTTGATATTCCTTTTCTTCGAAACCCTAAAATAGGCAAAAAAACAGCAATTCTGGGCTAGGCCTCCGGTTAATAGGTTAGTCCCAAAAATAATATAAAAGTGGATAATAAAGCCCAATAATGTCCAAAACAGTAGATAATATAGCATGGAGCAATAAAAAATTATAGATACGTTGGAGACGTATCAAGCATCCCCAAGCTTAATTCCTGCTCATCCTCAAGTAGGTAAATGATAAAAGTAGAATTTTGATGCGGAGTGCTACTTAGCATAATTTTAATGTAATTCTTCTTAATTGTGGTATGAATATTCAGATCCGAAAGATTCAAGATAAAAGTTTAATATTGACATAAAAATAATAATACTTCAAGCATACTAACAAAGCAATCATGTCTTCTCAAAATAACATGGCCAAAGGAAGTTATCCCTACAAAATCATATAGTCTGGCTATGCTCTATCTTCATCACACAAAGTATTTAAATCATGCACAACCCCGATGACAATCCAAACAATTGTTTCATGCTTTTGACATTCTCAAACTTTTTCAATCTTCACGCAATACATGAGCGTGAGCCATGGACATAGCACTATAAGTGGAATAGAATGGTGGTTGTGGAGAAGACAAAAAGGGAGAAGATAGTCTCACATCAACTAGGCGTATCAACGGGCTATGGAGATGCCCATCAATAGATATCAATGTGAGTGAGTAGGGATTGCCATGCAAAGGATGCACTAGAGCTATAAGTATGTGAAAGCTCAACAAAAGAAACTAAGTGGGTGTGCATCTAACTTGCTTGCTCATGAAGACCTAGGGCATTTTGAGGAAGCCCATCATTGGAAAATACAAGCCAAGTTCTATAATGAAAAATTCCCACTAGTATATGAAAGTGATAACATAGGAGACTCCCTATCATGAATATCATGGTGCTACTTTGAAGCACAAGTGTGGTAAAAGGATAGTAACATTGTCCCTTCTCTCTTTTTCTCTCATTTTTTTATTTGGGTCTTTCCTATTCTTTTTTTATGGCCTCTTTTCTTTCTCTTTTTTTCGTCCTGAGTCTCATCCCGACTTGTGGGGGAATCATAGTCTCCATCATCCTTTCCTCACTGGGACAATGCTCTAATAAATGATGATCATCACACTTTTATTTTCTTACAACTCAACAATTACAACTCGATACTTAGAACAAAATATGACTCTATATGAATGCCTCCGGCGGTGTACCGGGATATGCAATGGTTCAAGAGTGACATGTATGAAAGAATTATGAATGGTGGCTTTGCCACAAATACGATGTCAACTACATGATCATGCTAAGCAATATGACAATGATGGAGTGTGTCATAATAAAAGGAACGGTGGTAAGTTGCATGTCAATATATCTTGGAATGGCTATGGAAATGCCATAATAGGTAGGTATGGTGGCTGTTTTGAGGAAGGTATATGGTGGGTGTATAATACCGGCGAAAGGTGTGCGGTATTAGAGAGGCTAGCAATGGTGGAAGGGTGAGAGTGCATATAATCCATGGACTCAACATTAGTCATAAAGACCTCATATACTTATTGCAAAAATATACAAGTTATCAAAGCAAAGTATTACGCGCATGCTCCTAGGGGGATAGATTGATAGGAAAAGACCATCGCTCGTCCCCGACCGCCACTTATAAGGATGACAATCAAAAAATAAATCATGCTCCGACTTCATCACATAAAGGTTCACCATACGTGCATGCTACGGGAATCAGAAACCTTAACACAAGTATTTCTCAAATTCACAACTACTCAACTAGCATGACTCTAATATCACCATCTTCATATCTCAAAACAATTATCAAGCATCAAACTTCTCATAGCATTCAACACACTCATAAGGAAGTTTTTACTATTCTTGAATACCAAGAATATTAGGATTATTTTAAGCAAATTACCATGCTATTTAAGACTCTCAAACTAATATAAGTGAATCATGAGAGATCAATAGTTTCTATAAAACAAATCCACCACCGTGCTCTAAAAGATATAAGTGAAGTACTAGAGCAAAACTATATAACTCAAAAGATATAAGAGAAGCACATAGAGTATTCTAACAAATTCCAAATTATATATGGCTCTATCAAAAGGTGTGTACAGCAACGATGATTGTGATAAACTAACAAATAAAGACTCAAATAATACAAGACGCTCCAAGCAAAACACATATCATGTGGCGAATAAAAAAATAGCTCCAAGTAAAGTTACTGATAGAAGTAGACGAAAAGAGGGGATGCCTTCCGGGGCATCCCCAAGCTTTGGCTTTTAGGTGTACTTAGATTATCTTGGGGGTGCCATGAGCATCCCCAAGATTAGGCTCTTGCCACTCCTTGTTCCATAATCCATCAAATCTTTACCCAAAACTTGAAAACTCCACAACACAAAACTTAAAGCAGAAAATCTCGTGAACTCCGTTAGCAAAAGAAAACAAAAGACCACTTCAAGATACTCTAATGAACTCATTCTTTATTTATATTGGTGTTAAATCTACTGTATTCCAACTTCTCTATGGTTTATAAACTATTTTAATAGCCATAGATTCATCAAAATAAGCAAACAACACACGAAAAACAGAATCTGTCAAAAATAGAACAGTCTGTAGTAATCTGTAGCTAGCACAAGATCTGGAACCCCAAAATTTCTAAAATAAATTTCTGGACGTGAGAAATTTATCTATTAATCATCTTCAAAAAATAATTAACTAAATAGCACTTTCCAAATAAAAATGGCATCAGTTCTCCTGAGCACTAAAGTTTCTGTTTTTTTACTGCAAGATATCAAGGCTTTCCCCAAGTCTTCCCAACGGTTCTACTTGGCACAAACACTAATTAAACACAAAAACACAACCTAAACAGAGGCTAGATAAATTATTTATTACTAAATAGGAGAAAAAAGCAAGGAATAAAAAAATTGGGTTGCGTCCCAACAAGCGCAATCGTTTAACGCCCCTAGCTAGGCATAAAAAGCAAGGATAGATCTAGGTATTGCCATCTTTGGTAGGCAATCCATAAGTGGCTCTCATAATAGATTCATAAGGTAATTTAATTTTCTTTCTAGGAAAGTGTTCCATGCCTTTCCTTAACGGAAATTGGAATCTAATATTTCCTTCCTTCATATAAATAATTGCACCAATCATTCTAAGGAAAGGTCTACCAAGAATAATAGGACAAGAAGGATTGCAATCTATGTCAAGAACAATAAAATCTACGGGCACATAATTCCAATTTGCAACAATAAGAACACCATTAATTCTCCCCATAGGTTTCTTAATAGTGGAATCCATAAGGTGCAAGTTTAGAGAGCAATCATCAAAATCACGAAAACCTAACAAATCACACAAAGTCTTTGGAATCATGGAAACACTAGCACCCAAATCACATAAACCATAGCATTCATGATCTTTAATCTTAATTTTAATAGTTGGTTCCCACTCATCATAAAGTTTTCTAGGGATAGAAACTTCCAATTCAAGTTTTTCTTCATAAGATTGCATCAAGGCATCAACGATATGTTTAGTGAACGCTTTATTTTGACTATAAGCGTGAGGAGAATTATCACAGATTGCAACAAGGAAATGCAATCAATCAAAGAGAAATTTTCATAATTAAATTCCTCGAAATCCAAAATAGTGGGTTTAGCAACATCTCGGGTTTTAATTTCTTCGATCCCACTTTTATCAATTTTAGCATCAAGATCTAAAAACTCCGAATTCTTGGAACACCTTCTAGGTAAAGGTGGATCATATTCAGTCCCATCATTATTAAGATTCATATTGCAAAACAAAGATTTAATAGGGGACACATCAATAACTTTTAGATCTTCATCTTTATTTTCATAGCAATCCGGTTTAGCGGCCATCCTATTAACTAAGGTGCCTTGCTTATCCGAAATTTCAACGGTCAACTTCTCAAGACGAGCAATTTGGGATCTTAAACCATAAAATTCTTTAGACATATCATCGAGCTCTTTATTCATAAAACTCATAAACCTTTTTTGTTCCTTAAGTTCGTTTCTAAAGAAACTATTATGCTCGAATTGTAAGACCATAAAACTCCTAACGTTGTTTTCGATTTCTTCTAACCTTTTAAGGTGAAGATCACCAAATCGGGGAAGAGCCATCGAGACAGGCAAGCAGACTAACACACAAGCAAACAAAAAGCAAGCGGGCAAAAAGAGGCAAATAGAGAAGGAGAGGGAGGATAGAGAGAGAGAGGGCGAATAAAACATCAAGGGTGAAGTGGGGGAGAGGAAAACGAGAGGCAAATGGCAAATAATGTAATGTGGGAGATAGGGATTGTCATGGGTACTTGGTATATTGACTTTTGCGTAGACTCCTCGGCAACGGCGCCAGAAATCCTTCTTGCTACCTCTTGAGCACTGCGTTGGTTTTCCCCGAAGAGGAAGGGATGATGCAGCAAAGTAGCATAAGTATTTCCCTCGGTTTTTGAGAACCAAGGTATCAATCCAGTAGGAGGCTACGTGCGAGTCCCTCGTACCTGCACAAAACAAATAAATCCTCTCAACCAATGTGATAAGGGGTTGTCAATCCCCACATGACCAATTACGAGAGTGAGATCTGATAGATATGATAAGATAAATTTTTGGTATTTTTATGATAAAGATGCAAAGTAAAAAACAAAGGAAATTACTAAGTATTGGAAGATTAATATGATGAAGATAGACCCTGGGGCCATAGCTTTCACTAGTGGCTTCTCTCAAGAGCATAGGTAATCTACGGTCGGTGAACAAATTACTATTGAGCAATTGACAGAATTGAGCATAGTTATGAGAATATCTAGGTATGATCATGTATATAGGCATCACGTCCGAGACAAGTAGACCGACTCATGCCTGCATCTACTACTATTACTTCACTCATCGACCGCTATCCAGCATGCATCTAGAGTATTAAGTTAATGAAAACAGAGTAACGCCTTAAGCAAGATGACATGATGTAGAGGGATAAACTCATGCAATATGATGAAAAACCTATCTTGTTATCCTCGATGGCAACAATAAAATACGTGCCTTGCTGCCCCTACTGTCAATGGGAAAGGACACTGCAAGATTGAACCCAAAGCTAAGCACTTCTTCCATTGCAAGAAAGATCAATCTAGTAGGCCAAACCAAACAGATAATTCGAAGAGACTTGCAAAGATAACCAATCATACATAAAAGAATTCAGAGAAGATTCAAATATTGTTCATAGATAGACTTGATCATAAACCCACAATTCATCGGTCTCAACAAACACACCACAAAAAGAAGATTACATTGAATAGATCTCCACAAGAGAGGGGGAGAACATTGTATTGAGATCCAAAAAGAGAGAAGAAGCCATCTAGATAATAACTATGGACCCGTAGGTCTGAGGTCAACTACTCACACTTCATCGGAGGGGCTATGGTGATGATGTAGAAGCCCTCTGTGATCTATGCCCCCTCCGGCAGAGCTCTAGAATAGGCCCCAAGATGGGATCTCGTGGATACAGAAAGTTGCAGCGGTGGAATTAGGGTTTTGGATCCGTATCTGATCGTTTGCGGTACGTATGTATATATAGGAGGAAGGAGCACGTCGGTGGAGCAATAGGGGGCCCACGAGGGAGGAGGGCGCACCTGGCGGGGGGGGGGGGGGGGTAGGCGCGCCCCTACCTCGTGGCCTCCTCTTTCGTTTCTTGACGTAGGGTCCAAGTCTCTTGGGTCTTATTCGTTGAGAAAATCATGTTCCTGAAGGTTTCATTCCGTTTGGACTCCGTTTGATATTCCTTTTCTTCGAAACCCTAAAATAGGCAAAAAAACAATTCTGGGCTGGGCCTCCGGTTAATAGGTTAGTCCCAAAAATAATATAAAAGTGGATAATAAAGCCCAATAATGTCCAAAACAGTAGATAATATAGCATGGAGCAATAAAAAATTATAGATACGTTGGAGACGTATCACAGCTGGGTCCACGGGCGCACACAAGGAAATGCCTCCTTATTACGCACTAAATAATGATTCCTCCATCTGACATCTGGGACCCGCTGGAAGGGCCTCTGTATTTCGTGAAAAAACGTTCCCTCCGCTGACAGGTCGGACCCACCAACTATATCTTCGCACGCAAGGAAGTGCCTCCTTATTGCGCACAAAAAATGAATACCCCCTGCTAGCTGGGACCCACCACAGTGGGAGGCTGACTTGTGGGCCTACTAAGTTGACAGGGACGGAGGGCTTTGTGAAATTAGTCAATATATGAATGATTCTAGCTCCAGTGACCGTACGATGTCCATCCAACGGCTGCAGTGCTTCTTCAACCTCTGGTCTTCTTGCTCCAGCCGCCCAAACTAGCACCGGTCGTGCCGCGTGCTCCTGCCTTCCATGGCCGGCTGTGATGCCGTGGAGGCCTCACCCCCTACTACTCCCACCGCTGGCCAGGCCATCCCTCTACTCACCCACACCCCCTGCTATTCTAAGGCGACGGCAGCCTCACACCGCAGTCGAACCAGTGAACCCTCATACTCCTCTCCGCGTGGGCATCCACTGTCGCGTCTTCCCTGGCTCCGCATCATCCCCTTCCTAGGTCTCGCCGTCGTCCACCGCCTTGGTGCTCTCGGCGCGGCATGGTCAACGACCAACTTCCATCGGAAGAGTACAATACGTGGAGAAGCTGACAGCTGGGTCCACGACAGCCGCAAGGAAGTGCCTCCTTATTCCGTGAAAAATAATTATTCCTGCACTTGACAGCGGGGACCCACCGGACGGGCCACCGTATTTCATAAAAAAACGTTTCCCCCTGACTGCTGGGACCCACCGGCTACATCTTTGCATGCAAGGAAGTGCGTCGAGGCAAAAAAACCGATTTGCCCCCCTGACTGCTGGGACCCACCAGCTATATCTTCGCACACAAGGAAGTGCCTGATAGTCGGGACCCACCTGGTCGAAGCATACATAGCGTTGTCATTCTGGTTGCGAACGTGTACGTACATACTGGTCCACGTAGAGGCGCGCACGGGTCATAGAACATGCGCGCACGTAGCATGTACACGTATGTACAGCGGCTAGTGTGCAAGAAAGAAAATACGGCCACGTACGTACATACGGGCGGGGTCTCGAACGCCTACTCGCGCATACATACGGCCAAGGCTCGTGTACATGGCTGGGTCGGAACGGAGAAACAGTGTCGTTGTCGTGTTCATGGGGAGCCAACCGGCTGGGTCGGAACGGAATGCGTCGTCATGTTCATCGGGAGGGCTTGGACGGAACATCCGATGGAAATGAGGCCTGGCATACCGCAGAACAGAGGAAAAGGCCTTGTGTTCGACCGGCCACGGTCGAAACGGGATCCTAGTCATCGGGAGGGGTCTGGCGTACCACAAAACGGAGGAAACGGACCTCCTACGGTCGAAATGGGGGTCCTGTTCATTGGGAGGGGTGTGGCATACCGCAAAACGAAGGAAACGGACTTGTGTTGGAGCGCTACGGTCGAAACGAGGGTCCTGTTCATCGGGAGGGATGTGGCGTACCGCAAAATGGGACTCCACGGGATACTATTCACCTCCACCGTCGACCCCCTCCAGCCTCCACGGGCTACTGTTCATCCTCCGTCGACCTCCTCCAGCCTCCACCTGCGACTGTTCATCCACGGGCTCCTTGTTCATCCAGCCTCCACCGCGCGCTACTCCACCAGCTACTGTTCAACCAGCCCTCTCCACAGGCTCCTGTTCAACCACCCCTCCACGAGCTACTGTTCATCCAGCCCTCCACCATCTATTGTTCATCCAGCCCTCCATGGGGTGATCCTGTTCATCCAGCCCTCCAAGGGGTCCTGTTCATCCAGCCCCAACCGGCTCGATCGATCGGGATCCTGTTCATCCAGAGGCAACACCACGGGGTCCTGTTCATCCACCCCCACCAAGAACTGTTCATCCAAACCCCCCAGCAACGCTCACTGTTCATTCAGAGGCAGCATCGATCGGCTTCAGTTAGCAGCAGTAGCGAAGGAATCACTCGAGTTCAGTAACGCGTGGCCTGCAGTGCAATCGCTCGGGTTCAGTTAGAGCCATACGCCTCGCTCAGGTTCAGTTAGAGCCCAATGCCTCGCACACACGCGCGTACGTATACAAGACAAACGCGCATCGCTCGGCCCCGACCACCCACCGTAACCAGGAACTCCCCGAAATT
Organism: Triticum aestivum; assembly: GCF_018294505.1. Classification (NCBI taxonomy): domain Eukaryota; kingdom Viridiplantae; phylum Streptophyta; class Magnoliopsida; order Poales; family Poaceae; genus Triticum; species Triticum aestivum. The sequence continues at coordinate 173,704,080 of NC_057812.1, forward strand.
TTCCTCACCCTCACTTCTACCACGGTTTTTTCCATCATGGACGGTCCAAAGAATGTCATGCAGCTGCGTCTCCGGTCCGCCCAGGACAAAAAGCCCATTTTCTATCAAGATTTTTTGTCATATAAGTGGGACACAACCACATCTATGATGATACCGAGTTTTGTCACAATTATCGTCATAGAAGTGTCATAAGTATGACGGATTTTTTTTCGTTCGGCCCAAAATGTCACGGAGGTGTCTTTTTTTGTAGTGTGATATACCAAGACCACTCGACAAATCTCGGCCCATTCCGAGAACATTTTTCTCCTACTCACGAAACGAGATCTGAGAGGTGCAACGAGTGCATGTGAGAGTGTCGGATTCCGAAACAGACAACCGAGAAAAAGACCGGATGCAAGAGACAAACATGAATGCAAATGAGATGCACATGATGACACGGAAAAGTGCAACACGCAAGCAAATGACATGGCAATGATGGCGAATAACTGGAAGACACCTGGCGCATCGGACTCGGGGCATTACAACTCTCCTCCAGTAACAAGAGATCTCATCCCGAGATCTTAGGAACGAGATGGAAGAGAAAGAGGAAGAGATAACCAAGAGTGCAAGAGATAAGATGAACAAAGACGAGAGCACTCGGGTAGAAAAGAGGAACGGCGAATAAGATGACAATCAAAATCTCAAGGAATAAGATACACTCTGAAACCACTCCGGTTAGAACAAGATAGAAAGGGAATAATGCAATAGCAACCCGGTTGAACATGGAAAGGAATAGAACATGAACTTGACAAGATGGAATGGTTCTTGATGAGAGGAACAACACAACGCCTCCGGAAGACTTGAAAAAGTTGAATGAAAAGAAGAAGAAGAAAAATGGCATCTTCTTCCAGAATTGAGTTTGAAAAGCACCCTTGCAAGGAAGGGTTGAACGGAGTTGTTGAGAAAATCAACAACAAAAGAATTGATTTGCATGGGCTTATGTAAACATCTCAAAACTTGAGGTGAATTTCTGCCACTACCAAATCATTGAATAGCTGAGAAGAACGAAGAAATGCAAAAGTCCACTTCAAAAGAACACGGAGAATTATTTGCACTTCGAGACGCAACAAGAAAAGATACTTGCACTCCTCCAACTAGAATCTTGATGAACACTTGAAGAATGAATTAAATCCTGGTGAACCACCGTGAAGAACTCCAGTAACAAAAAGGATGATGAGATAGAATTGAAGGATGAAAAGACTAAGATTAAAGCCTTGCAATGATTTAGATGGAGCTTCGCGATGAGACAAGCAAGAAACTTGGAACTCCAGAAAGAAAAGATGAACAACTTAGAACCAAAATATTACTCATCATGAAAATTCTCTAAAGGAAGGAATTAATCAACTTGATGAAATAAGAATAAGAATTATGTTATGCTTATCCTTCACCAATTAAATTGATGAGAAGCAATGGATTGCATACAACTTATTCGCGTTGGAAAAGATTAAGGGGAGATATATCGCAAAACTTGGAAAGGTCTTCCTGAACCACCGGTAGGATTGGAATGAACGAATGAATTGATAGGATAGCAAAGGAGGAGGATTCTTGAATGAACCACCATAAGAATTCAAACAAATGACGAAAAGAGAATGACTCTCTGGAAAGAATTACAGATGCACGAAGATACTTGAAGGAATTTCGAGACAAGAGAATGAAGAGACCGCGAACTGATTAAAGAATGCTTGAATGAAGCACCGGTACAAATATGGGAACGAACGAAGCTGAAAACTTGGAACGAAGAAATATTCTGAAATGAAGGCCTCCGGATAATCGAAATGGAAAAAAACTCCTGAAATACTCCAGATGGGTAATAAAAAGAATTTCTGACAAACAGAATAATTGAGAGGATAGAGTGAAGCTAGTACCATGAACCTTTGAGAGAACGGACAAGATTTAGAGGAAAACTCTTCTTTGGTCTTCAAATGTTGAGAATGACGATGAGGAACATCATTGTTGAGGCACTCCGGGAGAATGAAAAGCGAAGAGGTTGATCCAACAATGAGAATAATTTGAAATCGATCTTGGAAAAGCATATTACTGATGAAATTCATACTTACGTCAAACTTTGAAAAGAATTTGAGAATAACTCTGTGAAAATTAGAAGAGTCGGGTAAGATCCTGGGAAAAGACCTGTGGGTTAGGGCCCACTGAAAAGAAACACCATTGAAAAGGATTGTTTGAGAGAGAGACGATGCACCGGCACAACTGAAAGACTTGAATGAGGTGACAACCTCGAAATAATTGAAGGCAACCACAAATCTTCTGAGATGACTTGGGCACTCCGGAAGGATAAACTGGCGAGAGGCGAACACGCAAGGGGAAGCACTTGAGACGAGGAAAAGAATATGATCAACAACGATAAAAATTGAATTGGATCCACCGAAAAGAAAATGAGACGAACAATGATGAACTTGATGAGAATTCATCAGTTGAGACAATTTGGGGAAAGACTGAAGAGGCTCCGCATGAATGAAATTGATGCTTGAATAGAGGCTCAGATTCCGGGAATAAAAGGGGTCGGAGGGCAGGAAAAACAAACGCAACTTGGAATGGGGAACCGGTGAATAACTTGAAGAGAAAAGCCCCGGTTGAATTAATTGAGGAAAGAATGCAAAGGCTTTGCAGGAGTAGGATGGATACTCGATTACGGACTCTAGCTCCGAGAAGAAAATGGGTGAGCGGGTGGGAAAAAGAAAACAACTTCATACGGGGGAACAACATCATTGAGAAAGAACTGAGAACTAATCTTGCAAAAGACCAAGAGGGTCGAGTCAACTTGACGAGAAATGCACCGGATGAAAAGAGCTGGCATCGCAACGAACGAACACTAACTGCATGATCCTAAAAAAATATGAAGGGTAAGAGGAGTATATCAGAACACCTATGACAAGATTCCTTACTAGAGCGACGAAGGGACTAGGAGTAAAAAGAATTCCTACTCTCCGATATAACTAGACTCCAAAAAAGTTTTCTTCTAGACTCGACAACGGCCAACCTATACGATCAAACAAGGGGGCTCCTACGGTCGGTCGAGGCTCTGATACCAACTTGTCACGCCCAATATGCGACTCTATCCTAAAGGAACTCGAAGGTCCAACCAAGGATAGAAACGCATATTGGAGACGCTTTTGCAAGGTGGATATCATTACATCATACGATTACATAATAGTTGGGGAATACATACAAATGGCAAACAAATGCCATAGAATACTGAAAGTGCGTTATATCGACTAGAGGGGTGAATAGGTGATTTTTATGAAATTCTTCATTGAGGCATTTGCCGGTGAGGAAATTCCTTAGCGAAGAACTACTAGTAGCGGAATAAGTACTCAAAAGTAAACATAACAGAACACAAGCATAGTCATCATGATGAAATGAAGACAAGCACAGAGTACAGGAAGCGTAAGCACATGATAACACAGGATGAAGACAAACAGACTGAAGAAATTGAACTGAGGAAATTGAGAAAGTCTTGAGTCAAAGTCTTCAAGCACAGATATGAACAAACACACAACACAGTTATGAGGAAATGAAAGAGTTGAGTGAATAGAACCAGTAAGCTTGGTGAAGACAATGATTTGGTAGACCAATTCCAACTGCTGTCTCAGTTGTACGTCTGGTTGGAGCGGCTGAGTATTTAAACTCGAGGACACACAGTCCCGGACACCCAGTCCTGAACACGCAGCTCAGGACACCAAGTCCTCACCGTATTCTCCTTGAACTAAAGTCACACAGACCTCGTCCAATCACTCGTGGTAAGTCTTCAGGTGACTTCCGAACCTTCACAAACTTGGTCACTCGGCGATCCACAATTCCTCTTGGATGCTCTAGACCATGACGCCTAACCGTCTGGAAGAAGCACAGTCTTCAAAGGTAACAAGCGTCGGATCCACGCAGGATCAATCTCTTCAGTGATGCTCAATCACTTGGGGTTTGTAGGTGTTTGGGTTTGGGTTTTTCCTCACTTGATGATTTTCGCTCAAAGTCCTCGGAGGATGGGTTGCTCTCAAATGACAAGTGTCAGTTTCTCTCGGAGCAGCCAACCAGCTAGTGGTTGTAGGGGGCGGCTATTTATAGCCTAGGGAGCAGCCCGACATGATAAGACATAAATGCCCTTCAATGATATGACCGTTAGGTGGATAGATATTTTGGGACAGCTGGCGCATAGCACAGCAACGGTCGGAATTTTGAGTAGCAAAATCCTCAGGGCTATCATGTTCCTCACTGTGTAGGCAATCCGCACTGGCGAATTCCTAACTCCTCAGTTAGAACAAATTCCTCAGAGACCAGAAGAACTTCATCTCTGTCACTGAAGAATATGACTGGACTGTATGAGATTTCCAATGGCTTCACTCGAAGGGATTGGCAGGTGTAGGATTTTGAGTTGAGCATCACATGGAAATTTTTCCTTAGTATTTCCTCGACCCCCTTTAACAGTACGGTGTTTCCTATGACTCAAGAAAGAGAAAATGAAACTACGAAAACAAAAGTCTTCACTCTTCATGTTCCTCTAATAAATACCAAGTCTTCACGGTCACACCAATTTCTTCACTTTCAAAGTCTTCAGAAATCCACAGTCTTCAGTTGAAGAACTTCATTTTTAGGGGTCGACTTTCTCTATACATATCAAACTCCTCATAGACTTATAGACCTATGTACACTCACAAACGCATTAGTCCCTTAACCTATAAGTCTTCAATACACCAAAATCACTAAGGGGCACTAGATGCACTTACAATCTCCCCCTTTTTGGTGATTGATGACAATATAGGTTAAGTTTTCAACGGGGATAAACATATGAAGTGTAAATACTGATATTGAGGAATTTGATTGCAAGATATAGAAGAACTCCCCCTGAAGATGTGCATAGTGAGGAATTTGCTTTTGAAGCAATGCACACTTGAAGAGTTGAATCATGGAGATCTCCCCCTATATCTTGTAATTCATACACGCATTTGACATATAACAGTGAAGAACTTGAAATGCATGATGAAATATGGTGACCGATGTAATTCAGCATGTTTGCATTAGCATATATGATGAATAAGCATGCAGAAAAACATATCAAAAGTATCAGAGCACCATCGAGTTTAAGTTTACAACTCGATCCAATAAAGTCTCAGAAGAACGAGAGTTGTAACTTAGCAAAAAAACACCCATATAGAAAGACCCTCTTGAATACTAACTCAAAATCCCCCCTTTGTCATCAAATGACCAAAAGGATCAAATATGAGGACTAACGCCCCTAAAGAATATCAAGTTGATGAAGGAGCGCCAGTGTTGTTGGGGTCGTTTGTCGTAGTAGGGCCTGTCGCAGTGTCGTCCAAGTCTTCATTCTCATTAGTGTCACGTGATGAAGAATATGAGCTGGCCACCAAGGAAGGAACCTTGACCTTCTTGAATTTGTTCGATGGAGGTGCAGACCAGTCAAAATCTTCCTTGAGACCCAATTTCTTCAGATCTTCTTTACCATACAGATGTGACAGTATTTCCCAGGTGCGACCGAAGACTTCATGGAGGTATTAATGGTTTTTCTTCACTGCATTGTGTGTAGCAGTCATGTTGTGAAGAAATGAACCAAACTGACGCTTAACCCATTTATGATTTTGATCCACCTTCTGGTGAAGACTAAGCAGAAGCTCATGATCAGTCATTACACGAGGAGCAGTGGCTTGAGGAGTAGACTTGGGTGCATTGGCAGAGTCATGTGTGGCGGAGTCATCATTAGTGGAATAAGAGGCAACTTTGCGAAACTATCCATCCAATGGACGAATGCCTTCATCTATAACAGCTGGTGCCTTGCCCTTTTTATCAACTGAGGAATAGGTCCGCTTGAGGACTTCAATTGGGGGCAAGTAGCTGAGGTAATTCTGAAAATCAGCTTTGTAGTTGAGTGAAGACCTTGTCCTGAGGAATCTCATAATCCAAGGTGCATAAGGCTTTAGCTCAAACGGAGACAGTGCAACGTTTGCCAGAGTCCTCATGAAAAAATCGTGATAATTGACAGGAATGCCATGAACGATATTGAATACCAGATTCTTCATGATGCCAACAATTTCCTCATCAGATGAGTCGTGGCCTTTGATAGGACTCATTGTCCTCGTAAGAATACGATAGACAGTTCTAGGCACATATAGTAATTCCTTAACGAGGAATTTGGTTCGTGGGGCCTGACCTGGCTTCAAAGGTTTCATCAAAACTTGCATGTAGTGATTTGTAAGCTCAGGTTCACTGTAGATGCAACGGGCTTCTTCAAGGGGAGGACTGAGTTGTAAGGCACGAAGCAATTCAGTAGTTGGTGCTGTGTAGTGAGTGTTCTCACACATCCAGTCCAGCACCCATGAATTCACATCTTCAGAATCTCCTGTGATGTGCAGTGTCACATAAAATTGAAGAATCAGTTCATCATTCCAATCACAGATGTCAGAGCAAAAATTTAACAGTCCAGCATCGTGAAGATCACTGAGGACTGGCACGAAACACGGCAGAGATTCCATATCCATGTGAGGAATGTGCTCATGGCAGAAGATTTTCTCTTTGTTGAACAACACTGAGGAATAGAAATTTGCTTGACTAGCAGTCCAGAAATGCCTCTTCCTTATACGAGCAGAATCATATGGGTTGTAGTCTTTGAAGAATACGTGCTCATCAAAGAAATCATTAGCCTTGAACTTTTGCTTGCGTGAGAATGGATCCTTTGGCTTGGGCAGAGGAGTGTCAATGAGTTGCATCACGACCTCAGGCTCTTGGCTGAGGAATTTCTGGTTCCTCTTTAGTGGCAGTCTGTGTCTTCAGATGTTCAGCAGCAGCAGTTTCTTCAGCACTAGTGGCTGGAATTTCCTCACGTACAGATGAAGTGGGTTGAGTTTCTTTAGATCCCATTTGAACAGTTTGTGCGAGGGACTGAGGTATTTGCTGCAACGGTGTAAACATTGGAGAGTTTGGATGCTGACTTTCCTAGAATTCATCACTCATCACTAGTGTGGAGCAGCCAACGTCCACATCTTCATCTTCCATTTCTTCAACGCCGGCCTCTTCAGTTGTGAACTAAGGCATAGGTGAGGAGATAATAGGTGTTGAAGGGATCATATCCACTTCAATTTCTTCATCAATCTGCTCTGACGAAGCAGCAGAATGATTTTCTTCATCGGATCTGCTAGGGATCTCATATTCTTCACCAAAAGGAACAAGGTCCTTTGATGGCATGGTTGAGATCGGAACAACATCAATGGAATTAGCAAATGAACTGGTCAAAGGCTTCATCTTCTTCGGAGCTGAAGAATCTGAAGTAGCTGATGCTTTCCTTTTCTTCACTGATGCACGCTCTGCAGCCTTGGTCTTCTTCACATCTGATGCAGATGGAAGGATCGGAGTTAGTGTTGGTGTAGGAGGAGCAGAGAAATCCGGTTGATTTTCTTCAGGCACAACTTATGCAGTTGCCCTGATTTCTTCAGTTTCTTCAGGCGCACCACTAGTGGATGCCCTGGCAATTTCTTCAGCGGCTGGAATGCAGTCATCAGCCCTGGAAATCACATTTTCTTCAGCAGCCTGATTTTCATCAGCGGTGCTGGCATGTTCTTTAGTCGGCTGAGCAGATGCTTCAGCCTAAGGAATTTCCTGTTGCGTTGGGGCAACAACATTGGAAGTGAAGTTATCAGCAAGTCTCACGAAACAAACCTGGGCTCCAAGCCAATCAGCGCGGTATGCGTCAAATTCATCACTGAGTTTCTTGATCTCAGTTTGAATAGCGTCAAGTTCTTCAGTTGTCATACAAACAATGTTTTTCTTCAGATAACGCTCCTTCTTGTACTGCGCTTTCTTAATCTGCCTGGCCTTCTTGAATTTCCATTTTTCTTCTTGAATGAAGTGGGTCAACATGTGACTTTGGCCAGGAGTCAGCTTGAAATCATGCATGGGAGTGTTGGGGTCCTTGTGCCAAACATCAATGTATTCGAGGATCAACTTGGGATCCAAAAGCAGTGGCACATCTGTTCCCTTGGCTCTAGCGGCCCTAACTTGCCTATCTCTGATGATTTCAGCAAGTTCATCATCATCAGCTTCGTCTTCTTCAGACGGCACTTGGAAGGCGACCTGCTTCTTCTGAGGACTAGGGCGAGGACCTCGTCCAGTAGTGGCCTTTGTCTTTAGTAGAGAGGGTCCCGTTGAGGAATTTGGTGCAGCTGAGGAACTAGCTGAAGCTCCTGAGGCAATTGAGACGCCTGTGGTCCTTTGACACATGGCCAGATGCACAGGTGAATAGGACTTTGTCGGAGCGGCCGAAGACTTTGGCGGAGGAGCAGAGGACTTTTGAGGAGCAGGAGCAGCATGAGGAATTGGCCGTGAGGGCTTTGAGGATTCTGGCCGTGAGGGCATTGCTGAGGAACTTGGCCTTGAGGGCACTGTTGGTGAAGCACTTAGCTTACGCGCAGGCTTCTTTGACATAGCCTTCTTCCGCTTGACAGCAGAGGCCTCAACAGAGGCAGCAGTAGCAGTAGAGTCTTCATTGAATTTCCTCACTGCTTCTCTGGCTTGCTTAGCCAACTTGGCTTGACGCTTGGCCCATTCATCAGGATAGTCCTCACCGTGCTTGAGGCTGGTGCGATCAGCTATTTGGCCAGGTGCCAATGGAGGTCTTGGGCATGGAGGATTGAGTGCGAATTTCTTCATGTACTTGGGAGTAACATACCTGTACTCCCTCCACTCTCTTGCCCATCTCCTTTTTATCCTCTGTATGCGCACCTTGTGCTGATTTTTGTCCTCTTTTCCAAACTTGGCCTCATCAGGAGTGCAGTAATCCTTGTATATGTCATCGGGGGTTTCAAATGTTGTGTTGACCTCATCCCTCTTTCCTCCTTTCTGTGGCTTCTTACCGTCAGCCATTTTCTTCAGTTGAGGAATTTGAACAATTGAATTTTCTGAAGAAGTATGCAACTTTTCTTCGAGGAACGCTGCAAATGAGTTAAGTTGATGAGAACCTAGTGATTCAGCAGCTGACATGAGTACCTGTGAACAGAGTATAGTTGCGAGGAATTTGGAGAGGTCATATGCGTTCTTAGAAGGTTTTATAAAGAACAAGTTTGAGGAATTTGACCAGGTGAGTCTTGAAGAATTTCACTAAGCGTTCTTTGTCTTAGGTTCCAGAGATGTGTAGATCAAAAATCCACACATTTGAGGAATCTTGAAGAAAAAAGCATAGCTTAGTGAAACGAATCAAGAACAGATGATATGTGAGGTGATTTAGTGTGTGAAGATATGAAGAAAAAACACCTTTGAAGATTTTGTATATAATCATCGAATCAACGAGGGCAGTAAAAGTAACTTTTAATTACCCTAAACAAAGAACACGACGAACAGTGAGGTGAAGAAGTGATGTTCGTCTGTGTAGATCTTCCACGCCCTAACTTGGCGGAGGAAGACGGCTATGGCGGCGGCGGAGTGAAGATTTCCGCGGCCGGCACGAGTACGGCGGCGACGAGGTCGAGGCAGTGAAGCTCTTCCTCACCGGCGACGATGAAGTAGCGGCGGCGCTAGGGTTTGAGAAGCTCGAGCTGGAGAGAGGTCGAGCGGAGTAAAGGAAATGAGGAAGGGGAAGAGGGGTATTTATAACCACGATGAAAAACCGTTCGCCCGAAGAAATTGGATGAACGTGCCCCTGACCCTTCTCATTCGCATGACATGTGTCACCCACGTACTGAGAAGTGGAGATCGTGTTAGATTGTGGGTGACTGGATAAGTATATCGAGGGATGCAGAACGGTTTGAGCGGGAAAGCCGAAAATTTAGATACGATAGGTTTTAAAGTTTTGTTCGCAATTTCTTCAGCTGACAAGGACATAGTGAAGATTTTGAATGAGTTTCAAATAGAACGCACATGAAGAATTTGTGAACAGATTGGGTTGAGTATAGCATAGAGGGGGAAAGGGTCTGATCACATTCACTTAGCAGAAAAAAACAACTTGAAGAATTAGCAATAAGTGAATGTTGTAGAGGACATAAACTCATATATATATATATAGCCAATGAAGAAAAACGACGGAAACAGTGAAGACAATGCAAAGTTGAAGAATATGAACAACTGAGGAATTTCAACTTTTGGTGGTGGCGTGACCCACCGTATAAGAATGATGATTTCAGACACCGCATACAATTATCGTAGGGTTCTAAGAATCAATTCTTCGTTAATTTCTTCACACTTAGAGTGTTATTCTTCATTGATTGAAGAAAAACGTTTCTTCATGTGTTGCACATCTAAGTCATCAATTTTGCATAAGTGTTAGGATGAGTGTCCTTTTCAAAGAACATTCGAAGATTCTAGGATATTTAGCTCACACCACAACTTGCTAAATCTCTTCTCATCCAAGGGCTTTGTGAAGATATTGGCTAGCTGTTCTTCAGTCTTCACATGCTCAATAGAAATGTCGCCCTTCAACACATGATCACGAAGAAAATGATGACGAATCTGAATGTGCTTAGTCTTCGAGTGCTGAACTGGGTTGTGAGCAATCTTGATGGCACTCTCATTGTCACAGAAGAGAGGCACATTCTTCATGTTGACGCCGTAGTCCTTGAGAGTTTGCTTCATCCATAGCAATTGAGCACAGCAAGAACCAGCGGCAATGTACTCAGCTTCAGCAGTAGATAGTGATACGCAGTTCTGTTTCTTCGAGGACCAACAGACCAAAGATCGTCCGAGGAAATGACATGTACCAGATGTTGACTTGCGGTCCACACGATCACCAGCATAGTCAGAGTCAGAATATCCAATGAGATCAAAAGCCGAGCCCTTGGGGTACCATAATCCAAGTGTTGGTGTGTGAGCTAGATATCGAAAAATATGCTTCACAGCCTTATGGTGTGATTCCTTCGGTGTAGCTTGAAATCGGGCACACATGCAAACACTAAGCATTATATCTGGCCTAGATGCACATAAGTACAATAAAGAACCAATCATGGAGCGGTATACCTTATGATCGAAGTCAATACCATTTTCATCAGTGCACAGATGGCCATTTGTGGGCATAGGAATTTTGACGGCTTTGCAATCTTGCATGCCGAATTTCCTCAGTACATCCTTGAGGTATTTCTCCTGAGATATGAATATGCCACTGCGTTGTTGACGAATTTGAAGCCCTAAGAAGAATTTCAACTCTCCCATCATAGACATTTGATATTCTTCACTCATCATATAGGCAAATTCATCACTATAACGTTGGTCAGTACAGCCAAAGATAATATCATCAACATATATTTGGCACACAAACAATTCACCATCATAAGATTTAGTGAAAAGAGTAGGGTCGAGTGAACCGGGTTTGAAGCCTTTCTTCATGAAGAATTCCTTCAAGGTATCATACCACGCCCGTGGGGCCTGCTTGAGGCCATAGAGGGCCTTGTTGAGTCTGAAGACTTTGTCAGGATGCTTTGGATCTTCAAAACCTAGGGGTTGAGCAACATATACTTCTTCCTCAAGCTTACCATTGAGGAATGCACTTTTCACATCCATTTGATATAAAGTGATATCATGATGGTTAGCATAAGCAAGTAATATGCGAATAGCCTCAAGTCTAGCAACAGGTGCAAAAGTTTCATCGAAGTCAATTCCTTCAACCTGTGTGTAGCCTTGAGCTACGAGTCGTGCCTTATTCCTCACCACAAGGCCATTTTCATCTTTCTTGTTGCGGTAGATCCACTTTATGCCAATGATATTGTGCTTGCGAGGATCTGGACGTTTGACCAGTTCCCAGACATTGTTGAGCTCGAACTGATGTAATTCTTCTTGCATGGCCTGAATCCACTCAGGCTCCAGAAATGCTTCATCTACCTTAGTGGGCTCTGTGATAGAGACAAAAGCATAGTGCCCACAAAGTTAGATAAATGTGAAGCTTTTGAGCGTGTGAGAGGACCTGGCGCTTTGATGTCATTGATGATCTTTTCAACTTGCACTTCTTTAGCAATGCGAGGATGAGCTGGTTGTCGTTGAGGAATTTGATCAGCATTCTGTTCAGCACCATTTTCTTCAGTATTTTCTTCTGGTGCATTAGCTCCACGTTCTTCACGTTCCGGAATGAATTCTTCAGCAGATTCTTCAGTAGGAATGACATCCTCAGTAGCCTTGAACTTGATAGTTTCCTCAGGTGCTAGTTCATCTATCACAGTAGGTAGGTGCTCTCTTTGCGAGCCATTAGTTTCATCGAACCGCACATCTACAGTTTCAACAACCTTGTGAAGAACGTTGTTGAAGACTCTGTATGTGTGCGAGTCCTTTCCATAACCAAGCATAAAACCTTCATGTGCTTTCGGTGCAAATTTTGAGTTGTGATGAGGATCTCTAATCCAACATTTAGCACCGAAGACTTTGAGATAACTTACATTGGGTTTCTTATCAGTGAGGAGTTCATAGGCAGTCTTCTTGAAGAATTTGTGAAGATATACTCTTTTGATGATGTGGCACGCAGTATCAATTGCCTCAGTCCAGAAACGACGAGGCGTTTTGTATTCATCAAGCATTGTGCGAGCCATCTCAGCAAGAGTCCTGTTCTTGTGCTCCACGATGCCATTCTGCTGAGGAGTATAAGGAGCAGATAACTCATGAGTAATACCAAGTTCATCAAGATAGTCATTGAGACCAGAATTCTTGAACTCAGTGCCATTGTCACTTCTGATGTGCTTGATCTTCACACCAAAGTTGGCTGAAGCCCTCGAGGAAAATTGTTTGAAGACTTCCTGCACTTCATGTTTGTAAGTAACAAGGTGTACCCATGTGTAACGAGAGTAATCATCAACAATAACAAAGCCATATTGAGATGCTTCATTTGAAACAGCAGAATAATGATTAGGACCGAAGAGATCCATGTGAAGCAATTCAAATGGACGAGTGGTGGTCATGATAGTCTTCGCTGGATGCTTGGCCTTTGTCATCTTCCCAGCTTCACAGGCTCCGCATAAGTGATCCTTGACGAATTTGACATTCTCAATGCCAATGACATGTTTCTTCTTCGCAAGCGTGTCCAAATTCCTCATGCCTGCATGACCAAGTCATCGATGCCATAGCCAGCCTTCTAAAACTTTTGCAAGTAGGCACACGGCTGGTTGCGGTCCTGTAGAGAAATCAACAATATAAAAGTCTCCTCTCCTAAAGCCTTCGAAGACTTTGGAATTGTCAGCTTCCATAACCACAACACAACGATACTTGCCAAAGGCAACAACCATATTAAGATCACAAAGCATTGAGACAAACATAAGGTTGTATCCTAAGGACTCGACAAGCATGACTTTGTCCATGTGTTGATCCTTTGTGATTGCAACCTTACCTAGACCCAATACCTGACTTTTGCCTTTGTCAGCAAAGATGATATGCTTCAGATGCGACCGAGATAATGGATCATCCATCAATAGATTCTTGTCACCAGTCATGTGATTTGTACATCCACTATCAAGGACCCACTCGGTGGCTATGGGTTGATCATCCTGCAGATGAATTAGTGCAACTTACGAACTCATATACTTCATCAGTGAAGAATATGACATCAATTCATCAGATCAATTTCATCAAGCAGAAGAACAGATAAAGCAGTATGAGCATGTGAGAATTGAAGGTTCAATTCTTCATGATTAGCCTGCGTCCTTTGAGGCATACTCAGGTCTCCAGCAAATTCTTCAGACGATTATGTACGTCTGGAGACCTAACCCTGTAGAAGAGATTAGTTTTTTTTTCTTCACCACCCACATCTGAAGGGGTGGCAAAGAGTTCATCATTCTGCGAGCTCCATAAGAGAAAGGTGGTATAGATGCCAGTCCATTTCGTTTCACATAAGAGGGGTTAGAGTAAGCATAACAGTAAGCAGAGAAATTCTTCAAGGACTTATGGACATAATGATTTGAAGAATAATGCACATATCCATAGTCCTTAGATCTTCCCTACGAAACAGATGAGTTAGCACGATGATGTTCATATGAGGACTTTGATCCTTTTGAGGAATATGATCCATGTGAGGAGTTTGGTTCATATGAGGACTTGGATCCATATTAAGAATTTGGTCCATATGAAGAATTTGATGTGGGGTTCCTATTCTTCACAGGTGGCGTCATGATGACATTCACCTGAAGATTTTCAAGGCATCTTTTGGGAACCCAGATTTTCTTCATAGGAGGACCGTTCCTATAGTTAGTGCCAACATATCTAGCAAATACTTCACCATTCTGATTTTTGAACAGTTTATAGTTGGAGTCAAATGACTCATCATCAGAACGAGGAGATTCACATGCAAATCCAAATAAGTTAGATGGATCAATTGGAGGTCCCTTTGCAGCAACCCATGTAGTTTTGGGGTACTGCTTAGCATTCCAATATGTACCATCAGCATTGAGTTTCCTCTCAAAGGCAATACCCTCTTTCCTAGGGTTCCTGTTGAGGATCTGCTTTTTAAGCACATCACAAAGAGTCTGATGCCCTTTGAGGCTTTTGTACATGCCTGTCATGTACAATTCCTTTAGCCCTGCATCGTCAGTGATACTAGCAATGTCCTCAGATGAGGAATTAGTGATAGCAGAGGCATGTGAATAATTTGAAACATTAGCAACATTTGAACATTCAGGTGAAGAATTAGCAGATTCACGCTCAATGCATTTCAAACAAGGAGGAACAAATTCTTCCTGAGAAGCACTGATTTGTTGAGCAAGTAATGAATCGCGCTCCTTCTAAAGATCTTCATAACTCACTCTTAGCTTCTGAAGATCTTGCTTTCTTTGAAGAAATTCATAAGAAAGCTTCTCATGATCAGATAAAAGAGTGTTATGTTGATCTTGAAGGGTGTCATACTTAGTATGAAGTCTCTGAAGACTTTCAGCCAAAGCTTTTGACCGATCCATCTCTTCACCCAACATATCATCGCTCTCATTTAGCATGTAGTGAACTTTTTCCAAAGCTCTTTGTTGTTTAGTGGCAAGGGAACCAAGTTTGACATAGCTGGGTCCAAATTCATCACCGGATTAATCTTCACTAGACTCGGATAGGTAGCATTCAGTTACCTCAGCATCTTTTGCCATAAGGCATGATGCAGAAGATGATGATTCTGGTTCGAATGTCATCTCATTGAGAGATTCCTTGAAGTCCTCAAACCAAGGATCATGACAGGTTCGATGACCTTCATAGACCTCAGAGAGATGGTCCCAGATGAGCTTCGCATGATCGCTATGCATGATATTCCTGAATTGATTTTGAGACAGACAGGAGCAGATGACATCCTTTGCCGTGAGGTTGAGAAGAGTGTACTTGCGAATGTCATCAGCTTCCGCCATCTTGCACAGATCGGCCAGACCAATCTCAATGACGGTCCACAGCTTGTTGTTCATCGCCATGAGGCGTTTCTTCATCATGGCCTTCCACTTGGGATACTCGTGACCGTTAAAGATGGGGCATGTCACTTTCTTCATACCTGCGGTCGACATAACTAAAACTACAGGAGGTTAAACCAAAATCACACAGAACAAGGGAGTACCTTGCTCTGATACCAATTGAAAGTGCGTTATATCGACTAGACGGGGGGTGAATAGGCGATTTTTATGAAATTCTTCACTGAGGAATTTGCCGGTGAGGAAATTCCTTAGCAAAGAACTACTAGCAGCGGAATAAGTACTCAAAAGTAAACATAACATAACACAAGCATAGTCATCATGATGAAATGAAGACAGGCACAGAGTACAGGAAGCATAAGCACAGGATAACACAGGATGAAGACAAACAGACTGAAGAAATTGAATGAGGAAATTGAGAAAGTCTTCAGTCAAAGTATTCAAGCACAGATATGAACAAACACACAACACAGTTATGAGGAAAAGAAAGATTGAGGAAATAGAACCAGTAAGCTTGGTGAAGACAATGATTTGGTAGACCAGTTCCAACTGCTATCTCAGTTGTACATCTGGTTGGAGCGGCTGAGTATTTAAACTCGAGGACACACAGTCCCGGACACCCAGTCCTGAACACGCAGCTCAGGACACCAAGTCCTCACCGTATTCTCCTTGAACTAAGGTCACACAGACCTCGTCCAATCACTCGTGGTAAGTCTTCAGGTGACTTCTGAACCTTCACAAACTTGGTCATTCGATGATCCACAATTCCTCTTGGATGCTCTAGACCATGACGCCTAACCATCTGGAAGAAGCACAGTCTTCAAAGGTAATATGCGTCGGATCCACGCGGGATCAGTCTCTTCAGTGATGCTCAATCACTTGGGGTTTGTAGGTGTTTGGGTTTGGGTTTTTCCTCACCTGGTGATTTTCGCTCAAAGTCCTCGGAGGATGGGTTGCTCTCAAATGACAAGTGTTAGTTTCTCTCGGAGCAGCCAACCAGCTAGTGGTTGTAGTGGGCGGCTATTTATAGCCTAGGGAGCAGCCTGACATGATAAGACATAAATTCCCTTCAATGATATGACCAGTAGGTGGGTAGATATTTTGGGACAACTAGCGCATAGCACATCAACGGTTGGAAATTTGAGTATCAAATTCATCAGGGCTATCATGTTCCTCACTGTGTAGGCAATCCGCACTGGCGAATTCCTAACTCCTCAGTCAGAACAAATTCCTCAGAGACCAGAAGAACTTCGTCTCTGTCATTGAAGAAATTGACTGAACTGTATGAGATTTCCAATGGCTTCACTCGAAGGGATTGGTAGGTGTAGGATTTTGAGTTGAGCATCACATGGAAATTTTTCCTTACTATTTCCTCGACCCCCTTTAATAGTACGGTGTTTCCTATGACTCAAGAAATAGAAAATGAATCTAGGAAAACAAAACTCTTCATGCTTCATGTTCCTCGAATGAATACCAAGTCTTCAAGGTCACACCAATTTCTTCACTTTCAAAGTCTTCGGAAATCCAAAGTCTTCAGTTGAAGAACTTCATTTTTAGGGGTCGACTTTCTCTGTAAATATCAAACTCCTCATAGACTTATAGACCTGTGTACACTCACAAACGCATTAGTCCCTTAACCTATAAGTCTTCAATACACCAAAATCACTAAGGGGCACTAGATGCACTTACAAATACATCAAAAATCATACATGAGAACAACATCCGTCTATGGATGAAACACAAACAGAAACTCAAATAACATCCACCTTGCTAGCCCAGGCTGCTAACCAGGAACCTATCCCCTGAATGAAGGAGAAGCAGGAGAAGAACTCCAAAACAAGTAAACAACACTCTCACGTCATGATCACCACATTACATGTACCTGCAACTGTTGTTGTAGTAATCTGTGAGCCACGAGAACTCAGCAATCCCATTACCATGGGTATCAAGACTAGCAAAGCTTAATGGGTAAGGAAGGGGTAAAGTGGTGAGGTTAAAGCACGCGATTAAGGATTTTATGGTGGCTAACTTACGAATACAAGAGTAAGACGAGTAACTACTCAAACAGTCGCAAACTAGTAACAATCACTAAGTGATCCTAAACAACTTACGTTGAAACATAACCCAACCGTGTTCTCCTCTCGAACTTCCCCGAAAAGAGACAGTCACAATTACCCACGCGGTTGGTGTATTTTAATCAAGTTTACTTCAGGTCCTCTACAGCCGGGTATTAAAAAATTCCCATCTGCCACATAACCGTGGGCATGGCTCTTGAAAATTTAAACCCTGCAGGGGTGTCCCAACTTAGCCCATGACAAGCTCACGATCCGCGGAGACAATCCTCCATCGCGGGACCCTCCGATCAGACTCGGAATCTCGATGCACAAGACATTTTGACAATGGTAAAACAAGTCCAGCAAGACCTCCCTGTTGGGGAACGTAGTAATTTCAAAAAAATTCCTACGCACACGCAAGATCATGGTGATGCATAGCAACGAGAGGGGAGAGTGTTGTCTATGTACCCTCGTAGACCGGCAACGGAAGAGTTGACACAATGTAGAGGAAGCAGTCGTACGTCTTCCCTATCCGACCGATCCAAGTAACAAACATACGGCACCTCCGAGTTCTGCACACGTTCAACTCGGTGACGTCCCTCGAGCTCCGATCCAGCCGAGTGTTGAGGGAGAGTTTCGTCAGCACGACGGCATGATGACGGTGATGATGTTCTACCGACGCAGGGCTTTGCCTAAGCACCGCTACGATATGACCGAGGTGGAATATGGTGGAAGGGGGCACCGCACACGGCTAAGGAACGATCACAAAGATCAACTTGTGTGTCATGTGGTGCCCCCCTGCCCCCGTATATAAAGGAGGGAGGGGGGAGGTGCGGCTGGCCCCTAGGGGTGCGCCTGGAGGAGTCCTACTCCCACCGGGAGTAGGACTCCCCCCTCTTGCCTTGTTGGAGAAGGAAAGGGGAAGGGGGAAAGAGGAAAGGGGGGCACCGCCCCCCCTTCCTTGTCCTATTCGAACTAGGGGGAGGGGGCGCGCGGCCTGCCCTGGCCGGCCCTCCTCTTCTCCCTTAGGGCCCATGTAGGCCCATTAACCCCCCCGGGGGGTTCCGGTAACCCCCCGATACTCCGGTAAAATCCCGATTTCACCCGGAACGATTCCGATATCCAAATATAGGCTTCCAATATATCAATCTTGATGTCTCGACCATTTCGAGACTCCTCGTCATGTCCGTGATCACATCCAGGACTCCGAACAACCTTCGGTACATCAAAACACAAAAACCCTAATTACGATCGTCATCGAACTTTAAGCATGCGGACCCTACGGGTTCGAGAACTATGTAGACATGACCGAGACACGTCTCTGGTCAATAACCAATAGCGGAACCTGGATGCTCATATTGGTTCCTACATATTCTACGAAGATCTTTATCGGTCAAACCACATAACAACATACGTTGTTCCCTTTGTCATCGGTATGTTACCTTCCCGAGATTCGATCGTCGGTACTCCAATACCTAGTTTAATCTCGTTACTGGCAAGTCTCTTTACTCGTTCTGTAATACATCATTTCGCAACTAACTCATTAGTTGCAATGCTTGCAAGGCTTAAGTGATGTGCATTACCGAGAGGGCCCAGAGATACCTCTCCGACAATCGGAGTAACAAATCCTAATCTCGAAATATGCCAACCCAACAAGTACCTTCGGAGACACCTGTAGAGCACCTTTATAATCACCCAGTTATGTTGTGATGTTTGGTAGCACACAAAGTGTTCCTCCGGTAAACGGGAGTTGCATAATCTCACAGTCATAGGAACATGTATAAGTTATGAAGAAAGCAATAGCAACAAACTAAACGATCAAGTGCTAAGCTAACGGAATGGGTCAAGTCAATCACATCATTCTCCTAATGATGTGATCCCGTTAATCAAATGACAACTCATGTTTATGGTTAGGAAACATAACCATCTTCGATCAATGAGCTAGTCAAGTAGAGGCACACTAGTGACACTTTGTTTGTCTATGTATTCACACATGTATTATGTTTCCGGTTAATACAATTCTAGCATGAATAATAAACATTTATCATGATATAAGGAAATAAATAATAACTTTATTATTGCCTCTAGGGCATATTTCCTTCAGTCTCCCACTTGAACTAGAGTCAATAATCTAGATTACACAGTAATGATTCTAACACCCATGGAGCCATGGTGCTAATCATGTTTTGCTCGTGGAAGAGGCTTAGTCAGCGGGTGTGCAACATTCATATCCGTATGTATCTTGTAAATTTCTATGTCTCCCACTTGGACTAAATCCCGAATGGAATTGAAGCATCTCTTGATGTGCTTGGTTCTCTTGTGAAATCTGGATTCCTTCGCCAAGGCAATTGCACCAGTATTGTCACAAAAGATTTTCATTGGACCCGATGCACTAGGTATGACACCTAGATCGGATATGAACTCCTTCATCCAGACTCCTTCATTTGCTGCTTCGGAAGGAGCTATGTACTCCGCTTCACATGTAGATCCCGCCACGACGCTTTGTTTAGAACTGCACCAACTGACAGCTCCACCGTTCAGTATAAACACGTATCCGGTTTGCGATTTAGAATCGTTCGGATCAGTGTCAAATCTTGCATCTACGTAACCATTTACGATGAGCTCTTTGTCACCTCCATATACGAGAAACATATCCTTAGTCCTTTTCAGGTACTTCAGGATGTTCTTTACCGCTATCTAGTGATCCACTCCTGGATTACTTTGGTACCTCCCTGCTAGACTTATAGCAAGGCACACATCAGGTCTGGTACACAGCATTGCATACATGATAGAGCCTATGGCTGAAGCATAGGGAACATCTTTCATTTTCTCTCTATCTTCTACGGTGGTTGGATATTGAGTCTTACTCAACTTCACACCTTGTAACACAGGCAATAACCCTTTCTTCGCTTGATCCATTTTGAACTTCTTCAAAACTTTGTCAAGGTATGTGCTTTGTGAAAGTCCAATTAAGCGTCTTGATCTATCTCTATAGATCTTAATGCCCAATATGTAAGAAGCTTCATCGAGGTATTTCATTGAAAAACTCTTATTCAAGTATCCCTTTATGTTATCCAGAAATTCTATATCATTTCCAATCAGTAATATGTCATCCACATATAATATCAGAAATGCTACAGAGCTCCCACTCACTTTCTTGTAAATACAGACTTCTCCAAAAGTCTCTACAAAACCAAATACTTTGATCACACTATCAAAGCGTTTATTCCAACTCCGAGAGGCTTGCACCAGTCCATAAATGGATCGCTGGAGCTTGCACACTTCGTTAGCTCCCTTTGGATCAACAAAACCTTCCGGATGCATCATATACAACTCTTCTTCCAGAAATCCATTCAGGAATGCAGTTTTGACATCCATCTGCCAAATTTCATAATCATAAAATGCGGCAATAGCTAACATGATTCGGACAGACTTAAGCATCGCTACGGGT
Organism: Triticum aestivum; assembly: GCF_018294505.1. NCBI lineage: Eukaryota > Viridiplantae > Streptophyta > Magnoliopsida > Poales > Poaceae > Triticum > Triticum aestivum. The sequence goes on from NC_057812.1 coordinate 173,724,974, forward strand.
GAGAAGGTCTCATCGTAGTCAACCCCTTGAACTTGTCAAAAACCTTTCGCAACAAGTCGAGCTTTGTAGACAGTAACATTACCATCAGCGTCAGTCTTCTTCTTGAAGATCCATTTATTCTCAATTGCTTGCCGATCAACGGGCAAGTCAACCAAAGTCCATACTTTGTTCTCATACAGGGATCCCATCTCAGATTTCATGGCTTCTAGCCATTTTGCGGAATCTGGGCTCACCATCGCTTCTTCATAGTTCGTAGGTTCATCATGATCTAGTAGCATGACTTCCAGAACAGGATTACCGTACCACTCTGGTTGATCTACGAGGTTCGGTAGTAACTTGATCTGAAGTTTCATGATCATTATGATTAGCTTCCTCACTAATTGGTATAGGTGTCACAGAAACCGGTTTCTGTGGTGTACTACTTTCCAATAAGGGAGCAGGTACAATTACCTCATCAAGTTCTACTTTCCTCCCACTCACTTCTTTCGAGAGAAACTCCTTATCTAGAAAGGATCCATTCTTAGCAACGAATGTCTTGCCTTCGGATCTCTGATAGAAGGTGTACCCAACAGTCTCCTTTGGGTATCCTATGAAGACACATTTCTCCGATTTGGGTTTGAGCTTATCAGGTTGAAGCTTTTTCACATAAGCATCGTAGCCCCAAACTTTCAGAAACGACAACTTTGGTTTCTTGCCAAACGACAGTTCATAAGGCATCGTCTCAACGGATTTCGATGGTGCCCTATTTAACATGAATGCAGCTGTATCTAAAGCATAACCCCAAAACGATAGCGGTAAATCAGTAAGAGACATCATAGATTGCACCATATCTAATAAAGTACGATTACGACGTTCGGACACACCATTACGCTATGGTGTTCCGGGTGGCGTGACTTGCGAAACTATTCCACATTGTTTCAAATGTAGACCAAACTCGCAACTCAAATATTATCCTCCACGATCAGATCATAGAAACTTTATTTTCTTGTTACGATGATTTTCAAGTTCACTCTGAAATTCTTTGAACTTTTCAAATGTTTCAGACTTATGTTTCATTAAGTAGATATACCCATATCTGCTTAAATCATCTGTGAAGGTGAGAAAATAACGATATCCGCTACGAGCCTCAACATTCATCGGACCACATACATCTGTATGTATGATTTCCAACAAATCTGTTGCTCTCTCCATAGTACCGGAGAACGGCGTTTTAGTCATCTTGCCCATGAGGCACGGTTCGCAAGTAATAAGTGATTCCAAAAGTCCATCAGTATGGAGTTTCTTCATGCGCTTTACACCGATATGACCTAAACGGCAGTGCCACAAATAAGTTGCACTATCATTATCAACTCTGCATCTTTTGGCTTCAACATAATGAATATGTGTATCACTACTATCGATATTCATCAAAAATAGACCACTCTTCAAGGGTGCATGACCATAAAAAATATTACTCATATAAATATATCAACCATTATTCTCTGATTTAAATGAATAACCGTCTCGCATCAAACAAGATCCAGATATAATGTTCATGCTCAACGCTGGCACCAAATAAAAATTATTTAGGTCTAATACTAATTCCGAAGGTAGATGTAGAGGTAGTGTGCCGACTGTGATCACATCGACTTTGGAACCATTTCCCACGCGCATCGTCACCTCGTCCTTCGCCAGTGTTTGCTTAATCCGTAGTCCCTGTTTCGAGTTGCAAATATTAGCAACAGAACCAGTATCAAATACCCAGGTGCTACTGCGAGCTCTAGTAAGGTACACATCAATAACATGTATATCACATATACCTTTGTTCACCTTGCCATCCTTCTTATCCGCCAAATACTTGGGGCAGTTCCGCTTCCAGTGTCCAGTCTGCTTGCAGTAGAAGCACTCAGTTTCAGGCTTAGGTCCAGATTTGGGTTTCTTCTCCTGAGCAGCAACTTGCTTGCTGTTCTTCTTGAAGATCCCCTTCTTCTTCCCTTTGCCCTTTTTCTTGAAACTGGCAGTCTTGTTGACCATCAACACTTGATGCTCCTTCTTGATTTCTACCTCCGCAGCCTTTAGCATTGCGAAAAGCTCGGGAATCGTCTTATCCATCCCTTGCATGTTATAGTTCATCACGAAGCTCTTGTAGCTTGGTGGCAGTGATTGAATAACTCTGTCAATGACACTATCAACAGGAAGATTAACTCCCAGTTGAGTCAAGTGATTATGATACCCAGACATTTTGAGTATATGTTCACTGACAGAACTATTCTCCTCCATCTTGTAGCTATAGAACTTATTGGAGACTTCATATCTCTCAATCCGGGCATTTGCTTGAAATATTAACTTCAACTCCTGGAACATCTCATATGCTCCATGACATTCAAAACGTCGTTGAAGTCCCGATTCTAAGCCGTAAAGCATTGCATACTGAACTATCGAGTAGTCATCAGCTTTGCTCTGCCAGACGTTCATAACATCTGGTGTTGCTCCAGCAGCAGGCCTGGCACCCAGCGGTGCTTCCAGGACGTAATTCTTCTGTGCAGCAATGAGGATAATCCTCAAGTTACAGACCCAGTCCATGTAATTGCTACCATCATCTTTCAACTTTGCTTTCTCAAGGAACGCATTAAAATTCAACGAAACAACAGCACGGGCCATCTATCTACAATCAAACATAGACAAGCAAGATACTATCAGGTACTAAGTTCATGATAAATTTAAGTTCAATTAATCATATTACTTAAGAACTCCCACTTAGAAAGACATCCCTCTAATCTTCTAAGTGATCACGTGATCCAAATCAACTAAACCATAACCGATCATCACGTGAAATGGAGTAGCTTTGAATGGTGAACATCAATATGTTGATCATATCTACTATATGATTCACACTTGACCTTTCGGTCTAAGTGTTCCGAGGCCATATCTGCATATGCTAGGCTCATCAAGTTTAACCTGAGTATTCTGCATGTGCAAAACTGGCTTGCACCCGTTGTAGATGGGCGTAGAGCTTATCACACCCGATCATCACATGGTGTCTGGGCACGACGAACTTTGGCAACTGTGCATACTCAGGGAGAACACTTTTATCTTGAAATTTAGTGAGAGATCATCTTATAATGCTACCGTCAATCAAAGCAAGATAAGATGCATAAAAGATAAACATCACATGCAATCAATATAAGTGATATGATATGGCCATCATCATCTTGTACTTGTGATCTCCATCTCTGAAGTACCGTCATGATCACCATCATCACCGGCGCGACACCTTGATCTCCATCGTAGCATCGTTGTCATCTCGCCAATTATGATTCCACGGCTATCGCTACCTCTTAGTGATAAAGTAAAGCATTACAGCGCGATTGCATTGCATACAATAAAGCGACAACCATATGGCTCCTGCCAGCTGTCGATAACTCGGTTACAAAACATGATCATCTAATACAATAAAAGATAGCATTACGTTTTGACCATATCACATCACAACATGCCCTGCAAAAACAAGTTAGACGTCCTCTACTTTGTTGTTGCAAGTTTTACGTGGCTGCTACGGGCTTAGCAAGAACCGTTCTTACCTATGCATCAAAACCACAACGATAGTTTGTCAAGTTGGTGCTATTTTAACCTTCATAAGGACCGGGCGTAGCCACACTCAGTTCAACTAAAGTTGGAGAAACTGACACCCGCCAGCCACCTGTGTGCAAAGCACGTCGGTAGAACCAGTCTCGCGTAAGCGTACGCGTAATGTTGGTTCGGGCTGCTTTATCCAACAATACCGCCGAACCAAAGTATGACATGCTGGTAAGCAGTATGACTTATATCGCCCACAACTCACTTGTGTTCTACTCGTGCAAATAACATCAATGCATAAAACCTGGCTCGGATACCACTATTGGGGAACGTAGTAATTTCAGAAATTTTCCTACGCACATGCAAGATCATGGTGATGCATAGCAACGAGAGGGGAGAGTGTTGTCTACGTACCCTCGTAGACCAGCAACGGAAGCGTTGACACAACATAGAGGAAGTAGTCGTACGTCTTCCCAATCCGACCGATCCAAGTACCGAACGTATGGCACCTCCGAGTTCTGCACACATTCAACTCGGTGACGTCCCTCGAGCTCCGATCTAGCTGAGTGTTGAGGGAGAGTTTCGTCAGCACGACGGCGTGATGACGGTGATGATGTTCTACCGACGCAGGGCTTCGCCTAAGCACCGCTACGATATGACCGAGGTGGAATATGGTGGAAGGGGGCACCGCACACGGCTAAGGAACGATCACGAAGATCAACTTGTGTGTCATGGGGTGCCCCCATACCCCCGTATATAAAGGAGGGAGGGGGAGGTGCGGCCGGCCCCTAGGGGTGCGCCTGGAGGAGTCCTACTCCCATCGGGAGTAGGACTCCCCCCTCTTGCCTTGTTGGAGAAGGAAAGAGGAATGGGGAAAAAGGAAAGGGGGGCGCTGCCCCCCCCCTTCCTTGTCCTATTCGGACTAGGGGGGAGGGGGCGTGCGGCCTGCCCTGGCCAGCCCTCCTCTTCTCCCTTAGGGCCCATGTAGGCCCATTAACCCCCGGGGGGTTCCAATAACCCCCCGGTATTCCGGTAAAATCCCGATTTCACCCGGAACGATTCCGATATCCAAATATAGGCTTCCAATATATCAATCTTTATTTCTCGACCATTTCGAGACTCCTTGTCATGTCCGTGATCACATCCGGGACTCCGAACAACCTTCGGTACATCAAAACACAAAAACCCTAATTATAATCATCACCAAACTTTAAGCGTGCGGACCCTACGGGTTCGAGAACTATGTAGACATGACCGAGACACGTCTCCGGTCAATAACCAATAGCGGAACCTGGATGCTCATATTGGTTCCTACATATTCTACGAAGATCTTTATCGGTCAAACTGCATAACAACATATGTTGTTCCCTTTGTCATCGGTATGTTACCTGCCCGAGATTCGATCGTCGGTATTCCAATGCCTAGTTCAATCTCGTTACCGGCAAGTCTCTTTACTCATTTTGTAATACATCATTCCGCAACTAACTCATTAGTTGCAATGCTTGCAAGGCTTAAGTGATGTGCATTACCGAGAGGGCCCAGAGATACCTCTTCGACAATCGGAGTGATAAATCCTAATCTCGAAATACGCCAACCCAACAAGTACCTTCGGAGACACCTGTAGAGCACCTTTATAATCACCCAGTTACTTGTGATGTTTGGTAGCACACAAAGTGTTCCTCCGGTAAACGGGAGTTGCATAATCTCATAGTCATTGGAACATGTATAAGTTATGAAGAAAGCAATAGCAACAAACTAAATGATCAAGTGCTAAGCTAACGGAATGGGTCAAGTCAATCACATCATTCTCCTAATGATGTGATCCCGTTAATCAAATGACAACTCATGTTTATGGTTAGGAAACATAACCATCTTCGATCAACGAGCTAGTCAAGTAGAGGCATACTAGTGACACTCTGTTTGTCTATGTATTCACACATGTATTATGTTTCCGGTTAATACAATTCTAGCATGAATAATAAACATTTATCATGATATAAGGAAATAAATAATAACTTTATTATTGCCTCTAGGGCATATTTCCTTCACTCCCAGTGTGCCGACACCCTGATAGTAGCCGTGCATATCTCGTCTCAGGCCACGTCCGGATGAGCACATCATACATCAACTGAGACCCGAGTTTCCCCGGGGGAAGCCGCACACAACTCTAGTTTGGGACCAACACCATCGGCACTGGCCCCCCTGTATGTAGAAAGAATCCTTGGGTTCATGACAACCTATGGCAATTAGTTATTTAGTTCAAGTTTTTATTATGGAAAATGTTAAAACCAATGTTGGGCCTTGCTGGAAGAGTGTTATTCAAAGAGAACTATCAAGAGGGGCCCATAAATCCTCACCATGTTAGGGACACAAAAAAGCAAGGAACATAACACTGGTATGACAGAAACTAGGGCGGCAAGAGTGGAACAAAACACCAGGCATAAGGCCGAGCCTTCCACCCTTTACCAAGTATATATGTGCATTAATTAAATAAGAGATATTGTGATATCCCATGATATCCATGTCCCAACATGGAACAACCTGCAAGTGCACCTGCACCTGCAACTAGAAACACTATAAGAGGGGCTGAACAAAGCGGTAACATAGCCAAACAACGGTTTGCTAGGAAGGGTAAAAAGGTTAGAAGCTATCATGGCAATTTTGGGAGGCTTGTTAAACAAGTGGTAGGTAGCACAACATAGCGATAGCATAGAGACAACTAGCATATCAAAGATAGTAGTGAGATCCAGGGTCACGATCATCTTGCCTGAAATCCCGCTAGGAAGAAGAACAAGTCCATGAAGAAGATGATCCCACGTAGACGAACGAATCCTCACAATCGCAACGAAACATGAACTATCGAGAAGGAGCACAACTGGAAAGAAGCAAACAACATGGTAAACACACAAGCATGAACAAGACATGATGCTCAACCAAGTATGATGCATGACAAGGCTATATGATGCTACTCATAGCAAGAGATGATGCATACAAGAACAACAAAGCAAGTTTTAATGAGGACGGAAATAACATATAACAATTCTGGTAAGTCCTCATATGCAATTTTCGAAATTGGTCCTGATCTGAACAAAACATTATTTTAAAGTTGTTAAACATCAAGTTAAAGTGCACCAAGATGATCTACACATGTTTTCTAGTCAAGTTACATATAAAGTTCGTATAATTCGGACCTACGGCCTAGAAGATATGAGCAAAACAAGTTAAACACTCCAAAACATTGATGCAATAAGGTAACATGAAACTACATGCAAAACCAAGCAAGTTTCATGTAGAGCATGCTTCAAACGGAGCCACGGTTCCACACATACACTCCATACAAGTTTCAAACTCAATCTGCCCAAAACAGCAACTAAGCACTTTGCATTCAAGGAAACAACATGCTACAGGAAACATATGGACATAAACTTGACATGTACTTAAAGTACAGACAACACGATCCAAATAACATTAAGGTTCAAGTTTATAGGCATCAGGATTAATCCAACTTGATCAATGCAAAAAGCAACTTAATAACACAGATTATAACTTAGTGAAAAAACAGGGCATACATGTGAGCTGAAATAACATGTTAACATGTTGGAGGCATGAAACAAAGATGATATAGTGCAAGATCATGGGAAACAAAAGCATGGCATTAAAGTATAGTTTAAACATGGCAAAACTTGATTACTAAGCATCTCCATATAACCCCTAGATCAATGGAAATCAATAAGACAAGACTCAATATGATAAAAGATGATTCTCACACTTAGAGGAAATCTGGGAATGCAAAACAATACATTATGATGCTGACTTTGGAGGCACATAACAGCAACCATAGAAACTTTAGTAATGATGCAAAAGACATGGGCATGTAGTAGACATGATATGCTTCAACTTAGTCCAAAGGCAGAAATTCATATGATGCATGGAGTAATTACTATGATACTTGCAAAAAGGAACATAATGTTAACGGGTTGACAGATTTAGCATGATGGTAACTCGAGTGCAAGAAAGAGACAAACTACAGCAACTTATATGGAAACCAAGGGCATGGCATCAAAGTACACATAACAAGAAGCAAATAACCTGAAGGCATCATATACATTTGACTCATGGACTAGTGGGAACCATCAAGACAAGTTTGAATGTTGTAACCGTTTCAGCAAGTGTAAAATAGCAACATCATCATAGCATGTTTGCAAGCTTGGAACAGAGTCATATGAAGTCCAAAATTAACAAACTTAGCATGTGGACAAATTACTCATAGCATACTTCAGATCATGTAATTGGAGCATATCCAAAAGAGGCATAAATTAATCAATAACAAGCTCACAACATGGCATCATGAAGTCAACAGAAAACACGGAATATCATTTAGGCATGTTCATGGCAATGAAAGCATATGCTACAGGACATATATGAGGCATCAAAAGGCATGACATGATAGATCATAATATGGAAATCAAAACATGTCAACTAGGCATCTCCAGATTATGCACGGAATAGATGGTAGAATCAAACTAACATGGCATCACAATGTAACAGTTACAGGCTTGGCAAAAATCATTAAGTCTCAGAAAACAGCAAACATCAAGTAGCACACTTTGCAAGCTTGTGCTAGTCACCACAAGGCACATATAAATACATGCATTGCACCATTGTAAAGATGGCATGAAGATGCTCCTAAAACATGTTGACATGATGCTCAAAAGATAAACACACAAAATGCTATGAAAAAGACAAAACAACAAGTTATGACAAACTTTAGCAGTTTATAATACTTACCACTCTTGAAACGATGATTGAGACATCAAGATGGACAGTAACATGCATGCAAATGACACTAGCATCTGAAGCATTCAGAGATGAACAATTTGACATATCATACACGCAAAACGGAGCCACATGCACATAGTTATGATCATTGCAAAATGCACACATGATATGATTTCAGAAAGACTTAGTAGAAATCAGCACTGAGCGTCAGATAGCTATATTGTGCACAGAGCGGGGAATACGGCTGCTCACCCATGGGCTCGGCCCACTTGAGGAGGAGATCGGGCAGGCCAGCGGGAATGCTGCAGCGGGCCTGGGTCATGAGGCGGCCCACGTGGCCGGCGGCACTGGGCCCGGCGTGGCCCACGGGCAACAGGCCGGGCCATGCGGCCGGGCGAGCGAAGCGAGCAGGACGACCTCCTGCTCGATCCCGAGATATGGCGGCGGCGACGACTGGGGCTTGCGGCGGTGCGGCACAGGAAGGCGCGTCGGAGGGCGGGATGGACGGATCCGACGGCCGGAGTTGGAGCAGCGGTGCGGGGAGGCCGGATCAGGGTATGGGCGGCGCTTTGATGCAGATCTTGGCGGCAGCGGGCGGCGCTGGGAGCGGGGGCGCGGGGCGGCGACTCCTCTGGCGACCGACCAGCGGGGTCGGCGCTCCGGCGAAGGGGCTGGACGGAGGCGGGGTCGAGCCGGAGGACGGGCGGCGAAGCTCGAGCGGCAGCGGCGGTGCGCTCGGGCTCGCGGGGCGCGGCGGTGGGTGCGCTCGGGCTCGATGGGCCACGGCCGCGGGGCATGGTGGGAGACGGTGGTGGGGCTATGTGGCACACTCCGATTGGACTCGGGGCGATGGCGGACAAGTCCGGCCGCGGGCGGATGTGTCCGGCGGCGCGAGGAGACTAGGATTTGGACTGCGATTTGGACGGGGAGGACCTATTTATAGGTAGAGGGAGCTATGATAGGGCTATAGAGGTGCGGTTTTGAACCACACGATCGTGATCCAACGACGGATAGCATGGAGGGGGTGTAGATGGGTTAGTGGGCTGTTATGGAGGGGTGCTGGGCTGCAAAGAGGAGGGCTTCACGGTTACACAGTTAACCGTTGGGGCATCAAACGACCTCCAAATGGAATGAAATTTGACATGCGGTCTACCGGTGATATACCAAGACCATTCCGAGAACGTTTTTTCTCCCGCTCACGAAACAAGATCTGAGAGGCGCAACGGGTGCATGTGAGAGTGTCGGATTTCGAAACGGACAATGGAGAAAAAGACTGGATGCAAGAGATGAACATGAATGCAAATGAGATGCACATGATGACATGGCAAAGTGCAACACGCAAGCAAATAACATGGCAATGACGGAGAATAACTGGAAGACACCTGGCGCGTCGGACTCGGGGCGTTACACATTTTTTAGGTGTGATAGTTGTCTCCTTCGCACTCTTATGTTCAAATCTTGGTTTCGCTCTTGCGAGACGGTTCTACCATGTAGTTGTTTTGGCCCAGAGAACGTAATGGAGCTACGGACCTTGCCAGTGGTCCCGTCCGCCACTACCGCGATCCATCAAACATACGGTTGTGCTCCACCACATTGAAGCAAAGCTGACACCACAAGCGGTGGATGGCACTGGCTCTAGCATGGATTCGTACAACGCCAACTGCTCATCCACAAAGTCCAGATTCTCCGTGAGCATGGCCGCAACGGCCCGCTTGTTTTCTTGCTCGCTGACGATCTAGTTCTATGCAAGCCAGCAATTAGGGAGATGCACATTGTACCACTGCTCCTCGGGTAGCATCCGGCAGACATGGAGATCGACGGCGCCAGCTCCTCCAGCTGTGCATCTACCATGACGACATTGTAGTGCTCCTGGGCCAGCTATAGGGTGAACCTGGCAGCCTCCACAAGCGTCTGCCCCTCCTCCGCCTACTCCATCATCATGTCCTCCACATTTGAGCTCTCCACCTTCGGAGAATTCTGAGGTTCTCCCGCCATCATGCGGGTCACGCACTGGGTACGGCCATGCATCCACCACAGTCATGATATCGTGGCAGGGTAGACTAGTCCGCGGAAGGACCCTGGGTGCAATGCTGGGAGATGGTCAACAAACCGAATGGCGCATTTGTCTGCAGACAGGGGGCAGTTTGCGGATATGGATGAGGGAGGCGACTATCCAAAGCTATCTGCATACATTTCAAATTGGGTTTCAACTAACGGAACGAATTTCATCAAACATGAAGGAATTCATAAAAGTTCAGAAAATGGCATAAATCATACAGACATAGCATGCAAATAAGTCCAGTATAACAATAGTTTAAATTCAGCGAGAAATAGTTCAAATTCAACGAGATTAACCGGATGTTCGACAAGTTTTTCATGGATGGATCATGTTGTCCCACACATACTGCCCGTTAAACTTCATCCACCAATGTGTCTTCGTGAATGACCTGTCCCCTAGCCTGTGGTACATCACAACAACGCGTACATGCTACATAACGTGTAGGCAATATTGAGTGAATGAATAAAGCAATCAACAAGTTGAGCAAGAAGAGGCAAGACTTGCGATCTCCATGGTTGCCACGTGCAATGGCCACATTGCCTCTAGCCGATCAACCTCGCTACAAAACTTTGTGATAGAGTTCTGGATGGTGTACCAACGATACACTAACAACTTCATATTGCATTCATGAGTGGTGTGCATGTCGTAGGGTGCCATGTGCTTTCGCGCGTGAAATGTACCATGCACGCGCTGTCAAAAGGGCCCCCTTCTGCTCCTTCCAATGAAGTTCGGAGATAAGGCCAACCACGCATTGCACAACAACTCATCCTTCATGGTCGCATACCCCGCCATCTTCCTTTCTCTAAAAAATGACTTGAAGTTCAAAAATAAACTCAATGGAATTTGACCAAACACCTGCCGGACGTGGTGTCCGCCATGGACGTCGTCGACTGGGGGAGGAGGTACCTGGCCGTGGACGGATCCCGTGTGGACAGTGACGTAGTACAAGGGGGAGCAGAGGCGGGTGGAAGAAAGGGACCGGGAAGAGGATTTGAGTGGGCCAAAGGTGTCAAATTCCTACGTCGCGACGGCCTGGACTCCCGCAAAGCCCCCACCCGCTATAAATTTGTTTTCAAAAGTTATATATATTTGTAATCCTAGTGACAAGATCTTTAGAGCAATACTAATCTTGGATATTGTCAGGACCCCGACTCGATGTCACATCGATCTAGCCGGTAACACCTCATATCACTTTGCGGCCTCACGCACGGTATCCCCACGGGTGTCGCCTTACCTTTGCCCGGGACCGTTTGCGCCTTTTGACTCACGTATATGATAGTGTCGCTAGCATCCATATGATAAGGAGCCCGGGCTGACATGACTAGTCGTAAACCCAAAGTGGCACAGACTTACAGGGACATGCATCCATGACCCAGCATCGAACGTGTCGGTCATCAGCGAGTGAATCCAGGCTGTAGCACTGGGCTAGCAGGACTCCGGTGAACCGGGCTGTAGCAGGCTAACAGGACTCCGGTATTCATCGCGTGACATTTCCCCGAAGGGACAGACACAGGAACGAAGAAGGACACATGCCGGCCAGCCTAAGTGTTCCGGAGCAGTAGCAAGCTACCATGGCTCGGTGGAAACACTAGGAGACATTTCCCGGTAAGAGAGGCTACTAAGGATAAACAACTAGATGGCCAGATCCCACACATACCAAGCATTTCAATAACATACACACAATATGCTCGATATGTGCAAATACAACATGGCATCACAACATGACTCTACGACTCAAGTAAATTATTCAATAGGCTCCGAGGAGCGAGACATTACAAACATGGGTCTCATGACCCAACAATCAGAGCATACAAGTCAAAACACAAGCGGAAGCTATCATGTCTGAGTACAGACATCTATAAATGAAAAAGGCTGAGAAGCCTGACTATCTATCAGATCTTGCCGAGGGCACAAGATCGTAGCTGAGGTAACAAGCTAAACGTCGAAGTCCAAGCGGAACTACTAGTGAGACTGAAGTCTCTCTGCAAAAACATAAAATAGGCAAACGTGAGTACAAATGTACCCAGCAAGACTTACATCAGATCTATCTACATATGCATCATTATCAACAAGGGGGTGGTGGAGTTTAACTGCAGCAAGCCAGCTTTGACTCGGTGGCTATCCTGAACTACGACTGCAAGTAACTCTTTTGAGGTGGCGCACACGAGTCCACATATTCACCATATCAATACACCACTATGGATCCGCTCCCGTCTCCCTACGAGAACGCCATCCATAGCACTCATGCTTATCTTGCATATTTTAGAGTATCCACTTTCACTTGTCTATGAACTATGCAATGGGGTCCAAGTTTCCATATCCGAGGAATCCGGCTATTCGAATAGATGATGTTAACCCTGCAGGGGTGTACTTCTTCGCACACTCTTTCGCCACTTATCGCCCTGTACACGTCATGTACCTCGGCAACCTTCAAGCGGAAGCCGGGCGAGGGAGTCGGCCACGACCTGACTAACCGAACAAGTCTCTAGTCCAGGTTTATCGCCTATTCGGGTTCCATCCGCAAGGAGATCCGGCCGGGGTGTCGCTTACGGCCCCAAACGATGTGTGCAGGGTTCCCAAGCCCACCAACCGGGTGCCACTTGGTACACCGGGCCACTGTGCCTAGTCTGTCCCAAGCCCACCTGTACCGGGTGCCACTTGGTAGACTACTAACACTACCTACAAACACCAGAAACTAGTTGCAACTCCTGGACAGAGATCATGTTGATTAATAAGTCGAGAGAGCTTGGAGCGCCCGGAGCCCAATGTGTGGTAGTAACTGATCATGGATCACAAACACAGAACTCAGTTCCTGAGGACGGCTGCAATGAGACAACCCACCATGTACTCCTACATGGCCTCTCACCGCTACCTTTACCAAATCGTGTTCACACACTTAGCTCACACACAGTAGGACATGTTCACACGCCTCTGATTCATCCCCGATGAATCAGACCTGACTCAACTCTAAGCAGTAGCAGGCATGACAAACAAGCATGAATGAGTAGGCACATCAGGGCTCAAACAACTCCTACTCATGCTAGTGGGTTTCATCTATTTACTGTGGCAATGACAGGTCATGCAAAGGATAAAGGGTTCAGCTACCGCAGCAAGTATCAAATATGTCGTTGTTGTCCTAATGCAGTAAAAGAGAGCAGGAGCGAGAGAGTGGGATCTTATCGGAATGAACAAGGGGGTTTTGCTTGCCTGGCACTTCTGAAGATAACATTGAGTCTTCATTAGTGTCAACGATCACATCATCGGTATCACGTCTATCGAGAGGGGACAAATACCGGCAAATACAGAAAACACGATCAATGCAATGCACAATATGATGCATGCTATGACATGGCAATATGAATGTGTTTTGGGCTAATGCACCTAAAACCAGATTAAATGAAGTTGGTTTGAATCTAAAATTCAAATTCAAACTCCATATGTGATTAATTAAATGCCCTTTATATGATTTCTGCTAAACAGTAGTGATAAGTTGTTCTAACATGCATGAAAATGGTACAGATGGATTCCTTGAATTTTTCTGATAATTTTTCATATATAAATTATTTAATTTGGAGTTACGGTTAATTTTTTATGAATTTTAGAAGTTTTAGCTATTTTCTGGAAATAATAAATCATTTAAGAATTATTTAAATTCCAGAAAACATTTACTGCGTCAGCAATGCGTCACCGTGACGTCAGCAAGTCAACAGGGGTCGGTCAGGGTCAAACCTGACGTGTGGGGTCCACACGTCAGTGACTAACTAACTAACCTAATTTTAATTAGAGCCTGGGCCCGCATGTCAGTGTCAGCAGGGGGGGTAATTAGTTAAAATAAACTAAACTAATTAACAGGGGGGGCTGGCCCCACCTGTCATCGACCCAGGGGGGGTCAAACCCCTGGTCAACAGGGCCTAACCCGCCGGCGGTGAGTCGCCGGCGAGGCCGAGGCGGCGGAGGCCTTCGGGTTTCGTGCTCCGACGACCAAACGGACGGAGGAGGGGCTCTACGCGTAGCTGGGAGTCGCCCGCATCCATCTGTGCAAATGGCAGGGGCTGAGGTGGCCCGAGCTCACCGGAACGGGGCCCGCGGCGGCGACCGGAGTTCGGGCCAGCACGGGCACGGGGCTACGCTTGGCGAGCGAGCGAGCTGAGAGGCTGGGCAGCACCTGCTAGTCATGGGGAGCACTAAGAGCAGCTCAGTGGGGCCAGGGGAGCACGGAGGCTATGCGTGCAGCAGCAATGGCGGACGGTGGCTTCGGTGCTCGTGGGGAACGGCGCTACGGCATGGAGGGGAGCATGCTGAGTTAGGGGAGAGGGTCAGTGACTCACGGCGATGACGAGGGGACGCTCGGCGAGGTCGGGGACGGTCCGGAGCCAGCGAATTTGACGAAGATGGCCGGCGGGTCCAAGGTAGAAGACGCCGGCGATGGCGGCGATGCAGGGCTTCCGGAGGGCTGTGGATCGGTGGGAAGGAAGAGGGGGTCGAGGCGGAGCTCCTGGGTGCATCGGCGAGGCTAGGGGTGGCCGGTGGCCATGGGTACGGCGACGATGACGGCGAGCTCCGCTCGGTGGTGTGCGCGGGAGGGAAGCAGAGGAGGGAACGGGGTCCAGGGGAAGAGAGGGGAGGTGCAGGGGGCGAGGGGGGGGGGGTGCGTGGCTCCCTCGGGTGCCTCCAGCGGCGAGCAGGTAAGCAGGAGGTGGCCAGAGCGTGCGCGCGCGCGTCGGGCACACGCCCTCCTGCCTACTGGCAGGAGGTTGAAGACGGTGGCGACCACGGTGGGCTGGGCCGCACAGTGCTGGACCAGCACAGGAGCTGGGCCGGCTCTGGTGGGCTGCACGGGTGAGTCCAGGTAAGTCCAGGTAAGTTCTGTTTTATATTTTTCTGTTCTGTTTTGTTTTATTAATTTATTTTGCCACTGTTTTGAATTTTAAAATAATTCAAACAATGCCAAAAACTCCTCTGAAGATTTTATATTGCTAGATGGACTTTTCCAAAAGCTTATAAAATATTTCAGGGGTATTTGAAATTATATTCTAATTATATGAATATAATTCAAATTCAAATAGCTAGTGATTTAAATTCAAAGTCCCAAAAATAAATCCTTAAAAATGTTCAATATTTTGGTTGGGACCAGAACCCTTACCAAAAATTATCAAACATTTAAGAAGAGCCTTTTGGAGTAATGAATGAGATTTCTAGGGTTTTTGCCCCTCTTTTATTTAGGGTTTTGAGGCTTCCAATATTCCTCAATTCAAGTTTCAAAAATATAGACATGATGCACACCTGAAGCTAGCCTAGAGCAATGCCAGAAGCTAGGGATGTGACAACTCACCCCCACTAAACAAGAATCTCGTCTCGAGATTCAAGCGTAGGGTAAGGTGAAAGGTAAACGCAACTAGTATAATCTTCACGATCCAGGGTGCACTTCAGTTGAACGTTGATTCATTCACCATTATTATCTTGAAGTCTTGCTCTGAGAAATCCTGCCAACATGACCTGGGGAGAAGAAGGAGACTCTAGAAGGGTCGATCTTCTCGAAGATCGAACAACTCACGGAATAAGACATAGGATCATCTCTCGGGCTGAGAGACGAAGCATACCTCTAGAGGGATGGAGTGGAGCAAGTGACGAGGTTCACTAGGTAGACAATAATTCCACACCTAAGAAGGTGGTAAACGGTTGTCAACGTAGCGAGGAGTTGAATTGCTATGAAACCACGACGAAACATCCTGGAGGAGGGTGATTCGTAGATTATTAGCTTAAGTGGCAAAAAGAATTACCTTTGATATAGAGATCATTGAGACTCTCTATATCAGCCTAAGGCAAATCACAGCAATCGATTGGCGGGGTCGGTAGAATGGCATACTCGGACTTGGATGATGTGGATTACCTTGTTGAAGACAACGTAATGGATGAGTTTCCTTATCACCGGAGATGGAAGAGACCCATGGTAGAAAGGCACATTGGCGGTGCAAGCTGGGAAAAAAATGCAAATACTGGGAATGATTCTAGTAACTGGGGAAGAACCCAACAATAGAGAGTGAATTCACTGTTTGAAAAGGTCATAGCATTGACGAGGGAACTGAGAGCAGACCTAGCTAGTGCCGATGATAACACGTAGTGCTTGTGCGTGCTCTCAAGAACTTGAGCATTTCCACAATCATCAAGATTCCACCAATATCCGTGTCAAGGATTCTGGCAACACAACTTGCTACCATGATGAATGGTGATGGAGGATGCAGATGCAAAGGAAGATAACACTTTCTCAGATTTCATCTTAGCGAGGCCAAGGAAATAAAAATCTGGATGATCGACCGAGAGACATTTAGCACTCCGCTTCTAATGTTCTCCTTGATGTGCTAGGATAACCCATTCATAGATATGGTTTGATATCTAGAACATCAAGTAAAGGTCGGACTTCGGGAGCAATAGAATCCATAAGAAACAGTTACGGAGGTAAATCCTACGAAATCCTTATGGGGAGGTGGCCAACTTCCTCAATCAAGATACTACAATAACAGGTCTTTCGGCTGGGTGGTGCTGGCCACGACATCCGCTTCACCAGTTATCGAGGGACCAATATCATAGTTCTTGGGAAATGCTCCAACCATCATATCTGCCTGAGATTCAGAACTGGTTGGTGTCAGAATATTCCAGACGCATTGAGTCTAGGAAGAAAACGAAAGTTTGCAACACAATTCGACGAGATGACGTTGCGAGATTCTCGGGAAATGAACTACGATAGCAAGCTCCAAAACATGAGCTGGTTCTGCTACACACGTGTGAACACGTTGTCCCAGACAAAACATGATCACATGGTAGTCTTACAATAAAACACTACCGAGTTCTGGTTGGGAACCATCAGCGAGGATATCGAAGTTCTTTCATAAGTCCGGATTAGCTCTTATGAAGATACTCTTTCTCCTTGAACAAATCAGTCAGTGGCTTGGTGTGCTAGGATACACATATGGAATGAAGATGATCAGTCTATCAAACCACAGAATACTTCGCACGTGCATAACTGACTTGGGATGGTTCCAGAGGAGGTAAAAACATGCTTTCTCGAATTCACGGCGGCAACTTACATCAAATGCACGTGAATCAAAGGAAGTCACTTCTTTCATCCAAACATATACCTCAGAGACGGAACTCGAAGGCATTGTTTACAAAGTTTCCAACACTAGCTTAATGTCCAACAGAATCATGGAGAAGATAAGGATGTTGTCGATGAGCTCAACAACAACTCATCGGAATTCCAATATCACTGGACTTCCACCATCGTGTGAACACGGTGATAGCATTGGTCAGACCCATAAGAATATAATGGTGTATGCTCGAGGAAAACCATGAGTAAGACAACATTACGAATATCGTTGGTTCTGATTTGATTTGACGATAGCCCATACTCAAATCAAAGATTGGATAAGATAATAGATCCAGCAACTGATCACAGGGACCAATCGATGAAGATATCACCTTTCTTCAACACACACTACACAAGAATATCCCTTTGGAACGAACTAAGTTAGGCAAGCTTTTATCTTCCAACTCTCCAAGTTGCTGTTCAGCTTAACCATCTAGCTCAGGGGTATCCAACACAGACTCTCGGAGAAGGGGTGGTTTACAAGGATAAACCAACTTGATTACGAGCTCAACATAGCGGTCGGGTGACGACCCGGTGATACTTCCGAGAAGATAATCGGAAAATCACAACCACCGATATGCTATTAAGCTCAGGAACAATCTTGCTTTTCAGGGCAAGACGATATGATCAACAGAGCGAGGGATTGGCACAATCCTAACTCATTGATCGAAGGGTGCATCGGAAAGATGGACAAGGTAGCACGATCAATCTTAGAATGGTGATTCAAGAACCAACACGCTAAGAATGAAATTATTGCCCTTTTACTACCAAGCAACGAGGGTCCTAGGAGTATTGATTTCACACATCACGATTCACTTGTCGGTATTCCGGTTGCATCAACACGAGGGCCGAGGAATGACTAATGATGGTGAGAAGTATCACTACGTCAAAATTCATGAGAGTTGGTGCAGTTCTCATGACAATTCTGACATAAAGGGGGTAATACTCCAAGGTAGAACAGAACCAAAAGCTGGATTGGCATTTGATCTGCGGAATACAACTGATTTGACCCAATCCTAGATATGGATGAGGTACTGGAGTTTGTTTCTCCAAGTCATTCAGGACAGAATGGCTTGACGGACCACAAGAGTAATAGGCATCGATAACGAATGCATGCATACTCTTGACTATCAATTGATAGACAAGGGTCAGAAAACAACTAAAGAGGGTCAATTCAAAGGAACATATAACTTTCTGAGTTGTGGATGCATAAATTAGTATGTCGAACCAAGTTCAACATAATTCTTCCGGATAATCCATGCAGCAAGGTAGAACTGGCAGAGTCACGATTTATGAATGGAGAACTCCTCAAGAATAATCCTGTTGTGATATTTCAGTTCAACGAGGAACTTCTACCATAAGTAGTTCATGGTATTTGGAAGAAGAAGATACCACGGACTTCAAGGACTATCACAAAGGTTACTAATATCCTAAAGGCGCTAGCAATTACTATCAACATGAAGTAGGTAGAGTGAATCTCGGGTTCAAGAACCCTGGAATGGAATACCTACTAACTAAGTGGCATCAAGGGATGCTTTCGAGAATGATGGCCAGAATCATCACACTGGGAACACAAATCATGGCTAAATTACTAGATGATCCCCTAAGACACCTAGGGTCATAATAATATCTCCAACATATATGTCAAGGTAACGGAGTACCTCAACTCACTGATTAGTGTGGTTAATCTGGCCCATGGGAACATTGAAACGGGAAGAAAGGATTTGCAAATGCATCAGACTACTTAGAAACCTGGGATGACTCGGACAGCATAACGGCTGTAAATGCTCAGAAAGGATTTGAGACATTCACAAAAATGGTGGCATAACCACTCGGAAGCACGATATCAAGGTTTCGAGATCAACAATTAACATACAGAAGTAGTAGAGACTGAACTCAAGCTTAAATCCAACAATCTTATAAGTCTACGGATTAGTAACACGTGATCCAGATAGAAAGAAGAGAAAGCCTAGTTCTTAATCCCCGTAGAAGAGAAGATGATGACTCAGATCAGAAGGCCATGAGGTATAAGGAGTAAAAAGAGCCTTACGTTCCATCCCACAATCAATTCCCTTATATAACTAAAGAATTTCTAGACTCAACTTCGA
The DNA here is from genome assembly GCF_018294505.1 of Triticum aestivum. Lineage (NCBI taxonomy): Eukaryota > Viridiplantae > Streptophyta > Magnoliopsida > Poales > Poaceae > Triticum > Triticum aestivum. Next base: position 173,744,619 of record NC_057812.1, read on the forward strand.
CCAGTTTGGCTTGGTAATCCTACAGGCAGTCAAGCTCTGATACCAACGCTGTCAGGACCCCGACTCGATGTCACATCGATCTAGCCGGTAACACCTCATATCACTTTGCGGCCTCACGCATGGTATCCCCACGGGTGTCGCCTTACCTTTGCCCGGGACCGTTTGCGCCTTTTGACTCACGTATATGATAGTGTCGCTAGCATCCATATGATAAGGAGCCCGGGCTGACATGACTAGTCGTAAACCCAAAGTGGCACAGACTTACAGGGACAGGCATCCATGACCCAGCATCGAACGTGTCGGTCATCAGCGAGTGAATCCAGGCTGTAGCACTGGGCTAGCAGGACTCCGGTGAACCGGGCTGTAGCAGGCTAACAGGACTCCGGTATTCATCGCGTGACATTTCCCCGAAGGGACAGACACAGGAACAAAGAAGGACACATGCCGGCCAGCCTAAGTGTTCCGGAGCAGTAGCAAGCTACCATGGCTCGGTGGAAACACTAGGAGACATTTCCCGGTAAGAGAGGCTACTAAGGATAAACAACTAGATGGCCAGATCCCACACATACCAAGCATTTCAATAACATACACACAATATGCTCGATATGTGCAAATACAACATGGCATCACAACATGACTCTACGACTCAAGTAATTATTCAATAGGCTCCGAGGAGCGAGACATTACAAACATGGGTCTCATGACCCAACAATCAGAGCATACAAGTCAAAACACAAGCGGAAGCTATCATGTCTGAGTACAGACATCTATAAATGAAAAAGGCTGAGAAGCCTGACTATCTATCAGATCTTGCCGAGGGCACAAGATCGTAGCTGAGGTAACAAGCTAAACGTCGAAGTCCAAGCGGAACTACTAGTGAGACTGAAGTCTCTCTGCAAAAACATAAAATAGGCAAACGTGAGTACAAATGTACCCAGCAAGACTTACATCAGATCTATCTACATATGCATCATTATCAACAAGGGGTTGGTGGAGTTTAACTGCAGCAAGCCAGCTTTGACTCGGTGGCTATCCTGAACTACGACTGCAAGTAACTCTTTTGAGGTGGCGCACACGAGTCCACATATTCACCATATCAATACACCACTATGGATCCGCTCCCGTCTCCCTACGAGAACGCCATCCATAGCACTCACGCTTATCTTGCGTATTTTAGAGTATCCACTTTCACTTGTCTATGAACTATGCAATGGGGTCCAAGTTTCCATATCCGAGGAATCCGGCTATTCGAATAGATGATGTTAACCCTGCAGGGGTGTACTTCTTCACACACGCTTTCGCCACTTATCGCCCTGTACACGTCATGTACCTCGGCAACCTTCAAGCGGAAGCCGGGCGAGGGAGTCGGCCACGACCTGACTAACCGAACAAGTCTCTAGTCCAGGTTTATCGCCTATTCGGGTTCCATCCGCAAGGAGATCCGGCCGGGGTGTCGCTTACGGCCCCAAACGATGTGTGCAGGGTTCCCAAGCCCACCAACCGGGTGCCACTTGGTACACCGGGCCACTGTGCCTAGTCTGTCCCAAGCCCACCTGTACCGGGTGCCACTTGGTAGACTACTAACACTACCTACAAACACCAGAAACTAGTTGCAACTCCTGGACAGAGATCATGTTGATTAATAAGTCGAGAGAGCTTGGAGCGCCCGGAGCCCAATGTGTGGTAGTAACTGATCATGGATCACAAACACAGAACTCAGTTCCTGAGGACGGCTGCAATGAGACAACCCACCATGTACTCCTACATGGCCTCTCACCGCTACCTTTACCAAATCGTGTTCACACACTTAGCTCACACACAGTAGGACATGTTCACACGCCTCTGATTCATCCCCGATGAATCAGACCTGACTCAACTCTAAGCAGTAGCAGGCATGACAAACAAGCATGAATGAGTAGGCACATCAGGGCTCAAACAACTCCTACTCATGCTAGTGGGTTTCATCTATTTACTGTGGCAATGACAGGTCATGCAAAGGATAAAGGGTTCAGCTACCGCAGCAAGTATCAAATATGTCGTTGTTGTCCTAATGCAGTAAAAGAGAGCAGGGGCGAGAGAGTGGGATCTTATCGGAATGAACAAGGGGGTTTTGCTTGCCTGGCACTTCTGAAGATAACATTGAGTCTTCATTAGTGTCAACGATCACATCATCGGTATCACGTCTATCGAGAGGGGACAAATACCGGCAAATACAGAAAAACACGATCAATGCAATGCACAATATGATGCATGCTATGACATGGCAATATGAATGTGTTTTGGGCTAATGCACCTAAAACCAGATTAAATGAAGTTGGTTTGAATCTAAAATTCAAATTCAAACTCCATATGTGATTAATTAAATGCCCTTTATATGATTTGTGCTAAACAGTAGTGCTAAGTTGTTCTAACATGCATGAAAATTGTACAGATGGATTCCTTGAATTTTTCTGATAATTTTTCATATATAAATTATTTAATTTGGAGTTACGGTTAATTTTTTATGAATTTTAGAAGTTTTAGCTATTTTCTGGAAATAATAAATCATTTAAGAATTATTTAAATTCCAGAAAACATTTACTGCGTCAGCAATGCGTCACCGTGACGTCAGCAAGTCAACAGGGGTCGGTCAGGGTCAAACCTGACGTGTGGGGTCCACACGTCAGTGACTAACTAACTAACCTAATTTTAATTAGAGCCTGGGCCCGCATGTCAGTGTCAGCAAGGGGGGTAATTAGTTAAAATAAACTAAACTAATTAACAAGGGGGGCTGGCCCCACCTGTCATCGACCCAGGGGGGGGTCAAACCCCTGGTCAAGAGGGCCTAACCCGCCGGCGGTGAGTCGCCGGCGAGGCCGAGGCGGCGGAGGCCTTCGGGTTTCGTGCTCCGACGACCAAACGGACGGAGGAGGGGCTCTACGCGTAGCTGGGAGTCGCCCGCATCCATCTGTGCAAACGGCAGGGGCTGAGGTGGCCCGAGCTCACCGAAACGGGGCCCGCGGCGGCGACCGGAGTTCGGGCCAGCACGGGCACGGGGCTACGCTTGGCGAGCGAGCGAGCTGAGAGGCTGGGCAGCACCTGCTAGTCATGGGGAGCACTAAGAGCAGCTCAGTGGGGCCAGGGGAGCACGGAGGCTATGCGTGCAGCAGCAATGGCGGACGGTGGCTTCGGTGCTCGTGGGGAACGGCGCTACGGCATGGAGGGGAGCATGCTGAGTTAGGGGAGAGGGTCAGTGACTCACGGCGATGACGAGGGGACGCTCGGCGAGGTCGGGGACGGTCCGGAGCCGGCGAATTTGACGAAGATGGCCGGCGGGTCCGAGGTAGAAGACGACGGCGATGGCGGCGATGCAGGGCTTCCGGAGGGCTGTGGATCGGTGGGAAGGAAGAGGGGGTCGAGGCGGAGCTCCTGGGTGCATCGGCGAGGCTAGGGGTGGCCGGTGGCCATGGGTACGGCGACGATGACGGCGAGCTCCGCTCGGTGGTGTGCGCGGGAGGGAAGCAGAGGAGGGAACGGGGTCCAGGGGAAGAGAGGGGAGGTGCAGGGGGCGAGGGGGGGTGCGTGGCTCCCTCGGGTGCCTCCAGCGGCGAGCAGGTAAGCAGGAGGTGGCCGGAGCGTGCGCGCGCGCGTCGGGCACACGCCCTCCTGCCTACTGGCAGGAGGTTGAAGACGGTGGCGACCACGGTGGGCTGGGCCGCACAGTGCTGGACCAGCACAGGAGCTGGGCCGGCTCTGGTGGGCTGCACGGGTGAGGCCAGGTAAGTCCAGGTAAGTTCTGTTTTATATTTTTCTGTTCTGTTTTGTTTTATTAATTTATTTTGCCACTGTTTTGAATTTTAAAATAATTCAAACAATGCCAAAAACTCCTCTGAAGATTTTATATTGCTAGATGGACTTTTCCAAAAGCTTATAAAATATTTCAGGGGTATTTGAAATTATATTCTAATTATATGAATATAATTCAAATTCAAATAGCTAGTGATTTAAATTCAAAGTCCCAAAAATAAATCCTTAAAAATGTTCAATATTTTGGTTGGGACCAGAACCCTTACCAAAAATTATCAAACATTTAAGAAGAGCCTTTTGAAGTAATGAATGAGATTTCTAGGGTTTTTGCCCCTCTTTTATTTAGGGTTTTGAGGCTTCCAATATTCCTCAATTCAAGTTTCAAAAATATAGACATGATGCACACCTGAAGCTAGCCTAGAGCAATGCCAGAAGCTAGGGATGTGACAGATATATTTACAAAAATCACGGTTTCCATTATATTTTTATTAAATGAATTGAAATATGTATTCAATATTTCTGGAATCAAGTGAAATAATTAAAATATGTGTTTGATACCTATTTCCATTTAGCTTCTTTTGAAATATTCCACTAATCACAAACTTTGCTTATTTGAAATATTTATCAAACAGATATTTCACTTTTTTGAAATGTTTTTGAATTATAAGTATCTCACTCATTTTATTACCTATTTCTATTTCGCTTTTCTAAATATTTCATAGGTCACATTTTTCACTTAGGTGGAATGTTTCACACCCAATTCACTAACAAAATATATTATTTCACTAACAAAATATATTTATTTTTTTAGAATCAATGCCGCCGCTTTATTTGGCCCTAAAGAGAGTCGTACTGTGGTATGGTTAGGAGTAGGTCCTCAGTCTATTCTAGACCGCATCCTTAGGGATTGTAACATTTCTTATACTTAATACAATTCCCTTTACCCCGCAAAAAAATGCCGGCACTTTATTACTTAAATGTAACTAGGGATCTCGTCCGAAATAGTCCCCCCAAAATGATATGTTCTGATGCATATACTCCCTCCATTCCAAATTACTCGTCGCAGGAATGGATATATCTAGAATTAAAATACATCTAGATACATGCATACCTGCGATAAGTAATTTAGAACGGAGGGAGTACTTAGTTGTCTTCACTTTAAGATATGTTCTGACGCATATATACAAAACACGTAAGCACATAAAATATGTTCTGATGCATATACTTAGGGCTCCTTTGATTCAAAGGATATCTTTAGGATTTTTGAAGGATTGAAATCCTTAGAAATTTTTCCTATGTCGGCCCTTTGATTCATAGGATTGGATCCCATAGGAATTTATCCTATGGAATCTTTTGTACTACATTTTATAAAAAACTAACATCCACTTCAACCTCTTTTTACATTTTATTTGTTTTTCATGTGGCATCAAACACTCTTTGCTAATCTTATAGGATTCAAGTTGACATGCCACTGTAATCCTATACTTTTCATATTCCTACATTTTCAAAATCCTGTGAATCAAAGAGGCCCTTAGTTGTCTTCGCTTTAAGCACATTTTGCTTTTGTATCATTTGGGGCAATGGATCATTTAGTTGGATGAAAAGTTGCACCGAAAAGGGAAAGGGGAACTCCGAACTAGCATATCGTTCGTTGGAATGGACGTCCGTAAATTACTTATTCCAACCTTAGTGTGGAAAGCAAAAAAGGGAAAGGAAAAAAAACACCTTGGTGTGGAAAGCAAAGAGGAAAAGGACATCCGAAAAGTGGAGATGGTCATGTGCACAAGACGTACATAGCTGGTCAATTCACTTTAAATCCCATCATAAATCATGGCGTGCATGCAGAAAAAAATACCGTTCATCTACTCGTCTCTCACACTGAAAATAATAATAAAGGGACTACTAAATCTCAATCGATACTATATTCGTGGGATCTTAATAATAATTCTACTCGTCTCTCAAACAGCAAGGATCGTCTCTCAAACAGCAGAGGAGCAAAGCACACGGCCACCACCGCAAATCAGTCTCACTGGGCCGCGGCCACCGGGTAACGATGCATGCAGCCCTCCCATGGCCCGCTGTCCAGAGGAACCGGCGACCGGATGCACACCCACACCGCGCTGTTGCACTTGAACCCTGACCCAAACCCGACCATCCACACACGGTCTCCCTTGCGCACGCGGCACTTGGCCTCCAGGTAGGCCAGCTCGTACCACGTCGAGCTGCTCGACGTGTTGCCGAACCGGTGCAGCGCCATGCGCGACGCCTCCACCTGCTTGTCCGACAGCCCGAGGCCGCGCTGCAGCTCGTCGATCACCGCACGGCCGCCCGCGTGGATGCAGAAGTGCTCGAACGCCATCCGGAAGTCGGGGACGCGCGGCTTGCTGCTGTCCTTCTGCCCCGCCATGAGCAGCAGCCTGCGCCTCGCGAGCGAGACCGCGTACGCAAGGAGCTCCGACGCCGGGAGCACGAGGGGCCCGAGCGCGGTCATGTGCGCCTTCAGCGTGTCGCCGGCCACGGGCATGACATCCTTGGACAGCGCGATGCCGCGCTCGCCCGCCGCGTCGTCCTCCTGCTGCACGCACCCGTAGGCGCGGTCGTCGTGCCCCGCGTGCGTGCGCACCACCCGGGCGAGGCGGTACTGCGCGTGCTGAGCCCGCGCGGAAGACGTGGACAGCACCACCGCGGACGCGCCCATCCGGAAGAGGCAGTTCTGCAGCAGCATCGCGCGCTCGTTGCCGGAGTAGTAATCCGAGGTGAGAATCTCCGTGGACACCACGAGCGCGTACCTGCACCTGTTATCGCACTGCAGGATGTTCTGCGCGAGCCCGATGCCGGCTATCCCGGCGCTGCACCCCATCCCGGAAAGGCTGAAGCACCGGACATCGCTGCGGAGCCCGTACCTGCGCACCACCATGTCAGCCATGGACGGCGTTGGGGCGAACAGGGTGCAGTTCACCACCACTACTCCGATGTCCTCGGCGCGGACGCCGCTCTTGGCGAGAACGGCATCGACGGCGGAGAATATCCCTTGCTCGGCCTCGGCGCGGGCCGCCTTGAGCGTCTTCTCCGGAGGGATGACGTGGCAGGCCGGCGGGAGGCATGTCTCCTCGCCGAAGCCCGAGCGCTCGATGAGGCGCGACTGGAAGCCCACGCTCTTGTCGTCAAAGCACGGCGCGAGCACGCTGTGCTCGATGTACTTGGAGAGCGGCACACGGAGGGCGGCCGGCGGCCGGAAGCATGCGTAGTCCACGAGGTACACCGCGCGCACCCTGGTCGACCTGATGTAGAGGGCTAGTACGACGGCGAGCAAAGTGAGGCCGGCATAGAGTGGGGTGCAGTGATGGACGGCGCTGCTTACAGTGGGTTTGAGCCAGGCGGTGAACCGCAGCGCGGCTGTGGCTGAGAAGGGGAAGGCGGCGAGGCTGAGGCGGTGGCTGGAGACAAAGCTGTATGCTGGCGCTAGGAAGCTGAGCGGGAGCGAAGTCGCCATTGTGGAGGAGTCCTAGGAGGCCGGATCGATTGTGATGGCTGTTGTCGATCCTTTGGGTCGAGAAGGAAGTGTATGTTTGATTGAAAGGCAGCGGGCCGGAGTTATATATATAGATAGACTGCTACAGATAAGTAGAAAAACGCCCATGCGTTGCAACGGGTTCATATTAAATTTAAGAGTTCAATATCAATTATGTTAATATTATATTTAATATTCTCATACATATTAAGTAACATTGACGATCTTTTTTACCATCAAATTCTCATACATACACGCTCTCCCTCACTCTCTCTCTCCCTTTCCCTCTCCCTCCCTCTCTCTCTAACACACACACATATCTATCTTATTGGATACGGGACCATAATACATCTATTTCACACGCACACGCGCTAGTGCATAACAATATAAATTATGTGTACTATATTTGCCACCACAACTGAGGGAACTAATTTCATGTAATCGGCTAGCCACAGCTCCATGACAAACAATACATCTAAATTCTCAGCGTTATTTTTATGTAACATTGGCGAGAGATAAACGATGGTGATTGTTTCCTTTGTTTGGAGATTGATTACCATCCGTGAGTTAAGCTGGGTACTAAAGAAGAATCTGATTGTGATACGTGAATTGATTGTTGTCTTGTATGTTTGGTTTTGGTATTTGAAGATTGATTACCATCCGTTAGTTGGGTTACCAAAGAAGAAATCAATCATCACATGTAGAAAAAGGAACTACATTGCACATGCTTACACCTCATCTACTCGTGAGAATATATAGAATTGGAGCAAACAAAATAAGTGCAGACGAGAGATAAAACATCAATGAGGATCCCTAATGTCTTGACTAATATGTTGTCCTCCAGCTTGAGAAGCACCTACAAGGAAGGGCTAACATACAGAATCATGAGCCACTCAAATTTATGACTCACACAACTTCATCTTCAACCTGTTAATGATGCGTGAACCTCAACGTACCATGTGGTACTGTTGGAGGCCATGATGACCTGATGCACCTGTGACTCACCAACGTTCCAACATGCGCAACGCCTCCTGAAACGCCTTTGGCATCGCATGACAGAAGGTAGGAACGCGTTAAGAGCAACTGAGGCAAAACAACAAACAAGTGGCACCCCTCTTGTAAATATGTAACATTAATATCTTTTGTTAATTAAATACAGTAGAAGCCTCTCCTGTCGTTTCCTCCTAAAAAACAAAAGAATGGCGCAATTGAATGATGGTATCACACAATCCAACTCTTTACGGCAGCGAACTCCTTAATCTGCCTGGCCCTATTCTTATTCAAAAGGTTGTGCAACCAGGACCGGTTACTCCTACAATTTTGCTGTCGAGACACGACATATGTGATGCAATAAAGCACATGAAAGAGATGACGCCGCTGACGAGATCTTCGCGATTATATGTAACATAATCAAGCGGTGCTAGCTCAACTTTAGTGCCAATCAGCATAGCCTATTTAGCCGATATATTTAGATCAAGTCCAGCACCCCTGCATCGACGTCGCTGCCGTCTTCCTCAACCTTAGGCCACCGCGACATTGCCGTTCGATCCGCACCGCCCCGAGCTCCCATGTCTTCCCCTAGGGCGCTATTGACACCGCCATGATCTTCTCTTGCCTTTCCCCTGTTTCCCCTCTCGTTTGCTCTCGTTAGGTATTTCGCCGTGGCCAAGAACCGCCGTCCGCCATGGCCATTGCAGGGGTAGCCACTGAGCTCCTCAGATTGACCCCGTGGCACATGCCCGCTCCTATGCACGCCCATGCCCGAGCCTGCCGCTCTTCTTCCGGGCCCGCGGGGCCACTCCCTCTCCATGCCCACGCCCGTGCTACACCGCGTCGGTCGCGCCCGCCGCTGCCGTCACGCTCGCCGCAGCCACCGCACCACTGTTCCCCGCGCGACACACACCCTGGCCGCGCGCCACACTCTCGCTGGATGCGCTCGCCCCGTCTGCTGCCGCCTATCCCTTCGCTCGCTCCGCTGTCGCGCCCCTGCCTCGCGCCGCCTCCAGTCGTGGCCATCTTCTGTCGGCCGCCCCCTCAGCCACGTTGGTCGCATCTCTGCCCTCCATTGTCGGTCGCTCGCCTCGCCTGCTGCGTGCTGCTTCCTACTGCTATGCGCTGCTCTACCGCTGGTACGCTGCTGCGCCATGCCCTCGACACCGCCGTGGACAAATGTGGCAGAGGGATTGTTAATGGAGTACGAGAAGGAGGTGGCGGAGAAGGTGTGGAGAGGCAGGAGGTCTGGGGTGGTGTCACCTGGCTGTGGTGGAGGTGTTTATGCGAGAAGGAGCCGGACTGGAAGGAGAGGTCACAATTGAAAAGAATCGCGAAAAAAATCATAACCCGGAGATCTCATTCCAAAAAATGCTAATATCAATGGAGGGGTGATTTTCTTCAATAGGTGGAAAACATAGGAAATATTGGTTGTTATCAAGGAAAGGTAAAAATTTAGGAAAGTTAGGATTTTTGAACTGATTTCTATGCAAATGGGGTTTTATTGTTTGGTAACATGATATCGGTACCTGCTCGTTTGTGACGTGTCTGATTAGGAAAGTTTGCAAATATTAAGAAACTATTTATTGGGAGGAAAGTTGTGACGTGTCTGTTATTTGTTTCCTAAAACAAATTTCACTAATAAGAGAAATCGATTGATTTAGATAAGTTAGGAAAGTTAGATTAAAATGTATTATTTGTTTCCTGAAAATCTATTATTTGTTTCCTAAGACAAATTGAACCAATAAAAAGAATCGATTGATTTGCATAATTTAAGGAAGTTAGATCCATGATTTGTTATACGTTATGAAAGTTCTGGTTGTAATAAAGAGTGGAGAGAAAAATAAACCGATGGACCGGGGTGGGAGGGGGTGGTGGGAGGAGAGACGAAAAAAACCCAGCGAAAATAAACCACGGAGACTATTCACCGACTCGTCCATTAGGAGTAGAGATTTATTGGGAGGAAAGTTGTGACGTGTCTGTTATTTGTTTCCTAAAAAGAATTTCACTAATAAGAGAAATCGATTGATTTAGATAAGTTAGGAAAGTTAGATTAAAATGTATTATTTGTTTCCTGAAAATCTATTATTTGTTTCCTAAGAAAAAATGAACCAATAAAAGGAATCGATTGATTTGCATTATTTTAGGAAGTTAGATCCGTGATTTGTTATACGTTAGGAAAGTTCTGGTTGTAATAAAGAGTGGAGAGAAAAATAAACCGATGGACTAGGGTGGGAGGGGTGGTGGGAGGAGAGACGGAAAAAAACCAGCGAAAAAAACCCGCAGAGACTATTCACCAACTCGTCCATTAGGAGTAGAGATTCCTGCCCTGAGCCTTTGAATATTCTCGCTACTGGCTAAGTACTTAGGACATCTACAAAGCACATCCTCAAACTGCCCACAACCAACCATCCGGACTGCACTCAGAACCTGATTAGCCATCCAACACGGATTTGTATCGGTCCGCCGACGGGTTCGAATGGTCCAAACCTGATTATTCATCCAACACAGATTTATATTGGTCCGCCGACCAATCCAAACGCTCTTTCTACCCGCAAAGTCGAAACAAAGCGAGGGAGTCTTTGCGGGAGTCCAGACAGCGACCACGCGGGACTCTGACACCATCGACCCACCCAAAAGTCCTTCCAGATCATGCGCCTCCATCCTCTCATCTTTCTCTATATCGTTTTCTCTCTTGCCTCCACCGCCGCTCCATCACCCCGGCCACCCCGCCACACCCTTGCCGGAACTCGACAACTTCGTCTTCTCAAATGCTACACCTGGGCTCCATATCGCTTTTTCTCTGCCGCCATTCCACACCTCTCCTCCGTCCGCTGCACAGGTACCATCCGCCCTAGGTTACTCACCATGACCGGTAAGTGTTCGGTGAAATGCCCGTGCTAAATTTTTTGTCCCTTCTTCTATAAAGCAACGGATTCGGATATGGAGTACATATACGAGCACTATGTTGAGTCGTCCAATGGCTTGTCCGACGAGGACTACACGGATGAGACAACGATGACGCAGGTGGCCCTTGCAGACGCGTAGCGTGCGGAAGAGTATGTTCTCAATTTCAAGAGATCGATCAAGGGTCATCGAGTGCTCAATCGCAACCGCAACATGACAACTACTTTGCCCCTGATGCCCTATTCCCTGACAATTTTCACCAACGCTTTCGGATGCGAAAAAATGTCTTCGATGTCAGTACCATGGCTTCCGATCCTTTGTTGGCAACTTTGTCTTGAAGAAGGATGTTGTGGGAAGGATTGGGTTTTCTGGATACCAGAAGTGTACGACCGCACTGCGGATGCTTACATATGACACAACCGCTGATTCGTGGGAAGAAAACCTACGGATGTCTTAGAGCACATGCGAAGATGTCATGATAAGATTTCCTACTGTCATGGTCTCTTTATTTGGACCTTGGTACCTGAGAGAATCAACTGTCACAGACACCGAGAGTATCTTGGCAATGTCTAAAGCTAGAGGGTGACCAACTTTGCTCGCATCTCTTGACTGCATGCATTGGAGATGGAAGGACTACACAAAAGCTCTACAAAGGCAATATCAGGGTCATGTTAAGAAGCCCACTATCATTCTTAAAGCAGTTGCGTCACAGATCTTTGGATTTGACACGTTCTCTTTGGCATGCCCGGGTCTGACAATGACATCAATGTGTTGCAGCGATCAACATTGTTTGCTAGGCTGCCTGAAGGGAAATTTTTATTCTTATAGACGTTGTTGGGCCTCCAAGTGTAGAATTTTGTAGGGCAATAGCAAATTTCCCTCAAGTGTATGACCTAAGGTTTATCAATCTTTGCGAGGCATAGGATGAAGATGGTCTCTCTCAAACAACCCTGCAATCAAATAAATCTCCTGTGTACCCAACACAACCAATACAATGGTAAATTGTATAAGTGCACTAGTTCGGCGAAGAGATGGTGATAAAAGTGTAGTATGGATAGTAGATATATGTTTTTGTAATCTAAAAATACAAAAACAACAAGGTAGCAAGTGATAAAACGGAGCACAAAGGGTATTACAATTCTTATAAACAAGGTCTAGTGTTCATACTTTCACTAGTGCAATCTCTCAACAGGGTAACATAATTGAATCATATAGCAATCCCTCAACGTGCGACAAAGAATCACTTCAAAGTTTCTATCGGAGAACATAGGACGAAAATGTGTATCAACCTATGTGCCTAGATTATCCCAATGTCACCATGAGAATCCGCAAGTTGAATACAAAAGCATACATCAAGTAACTCAATAGAACACCCCATTGTCACCACGGGTTTCCACATGCAAGACATACACCAAGTGATCTCAAATCCAATATTTAATCCAACATAATGAAACCTCAGAGAGCAAGACTCAATTCATCACAACAGGAAAGAGAGGAGAAAACACCATATGATCCAAGAAAGAGAACAAACACACCGCCGGGATGATGAAGATGACATCCGATGATGATTTCCCCCTCCGACAGGGTGCCGAAACAGGGGTCTAGATGAGATCGCTTAGGAACAGAGGCTTGCGGCGGCGGAGCAAAATTTTCTAGGTTTCTTTCTGGAGTTTTCTATATTTATAGGAATTTTTGTCATCAGTTTCACGTCAAGGGGGTCCACGAGGAAGCGACAAGCTCGATAGGAGCGCCCTAGGGGGGACCGCGCCCCTTGAGCTTGTCGTGTCCTCGTGGCTCTTCTGGTCGTTCCTCGAAGCTTTAGGGGTCTCTTTTTGTCCATAAAAAATACCATAAATTTTCGGCCCAATCCGAGAACTTTTATTTCTACACAAAACAACACCACATCACTCTGCTGAAAACAGTGCCAGTCCGTGTTAGTTCCATTTAAATCATATAAAAGCGCACCATCATAAAAAAATTGTAAACATGGCATACATACTTGATAAATTATCGATATGTTGGAGACATATCACGCACGTGCGTGTGTGTTTGTGGGGTAGGAGTTTTATTCCAAAACGAAAGAGTTACAATCAAGAGGCAAGAGATCCTCGATACATGAGGCCCTCGGTGTAGGGAAACAACAATGTTATATTTAGTGTGCCTATAACTTACTCCCTCCATCCTATAATCAAAAAACATCTTACATTATGGGATGGAGGAAGTACCAAACAATCTACTACTCTATTTTGTTCATGATGAAGCTACATGGAATAAAATCTTGCTCATCCATCAGGGCCTTAGTACGCATTTAGTTACCTACATTAGGCCCGGCTAGGCCCGCGCAGGCAATTTTCGGCCTGTTTGGTTGCTCGGCTCGCATCTAAAAGTTGCCCCCACAAAACTTGAAGTAGCTCTGGACATCCAGAGGAATGCTCAAATCGACCATTTTACTAGAGCCAGGCCTGAGCAATGCTACCCTAGGCACATCGACGTGTGCGGTTGCACGTGTGGATGCGGTCTCGAGACGTCGCGTTGTTTACCGAAGCTGCATCATAAATTATCCGCACCCCCTTCCTCAGCGCTCACTCCCCTCTTCCCCACTCACACCGGCGGGGGCGACCATCGGAGCAACTGCAAGACGATCCAAGACGGCGGCGAGCATCGATTTGACCAACACATCAGTCATGGCAGTAAGCCCTTACCCTGTCACTCGATTTACTGTTTCTGGGTTGTGGTAGATTTGATTTGCGGATAGGGTTGAAGCCTTAGGGAGGGGATGGAACACACTCGGGGGTGGGGGGTTGGTTTAGGGGAAACACTACTGATGAACCCTTTAGTCCATCGGTTCTGCACCGATGGCTTCTAGGGTTCTTACGTTCATCTTCTGATTACATTTGGGTGGGGATTGGGGTACAAAATTGTTTAGAAGCACCTAATCCTAGCCGTGGCGACCTTCGAGTCATATCAAGCGGCTGGGGCATAGCCATCTTCTTTTCTTCCACCATCGTGGCACCCGTAGTCTCATCCTCATCGTCTTCGTCAAGAACGGTGGGTCTTGCATGGTCGCCTAACGCCGGCGCCCTGGCCACCATCTGCACCGCGTCATTGTTGCCCTCCGGCGACACCAATGTCCTAGTCCAATACAATGTGGCACGCTGGTCTTCTGGCACCTTGTACTCCCTATACTTGGCCCGTCTTGCCCTCTGTCCAGCGTAACTGGAGTTTGCTTGATTCGTGTCCCAACGCAGATGTCCACTAACATTGCACACTTGTTTGGGTCAGGAATCAGTGTCTTCAGTTTACCCATCGTAGACTTCTTAATCACAGCGTCGACCTCCTTGTGCATGTCTTTGATGCTGCTGAAGTTCGAGCACACTTCCATGGTGTTCTTGAACTTCGCGCGGTCACCGAGCGAGCACCCTAAGAAGAAGGCCCTCCATCCAATGCCCTAGAGGAAAGGGTTGGGGTTGGAGTTCATGGCGAGGGAGAGGTGGTGAAACAGAGAGGGTTAGAGTGGGGTGCTGGGTAAGTAGTGAAGGAAATATGCCCTAGAGGCAATAATAAAGTTATTATTTATTTCTTTATATCATGATAAATGTTTATTATTCATGCTAGAATTGTATTAAACGAAAACATGATACATGTGTGAATACATAAACAAACAGAGTGGCACTAGTATGCCTCTACTTGACTAGCTCGTTAATCAAAGATGGTTATGTTTCCTAACCATAGACATGAGTTGTCATTTGATTAACGGGATCACATCATTAGGAGAATGATGTGATTGACTTGACCCATTCCATTACCTTAGCACTTGATCATTTAGTTTGTTTCTATTGCTTTCTTCATAACTTATACATGTTCCTATGACTATGAGATTATGCAACTCCCGTTTACCGGAGGAACACTTTGTGTGCTACCAAACGTCACAATGTAACTGGGTGATTATAAAGGTGCTCTATAGGTGTCTCCGAAGGTACTTGTTGGGTTGGCGTATTTCGAGATTAGGATTTGTCACTCCGATTGTCGGAGAGGTATCTCTGGGCCCTCTCGGTAATGCACATCACTTAAGCCTTGCAAGCATTGCAACTAATAAGTTTGTTGCGGGATGATGTATTACGGAACGAGTAAAGAGACTTGCCGGTAACGAGATTGAACTAGGTATTGAGATACCAACGGTCGAATCTCGGGCAAGTAACATACCGATGACAAAGGGAACAACGTATGTTGTTATGCGGTCTGACCGATAAAGATCTTCGTAGAATATGTGGGAGCCAATATGAGCATCCAGGTTACGCTATTGGTTATTGACCGGAGACATGTCTCGGTCATGTCTACATAGTTCTCGAACCCGTAGAGTCCGCACGCTTAAAGTTTCGGTGACGATTGTATTATGAGTTTATGTGATTTGATGTACCGAAGGTAGTTCGGAGTCCCGGATGAGATCGGGGACATGACGAGGAGTCTCGAAATGGTTGAGACGTAAAGATCGATATATTGGACGACTATATTCGGACATCGGAAAGGTTTCGAGTGATTGGGGTATTTTCGGGGGTCCCGGGGAGTTACGGGAATACGAGGAAGAAGTAATGGGCCTCATGGGCCAAGTGGTGGAAGAGAGGAGGCAGGGCACGCGGCCCCCCTAGGCCAAACCTAATTGGACTAGGGGGCCGGCCCCCTTTCCTCCTTTTCCTCCTTCTCCTTCCTTCTCCTTCTCCTCCTTCCTTTCCTCCTCCTAGGAGTAGGAAAGGGGAGTCCTACTCCTACTAGGAGGAGGACTCCTCCTCCTGGCACGCCCATAGAGGGCCGGCCGGCCTCCCCCTTGCTCCTTTATATACAGGGGCAGGGGGCACCTCTAGACACACAAGTTGATCAGTTGATCTCTCCCAGCCGTGTGCGGTGCCCTCCTCCACCATATTCCACCTCGGTCATATTGTAGCGGTGCTTAGGCGAAGCCCTGCGTCGGTAGCAGCATCATCACCGTCACCACGCCGTCGTGCTGATGGAACTCTCCCATGGAGCTCTGCTGGATCGGAGTTCGCGGGACGTCATCGAGCTGAACGTGTGCTGAACTCGGAGGTGCCGTACATTCGGTACTTGGATCGGTCGTATCGTGAAGACGTACGACTACATCAACCGCGTTGTACTAACGCTTCCGCTTTCAGTCTACGAGGGTACGTGGACAACACTCTCCCCTCTCATTGCTATGCATCACCATGATCTTGCGTGTGCGTAGGAAAATTTTGAAATTACTACGTTCCTCAACAGCCTGCCGCCATGGCCTCCCTCGCGCCGTGCGGCCCACGCCTCCGACTAAGGCGTCCTCAACCGACCCTGTGCCGGCAAGGGCACAAGCACCCAACGGTACCCGTGGACGCCATCCAGAGGTACAATGATGTGATTGACTTGACCCATTCCATTAGCTTAGCACTTGATCGTTTAGTTTGTTGCTATTGCTTTCTACATGACTTATACATGTTCCTATGACTATGAGATTATGCAACCCCCGTTTACCGGAGGAACACTTTGTGTGCTACCAAATGTCACAACGTAACTGGGTGATTATAAAGGTGCTCTACAGGTGTCTCCGAAGGTACTTGTTGCTTTCGCGTATTTCGAGATTAGGATTTGTCACTCCGATTGTCGGAGAGGTATCTCTGGGCCCTCTCGGTAATGCACATCACTTAAGCCTTGCAAGCATTGCAACTAATGAGGGACATGAAGATTGATATATTGGAAGCCTATATTTGGATATCGGAAGTGTTCCGGGTGAAATCGGGATTTTACCGGAGTACCGAGGGGTTACCGGAACCCCCCGGGGGCTTAATGGGCCATAGTGGGCCTTTGTGGAGAAGAGGAGAGGCGGCCAGGGCAGGGCTGTGCGCCCCTGCCCCCTAGTCCGAATAGGACAAGGAGAGGGGGGCGGCGCCCCCCTTTCCTTCCTCTCTCCCTCCTCTTTCCCCCTCCACTCCTAATCCAACAAGGAAAAGGGAGGGAGTCCTACTCCCGGTGGGAGTAGGACTCCTCCTGACGCGCCCCTCCTGGCCGGACGCACCTCCCCCCTTGCTCCTTTATATACGGGGCAGGGGGCACCCTAGAGACACAACAATTGATCGTTTGATCTTTTAGCCATGTGCGGTGCCCCCCTCCACCTGTTGGGGATCGTAGCAGAAATTAAAAAATTTCTACGCATCACCAAGATCAATCTATGGAGTATTCTAGCAATGAGGGGAATAGGAGTGCATCTACATACCCTTGTAGATCGCGAGTGGAAGCGTTCAAGTGAATGGGGATGATGGAGTCGTACTCGCCGTGATCCAAATCACCGATGACCAAGTGCCGAACGGACAACACCTCCGCGTTCAACACACGTACGGTTGGGAAGACGTCTCCTCCTTCTTGATCCAGCAAGGGGGAAGGAGAGGTTGATGAAGATCCAGCAGCATGACGGTGTGGTGGTGGATGCAGCAGGATCCCGACAGGGCTTCGCCAAGCACAAGCGGGGAGGAGAGGTGTTACGGAGGGAGAGGGAGGCGCCAAGAGCAAGGTGCGGCTGCCCTCCCTCCCTTCCACTATAGGGGATAGGGGGGCGCATGCCCCCTTGGAGATCCCATCTAAAGGGGGGGCGGCGGCCCCTGGGGGCAACGGCCCCCTTAGGGTTTCCAACCAGGGGGCGCATGCCCCCTCGGGCGGCAATGGCCCCCTAGGGTTTCCAACCCTAGGCGCCTTGGGCCCTTGGGTGGGGTGCACCATCCCATCAGGGGCTGGTTCCCATGCCACTTCAGCCCATGGGGCCTCCGGGATAGGTGGCCCCATCCGGTGGACCCCCGGGACCCTTCCGGTGGTCCCGGTACAATACCGGTAACCCCCGAAACCTTCCCGCTGGCCGAAACCGGACTTCCTATATATAAATCTTTACCTCCGGACCATTCCGAAACTCGTCGTGACGTCCGGGATCTCATTCAGGACTCCGAACAACTTTCAGGTTACTGCATACTAATATCTCTACAACCCTAGCGTCACCGAACCTTAAGTGTGTAGACCCTACGGGTTCGGGAGACACGCAGACATGACCGAGACGCCTCTCCGGTCAATAACCAACAGCGGGATCTGGATACCCATGTTGGCTCCCACATGCTCCTCGATGATCTCATCGGATGAACCACGATGTCGAGGACTTAATCAATCCCGTATTCAATTCCCTTTGTCAATCGGTACGTTACTTGCCCGAGACTCGATCGTCGGTATCCCAATACCTTGTTCAATCTCGTTACCGACAAGTCACTTTACTCGTACCGTAATGCATGATCCCGTGACCAACCCTTTGGTCACATTGATATCATTATGATGATACATTACCGAGTGGGCCCAGAGATACCTCTCCGTCATACGGAGTGACAAATCCCCGTCTCGATTCGTGCCAACCCAACAGACACTTTCGTAGATACCCGTAGTGCACCTTTATAGCCACCCAGTTACGTTGTGATGTTTGATACACCCAAAGCACTCCTACGGTATCCGGGAGTTGCACAATCTCATGGTCTAAGGAAATGATACTTGACATTAGAAAAGCTCTCACAAAACGAACTTACACGATCTTTGTGCTATGCTTAGGTTTGGGTCTTGTCCATCACATCATTCTCCTAATGATGTGATCCCATTATCAATGACATCCCCATGTCCATAGCCAGGAAACCATGACTATCTGTTGATCAACGAGCTAGTCAACTAGAGTCTCACTAGGGACACATTGTGGTCTATGTATTCACACATGTATTACGATTTCCGGATAATACAATTATAGCATGAATAATAGACAATTATCATGAACAAGGAAATATAATAATCATTTTATTATTGCCTCTACGGCATATTTCCAATAGTCTCCCACTTGCACTAGAGTCAATCATCTAGTTACATTGTGATGAATCGAACACCCATGGAATTCTGGTGTTGATCATGTTTTGCTCTAGGGAGAGGTTTAGTCAACGGATCTGCTACATTCAGGTCCGTATGTACTTTACAAATTTCTATGTCTCCATTTTGAACACTTTCACGAATGGAGTTGAAGCGACGCTTGATATGCCTGGTCTTCCTGTGAAACCTGGGCTCCTTGGCAAGGGCAATAGCTCCAGTGTTGTCACAGAAGAGATTCATCGGCCCCGACACATTGGGTATGACTCCTAGGTCGGTGATGAACTCCTTCACCCAGATTGCTTCTTGTGCTGCCTCCGAGGCTGCCATGTATTCTGCTTCACATGTAGATCCCGCCACGACGCTTTGCTTGCAACTACACCAGCTTACTGCCCCACCATTCAAAATATACACGTATCCGGTTTGTGACTTAGAGTCATCCAGATCTGTGTCGAAGCTAGCGTCGACGTAACCCTTCACGACGAGCTCTTCGCCACCTCCATAAACGAGAAACATATCCTTGGTCCTTTTCAGGTACTTCAGGATGTTTTTTACCGCTGTCCAGTGTTCCTTGCCGGGATTACTTTGGTAGCTACCTACCAAACTTACGGCAAGGTTTACATCAGGTCTGGTACACAACATGGCATACATAATAGACCCTATGGCTGAGGCATAGGGGATGACACTCATCTCTTCTATATCTTCTGCCGTGGTCGGGCATTGAGCCGTGCTCAATCGCACACCTTGCAATATAGGCAAGAACCCCTTCTTGGACTGATCCATATTGAACTTCTTCAATATCTTGTCAAGGTACGTACTTTGTGAAAGACCGATGAGGCGTCTCGATCTATCTCTATAGATCTTGATGCCTAATATATAAGCAGCTTCTCCAAGGTCCTTCATTGAAAAACACTTGTTCAAATAGGCCTTTATGCTTTCCAAGAATTCTATATCATTTCCCATCAATAGTATGTCATCCACATATAATATGAGAAATGCTACAGAGCTCCCACTCACTTTCTTGTAAACGCAGGCTTCTCCATAAGTCTGCATAAACCCAAACGCTTTGATCATCTCATCAAAGCGAATGTTCCAACTCCGAGATGCTTGCACCAGCCCATAGATTGAGCGTTGGAGCTTGCACACCTTGTTAGCATTCTTAGGATCGACAAAACCTTCCGGCTGCATCATATACAATTCTTCCTTAAGAAAGCCGTTAAGGAATGCTATTTTGACGTCCATTTGCCATATCTCATAATCATAGAATGCGGCAATTGCTAACATGATTCGGACGGACTTCAGCTTCGCTACGGGTGAGAAAGTCTCATCGTAGTCAACCCCTTGAACTTGTCGATAATCCTTAGCGACAAGTCGAGCCTTATAGATGGTCACATTACCATCCACGTCTGTCTTCTTCTTAAAGATCCATTTATTTTCTATGGCTCGCCGATCTTCAGGAAAGTCAGTCAAAGTCCATACTTCGTTTTCATACATGGATCCTATCTCGGATTTCATGGCTTCCAGCCATTTGTTGGAATCCGGGCCCGCCATCGCTTCTTCATAGTTCGAAGGTTCGCCGTTGTCTAATAACATGATTTCTAAGACAGGGCCGCCGTACCACTCTGGTGCGGAACGTGTCCTTTTGGACCTATGAAGTTCAGTAGCAACTTGATTTGAAGTTTCATGATCATCATCATCAACTTCCTCTCTAGTCGGTGCAGGCACCTCAGGAATATTTTCTTGAGCTGCGCCACTTACCGGTTCAAGAGGTAATACTTCATCAAGTTCTACCTTCCTCCCACTTATTTCTTTCGAGAGAAACTCTTTCTCTAGAAAGGACCCATTCTTGGCAACAAAGATCTTGCCTTCGGATCTGAGGTAGAAAGTATACCCAACAGTTTCTTTAGGGTATCCTATGAAGACGCATTTTTCCGACTTGGGTTCGAGCATTTCAGGTTGAAGTTTCTTGACATAAGCATCGCATCCCCAAACTTTTAGAAACGACAGCTTAGGTTTCTTCCCAAACCATAATTCATACGGTGTCGTCTCAACGGATTTCGACGGAGCCCTATTTAAAGTGAATGCGGCAGTCTCTAAAGCATAGCCCCAAAATGATAGCGGTAAATCGGTAAGAGACATCATAGATCGCACCATATCTAATAGAGTGCGATTACGACGTTCGGACACACCATTACGCTGAGGTGTTCCAGGCGGCGTGAGTTGTGAAACTATTCCACATTTTCTTAAGTGTGTGCCAAATTCGTGACTCAAGTATTCTCCCCCACGATCTGATCGCAAGAACTTGATTTTCCTGTCACGTTGATTCTCAACCTCACTCTGAAATTCCTTGAACTTTTCAAAGGTCTCAGACTTGTGTTTCATTAAGTAGACATACCCATATCTACTCAAGTCATCAGTGAGGGTGAGAACATAACGATAGCCACCGCGAGCCTCAACACTCATTGGACCGCACACATCAGTATGTATGATTTCCAATAAGTTGGTTGCTCGCTCCATTGTTCCTGAGAACGGAGTCTTGGTCATTTTACCCATGAGGCATGGTTCGCACGTGTCAAATGATTCGTAATCAAGAGACTCTAAAAGTCCATCTGCATGGAGCTTCTTCATGCGTTTGACACCTATGTGACCAAGGCGGCAGTGCCACAAGTATGTGGGACTATCATTATCAACCTTACATCTTTTGGTATTCACACTATGAATATGTGTAGCATTACGCTCGAGATTCATTAAGAATAAACCATTCACCATCGGAGCATGACCATAAAACATATCTCTCATATAAATAGAACAACCATTATTCTCGGATTTAAATGAGTAGCCATCTCGAATTAAACGAGATCCTGATACAATGTTCATGCTCAAAGCTGGCACTAAATAACAATTATTGAGGTTTAAAACTAATCCCGTAGGTAAATGTAGAGGTAGCGTGCCGACGGCGATCACATCGACCTTGGAACCATTCCCGACGCGCATCGTCACCTCATCCTTTGCCAGTCCCCGCTTATTCCGCAGCTCCTGCTTTGTGTTACAAATGTGAGCAACCGCACCGGTATCAAATACCCAGGAGCTACTACGAGTACTGTTAAGGTACACATCAATTACATGTATATCACATATACCTTTCATGATGCCGGACTTCTTGTCCGCTAAGTATTTGGAGCAGTTCCGCTTCCAGTGACCACTTCCCTTGCAATAAAAACACTCAGTCTCGGGCTTGGGTCCATTCTTTGGCTTCTTCGCGGAAGCTTGCTTACCGGGCGCGGCAACTCCCTTGCCGTCCTTCTTGAAGTTCTTCTTACCCTTGCCTTTCTTGAACTTAGTGGTTTTATTCACCATCAACACTTGATGTTCCTTTTTGACTTCTACCTCTGCTGATTTCAGCATTGCAAATACTTCAGGAATGGTCTTTTCCATCCCCTGCATATTGAAGTTCATCACAAAGCTCTTGTAGCTCGGTGGAAGCGACTGAAGGATTCTGTTAATGACCGCGTCATCCGGGAGATTAACTCCCAGCTGAGTCAAGCGGTTATGCAACCTAGACATTTTGAGTATGTGCTCGCTCACAGAACTATTTTCCTCCATCTTACAGCTGAAGAACTTGTCTGAGACTTCATATCTCTCGACCCGGGCATGAGCTTGAAAAACCATTTTCAGCTCTTCGAACATCTGATATGCTCCGTGTCTCTCAAAACGCTTTTGGAGCCCCGGTTCTAAGCTGTAAAGCATGCCGCACTGAACGAGGGAGTAATCATCAGCACGTGTCTGCCAAGCATTCATAACGTCTTGGTTCTATGGGAGGGTGCGTCACCTAGCGGTGCTTCTAGGACATAATCTTTCTTGGCAGCTATGAGGATGATCCTCAGGTTCCGGACCCAGTCTGTATAGTTGCTGCCATCGTCTTTCAGCTTGGTTTTCTCTAGGAACGCGTTGAAGTTGAGGACAATGTGGGCCATTTGATCTACAACACATATTGTAAAGATTTTAGACTAATTTCATGATAATTAAGTTCATCTAATCAAATTATTAAATGAACTCCCACTCAGATAGACATCCCTCCAGTCATCTAAGTATAACATGATCCGAGTTAACTAGGCCGTGTCCGATCATCACATGAGACGGACTAGTCAACATCGGTGAACATCTTCATGTTGATCGTATCTTCTATACGACTCATGCTCGACCTTTCAGTCTTCTGTGTTCCGAGGCCATGTCTGTACATGCTAGGCTCGTCAAGTCAACCTAAGTGTATTGCATGTGTAAATCTGTCTTACACCCGTTGTATTCGAACGTTAGAATCTATCACACCCGATCATCACGTGGTGCTTCGAAACAACAAACCTTCGCAATGGTGCACTGTTAGGGGGAACACTTTCTTGAAATTATTACAAGGGATCATCTTATTTAAGCTACCGTCGTTCTAAGCAAATAAGATGTAAAACATGATAAACATCACATGCAATCAAATAGTTACATGATATGGCCAATATCATTTGCTCCTTTGATCTCCATCTTCGGGGCTCCATGATCATCGTTGTCACCGGCATGACACCATGATCTACATCATCGTGTCTTCTTGAAGTTGTCTCGTCATCTATTACTTCTACTACTATGGCTAATGCCTTAGCAATAAAGTAAAGTAATTACATGACGTTTATGTTGACACGCAGGTCATAAATAAATAAAGACAACTCCTATGGCTCATGCCGATTGTCATACTCATTGACATGCAAGTCGTGATTCCTATTACAAGAACATGATCAATCTCATACATCACATATATCATTCATCATTCATCACAACCTTTGGCCATATCACATCACAAAACACTTACTGCAAAAACAAGTTAGACGTGCTCTAATTGTTGTTGCAAGTTTTTACGTGGCTGCTATAGGTTTCTAGCAAGAACGTTTCTTACCTACGCCAAAACCACAATGTGAATTGCCAATTTCTATTTACCCTTCATAAGGACCCTGTTCATCGAATCCGATCCGACTAAACTGGGAGAGACAGACACCCGCTAGCCACCTTATGCAACTAGTGCATGTCAGTCGGTGGAACCGGTCTCACGTAAGCGTACGTGTAAGGTTGGTCCGGGCCGCTTCATCCCACAATACTGCCGAATCAAGATAAGACTAGTAACGGCAAGATAATTGGCAATATCGACGCCCACAACTATTTTGTGTTCTACTCGTGCATAGAAACTACGCATAGACCTAGCTCATGATGCCACTGTTGGGGATCGTAGCAGAAATTAAAAAAATTCTACACATCACCAAGATCAATCTATGGAGTATTCTAGCAATGAGGGGAATAGGAGTGCATCTACATACCCTTGTAGATCGCGAGCGGAAGCGTTCAAGTGAACGGGGATGATGGAGTCGTACTCGCCGTGATCCAAATCACCGATAACCAAGTGCCGAACGGACAACACCTCCACGTTCAACACACATACGGTTGGGAAGACGTCTCCTCCTTCTTGATCCAGCAAGGGAGAAGGAGAGGTTGATGAAGATCCAGCAACACGACGGCGTGGTGGTGG
Organism: Triticum aestivum; assembly: GCF_018294505.1. Classification (NCBI taxonomy): domain Eukaryota; kingdom Viridiplantae; phylum Streptophyta; class Magnoliopsida; order Poales; family Poaceae; genus Triticum; species Triticum aestivum. Next base: position 173,769,287 of record NC_057812.1, read on the forward strand.
ATGCAGCAGGATCCCGGCAGGGCTTCGCCAAGCACAAGCGGGGAGGAGAGGTGTTACGAAGGGAGAGGGAGGCGCCAAGAGCAAGGTGCGGCTGCCCTCCCTCCCTTCCACTATATATAGGGGCTAGGGGGGCGCATGCCCCCTTGGAGATCCCATCTAAAAGGGGGGGCGGCCCCTGGGGGCGACGGCCCCCTTAGGGTTTCCAACCAAGGGGCGCATGCCCCCTCGGGGGGCAACGGCCCCCTGGGGTTTTCAACCCTAGGCGCCTTGGGCCCTTGGGTGGGGCGCACCAGCCCATCAGGGGCTGTTTCCCATGCCACTTCAGCCCATGGGGCCCTCCGGGATAGGTGGCCCCATCCGGTGGACCCCCGGGACCCTTTCGGTGGTCCCGGTACAATACCGGTAACCCCCGAAACCTTCCCGCTGGCCGAAACTGGACTTCCTATATATAAATATTTACCTCCGGACCATTCCGGAACTCCTCTTGATGTTCGGGATCTCATCCGGGACTCCGAACAACTTTCGGGTTACTGCATACTAATATCTCTACAACCCTAGCGTCACTGAACCTTAAGTGTGTAGACCCTACGGGTTCGGGAGACACACAGACATGACCAAGACACTTCTCCGGTCAATAACCAACAGCGGGATCTGGATACCCATGTTGGCTCCCACATGCTCCTCGATGATCTCATCGGATGAACCACGATGTCGAGGACTTAATCAATCCCGTATTCAATCCCTTTGTCAATCGGTACGTTACTTGCCCGAGACTCGCTCGTCGGTATCCCAATACCTTGTTCAATCTCATTACCGACAAGTCACTTTACTCGTACCGTAATGCATGATCCCATGACCAACCCTTTGGTCACATTGAGCTCATTATGATGATGCATTACCGAGTGGGCCCAGAGATACCTCTCCGTCATACGGAGTGACAAATCCCAGTCTCGATTCGTGCCAACCCAACAGACACTTTCGGAGATACCCGTAGTGCACCTTTATAGCCACCCAGTTATGTTGTGACATTTGATACACCCAAAGCACTCCTACGGTATCTGGGAGTTGCACAATCTCATGGTCTAAGGAAATGATACTTGACATTAGAAAAGCTCTCACAAAACGAACTTACACGATCTTTGTGCTATGCTTAGGTTTGGGTCTTGTCCATCACATCATTCTCCTAATGATGTGATCCCGTTATCAATGACATCCCCATGTCCATAGCCAGGAAACCATGACTATCTGTTGATCAACGAGCTAGTCAACTAGAGGCTCACTAGGGACACATTGTGGTCTATGTATTCACACATGTATTACGATTTCCGAATAATACAATTATAGCATGAATAATAGACAATTATCATGAACAAGGAAATATAATAATAATTTTATTATTGCCTCTAGTGCATATTTCCAACACCACCATAGTCCACCTCAATAGTACTGTTGCGGTGCTTAGGTAAAGCCCTGCGTCGGTGGAACATCATCATCATCACCACACCATCGTGCTGACGAAACTCTCCCTTAACGCTCGGCTGGATCGGAGTTCGAGGGACGTCATCGGGCTGAACGTGTGCTGAACTCGGAGGTGCCGTGCATTCGGTACTTGATCGGTCGGATCGTGAAGACGTATGACTACATCAACCGCGTTGTGCTAACGCTTCCGCTTTCGGTCTACGAGGGTACGTGGACAACACTCTCCCCTCTCGTTGCTATGCATCACCATGATCTTGCGTGTGCATAGGAATTTTTTTGAAATTACTACGTTCCCCAACAGTGGCATTCGAGCCTGGTTTTATGCGTAGATGTCATATGCACGAGTAGAACACAAGTGAGTTGTGGGCGATATAAGTCATACTGCTTACCAGCATGTCATACTTTGGTTCGGCGGTATTGTTGGATGAAGCGGCCCGGACCGACATTATGCGTACGCTTATGCGAGACTGGTTCTACCGGCGTGCTTTGCACACAGGTGGCTGGCGGGTGTCAGTTTCTCCAACTTTAGTTGAACCGAGTGTGGCTATGCCCCGTCCTTGCGAAGGTTAAAACAACACCAACTTGACAAACTCTCGTTGTGGTTTTGATATTGTATGAGATGATCATGTTTTGTAACCGAGTTATCAGCAACTAGCAGGAGCCATATGGTTGTCGCTTTATTGTATGCAATGCAATCGCCCTGTAATGCTTTACTTTATCACTAAGCGGTAGCGATAGTCATAGAAGCATAAGATTGGCGAGACGACAACGATGCTACAATGGAGATCAAGGTGTCGCGCCGGTGACGATGGTGATCATGACGGTGCTTTGGAGATGGAGATCACAAGCATGAGATGATGATGGCCATATCATATCACTTATATTGATTGCATGTGATGTTTATCTTTTAAACATCTTATCTTGCTTTGATTGACGGTAGCATTATAAGATGATCTCTCACTAAATTTCAAGATAAAAGTGTTCTCCCTGAGTATGCACCATTGCCAAAGTTCGTCGTGCCCAGACACCACGTGATGATCGGGTGTGATAAGCTCTACGTCCATCTACAACGGGTGCAAGCCAGTTTTGCACACGCAGAATACTCAGGTTAAACTTGACGAGCCTAGCATATGCAGATATGGCCTCGGAACACTGAGACCGAAAGGTCGAGCATGAATCATATAGAAGATATGATCAACATAGTGATGTTCACCATTGAAAGCTACTCCATTTCACGTGATGATCGGTTATGGTTTAGTTGATTTGGATCACGTGATCACTTAGAGGATTAGAGGGATGTCTGTCTAAGTGGGAGTTCTTAAGTAATATGATTAATTGAACTTAAATTTATCATGAACTTAGTACCTAATAGTATCTTGCTTGTCTATGTTGATTGTAGATAGATGGCCCGTGTTGTTGTTCCGTTGAATTTTAATGTGTTCCTTGAGAAAGCAAAGTTGAAAGATGATGGTAGCAATTACACGGACTGGGTCCGTAACTTCAGGATTATCCTCATTGCTTGATAGAAGAATTACGTCCTGGAAGCACCGCTGGGTGCGAAGCCTGCTGCAGATGCAACACCAGATGTTATGAACGTCTGGCAGAGCAAAGCTGATGACTACTCGATAGTTCAGTATGCCATGCTTTACGGCTTAGAATCGGGACTTCAACGACGTTTTGAATGTCATGGAGCATATGAGATGTTCCAGGAGTTGAAGTTAATATTTCAAGCAAATGCCCGGATTGAGAGATATGAAGTCTCCAATAAGTTCTATAGCTGCAAGATGGAGGAGAATAGTTCTGTCAATGAACATATACTCAAAATGTCTGGGTATCATAATCACTTGACTCAACTGGGAGTTAATCTTCCTGTTGATAGTGTCATTGACAGAATTCTTCAATCACTGCCACCAAGCTACAAGAGCTTCGTGATGAACTATAACATGCAAGGGATGGATAAGACAATTCCCGAGCTTTTCGCAATGCTAAAGGCCGCGGAGGTAGAAATCAAGAAGGAGCATCAAGTGTTGATGGTCAACAAGACCGCCAGTTTCAAGAAAAAGGGCAAAGGGAAGAAGAAGGGGATCTTCAAGAAGAACAGCAAACAAGTTGCTTCTCAGGAGAAGAAACCCAAATCTGGACCTAAGCCTGAAACTGAGTGCTTCTACTGCAAGCAGACTGGACACTGGAAGCGGAACTGCCCCAAGTATTTGGCGGATAAGAAGGATGGCAAGGTGAACAAAGGTATATGTGATATACATGTTATTGATGTGTACCTTAGCAAAGCTTACAATAGCACCTGGGTATTTCATATTGGTTCTGTTGCTAATATTTGCAACTCTAAATAGGGACTACGGATTAAGCGAACACTGGCCAAGGACGAGGTGACGATGCGCGTGTGAAACGGTTCGAAAGTCGATGGGATCGCCGTCGGCACGCTACCTCTACATCTACCTTCGGGATTAATATTAGACCTAAAATTTTGTTATTTGGTGCCAGCGTTGAGCATGAACATTATATGTGGATCTTGTTTAATGCGAGACGGTTATTCATTTAAATCGGAGAATAATGGTTGTTCTATTTATATGAGTAATATCTTTTATGGCCATGCACCCTTAAAGAGTGGTCTATTTTTGATGAATCTCGATAGTAGTGATACACATATTCATAATGTTGAAGCCAAAAGATGCAGAGTTGATAATGATAGTGCAACTTATTTGTGGCACTGCCGTTTAGGTCATATCGGTGTAAAGCGCATGAAGAAACTCCATACTGATGGACTTTTGGAACCACTTGATTATGAATCACTTGGTACTTGCGAACCGTGCCTCATGGGCAAGATGACTAAAACGCCGTTCTCCGGTACTATGGAGAGAGCAACAGATTTGTTAGAAATCATACATACAGATGTATGTGGTCCGATGAATGTTGAGGCTCACGGCGGGTATCGTTATTTTCTCACCTTCACAGATGATTTGAGCAGATATGGGTATATCTACTTAAAGAAGCATAAGTCTGAAACATTTGAAAAGTTCAAAGAATTCCAGAGTGAAGTTGAAAATCATCGCAACAAGAAAATAAAATTTCTACGATCTGATCGTGGAGGACAATATTTGAGTTACGAGTTTGGTCTACATTTGAAACAATGCGGAATAGTTTCACAACTCACGCCACCCGGAACACCACAGCGAAATGGTGTGTCCGAACATCGTAATCGTACTTTACTAGATATGGTGCGATCTATGATGTCTCTTACTGATTTACCGCTATCGTTTTGGGGTTATGCTTTAGAGACGGCTGCATTCACGTTAAATAGGGCACCATCGAAATCCGTTGAGATGATGCCTTATGAACTGTGGTTTGGCAAGAAACCAAAGTTGTCATTTCTTAAAGTTTGGGGCTGCGATGCCTATGTGAAAAAGCTTCAACCTGATAAGCTCGAACCCAAATCGGAGAAATGTGTCTTCATAGGATACCCAAAGGAGACTGTTGGGTATACCTTCTATCACAGATCCGAAGGCAAGACATTCGTTGCTAAGAATGGATCCTTTCTAGAGAAGGAGTTTCTCTCGAAAGAAGTGAGTGGGAGGAAAGTAGAACTTGATGAGATAACTGTACCTGCGCCCTTATTGGAAAGTAGTACATCACAGAAACCGGTTCTTGTGACGCCAACACCAATTAGTGAGGAAGTTAATGATGATGATCATGGAACTTTAGATCAAGTTGTTACTGAACCTCATAGGTCAACCAGAATAAGATCCGCACCAGAGTGGTACGGTAATCCTGTTCTGGAGGTTATGTTACTAGACCATGACGAACCTACGAACTATGAAGAAGCGATGGTGAGCCCAGATTCCGCAAAATGGCTTGAGGCCATGAAATATGAGATGGGATCCATGTATGAGAACAAAGTGTGGACTTTGGTTGAATTGCCCAATGATCGGCAATACATTGAGAATAAATGGATCTTCAAGAAGAAGACTGACGCTGACGGTAATGTTACTGTCTATAAAGCTCGACTTGTTGCAAAAGGTTTTCGACAACTTCAAGGGATTGACTATGATGAGACCTTCTCACCCGTAGAGATGCTTAAGTCTGTCCGAATCATGTTAGAAATTGCCGCATTTTATGATTATGAAATTTGGCAAATGGATGTCAAAACTGCATTCTTGAATGGATTTCTGGAAGAAGAGTTGTATATGATGCAACCAGAAGGTTTTGTCGATCCAAAGGGAGCTAACAAAGTGTGCAAGCTCCAGCGATCCATTTATGGACTGGTGCAAGCCTCTCGGAGTTGGAATAAATGCTTTGATAGTGTGATCAAAGCATTTGGTTTTGTACAGACTTTTGGAGAAGCCTGTATTTACAAGAAAGTGAGTGGGAGCTCTGTAGCGTTTCTGATATTATATGTGGATGACATATTGTTGATTGGAAATGATATAGAATTTCTGGATAGCATAAAGGGATACTTGAATAAAAGTTTTTTTAATGAAAGACCTCGGTGAAGCTGCTTATATATTGGGCATCAAGATCTATAGATCAAGACGCTTAATTGGACTTTCATAAAGCACATACCTTGACAAAGTTTTGAAGAAGTTCAAAATGGATCAAGCAAAGAAAGGGTTCTTGCCTGTGTTACAAGGTGTGAAGTTGAGCAAGACTCAATGCCCGACCACTGCAGAAGATAGAGAGAAGATGAAAGATGTTCCCTATGGTTCAGCCATAGGCTCTATCATGTATGTGATGCTGTGCACCAGACCTGATGTGTGCCTTGCTATAAGTCTAGTAGGGAGGTACCAAAGTAATCCAGGAGTGGATCACTGGACAGCGGTCAAGAACATCCTGAAATACCTGAAAAGGACTAACGATATGTTTCTCGTTTATGGAGGTGACAAAGAGCTAGTCATAAATGGTTACGCCGATGCAAGCTTTAACACTGATCAGGACGATTCTAAATCGCAAACCGGATACGTATTTACATTGAACGGTGGAGCTGTCAGTTGGTGCAGTTCTAAACAAAGCGTCGTGGCGGGATCTACGTGTGAAGCGGAGTACATAGCTGCTTCAGAAGCAGCAAATGAAGGAGTCTGGATGAAAGAGTTCATATCCGATCTAGGTGTCATACCTAGTGCATCAGGTCCAATGGAAATCTTTTGTGAAAATACCGGTGCAATTGCCTTGGCGAAGGAATCCAGATTTCACCGGAGAACCAATCACATCAAGAGACGCTTCAATTCCATCCGGGATCTAGTCCAGGTGGGAGACATAGAAATTTGCAAGATACATACGAATCTGAATGTTGCAGACCCTTGACTAAGTCCATGGGTGTTAGAACCATTACTATGTAATCTAGATTATTGACTCTAGTGCAAGTGGGAGACTGAAGGAAATATGCCCTAGAGGCAATAATAAAGTTATTATTTATTTCCTTATATCATGATAAATGTTTATTATTCATGCTAGAATTGAATTAACCGGAAACATGATACATGTGTGAATACATAAACAAACAGAGTGTCACTAGTATGCCTCTACTTGACTAGCTCGTTAATCAAAGATGGTTATGTTTCCTAACCATAGACATGAGTTATCATTTGATTAACGGGATCACATCATTAGGAGAATGATGTGATTGACATGACCCATTCCGTTAGCTTAGCACTTGATCGTTTAGTTTGTTGCTCTTGCTTTCTTCATGAATTATACATGTTCCTATGACTATGAGATTATGCAACTCCCGTTTATCGAAGGAACACTTTGTGTGCTACCAAACGTCACAACGTAACTGGGTGATTATAAAGGTGCTCTACAGGTGTCTCCGAAGGTACTTGTTGGGTTGGCGTATTTTGAGATTAGGATTTGTCACTCTGATTGTCGGAGAGGTATTCTCGGCCCTCTCGGTAATGCACATCACTTAAGCCTTGCAAACATTGTAACTAATGAGTTACTTGCAGGATGATGTATTACGGAACGAGTAAAGAGACTTGCCGGTAGCGATATTGAAATAGGTATTGAGATACCGACGATCGAATCTCGGGCAAGTAACATACTGATGACAAAGGGAACAACTTATGTTGTTATGCGGTCTGACCGATAAAGATCTTCGTAGAATATGTGGGAGCCAATATGAGTATCTAGGTTCCACTATTGGTTATTGACCGCAGACGTGTCTCGGTCATGTCTACATAGTTTTCGAACCCGTAGGGTCTGCACGCTTAAAGTTTTGATGACAGTTATATTATGAGTTTTGATGTACCGAAGGCTGTTCGGAGTCCCGGATGTGATCACGAACATGACGAGGAGTCTCAAAATGGTTGAGACATGAATATTGATATATTGGAAGCCTATATTTGGATATCGGAAGTGTTCCGGGTGAAATCGGGATTTTACCGAAGTACCGAGGGGTTACCGGAACCCCCCGGGGGCTTAATGGGCCATAGTGGGCCTTTGTGGAGAAGAGGAGAGGCGGCCAGGGTAGGGCCGCGCCCCCTCCTTCTAGTCCGAATAGGACAAGGAGAGGGGGCGGCGCCCCCCTTTCCTTCCTCTCTCCCTCCTCTTTCCCCCTCCACTCCTAATCCAACAAGGAAAAGGGAGGGAGTCCTACTCCCGGTGGGAGTAGGACTCCTCCTGGCATGCCCCTCCTGGCCGGCCGCACCTCCCCCCTTGCTCCTTTATATATGGGGGCAGGGGGGCACCCTAGAGACACAACAATTGATCGTTTGATCTTTTAGCCGTGTGCGGTGCCCCCCTCCACCATAGTCCACCTCAACAATACTGTAGCGGTGCTTAGGCGAAGCCCTGCATCGGTAGAACATCATCATCGTCACCACGCCGTCGTGCTGACGAAACTCTCCCTCGACACTCGGCTGGATCGGAGTTCGAGGGACGTCATCAGGCTGAACGTGTGCTGAACTCGGAGGTGCCGAGCATTTCGGTACTTGATCGGTCGGATCGTGAAGACGTACGACTACATCAACCGCATTGTGCTAACTCTTCTGCTTTCGGTCCACGAGGGTACGTGGACAACACTCTCCCCTCTCGTTGCTATGCATCACCATGATCTTGCGTGTGCGTAGGAATTTTTTTGAAATTACTACGTTCCCCAACAAGTAGTGTGGGTTAACATAGGAGCATTAGGCCGATAGGAATGAATGTTGGCCTTTGAACTGCGTGTTATTCATAATGCAGGCCGACAAGGGCAAGGAGGTCGTGCCGCCATTAGTCGACATGCCGGTGCAGGATCACCCAAGTGCCAAGAGGACGAACTACGGATACTGTGATGAGGAGTCAGTACCAAGCCACTTCTACAAGGTTATCCTTGCTCCGAATCTGGAGATTCTCCCATTGCTTCTGGAGTTCGTGAAGCACTTCCCCGCTGTCCCTAAGGAGTACAAACTCAAGTCAAACACTGGCTGTGGAGGGTCATGTTGGAGATATGCCCTAGACACAATCATGTATGATGATATTTCCTATGTCTTTATGAATAAAGGTAGTCCTTGTACATTATCAATGATGTGTATCAACAAGTAAGTGACTTGTTTGTGGGACTATACATTGTATGATGACTGTCCTAAAAGGTCCCTAGTCAAAAGGGTTGTGTGGACGCGCAGCCGACTAGACTAGTATATGACACAGTCGATGGCTTGGTCTCACTAGCCATGGAGCATTGGATGCTAACCAGATAATATGGACTCGTAAGGACCTGGTCGGATTCGAGTTAAGATAAGGTCCAAGTCAGACAGACCAACTATGAGACGCAGCGATATGTCATCTGTGAGTCTCTAGTACAGCATCCGTTCTATGTCCTAAGACCTGAGCTGGTGCATGTAGTCGGGATGGTGACAAACTTGCTTTGGGCCAACCAAAGGCTACTCCGTGACTGGGTAGTTACAAAGTTCGGTTTCGGGCTTGTCCAGATCCATGCTGCGAGACATGGTTGAGCAAGATGTGATTTGCCCCCCGATCAGGAGAGATATACTCTGGGCCCCTCGTGTGATCCGACCAGGATAAGCATGGCCATGCGATAAGGATTATGAGATAATCTGGTTTGTGGTCGGCATCACTGGAACGAGAAAGAGGTCGGGCTAGCACAAGGATGATAGACTCGCCTTGAGCCCGACAACATATATCATGTGGCAAAAAGAATGGAAGTATGATGCACAGGTTCGCCTAACCAGCTTGATAGTCTGCTTGGTGTTCGACATGCCTTGATAGGAGCCGCTACCAACCGTGCAGTTCGGAGGTGATCCGAACTGCAACCAAGTCGGCTTGAACCTAAGGGGTCGCACGCTTAAGGGAAGGAACCTACGAGGTCGGATCCGAGGACACTGATCGGATGTGATCCGAGCTGTGTTCGGATTCTGGCTAAGTGGACTTATGGGCTTTAGGGTCCTTGCGAGGCCCAAGTATTGAGCCCGCGATGGACGCCTATATAAATTGGGGGTGCGGCACACTCATGCGGTTGATCGCTTCGGCGCTGTTACTAGGGTTTGCATGTGTTGTGAATAGACACCTCCACTCGCTGCCGGTTGTGTGATCTGACCTAGCAGTCCGCCGCATGACGTTCCTCCTGCACACGCGGATACCGTTAGAGGCGGTGCACTTGCGCCGCTCCAGAAAACCTGTACATGGGAACCAACGACCGGCTGTACGAGGGAGATCGGACGAGGAGGAGACGATCCACGCGGACGCGCTGCCCCAACTCTTCTTCCGCTGCACGGCACTGCGCGTCTAGTGGTAATGATCCGTGATCCATCTCCCGTAGCATGTTCTTGTTGTTCTGCGCGTAGGAAAATTTTAATTTGCAGTCAAGGCACCCTACCGTAGAACAATGTGGATCGGATCGTAAGTTTAATGTGAGATCTTAATATGCATACGATCCGAATTCAAATCATAAGCATGGCCATGCGACAATGATTATGAGATAATCTGGTTTGTGGTCGGCATCACTAGAACGAGAAAAGAGGCCGGGCTAGCACAAGGATGACAAACTAGCCTTGAGCCCGACAACATATATCGTGTGGTAAGAGGAATGGAAGTATGATGTACTGGTTCGCCTAACCAGCTTCATAGTCTACTTGGTGTTCAGCATGCCTTGCTAGGGGCCGCTACCAACCGTGCAGTTCGGAGGTGACCCGAACTGCAACCAAGCCGGCTTGAACCTAAGGGGTTGCGCGCTTAAGGGAAGGAACCTACGAGGTCGGATCCGAGGACACTGGTCAGATGTGATCCGAGCTATGTTCGGATTCTGGCTGAGTAGATTTATGGGCCTTAGGGTCCGTGCGAGGCCCAAGTGTTGAGCCCGCGACGGACGCCTATATGAAGTGGGGGTGCGGCACACTCATGCAGTTGATCGCTTCGGCGCTGCCACTAGGGTTTGCATGTGTTGCAAATAGACACCTCCACTCGCCGCCGGTTATGTGATCGGACCTAGCAGTCCGCCGCACGAGTTCCTCCTGCACGCGCGGATATCGTAAGAGGCAGTGCACTTGCGCCGCTCCGGCAAACCTGTATGTGGGAACCGACGACCGGCTGTACGAGGGAGATCGGACGAGGAGGAGACGATCCACGCGGACGCGTTGCCCCAACTCTTCTTCCGCTGCACGGCACTGCGCGTCTAGTGGTAATGATATGTGATCCATCTCCTGTAGGATGTTCCTATTGTTCTACGCGTAGGAAAATTTTAATTTGTAGTCAACGCACTCTACCATAGAACACAACAGGTCATGGTCAGGGTGCTCGGCGGCAGGGTCACCCTTGATCAGGGTTGGGCCATCTTCGCTGCCGTTCACTAGATCATGATCAGATACATGGTGACCTTCAAGTTGCTGACCCCCGACACCATGAAGTTGATCGTCTTCAAGGACAACAACGTGGAGAGTTCAAGAAGCACGACGACGCCTTCGACGTGACTGCCTAGAAAGCTCTTGTTGCCCGTTCCTTGTTGGTTGTTGGTTTAAGACTATATTATTACGATGCCTTCGTTTAAAAATTATCGTACTATGTTAAACTTCTATGCGTGGTTAAGACTTATGTATGCCTAAGTTAGTTTGCTCTAGTTTTGTTGTTAACTATTCATGTGTGTCTATGATAACCTCACCACATTGGAGAGAAGATTACCACACAATTGTCCTTGATTTAACCAAACAATCAAAGTTGTGTTTATGTTGAAAAAAGCCCGCGGACTAAAAGGAATGCAAGCAACAAATCAACAATTTAACATGCAGAATTTGCACAATCATGCATATCCAACTAGAACATGTATGCAAAGAGGCAAAAAAGAACAGGTAACCAAACGCGCGCTTAATCTCCAAAGCTAGCTGATCTATGGTGGTTTGTTGCTTCTTCATTTTAGTGCGCCGTGAAATATTGACGCGACGTAAGTACCATGTCTACTTTTTCCTTTTCAAGCACGTGACTGTTGCTACTATGTCAACAATTTCTTCGTATTACTAGCCCACTATTACCTAACTGCACTGACCCCACTCAAAAAAGAAAAAGAACTAATTGTACTGAGGCTTTTTTTTACATAATATAGACACAAACGCTTATATATACGCATATACATTAATCCCTATAAATACATACGCACACACAACTTCTATAAGCATCTTCGAGGGACTAAGCCTATATACCATCTTGAGATTTTACGTCACCATAGGCTGCTCGTAGTCGACAGAAACGTTTTCTCCCACTAAACACACATCACCAAAAATACTAAAATAAATTCAGAAAAAAAAACAAATATCAAGACTCGAACCTTGGTAGACTAGGATACCATTAGTTACCTAACAATCCAACCATAGATTGGTTCGGTGTACTGAGGCATCTTGACAAAACAAGCCCACCTATCAACGCCCCCGTGAAAACCCCCTTATGCACACAAACAGGACACGCCTTGCACGAAAAGACAATAAGAGAGACATAACATCTCAGCGAACCAATCTGTGGTTGGATGATTAGAGGGACGGTGGTATCCCCAGCCCACAAGTTCTGGTGCTCGCATTATTTCTGGATTTATTTTAGAATTTCCGACCACGACGAAGCATCTACTGTGACTTCGTAAATTCGAAAATGATACGCTGACTCGATCTCTCGAAGATACTCATATGAGTAGGGTGTGTATGTTTATAGGGGTGAGTGTGTGTGTATATATGAGCGCTTGCGTCTGTACTATTTAAAAAAACCCATAACATCTTAAAAAATAAATAAAGAAAGAAAGCCTTAAAAGAGAGTACCGTACGTCCGGGGCACGGTCGAGCAGAAAAGGACGCTGCCATTACCACGCGCTTGAATGCTCTTCATGTCCATCGCGTAATGGCCGCACCTACGGGGTCCGGACTGGCCTCACAATCTCCGCAATTGTCTGCATGTGGCTCGAACAGTACCAAGTTGACAGAGGCTATTTGTTCATGGGTAGGACGGTGCATGATCGCCCTGGGCCCCTGGCACATAGAGCGTGGGTAGCCAGACGGTACGGACAGTGGATCACGGAGTTTGGCGGCAATGACTGCTACTCCCTTCTTCCATCTATATAGAGTCTAATGAGTTTTTTAAGACCGCTTTTGACTATTGACAAGATTAATAATACATGACATGTATAATTTGAAAATTATATCATTGAAAGCTCCTTTCACACACGAATTTAAAGATATGCTTTGTGTAAGTTGCATGTCATATATTATTGCTCTAGTATTTGATCAAAGTTAGCCTCGAAAAACGCATTAGACCCTATATAAATGGAAGGAGGGAGTATAAGGTAGCCAGACGGTTGCCAAACTGCTATGAGAAAAGAAATAGGCTTTCTTCCGCTTTTTAGATAAAGTCACACTGCCAAATGATATAAGATAATGAGAGAGCCCTTTTACATTTATATCTATATTAATATATAAAAAATTCAAAGGGGCAGATCCAATTAATCTCGGTCATCAAATAACGTCAATTCAACGATCTAGACTGTTTCAATGTCGAGCGCTCAGCACGTTTAGTGTGCAGTTAATTTCATACCAAATATAATGCTAATCACATAATAACACACAAATAATATCCTATTTAATATCCGCATACACTTAATATACTTCTAAATTAATTTGTGTTGCACGTACACATTGACTAATCACATAATCATAGAAATTAACACACAAATAATATCATACCTAATATCCGCGTGTAAATAATATATTGCCTAAATATTAACGTGCGTTGCACGTGCACATTTACTAGTAGTAGATCAAAGAAAATCAAACAACAGAAATCGCACTAGAAGAAACACACAAGTGCACTCCATGACCTTGCTACCGAGCATGACCACGGGAGAGCACGAAGACGACGGTACGCCACGATTGAATGCACCTGAGCTCCACGACGATGCCCCCAGTAGGGGAACGGCGCAAAGTGCCGCCACCATTAAGTCTGAACAGACGAGCATGGGTTTTCATTCGGAGAAGAAAATAATTGTTTGGTTAATTAGCAAAAAAATAGACCAAAAATAGATAAATCATGCCCCAAAATACTAGGCACCATCGGCCATTCTCGCTACCCATATGCACACCACACACTACCGAGAGGATGACCACCGTTGTGGTTGCCTGCAATAGTCATTGTCATCGCTTCTCCTGAACAACCGACTCCAACTCTGCTGCATCAAACAATCTACGAGGTCGACACCAGAGCAACCGCCCAAAGTCCACGTCGGCCTATGCCAAACAACTGACAACACGCCCCATCAGCAAGACAACTCTGATTCTGAATGCGAGGGACAAAGGGAATGTATGCAAGGGTTACACTGGAAAGGATCCTCGCAACTAGACACCCATCGCTCTTCATCTCCGCCGCCTGGACCCAGCCACAACAACTTCGACTCCAAAGCAATGAACAAAGTCCAAAGACATGTGGACATGTCAGAAAGTCGTCTACCAAACCATGTTGCTCCGGGAATGCATGAACGAGATTGATGACCTTCAAGGCCACACCCTAAAGGAGGCAGCGACTAGGAGAAGCCGCCGCTGCTCGACCAAGACATGTGTCTTAGGCTTTCGCCTAAAAGACATGACCTTGGGGTAGATGAAGAAAATGAGCTCCAGGACGAAAACCCAGCGAGGAAAGTGACATTTGCAAGTGCCTCATAGTTGGTGTTGAGAAATCCAGGTAGGTGCTCCCCCGAAGCAACCCGCCCCTCCACACCACGCAGATAGTGACCCAGATGCCACCAACTCGATAGCGTGCACATCTGCTGCTTGGTAACGGCGCCATCTCCACCCCAAATTCACAAACCTTGCCATTAGCACGTGCCAGTGAGCTGGGGCTGACCGAAATGGCCAGATCCAGTGTCACCCTACCACAGTAGCGGCCAAAGGCCGACACGCAACTGACTCGTACGAGGACAAACCCCTATAGGGCCATGAGGGGGCTATCACTCCGCCACAACTCGTGGGGAGGAGCTTTCAAACTGGAGCCCTCGACCCCGCCACCTTCAAGTACTGGGCCCCGAGTTGGCCCATTCTATGAGTCGCCCTGCAAGCCTTGAGGTCTTGAACGCCACAGCCCATCTTGAGTCTTACTCATCAGTCACCATTGAATAACCTGGCCCAACTAGGCGGGTCATACCGTGGGGTTATATGCCCAACATTGCTACCGCGGCTGCCACCCAATGAAGACACTACCTGGCAAACACCCACATCATTGAAAGCCATTAAGAAACAGTATAACGGGCCGAGCTACGAGCCACCACAGCGCTTTGGTTCGCTGGCAGTTGGATCAAGCCTACAACGCACCAGATCTGCTGGTCACTTGTTGCATCCCCAAGGCCGTTTTCGTTTGCCACTCATGACCGGGCCAACGTCTCTGGGCCGCTACTCTCGAGAGTGACATAGGCTTCCTCTCATCATATTGGCCGAAAATTGTAACTGGGCCATCAAGTTTGCTATGATCCAGGTCGACAGACAAAGTGGCTCGACGAGAAAAGTATGAAGGAAATATGCCCTAGAGGCAATAATAAAGTTGTTATTTTATATTTCCTTATATCATGATAAATGTTTATTATTCATGCTAGAATTTTATTAACCGGAAACTTGATACATGTGTGGATACATAGACAAAACACCGTGTCCCTAGTAAGCCTCTACTAGACTAGCTCGTTAATCAAAGATGGTTAAGTTTCCTAACCATAGACATGTGTTGTCATTTGATGAACGTAATCACATCATTAGGAGAATGATGTGATGGAAAAGACCCATCCATTAGCTTAGCATGTTGATCCTTCTGTTTTATTGCTATAGCATTCCTCATGCCATATACATATTCCTTTGACTATAAGATTATGCAACTCCTGGATACCGGAGGAATACCTTGTGTGCTATCAAACATCACAACATAACTGGGTGATTATAAAGATGCTCTACAGATATCTCTGAAGGTGGTTGTTGGGTTGGCATAGATCGAGATTACGATTTGTCACTTTGAGTATCGGAGAGGTATCTCTGGGCCCTCTCGGTAATGCACATCATAATAAGCCTTTCAAGCAATGTGACTAATGAGTTAGTTGCGGGATGATGCATTACGGAACGAGTAAAGAGACTTGCTGATAACGATATTGCACTAGGTATGAAGATACCTACGATCGAATCTCGGGCAAGTAACATACCAATGACAAAAGGAATAACATATGTTGTCATTACGGTTTGACCGACAAAGATCTTCGTAGAATATGTAGGAACCAATATGAACATCCAGGTTCCGCTGTTGGTTATTGACCGGAGAAGTGTCTCGGTCATGTCTAGATAGTTCTTGAACCCGTAGTGTCGTGGAAGTGTCACGGCAGATGTCCTCATGGAAGGACTTAGTTGTGGAGCCATTGCGACGAGGTTAGCTTAAAGGGGTTAAATGGGACAAGGGACACAGAGAGTTTATACTGGTTTGGCCCCTTGCGGTGAAGGTAAAGGCATACTCCAGTTGAGGTGGTATTGCTAGGGTTTCGATTACCCGGGAGCAAATACGCTTTGCCTGGCTCTCGATTTGATGTTTCTTGCCCTAAGCTATTGCCGGGTCGTTCCCTTATATACATGTGTTGACGCCCTACGGCCTACAGAGTCCCGGCCGGCTCATACAACGTGTCCGGCTCGGTGACGTATCTTACATGCCTTATATTAGAAGTCTACTCATACATGGCGGTTTACATACGGGCCTTAAGACGTCTCTGGACTTGGGCCTCTTACCGGCCTATCTATGAACCGCCGTCGGGTATACTCTCTTGGCCTTCTAGGATGAACTGTCATTGTGGTTGGACCGACCCCTCCTGGGCGGGTCATACCTTATAGTCATATCCCCAACATTAGGCCCCAAGTTGATTTGAACTTATTCAGGTCAATCTTCAACACTTAGAAAAAATCCTTCTTCCTCTGTTGTGAAGCATTGTAACCCTCCATGACGTCATCTTCGGAAATTTTGGAGACCCACCACGATGTCATCTTAAACGGATCTTTTATCCTTAATGACCTTCCGAGAATCGAGGCGTTCAATTAGCTGGATAATCATCATTTGGCCTCCTCATTTTTCGCGCCTGCCTGTTACTCTTTTCCTTATAATTAGGGTCAAACCACCCCTTTCTCATTCTCCTCTCTTCTCCTTCTCGTCTTCTTCTTCCTCGCAATGCACCAGCCCTCACGAGCTCCACCACCGTCGACCTCTGTCCCCTTCATCAACTCCGGCCGCTGCATTGCCCTGAACAGTCCAGAAACACCGCGACACTTCTCCGCTGTCAACTAGCATTAATAAGTCTTCCCTTTTCCTTTTCATGGATCTGTTCTTTAGGGTTTCGGTTTTCGTCGGTGTTCATCACTGCTCCTCCTTCTTCTTGCTAGATCGCATAGCTTTTATCCAAAAATAATGTAGGTCCTGTGCGGTAGCAGTCTTAGCACCCGCTTTTGATATTAGAACATATCCTCGTTGCGATATATCTCTTCTGGGGCACCTCCACTTTTCTTCTGCCGCCTCTGTAGATTTAGAATTTATTAACTTTTTCTGAACAGCTGTAGATCCAAATTTATAGCTTTAACCTGTAGAACCTGTTCGTCCCCATACTTAGCAAATTTCGCTCTTGGTAGATCTTGAATATCTTTAGTCATGGCGGTTTACTTTGCCGGCTTATCGTTATTTCATATATCATTAGCCCTTGCTTAAACTGCCATTCTGATCATACATTGCAATTGTTAACTTGTGATATCACCAACTAATTTGAGCCTGCAAATTATTCCCTTTCTTTAGGTTGTCCTTTCACCATGCCGCCAAGGACAGTTACTACATGTAACTGGGTCCCCCCATCGTCACTGAGGGTACTTTAAAAGATTTTGTCATGGTTGGATATTTGCCATAGAAAAGTGTCATGCATTACTGTGCTCCTGACCCGGGCGAAGAGAGACCTCAACCAAAGGACGGTGAAGTCATTGTATTCACTGATCATATGAACCAGGGCTTCTCGCCGCTCGGCTCTAAGTTCTTTAGGGATGTTCTGCACTTCTTCAAACTCCATCCGCAAGACATTGGACCCAACTCCGTGTCAAACATCTATAACTTTCAAGTTTTCTGTGAACTATACCTTCAAGAAGAGCCTGGTGTTGAGCTTTTCACGGAATACTTCTATCTGAACCGGCAAAATGAGTTCACAAACGGGCCCAGATTGGAACTTGGTGGAATTTCAATTCAACGCAGAAGACATGACATCTTCCCTCAAGGAGCTCTACCGAGTCACCCCAAAGACTGGAATCAAACATGGTTCTACTGCAAAGATATCTCGCCGTCTGATGAAAATCCATTGCCGGGTTATCATGTGGAACGTCTTGACTCAAGTTATCAACTCCCTGAGAAACTTACCACCGCCGAACGCAAGAAACTCGTCCCTACAATCAGAAAAGTCCAAGCCTGGCTAGGAAACGGTTTAACCGGAGTCGATTTAATCCGCTGCTGGGTCTCATGGCGGATCATACCCTTAAGCCGCCGATCTGGCTTGATGTGTACTTATACCAGAGGAACAGACGATCCATTATGCCATAGCTCTGTGCGTCTGACTGAATAAGGCATTATTGAAATGGCAACAACACTTGTAAATAGAAAATTCAAAGACTGCAGCAAAGTGGGTATGAATCCTTTCTACAAGCTTAATCCGCCGCCAGACTTAAGTCTCTTGATTTCCCTTACTTTACTTCATCACCCAAACATTACATGAACTCAAATATGTTACTCTTCCACACGCTAAATCTGACTTATGGAAGGCAAAATACGACCACGAGGCTACCAAAAAGGCTAGGGCTACCGCGAAAGCCACCAAAAAGACCAGCAAGAGACCTAGGAAGAAATCAAGCGCCTCTAATCTGCTTAAGCTAGACGATACCTCTGAGTTGGAGGTAGCCCTTGACTCTCTTGGCTTGTTTTTCAACCACCTTATTGACACTGACTATTGCTAGGATGACACGGGAGCCAGCCAAGCAGTTGAAGAAGAGGTAACTATTATTTCCTCTGACTCATAACCTTTACCAAGGCAGAAACCTCGGCGAGTAACCCGGAAAGTAAGGTTTTCACACCCCTTCGCTTATTTAGATCCTCACTTTCTTTTGAAACGATAGCAACACGAGAGCCGCCGCCAGACCCAGACCAGTAGAGGTGAAGATTTATCCTCAAGTTTACCAAACACTCCTCGGAAACGCCAAAATGAGGTTCTTTTTGGCCTTAACTTTTTTATTTACTGGCGGGTTTCTTTCGTTAACTATTCAATTCCTTTGATTCAATTTTGCAGGAGATTTCCCGTTCTTCCTCTGGTGATTCATCCCAGACTCAGCTGTCGGCTTTCAAGACTGCCCCTGGGTCAGAATTAATTATCTTTCTACTATACCTTTATATCTTCACCATTATGCTGACTTGTCAAAATTCTTTTCAGCAGCCAAGCAAAACCCAACAAGAAGGCGAAGATGACAAAAACGGCCGAAGATCCTAAAGTTGTTGAACCGGATCAACGAGCCTCTGCACCAGAAGATCCTGCTTCCAATACTCAAACTGAGATGCCTGAGTTGTCTATTGATGAAACCAACATTGACCCGTCAACTACTGAACCGTCAAGGTCACTTAACGCGACAGAGACTCATGATGATGACATTCAGAACACTAGCACTGGCTTTACTGAACTGAGGAATCCAACTGTATTAGCTAGACATTCTGCCAAACAAGAGGTTATGGAGAGACAGAAAGTGAGGTTTGATGTCTCCCACTATGCTCAATTGAGTAATAGTGAAGTATTATCTGGTTATCTCAATTAAGTACACTCCAGCTGTGACTTAGAAATTGAAATGGTTAAACAGATGCACCAGAAGTATGAGGTATGTCATCCGGCTTACATAAGTTATATATCCTGCCAGCCCCCAAGTCTTTTGATTATGATAAGATTGAATAATCTGTAGACTTTAAAAACTTACAAGCTTTTGTCCTAGACTCCCTCCATGTTTGATTTAAAACTAAACCGGATGCTGATAATAGCATAATTTTGCATTTGTAGTCCCCAAGGGCCGGTTTAATCAGTATGAATGAGCCGGTCCTATTGATCACTATGTAAAAGAGCAGAATTTAACTGTATAGCCCCCATGAGTCGGCTGAGACTGTTGATAGCACGCCCGGCTCATCCTTAGGAAGAGACAAGCAATATGCATTAGCCCCCAAGTGCCAAGTGTTGTTGCTTGCAAAGCGCTTGGGACTTTTAGTTATAAAGCTGTTTCCGTTGAAAAATTGCATTGATAGACATTAGCCCCCAAGTGCCAAGTGTTGTTGCTTGCAAAGGACTTGGGACTTATATTGTTGTAATCCACCATGAAATATGTTTGACAAATTTGTGCTGTATGCAGGCTGCTACTGCTGAAATAGAGTCTCAACTGAACGATGCCAAGACCCGGCTGGCGGCTCAAGAAAATGAGACCCGGAAAGCTGAGTCAAAATTCCAGTTTAGTGTGTCTGAGTCAGAAAAATTGAAGACCAATTTTACTGAGGATAAAAAGGCTTGGGATGAAGAAAAGTCTTCCTTGATACAGCGCGCTGAGAAGGCAGAAGCCGCTCGTCAGGAGGTGGCCACTGAGCTCTCCAGTTTAAAACACCGTGTGTCTCAGATGGTTTCTTCTATTTTCGGTGAGTCGCCTTGTTACTCAACCAAAGTGAGAATTTGTCGTCATAATGTAAACCGCCATTTAACCAATCTATAACTTACTCAGGTCCCAAGAGCAGCAACCTTAGCCAAGACACACTGGTGAAGCTCAAGGCGGTTTATACTCTCGTGGAGCAATTATATACTGGAGCTCAGAGGACTCTCGCTACTGTCGCCCCATCGAATCAAGGACCAAACCTGTTAAATGATGTTTTGAAGAAATTGTCCATCTTGCCCACCAGACTTCAAGAAATCAAACGGTCTTGTGCTAGAGCCGGAGCTGTAACAGCCTTGAGCCGTGCCAAAGCATGTGTACCAGAATTAGACCCGACAGATGTAGCTAGTGGGTATCCTAGCTTAAAGGAAGATGGAACCTCCTTCGATGAGCAAGACTTTGCCGCCTGTGTCAAAGAGATTCGTCCTCATGCAACAGTCATCGCTGAAGAAACCAATCTTTCCAAATATCAGCCGGCTTACGATGAGGATAATCAGAAGATGCAGACGCCTGCATATAAATTGATGGACTTAATTCCGCCGATTCGTAAGCACACTTTCGCCCCTGATATTGACCCGTCCAATCTGATTGATGACGAGGCTGAATTCTTCCCCTTGCGTGGCTTTGACTGGTCCAAACCAAACTTCTAGACGGTGGAGGAGGAGGAAGAACCGGCAAGGGATGATCCGGAGGCCTCCCGTCAGCAAGATCAAGAAGAGTGAACCGCCAGGCGGTTGAAAGACTTTAAGTTGTGATAAAACACTTGACCTTATGTTGGCTCATGGAGCCATGTAACAGAGTAGTTAAAACTTGAATCGGCCATGCCATCGTGCATGTTTTCTGTTTTCCATAACATTGTTGATCCACCGGTTTAAAGGACCACTCTCTCTATGATAATCTTTGACTTATGCAGATGTAAATTATTTTGATCCTGCACATAAAGAAAAACACAAGGGCCCTGGCGGCTTACTGATATGTCTCCAACGTATCTACTTTCTCGAACACTTTTGCCCTTGTTTTGGACTCTAACTTGCATGATTTGGATGGAACAAATCCGGACTGACACTGGTCTCAGCAGAATTGTCATGGTGTTATTTTTGTGCACAAATAAAATTTCTTGGAATGACCTGGAAATCAACGGAGATTATTTTTGGAATATATAAAAAATAGTGGCGAAAGAATCAAGGACAGGGGGCCCACACCCTGTCCACGAGGGTGGGGGCGCGCCTACCCACTGGGCGCGCCCCCTACCTCGTGGGCCCCCTGGTGCTCCTTCGACCTCAACTCCAACTCTATATATTCGTGTTCGGGGAGAAAAAAATCAAAGAGAAGGATTCATCGCATTTTACGATACAAAGCCGCCACCAAGCCCTAATCTCTCTCAGGAGGGCTGATCTGGAGTCCGTTCGGGGCTCCAGAGAGAGGAATCTGTCGCCATCGTCATCATCAACCTTCCTCCATCACCAATTTCATGATGCTCACCACCGTGCGTGAATAATTCCATCATAGGCTTGCTGGATGGTGATAGGTTGGATGAGATTTATCTTGTAGTCGAGTTAGTTTTGTTAGGGTTTGATCCCTAGTATCCACTATGTTCTGAGATTGATGTTGCTATAACTTTGCTATGATTAATGCTTGTCACTAGGGCCCGAGTGCCATGATTTCAGACCTGAACCTATTATGTTTTCATGAATATATTTGAGTTCTTGATGCTATATTGCAAGTCTATAGTCACCTACTATGTGTTATGATTCGGCAACCCCGAAGTGACAATAATCGGGTCCACTCCCGGTGATGACCGTAGTTTGAGGAGTTCATGTATTCACTATGTGTTAATGCTTTGGGCCGGTACTCTATTAAAAGGAGGCCTTAATATCCGTTAGTTTCCAATAGGACCCCGCTGCCACGGGAGGGTAGGACAAAATATGTCATGCAAGTTGTTTTCCATAGGCACGTATGACTATTTTCGGAATACATGCCTACATTACATTGATGAACTGTAGCTAGTTCTGTGTCACCCTATGTTATAACTATTGCATGATTGATCGCATCCGACATAATTATCCATCACTGATCCATAGCCTATGATCTTTTCATATATTGTTCTTCGCTTATTTACGTTTCCATTGCTACTATTACAATCACTATAAAACAAAAAAAATATTACTTTTGCTACCATTACCACTACTATCATATTACTTTGCTACTAAACACTTTGCTGCAGATATTAAGTTTCCATGTGTGGTTGAATTGACAACCCAGCTGCTAATACTTGAGAATATTCTTCGGCTCCCCTTGTGTCGAATCAATAAATTTGGGTTGAATACTCTACCCTCGAAAACTGTTGCAATCCCCTATACTTGTGGGTTATCAAGACCATTTTCTGGCGTCGTTGCCGGGGAGCATAGCTCTATTCTTTGAGTCACTTGGGATTTATATCTGCTAGTCACTATGAAGAACTTGAAAGATCAAAGAACCAAGATTTTTCCCTCAACTACGAGGGGAGGTAAGGAACTGCCATCTAGCTCTGCACTTGATTCACCTTCTGTTTTGAGTAAACTTGTGACACCTACACATGCTATTCATTCTGATATGTCGCACGTTATTGATGATGCCACTTCTTCTTTGCATGATACTTATGATGAAACTACTTCTATGCTTGATAATACTGTGCCACTAGGTGAATTTGTTGATGAACAACTGGCTAGGGCTAGAGAGAATGAAATTATTGAAACTGATAATATTGATGAAAGTGATGATGAAGATTCTCCCTAGATATGAATTTCCTGTTGTGCCTGAGGGTTATGTTATGGATGAAGAAACTGCTAGAGGCTTTCTTGCTTGCAATGATAGATCTGATCTTAAGAAATTATTAGCTAAGCTTGAAGAAAAATCTTTGAATACTAGAATGAAATAGGAACCTGCTTTTGCTACTTCACCTATCTTTATTACTAATAAGGATTATGATTTCTCTGTCGATCCGAGTTAATTACTTTGGTTGAATCCGATCCTTTTTATGGCTATGAATCTAAAACTGTTATGGTACATCTTACTAAATTAAATGACATAGCCACCCTGTTTACTCATGATGAGAAAACTCGCTATTACTTTATCCTTAAGTTGTTTCTGTTCTCATTAAAGGGTGATGCTAAAACATGGTTTAATTCTCTTGATCCTGGTTGTGTGCGTAGTCCCTAGGATATGATTTATTACTTCTCTGCTAAATATTTCCCCGCTCATAAGAAACAAGCTGCCTTAAGGGAAATATATAATTTTGTGCAAATTGAAGAAGAGAGTCTCCCACAAGCTTGGGGGAGGCTTCTCCAATTACTTATTGCTTTGCTTGATCATCCTCTCAAGAAAAATTAAATACTTGATATCTTTTATAATGGACTAACCGATGCTTCCAGAGATTACCTGGATAGTTGTGCTGGTTGTGTTTTCAAGGAAAGAATTGTTGATCAAGCTAAATTGCTATTGAATAATATGTTGAGTAATGAAAATGATTGGACACTTCCTAAACCAACTCCTAAGCCAACTCCGAAGAAAAGGGGTATTCTATTTCTCAGTCCTGAAGATATGCAAGAGGCAAAGAAATCTATGAAAGAAAAAGGTATTAAAGCTGACGATGTTAAGAATTTACCACCTATTGAAGAAATACATGGTCTTGATAACCCGACACATGTAGTAAAGGTAAATTATCTCTATAGATTTGATGAGGGTGATATTCCTCATTATATGTCTGCTAGCCAATGCTTAGATGAGTTTGATAATTTTATTGTTAAACAAGAAAACATCAATGCTTATGTTGGTAGACAATTGAAACACAATGCTCATATGCTTGAACACTTGAGTGATTATATGTCTAGAGTTAAAGGTTAACTTAAACTTATTAGTAAACATGCTTCTATTGTTACCACTCAAGTAGAACAAGTACTTAAGGCTCAGAATGATTTGCTCAATGTACTAAATAATAAGAAAAATGATAATGCTGTTAGAGTTATGACTAGAGGGGGTAGAATGACTCAGGAACCTTTGTATCCTGAGGGCCACCCTAAGAGAATTGAGCAAGATTCTCAGGGAACTAATGTTGATGCACCTAGTCCTTCTAAAAGGAAGAAAAAGAAAAATGATAGGACTTTGCATACTTCTAGTGAACCTATTGTTGACACACCTGAGAGTCCCAATGATATTTCTATTTTTGATGCTGAAACACAATCTGGTAATGAACATGAACCTAGTGATAATGTTAATGATGATGTTCATGTTGATGCTCAACCTAGAAATGATAATGATGTAGAGATTGAACCTGCTGTTGATCTTGATAACCCACAATCAAAGAATCAACGTTATGATAAGAGAGACTTTGTTGCTAGGAAGCACAGTAAGGAAAGAGAACCATGGGTTCAGAAACCCATGCCTTTTCCTCCTAAACCATCCAAGAAAAAGGATGAGGAGGATTTTGAGCGCTTTGCTGAAATGATTAGACATATCTTTTTGCGTATGCGTTTGACTGATATGCTTAAAATGAACCCTTATGCTAAATACATGAAAGATATTGTTACAAATAAAAGAAAGATACCGGAAGCTGAAATTTCCACCATGCTTGCTAATTACACTTTTAAGGGTGGAATACCAAAGAAACTAGGAGATCCCGGAGTACCAACTATACCATGCTCTATTAAAAGAAACTATGTTAAAACCGCTTTATGTGATCTTGGAGCTGGTGTTAGTGTTATGCCTCTCTCTTTATATCGTAGACTTGATTTGAATAAGTTGACACCTACTGAAATATATTTGCAAATTGCCGATAAATCAACTGCTATACTTGTCGGTATTTGTGAGGATGTGCGTGTTGTGGTTGCAAACATTACTATTTTAACGAACTTTGTTATTCTTGATATTCCCGAGGATGATAGTATGTCGATTATCCTTGGAAGACCCTTCTTGAATATTGCAGGCGAGCGATATTGATTGCAACAAAGGCAATGTCACTTTTCATGTTAATGGTAATGAGCATACGGTACACTTTCCGAGGAAACAACCTCAAGTTCACAGTATTAATTCTATTGGAAAAATTTCAACAATCACTATTGGAGGTTTTGAATTTCCTCTTCCTACTGTCAAGAAGAAATATGATATTCTTATTGTTGGGGATGTGCATATCCCCATTGAGGTAACCTAGTGTTATTCGAAATTTCTCCAGTTTCATGTGATTCAGAATGAGTTTGTTAACAAGACTTGATCAACCTTGTTAGTGGATTCCTTTTGATGAGCATGAGATGGATGAAGTTAAAAAGCACAACTTTCTGTACCCTCCTTTTACTTTCTGTTATTTAAATTAAATAAAGTAAAAATAGTATTTTCTGTCTGTTTTTCTGAATTATCCTTGCAATAAAAAATACCCCGAAAAAAAGTTCTCCAAATGTCCTAAAAATTTAATATGATTTTTTCCAGAATATAACAACTATTGGC
The DNA here is from genome assembly GCF_018294505.1 of Triticum aestivum. NCBI lineage: Eukaryota > Viridiplantae > Streptophyta > Magnoliopsida > Poales > Poaceae > Triticum > Triticum aestivum. The sequence goes on from NC_057812.1 coordinate 173,795,410, forward strand.
ACTGAGAACACACCAGGGGACCCACCATGTGCCCACGAGGGTGGAGGGCGCGCCCACCCCCCTGGGCGCGCCCACCCCCCTGGGCGCGTCCCCTGCCTTGTGGACCCCACGTGGGTCTCCTCCACTTATTCTTGCACCCACACACTTCGTCTTGCTCCAGAAAAAATCATCCACCAGCTCAAACCCAAGTTCTTGCTCATCTTGCTGCCATTTTCGATCTCCTTGCTCAAAGGTCCATTCACAAAACTTCTTTTGGGGGATTGTTCCTGGGTATGTAACTCCTCCAATGGTCCAATTAGTTTTTGTTCTAGTGCTTTACTTATTTCAAATTTCTACTACTTAGGTGACCCTATTCTTGAGCTTGCATGTCAGATTTATGTGGTCAAAAGTAGTTTTAATGCATGATATAGCCTCTAGATACTTGTAGGAGTAGTTGCTATCAATCTTGTTGAGTTTGGTTCACTTTTATTTTAAGTTACTAAAAATTTCAGAAATTTTTCAAAGGAAGAAATATGTTTAGGGAAATGTACCAAGGTGGTTCCTCAAGGAAGCGAGCACCCAGACCCGCGATACGCGAGCCGGACCATGAACTACCAAGAGAAGCTCAAGTGCGGCCTTGTGAGTGGCCGTCAGAAAATTTCATGGTTCAGGCAGGAATTAAGGAGGAATTTGAAGCGTATGTGCGTAACTCTGAACTTGAGGGCTTCGTGGCAGATAAGTGCCCTCAGTACTACTACCTCACTGATTCCTTTGTGAGAAAATTTAAATTTACATCATCACGCGATTCTCAAACCGTCCTGTTTGATCTTTATGATAAATCTTATACCATGGACTTAGAAGATTTTAATATTGCTTGTAAACTCCCACAGTGGGGTAATGTTAGTGAACCTCGCAAATCTAAATATAAAGATTTTCTTGCTAGTATCACTGTGGGGGAATCTAGAGAAATAACACAAGATACCATAGGGAGCATTCATTTTCCTGCGATACATTATTTTGCTCTCTTTATAGGTAGATGCATTAATGGTAAGGATGAAGCATGTCGCATGTGTGTTCCCAACCTAAGTGTTCTCAAGAGTGCTGTATTAGGAGATAGACAATATAACTTCGGTGCCATTTTTGCACGTAGGTTGCATAATAATAGTATTGATGGAGATTTCTTCGGTGGAATTTATGCAACCTGTTTAGCTGATTTTCTCGAGATACCCATACGCGGAGATGATATTGAGTTGCGTCCTGCTTATTTAGATTATAATGCTATGGTTCGTCATCAGTTTGTTGAGAGGAACGATCAGTCCCTCCAGTACCGACTAATCTTTGACAGACGACGCACCTATCACGTCGCTCTCCCTGCTCCTACTTTCTTTGACTTTTAGGCAAAAAGGAGATATGTTATAACCAGGGAGGAAGCAAACGAGTATGAGAGGAGGACGAAGGAAGCTCGCCTCCAAGCTGCAGCTCTTGAGGCAGTAGCTGATGCATCTCAGTACGACCCCAGCTTCAACTTCGGATATCCACCAGGCCATCCATGGGCATAGACCAACTTAGGCCAAAGGCCTAAGCTTGGGGGAGTACGTATCTCTCACCGACATTACATTCATGTTCACACACTCATGCCAATTGTCAGTGCTCATACTTTTTCATTGTATCATCCATGCTAATTTATTTTCTTTTTAAGCTTTCTTCTTGTGCATTTGAAAAACCTTAATAAAAACCAAAAAATAGTTGTAGCTTTTAGCTAGTTTACTTTTCATGCATGTAGTAGTAGTAATTAAAAAGAAAACCCAAAAAGATTTCTCGTTCTTCTTCTGCTTGTTGGGAGCTTTCCCGTGTAAATAGTTTTGTTCCTCTCTTTTCTTTGGGGGGTCGAGAGGAGAAGACCACGATGAAAATGTTGAGTGTCTCTTATATGTATTATTGTTGACCTAATAAAGAGCCCATATTACCTTGTCTTCTCCCTTGAATTGAATGCTTGCAGATTCTAGCTTAGTCCAATGCACGTGCACTATTATTATTATCCACACTATTCGGTCGTGGAAGTGAAAGGCAATAATGGCGATATATGATGAACTGATTGAGATGAGGAAAGCTGGTATGAACTCGACCTCTCTTGTTTTTGTAAATATGATTAGTCCATCGTTCCTGATTCAGCCTATTATGAATGAAACATGTTTGCAATGACAATTAGAGATTATAGTTGCTTATGCCATGCTTAATTTGCTAGGATTTTATAATGGTTTACCTTGCGTGCCAACATGCTATTAAAATGGTTGTGATGTGGTATGATAGGGTGGTATCCTCCTTTGAACGATTCGAGTGGCTTGACTTGGCACATGTTCACGCATGTAGTTGAAACAAAATCAACATAGCCTCTATGATATTTTTGTTCATGGTGAATTATATCCTACTCATGCTTGCATTCGGTGTTGATTAAGTTTAATGCATGTTCATGACTGTTGTCGCTCTCTAGCTGGTCGCTTCCCAGTCTCTTTCTAGCCTTAACTTGTACTAAGCGGGAATACTGCTTGTGCATCCAACTCCATAAACCCCAAAGTTATTTCATATGAGTCCACCATACCTTCCTATATACGGTATCTACCTTGTGTTCCAAGTAAATTTGTATGTGCCAAACTCTAAACCTTCAAATAAACATTCGGTTTTGTATGCTCGAATAGCTCATGTATCAACTAGGGTTGTCTGTATCCTCCATGCTAGGCGGGTTATTCTCAAGAGGAGTGGACTCCGCTCCTCACTCACGAGAAAATGGCTGGTCACCGGGATGCCCAGTCCCATGCTCAAATCAAATCAAAATAATTGCAAACAAAACTCCCCCAGGATTGTTGTTAGTTGGAGGCACCCGTTGTTTCGGGCAAGCCTTGGATTGATGCTTGTTGGTGGTGGGGGAGTATAAACTTTACCATTCTACTTGGGAACCTCCTATAATGTGTGTAGCATGGAAGATATCGAGATCTATCGGTTGTTGTCTTGACAATGAAAGTATACTGCTCAAAATATTATTCATCTCTATTTCCAAATCGAGCTCTGGCACCTCTACAAATCCCTGCCTCCCTCTGCGAAGGGCCTATCCATTTACTTTTAGGTTGAGTCATCATCCTCTTATTAAAAAGCACCAGTTGGAGAGCACCGCCGTCATTTGCATGTATTATCATTAGTTTACTTTGAGTATGACTTGACTGGATCTCTTTTACCATGAATTACAATGTCTAGTCAGTCCTTGATCTTTAAAGGTGATCTGCATTTATGTTTTGCGGTCTTAGAAAGGGCTAGCGAGATGCCATCTTGTTATATCATATTATGACTGTTTTGAGAAAGTGTTGTCATCCAAGATTTATTATTATTGCTCGCTAGTTGATTATGCCATTGATATGAGTAAACATGAAACCTAAATGTTATTGTGAATATGGTTAGTTCATAATCTTTGTTGAAAACTTGAATGCTGGCTTTACATATTTACCACAACAAGAGCAAACAGAGTTTGTAAAAGTTTTTCTTTATCACTCTCAGTTTATCAACTAAATTGCTTGAGTACAAGCAAAGGTTTAAGCTTGGGGGAGTTGATACGTGAAAGTGCAACTATCCCTGGGTTGTTTTGGTAATTCCTAACAACATATAGCTCATTGAGCTAATGCTACTCGAAGATAAATATTTCAGGAAAAGCTCAATGATTGGCATGGCATGGATTAGAAAGTGGACCCCTCAAAATGCTAAGGAAAAAGGGATTGGCTCAATCTCAAAGCACGAGACTCTACATTTCATTTTTAGTGATCCAAGATCACATTGAGTCCATAGGAAAAGCCAATACTATTAAGAGGGGGTGAGGTGTTCCTTAATGAGGTTCTTGCTCAAAGTGCTTAGTGATATGCTCCACAACCCTCAACCACTTTCTCATATCCAAATATTTCCCAAACCAAAAGTCAAACTCGGCCCCACCGATTTGATCTATCCGGCGCCACCGAGTTCACTTGACATAGCCACTGCCACAAACCCTAGTCTTTTCGGTCCCACCGATAGGGATCTCGGTCTGATCGAGATGGGAGAGAGCCATCAGAACATGCCTACACTTCCAACATACATTTTCTGAGAGAGAACCACCTACACTTGTGTTGAGGTCAAGATACTTCATTCCAACCACATAAATCTTGATCTCTAGCCTTCCCCAAGTTGCTTTCCACTCAAACCATCTTTCCACCAAATCCTATCCTATGAGAGAGAGTTGAGTGTTGGGGAGACTATCATTTGAAGCACAAGAGCAAGGAGTTCATCATCAACACACCATTTGTTACCTCTTGGAGAGTGGTGTCTCATAGATTGGTTAGGTATCACTTGAGAGCCTCCGTCAAGATTGTGGAGTTGAACCAAGGAGTTTGTACGGGCAAGGAGATTGCCTACTTCGTGAAGATCTACCCTAGTGAGGCAAGTCCTTCGTGGCCGATGGCCATGGTGGGATAGACAAGGTTGCTTCTTCGTGGACCCTTCGTGGGTGGAGCCACTACAAAAAAATACACTTCCGTGATGATACGTGTTTGTCATAGTAGGTCGCGTTTTTTGTCATGCATGTACATCCATGACAATTTTATGACAGAATCAAGATAGTCATACCTGTGCTGTCGTAGAAGTCTTCCATGACATTACCAAAATTATCATCACGGAAGTGTGCACTTCCATGACGATAAATCACGCATCACAGAAGTGCTTTCGTCAAGGGTGACCGACACGTGGCATCCATCGTAACCGCACGCTGCTAAGCTATCGGGTCGGGTTTTGGATCCGATAACCCGTTAACAGCCCTGACCAATGGGGATTTTCCACGTGTAAAACCATCATTGGCTGGAGGAAACACGTGTCGGCTCATCGTTGGGACAGATGTCATCCACTCATTGGACAGAAGGCGCCTATGATACGTTGACACATGGCACGGCCCAACAGAGGCCCATTCCTGTGAAAAGGCCGGCCCGTTTGACTTGGTCAAAAGGTGGCGGGCTAGCCCATGGAAAGCCTGTTAACGGCATGTTCGCATATAACCCATTTACAGCCCACTAACCCAAGGCCCATTACGCCCTATCCGAATTAGGCCCAGTAGCATCATCTGGGCCATCCAATATGATTCCAGCCCGTTTTCACTTCTGGCCCATGTATGGCCCATGACGTCTTTCGGCCCATATGAGGCCCTATGTAACTCTTGGCCTATTAACGTCCCGTGGTGAAACTGGCCCGTAATGAATAGTGTATCACTTTACACCCATTAACGGCCCATGGTGAAACTGGCCCGTAATGAACAGTGTATCACTTTATACCCATTAACGGCCCATTATTCCATTGGGCCATTTCCAGCCCATGTTATCTTTCGGCCTTCTCAGAGCCCATTTATTCTTGGCTCATTTCCAGCATTTGTTTACTTATGGCCCGCTACTGTCATTTTCTGCTTGTGGGCCAAATTCAGCCCGTGGTTACAGTCGGCCCATTTGTGGTCCGTTAATACGTTGGGCCGTTTTCATAGCGTTATCAAATACGGCCTATTAACGATGGCCCGTTATGGTCGGCCCATGAACGGACGATTCCAACTCTAGCCCGTTTACGGCCATAATGTGGCCTGATATTGGCCCATGTTTGGCCAATCGATCATATGGCCCGTATAAGGCCCATTGATGATACGGCCCGTAGAAGGCCCATTGTTTCTACGACCCATAGAAGGCCTACTGTTTCTACGGCCCGTAGAAGGCCCACTGTTTCTACGGCCCGTAGGAGGCCCAGTGTCACTACAGTAAATATTAGCCCATGGTTATTGTGGCCTAGTTTTAAAAAATAGGTTATTGCAACCACTAGAAAACCGCGGAAAAAGAACTGCACTGACTACAAGCAAACAAATAAACAAGACTACAAGGAAATAAATAAGCAAGCAACTTATGCTAGGCTATCACGGCTATTACACATATTACATCCACTTGGCATCAAAGTTCGCCACCAGTGCAAATATAGGGAACAAAGTAGCATATAAACGCCACAGCAAAACAAGTCCAGAACTGAAACCACTTCAGAAGAGTTCGAGAAACAATATCCTGGGTACCATAATGCTGGCAAGATGCTTAGCAAGCTTATTAACTTTCTCTTGTTTGGCGCTTAAATCCTCCAGCGCTTCCTGTTGCACAAGAAAGTACGCATCTGAATTCTGCAGGGACTTCCTCAGTCCTTCGGCTTCTTGCCACAACACAGTTGACTGATGCCTTTCAGCTTGTAGCTGAGACTGAAGAAGCCGAAGTGATTCAGGCAGCGAGGTCGAAGAGCTTGTGCCAGTGGTACTGGCCAGTAACTCGAACACTACATCAACGCAGGACTGTGGGGTTTTCTCACTTTCTACAAGATTGTTTTTATCACCTTTCTTGGAGACCAACAGGGTTGTCTCACTATCTTGAACCTTATCTGCATTACTTTCTCTACCATTGCATAGTGGGGTGCTCTTCTCCAATATTATGTTTGCATACTACAGGAGAAACAAGCAGACACATCACAGGTTTAGCTTGTAGTATATGAAACTCATTTTGGTAAACCGGTTCAATAGTAAGGTGGACAAGATAACATCATGAAACAAACATATATCTATGTACTATGGTCACTGTATTGTCCATATCATTCTAGTTTATGTTCCCTAATCAAGATAGAGACACAGTTCAACTCATATATTTTTAAGACACAACAGCATAGACAGAATATAAGTGTGAGAAACTACACAGCATTGGCAGCACTTGTAATGTGCATCACATGAGAACATAACTGTTTATACAACTTAAACTGAAATAAACATAGAGCAAGAAGTTAGAACAACAATCCAGTTAAAGAAATATGTTTAAAACATACCTATTGCACCATTGGAGTTTCAATTGGATCCTTCAAATTCGAAAGTAGTTGGTATGAGTAAATACAGTGATGCAACAACAAAGGAGTATGGACCATAGCTACGGAATCTGACTTGAGAACAGTTGCTCTTCTGCTTTAAACATGGAGTTTGGGTTAGCTGTGGTGGTCTTCGTGCTTTGGGCACTGCAGGAGCTTTACAAACTGCTCGTGTGGGGGTACTCTGTGGTGGACATGGTGCTTTGTCAACTATAAGTGAGTTACTATCCGCTGGGGTTGCGGTTAGATGGGTTGTAGCTGGTTCTCTGCCCAACGGTGTAAGTGTGCAATCTGGAAGAGTCTCGATTATGTGTGGTGGGGCTAGTTTGTGGGCCAGTACAACCATGGTTCTATCTGCATCGACGGGTAGCACTGTCTTTTGTGAAGAACGGGTTTTTGCTCCCTTGGATACTGCCATCACCCCCTCCAATTCAAATGGCTGATAAACAAGAAAAGAAATTGAACGTACAGACATTGTATGATAGACAGATGTGGTAATTCACATATATGTTGTCTAACCAAACAGGACAGCATGACACAATTTCACATATATGATGCCTAACTAAACAGGATAGCATGACACCGTTTCAGATGTATGATGGATAACTTAATAGGATATAATGGCATAATTCAACATATGATGAGTACCTAAACATGATGACATGACAAAACTATATGATGTCTTTCTAAAATAGGTTGGGATGAAATAGTTCACATACATGTTGTCTAAGTATACAGGATGGCATGATATAATTGATTCATATACTAAGCAACTGGGACTCGCATGTATGATCTCTAAACTAAGCAGATAGAATTCAATATTGTGCATATGATGTCTAAACTAAGCAATGCAAGACACCGTATGCATCATATGAGAAATATAAACATTGCAACTTAGAGCATACACCTCAGGTGGTATATAGGACTGGTCATCTGTCTCTGAATCCTCCTCTGAGGAGCTCCCTATAACCATCGAGATATATGCTTCAACAGGTACCATTGCCTGCTCTGAAGACCTTGTTTTCACTCTAGATTTTTCCATAACCGGCTCAAATGGCTGATACACATGAAGAGTATTTCAATATACATGGATTGTCGATAAATGGAATATGTAATGAAAAAAAAGATGGCATGAGCTAATTCACATATATGATGTCTGGCTCCATGGCGGTGCATAATTCACATATATGATAACTGGCTGAAAACATGGCATTTCATAATTCACATATCTGATATAGAAAGCAAACAGGAGGCATTCACACAAAGCATGTCTAATCTAAGCAGATGGCATGGCAATGCAAGACACCATATGCATGATATGAGCAATATAACCCAACCAAGTTAGAGCATGCACCTCGGGGCGGGGGGGGGGGATACGACAGGTCATCTCTCTCTGAATCCTCCTCTGAGGAGCTATTTGTAACCAGCAAGAAATCTGCATCGACAGGTAGCACTGACTGCTCAGAAGACCTTGTTTTCACTCTAGATTTTCCCATGACCGACTCAAATGGCTGATGCACAGGAAGAGTAGATGAATGTATAAACATTGGTGACAAATGGAATACATTATGGAAAAAAATATGGCACGATACAATTCACATATACGATGACTGGCTAAACAGGATGGCATTGCATGATTCACGTATATGATGCCTGGCTAAAGAAGATGGCATTGAATAATTCCCATATACTCCCTCCATTCCAAAATATTTGTATTTTTAGAGATTTCAAATGGACTACCACATACGGATGTATATAGACATATTTTAGAGTGTAGATTCACACATTTTGTTCCGTATGTAGTCACTTGTTGAAATCTCTAAAAAGACAAATATTTAGGAATGGTGGGAGTATGATATAGAAACCAAACAGGTGGCATTCACACAAAGCAAATCTAAACTAAACTGATGACATATAAGATGTATAGTGTAAGCAATGCAAGGCGCCATATGCATGATATGACCAACATCAGCATGCCAAGTTAGAGCAAACACCTTAGGTGGTAAACAGGCGTGGTCGGCTCCTTCTGAATCTCCATCTGAACAGTTATCTTCCTCTGGAATACAATATGGAAATGCAGGAGGGGGGGGCACTTCACCCACCATGGAGCGGCGTCTGCATGACATCATGACATTATATTCGCACGCAACTGTCTTCTCTTTTTCTCTACATGTTCACTATGATTGTGTACAATATCTGACATGCATAATAATAAAAAATAGATAGATTTTGTAAGGCCTAAGGGGTGCATGCAAAAATCAAGACTGATGGTAGCAAACGAGTGGATGGATCCAAAACTAATGATAGCAAGTAGATTATAGCTTCAGTTTAAAAAGATAGACAATGGATTATCTATTGTTTGTTGCCCACCCAACATGAACCACATAGAAGACCCCAGATGAACCATATAGTAGACAGATACTATTCATTGCTGGCTCGATATGAGACCCATGGGCAATTCAAAACTCAAGATAGATAAAAATGTAGCAGGTAATAATAACCGATGTATAAAGTAAGCAAACATGAAAAACTGCGACCTCTCTTCCGGAACTGTGTAGTCCTCAGGTTCATCTGCTCAGTCGATGATGGTAATGCAGTTGGCGTGGCTGTCGGCAACGGGGAAGATGATCTGAGGCGGCGAAAGGAAGTTTGCAGGGGGGATCTTTGCTGTAGTGAACGCTTCTATCAATGGTGCACCTCAGGTGGGGTGGATGACGGCACGACAGGAGCAGGACATAACACACAAAGTTTTCTTTGACGCCTATCTGAAAATGAAGTAAATCTATAAGGGCTCCTTAGAATTGGAGGATTCTATAAACGCAAGGACAGGAAAAACACAGGAATAGGATAGGAATGCACGTGCAAAACAGAGCATTTGGAAACATAGGATTTTAGTCAACCTGGTTGTTTGGCTCACATGAATTGGAAGAACAGAGGAATGGAGAAACAAAGTGATGCAACGAGTGTACAACCTCTCTGGCATAGCCTTGTGGACCTCAGCATCATTGGGTTGGACGTGGAGGATGGTGTGATAGCCTGGCTTATTAGGGATGATAGACTACTCATATCAATAAGGAATTCCTTCTTTTCCGGGAGCCCATACGGACAGAACTCCAAAGTTAAGCGTGCTTAGCTTGGAGTAGTTTCAGGATGGGTGACTGACCGGGAAGTTGCTCTCGGGTGCGCACGAGTGAGGACAAAGTGCGCAGAAAAGACTAGTATTGATCTATGGGGCCAGTCTAGATCCCGCCAGGAGTAACGACCACCGGCGGGAGTGTCCGGGGCGTTACAAGTTGGTATCAGAGCCGACCCTCGCGGTTACACGGATGGTTGCGGACAGGTGCGTGGTCATGTTGTTCATGACGTTTGTGACCCATCGTGGCACCCGGCATGGCACATGTACCGGACTAGATGCACAAACGTATGTGCCAAGAGGGAACGTTCCTGTGGCCCGACGAGGACGTCGGTTCCTCTGAGTGGGGGTGTATGTGATAGCCTGGCTTATTAGGGATGATAGACTACTCATATCAATAAGGAATTCCTTCTTTTCCGGGAGCCCATACGGACATAACTCCAAAGTTAAGCGTGGTTAGCTTGGAGTAGTTTTAGGATGGGTGACCGACCGGGAAGTTGCTCCCGGGTGCGCACGATGAGGACAAAGTGCGCAGAAAAGACTAGTATTGATCTATGGGGCCAGTCTAGATCCCGTTAGGAGTAACGACCACCGGCGGGTGTGTCCGGGGCGTTACAGATGGTGATGATGCTTGATAACCCACAAGTATAGGGGATCAATTGTAGCCTCTTCCGATAAGTAAGAGTGTCGAACCCAACGAGGAGCTAAAGGTAGAACAAATATTCCCTCAAGTTCTATCGACCACCGATACAACTCTACGCACACATGACATTCGCTTTACCGGAAACAAGTATGAAACTAGAAGTACTTTGTAGGTGTTTTGGGTAAGCTTGCAAGATAGTAAAGAGCACGTAAATAAAAGCTAGGGGCTGTTCAGATAAAGACACAACTAAATTAGTTTTAGTAAAGAGCTTTTTGTCAACAAGAAAGTTATTTGTCCCTAGGCAATCGATAACTAGACCGGTAATCATTATTGCAATTTTATTTGTGGGAGAGGCATAAGCTAACATAATTTTTCTACTTGGATCATATGCACTTATGATTGAAACTCTAGCAAGCATCCGCAACTACTAAAGATTCGTTAAGGTAAAACCCAACCATAGCATTAAAGTATCAAGTCCCCTTTATCCCATATGCAAACAACCTACTTACTCGGGTCTGTGCTTCTGTCACTCACGCCACCCACCATAAGAAAATCATAAGCATATTGCAAACCCTACAACGGGAACCCTCACGCTTGCGCGACACGGAGAGCACCATAGGACAGCACCAATAATAAAACATACAACTCAAACCAATCACGATCATCAAATAGCCATTAGGACAAAACAGATCTACTCAAACATCATAGGATAGCCATACATCATTGGGAAATAATATATAGCGTTGAGAACCATGTTTAAGTAGAGATTACAGCGGGTAAGAGAGAGGTTACACCGCTGCATAGAGGGGGGAAGAGTTGGTGATGATGGTGGTGAAGATGGCGGTGATGATGATGGCCCCCGGTGGCACTCCGGCGCCACCGGAAGCGAGGGGGAGAGAGCCCCCTCCTTCTTCTTCTTCCTTGACCTCCTCCATAGATGGGAGAAGGGTTTCCCCTCTGGTCCTTGGCTCCCATGGCGTGGTAGGGGCGAGAGCCCCTCCGAGATTGGATCTATCTCTCTGTTTCTCTCTGGTTCTGCGTTTTGTTCTGGCTCTGTTTCACCGTTTCGTATATATATGGAGATCCGTAACTCCGATTGGCCTGAAACCTTTGTCATGATTTTTTTCCCGAATATTAGCTTTCTTGCGGCAAAAGAAGAGCGTCAACCGCCTTACGGTGGGCTCACGAGGGTAGGGGGCGCGCCCTAAGGGGGGCGCCCCCTGCCTCGTGACCACCTCGGGCACTGGTTCGCGTTGATTTTCCTTCTGAATTTTCCATATTTTCCAAAAATAAGCTCCATCCATTTTTATCCCGTTTGGACTCTGTTTGATATGGATATTCTGCGAAACCAAAAACATGCAACAGACAGGAACTGGCACTGGGCACTGGATCAATATGTTAGTCCCAAAAATAATATAAAAAGTTGCCAAAAAGTATATGAAAGTTGAATAATATTGGCATGGAACAATCAAAAATTATAGATACGACGGAGACGTATCAGCATCCCCAAGCTTAATTCCTTCTCGTCCTCAAGTAGGTAAATGATAAAAAAAGATAATTTTTGATGTGGAATGCTACCTAGCATAATCTTGATCATATGTCTAATCATGGCATGAATATTAAGACACGAGTGATTCAAAGCAATAATCTATCCTTTGACATAAAAATAATAATACTTCAAGCATACCAACCAAGCAATTATGTCTTATTGAAATAGCATAGCCAAAGAAAGCTCATCCCTACAAAATCATATAGTCTGGCTATGCTCCATCTTCACCACACAAAGCATTCACATCATGCACAACCCCGATGACAAGCCAAGCAATTGTTTCATACTTTGACATTTCTCAAACCTTTTCAACTTTCACGCAATACATGAGCGTGAGCCATGGACATAGCACTATAGGTGGAATAGAATATGATGGTGGGGGTTCTGTGTAGAAGACAAAAAAGGAGAAAGTCTCACATCAACTAGGCATATCAACAGGCTATGGAGATGCCCATTAATATATATCAATGTGAGGAGTAGGGATTGCCATGCAACGGATGCACTAGAGCTATAAGTATATGAAAGCTCAAACTGAAACTAAGTGGGTGTGCATCCAACTTGCTTGCTCATGAAGACCTAGGGCATTTGAGGAAGCCCATCGTTGGAATATACAAACCAAGTTCTATAATGAAAATTCCCACTAGTATATGAAAGTGATAACTCAAGAGACTCTCTATATGAAGAACATGGTGCTACTTTGAAGCACAAGTGTGGTAAAAGGATAGTAACATTGCCCCTTCTCTCTTTTTCTCTCTTTTTTTTGTTTTTTTGGGCCTTCTCTTTTTTGGGCCTTTATCTTTTTTTTATATTCTTTTATTTTTTGTACGGAGTCTCATCCTGACTTATGGGGGAATCATAGTCTCCATCATCCTTTCCTCACTGGGAAATGTCCTAATAATGATGATCATCACACTTTTATTTACTTATAACTCAATATTACAACTCGATATCTAGAACAAAGATATGACTCTATATGAATGCCTCCGGCGGTGTACTGGGATGTGCAATGATCTAGCGTAGCAATGGCATCTTAAAAATGGACAAGCCATGAAAACATCATGCTTGCTATCTTAAGATCATGCAAAGCAATATTACAATAAATGCTCAAGTCATGTATATGATGATGATGGAAGTTGCATGGCAATATATCTCGGAATGGCTATGGAAATGCCATGATAGGTAGGTATGGTGGCTGTTTTGAGGAAGGTATATGGTGGGTTTAGGGTACCGGCGAAAGTTGCGCGGTACTAGAAAGGCTAGCAATGGTGGAAGGGTGAGAGTGCGTATAATCCATGGACTAAACATTAGTCATAAAGAACTCACATACTTATTACAAAAATCTCTTAGTCATCGAAACAAAGTACTACGCGCATGCTCCTAGGGGGATATATTGGTAGGAAAAGACCATCGCTCGTCCCCGACCGCCACTCATAAGGAAGGCAATCAATAAACACCTCATGCTCCGACTTTGTTACATAACGGTTCACCATACATGCATGCTACGGGACTTGCAAACCTCAACACAAGTATTTCTCAATTTCACAATTACTCGACTAGCATGACTCTAATATCACCACCTTTATATCGCAAAACTATTGCAAGGAATCAAACATATCATATTCAGCGATCTACAAGTTTATGTAGGATTTTATGTCTAACCATGTGAATGACCAGTTCCTGTCATCTCTCTAAATAGATATAAGTGAAGCATGAGAGTTTAATTCTTTATACAAAAGATATGCCCGTGCTCTAAAAAATATAAGTGAAGCAAAAGAGCATTCTACAAATGGCAGTTGTCTAAGTGAAGAGAAACAGGCAATCCAAACTTCAAATGATATAAGTGAAGCACATGAAGCATTCTATAAAGCCATACTCAAAAGATATAAGTGAAGTGCAAAGAGCATTCTATAAATCAACCAAGGACTATCTCATACCAGCATGGTGCATAAAATAAAAAGAAAACTAAATGCAAAAGACGCTCCAAGATTGCACATATCGCATGAACGAAACGAATCTGAAAACATACCGATATTTGTTGAAGAAAGAGGGGATGCCTTCCCAGCATCCCCAAGCTTAGACGCTTGAGTCTCCTTGAATATTTACTTGGGGTGCCTCGGGCATCCTCAAGCTTGAGCTCTTGCCTCTCTTCCTTATTCTCACATCGAAACCTTCTCAACCATCGAACACTTCATCCACACAAAACTTCAACAGAAAACTCGGTAAGATCCGTTAGTATAATAAAGAAAATCACTACTCTAAGTACTGTTGCAAACCAATTCATATTTTTTTCATTGTGTCTACTGTAATATAACTTTTCCATGGCCTAATGCACTGATACAAATTGATAGTTTCATCAAAACAAGCAAACTATGCATCAAAAACAGAATCTGTCTAAAACAGAATAGTCTGTAGCAATCTGAAAATTCACCATACTTCTGATACTTAAAAAATTCTGCCAAAATTATGAAAAATAAAAAATTTGTATAGGAAGACAGTTCAGAAAGAATCAGAACCATTTGACGTTCCAGATAAAAATGTAAAATCACGCACTACAGCCAAAGTTTCTGTCCTGCACCGTACAAACCATCAAGCAAATGTAAACATCCTAAAGGCAAACCTTGGCACATTATTTTTATAATACAATGGAATTGTACAAGGGGATAATTATTTTTATTGAAAAGTTTCTGTAATCAAGATTCACAAAGTTTCCGTGAGCATGAACAAAGTTCAAGGCTAGCTCCCACTTCAACAATGCTTGTCTCTCTCACTTTCGCTTTTCTTTTTGAAAAAGCTTTGGGTTCCCCTCTTTATTTTTGTTGTTTTTAAACTATATGAAAGCACTCAACAGAAATAAATGACTCTCTAAAACTTCCGGGTTGTCTCCCTGGTAGCGCTTTCTTTAAAGCCATTAAGCTAGGCATATAGTGCTCAAGTAGTGAATCCACCCGGATCCCAAGGTATATCAAAGCTAATTTGAATCAACAATGATTTGTAATTTAGTGGTGAGCACAAGGTAACATATATCATGTAATGACGAAGTCTAACTCTCTTCCTATGCATCGGCATGTCAGAAAAGAACAATTCATGCACACAAAGTAAAGGCCAATGCATAGTATAAATAGTTTGTTGCAATTTTATCATATTGGAAACATAGAGAGGTCGAGATATAGTTCCTCTCTCATAATAATTGTAAGTAGGAGCAGCAAGCACATGCATATTATATTCATCAAAATCATCATGTGCAGCGGTAAAAGGCAACCCATCAATATAATCCTTAATAAAAGCAAACTTCTTTGATATAGTGTAATCGGGAGAATTCAAAAAGATGATAGGACTATCATGCATGGGTGCAATAGCAACAATTTCATGTTTAACATAAGGAACTATAGCAAGTTCATCTCCATAAGCATAATTCATATTGGCATCTTGGCCACAAGCATAGCAAGCATCATCAAAAAGGGATATTTCAAAAGAATCAACGGGATCATAACAGTCATCATAGCAATCATCCTACGGTGAGCACGAAGGGAATTTAAACAATGTATGAGTTGAAGAATTACTCTCATTAGAAGGTGGGCAAGGGTAGCTAATCCGCTCTTCCTCCTTTTGTTCTTCGCTCTCCTCATCATCTTTTTCATCCAATGATCTCACAGTTTCATCAATTTCTTCTTCCATAGACTCCTGTAAAATATTAGTTTCTTCTTGGGAAGCGGAGTACTCCTCAATATATTGTTTAACATAGGCATTAGAAGCATAATTCTCATAACAATATTCAAGTATGGCAAAATTTTCAGATTTGTAAAGAGTAGCATCATACTTTTCAATCAAAGAAGAAATTTCAAAAGCACCCTTAAAAGCAACAAATTCTTCAATTTGTTGAACATCATAGTAACTATAAGCAACTTTAGCATATGAAGATACGATTCCATTATCACTAAACTCACATTGGTAGGGAAGGTGTTTCTTAGGGTTTTCAGAACAACAAGTAAAATCATAATAATAGCATAAATTCCAAGCATAGCATTGCATAGTATTAATTTGATGCTGTAAAAGTTTCCCCTTTTGAGATATACGGTGTCGCACATAAGAAGAATGCTCATCTAAAGATTTTCCCTCAACTAAGATAGTTGGGATTTCAGCACGAGCACCTAGGGATCGAAGATGATCCAAGTAATAAGCTTCAGCAGTTTGATAGATTTTGATTCGTTCTTCAACCATTGGTTCAGTAGGTACAACTAATTTTGTTGGTATTTTGCGTTTCCTACCCATAACTAAAGATAGGAAACAACTAAGAATAGCAAATAAAATTACTTAGTGATAAAGCAAACAAGCACACACGAGAATATTCACCCCACGCTATTGCTCCCCGGCAACGGCCCCAGAAAAAGGTCTTGATAACCCAGAAGTATAGGGGATCAATTGTAGCCTCTTTCGATAAGTAAGAGTGTCGAACCCAATGAGGAGCTAAAGGTAGAACAAATATTCCCTCAAGTTCTATCGACCACCGATACAACTCTACGCACACTTGACGTTCGCTTTACCAGAAACAATTATGAAACTAGAAGTACTTTGTAGGTGTTTTTGGGTAAGCTTGCAAGATAGTAAAGAGCACGTAAATAAAAGCTAGGGGCTGTTTAGATAAAGACACAACTAAATTATTTTAGTAAAGAGATTTTGTCAACAAGAAAGTTATTTGTCCCTAGGCAATCGATAACTAGACCGGTAATCATTATTGCAATTTTATTTGTGGGAGAGGCATAAGCTAACATACTTTCTCTACTTGGATCGTATGCACTTATGATTGGAACTCTAGCAAGCATCCGCAACTACTAAAGATTCGTTAAGGTAAAACCCAACCATAGCATTAAAGTATCAAGTCCCCTTTATCCCATATGCAAACAACCTACTTACTCGGGTCTGTGCTTCTGTCACTCACGCCACCCACCATAAGCAAATCATAAGCATATTGCAAACCCTACAGCGGGAATCCCTCACGCTTGCGCGACATGGAGAGCACCATAGGACAACACCAATAATAAAACATACAACTCAAACCAATCACGATTATCAAATAGCCATTAGGACAAAACAGATCTACTCAAACATCATAGGATAGCCATACATCATTGGGAAATAATATATAGTGTTGAGCACCATGTTTAAGTAGAGATTACAGCGGGTAAGAGAGAGGTTACACTGCTGCATAGAGGTGGGAAGAGTTGGTGATGATGGTGGTGAAGTTGTTGGTGAAGATGGCGGTGATGATGATGGCCCCCGGTGGCACTCCGGCGCCACCGGAAGCAAGGGGGAGAGAGCCCCCCTCCTTCTTCTTCTTCCTTGACCTCCTCCCTAGATGGGAGAAGGGTTTCGCCTCTGGTCCTTGGCTCCCATGGCGTGGGAGGGGCGAGAGCCCCTCCGAGATTGGATCTATCTCTCTGTTTCTCTCTGGTTCCGCGTTCTGTTCTAGCTCTGTTTCACTGTTTCGTATATATATGGAGATCCGTAACTCCGATTGGCCTGAAACCTTCGCCGTGATTTTTTTCCGAATATTAGCTTTCTTGCAGCAAAAGAAGAGCGTCAACCGCCTTATGGTGGGCTCACTAGGGTAGGGGGCGCGCCCTAAGGGGGGGGGGGACGCCCCCCTGCCTCGTGACCACCTCGGGCACTGGTTCGCGTTGATTTTCCTTCCGAATTTTCCATATTTTCCTAAAATAAGCTCCGTCCATTTTTATCCCGTTTGGACTCCGTTTGATATGGATATTCTACCAAACCAAAAACATGCAACAGACAGGAACTGGCACTGTGCACTGGATCAATATATTAGTCCCAGAAATAATATAAAAAGTTGCCAAAAAGTATATGAAAGTTGAATAATATTGGCATGGAACAATCAAAAATTATAGATACGACGGAGACGTATCAATGCTGGTGTGACTGTCAGAGGCGGGGAAGAAGATCCGAGGCCTCTAGAAACGGCGCTGAGGGCACTGCTCCGCTGTGATGGACGGTTCCGTTATTGGAGCAGCTCCGCTAAGGTGTACGGTGACGAGGCTAAAGCATGACAAGAAAGACAACGTTAATCTGAAGTGGGACCCTAATATCATCTGCAATAGATGATGTAAAATACATCACCAAAAAGTGCTTGATGTAAAACGCATCAGCCGTGCCACGGCCGCTCCGACAGATGCTGTAAGTACTATTCACTCTGAACTTAACTGAAGAAAATGAACTTCACAGTCGAAACTGAATTTTACTATTGAAACTGTTTGAACTAGTAACAGAGCATTGCAATAGATGTTTAGGGCATTCGAGCACTAGTAGCAGAGAAGCAGTGATCTAAATCAGCAGACGCTCGAGCAGGGAACACACTAGCAGAGAGCAAGTCATGCAGTAGCACCGCGAGCGAGTGCTAAAGCAGCAACTCCTGTAGCTGCCGGAGGTCGTGCAGCAGCAGCAGCAGTGCAAGCAAGAGCAAGAGCAGAGCAGCAGCACGAACGAAAGCAGGAGCAGCGAGAGCCGGAGCAGCTGTAGCTAGTGCCGTTGTGGAAGTCGCCGCCGAGGAAGCAACGACATGGGGGAGAGACGCCGTGGATGATGTGGCCGGCGATGGCGCCGTCGATTGAGACACACCATGTCTGCTTGGTATCGAGCACTGGCAGCCCCGTGAGATCGAATAAAAGATAAAATGTAGCGGTGAGTGCAGAACCTCCTTGGTGGCGCCGAGTTGGCCTCGGCTTCATCGGAGGAATTGGTGAGGGTGTTGCGGTGCCGGTGGGGCAGGTCAAGACGGTGCTGTGGGCATTGAGGTGGCATGATAGACGAGGTGAACGTCGGGGCAGCTCCTTGGAGGTGGAGGACGGGGTGGCTGATCCGATGGGATGACGAGATCGACAACGGATCCTCATCCGATGCGGTGGATGAGGGACAATGATCTGTTGCGGTGGACGACGTAGTCGGGGAAGAGTCTCCGACTGGGCGGCGGTCGGGAGGCCGGCGGAGGAGCATGGGGTTTCGTGGGTTTTGGCGGCCTCGGTGTATGAAGGGGGGGGGGGGGGGAAGGGGGGGGGGGAGCCAAGCTTAGGGATGCGCTTGTCCGAAATGTAGGGTAAGTTACCAGCGTACCCCCACTGGTTTTGACACTGCGATGTGGAGCTTCATTTCCGGCTAAGGGGTAGAAGGGGATTTCGCGTGTCTGGGCTACAGGAGCGATTTCGGATGAGGAGGGAGTTCTCGCGCGCGTCCAAATTTCGGGATAACAAGGCGCAGCGCGGGTTGAAGAAGCGGGAGTTTCAAAGCAGGTGAGACAAAAGATACTCGAGCTTGAAAATTTCGGGATAACAAGGTGTGGATTCCTTGTTCGGCAGAACAAACTTAACGTGTAAAAAAACAATTCATACAAGACACAAGAGAGTCATGTCCCCTTTTACTATATTTCTATAGATGCCATTGAAAAAACTACAAGAAAAATGTAAAAAAATCGGGAGAACAAGATTACCCTGCACAGTACCAAATCGATTCGCACTTCCCTCAACAACATCAAAAAACAAATCAATTCCCACCAAAGAAAGAGCAATGTCCCTTTTTATATGATTACAGATGCCATGATCTCGAATTTCAATTTTTGAATCCACGTTATGTTGAATTCGAATATGTCGTTAGGTGACCTTGTGGTTTATAATTGATGTGGTCGTACATTTTGATCTTCCATCATATATGAACATTTTACTCCACCATGTGAACATATATATTGTCGTCTACCATATGGACTAAATTTGAATCAATTTTCCTTATTCGAATACGATTGTTGTCAAGTTATACAATAATTTAAATATTATCTTGATAACAAAAAACATACATATAGCAGTAATCATATTTCACTATGAACTACATGTACCATACGCTCTCCAATTCAAATATTTGTATCCATTTTATGTTGAATTCAAATCATAGTACATTATTGGTCTAGGTAGCGAGATGTTTGGGATAATCTAAACCCTGTTTTCATACGTATAATTTTTGGCTGAATTGGGACAAGTTTTGGTATAAGCCTCTTGCAAAACCGGAGATTCTCCCAACAAGCCTCGTGGTTCCGAGAGGGAACGTGTCACCTTTGTGTGCGAAACGATATACGCTACCTCCCCCTGATTTTATTTACAAAGGCAACATATAACTATATGAGTACCCTATTAAATTTTGGAATTATTTCGGGTTCATTTGGCCTTTTTATACATTAATTGAGTTTCTGGACATTTAATGTGCATAATCTAAATATGAATTGCATGCACATGCTCCAGTGCACCAAAGTGGGTTGAAAAATCACATGTGTGTCCTTGGTTGAATTTCTAGGTCCCATGGAAGAAATGAGAATGAAATTCAAACATCTGGGCGTCATGACTCGGCCGAGAACATCGAGAAACTTTGATGTTAAATTCATGTAAATCCAAAACTCGCATGGAAATCATGAAACTTGGCATGGTGTCATGTCATGGCACTAACATGTTGTGGTAAAAATTTGGGCCGATTTGGAAGCTCGTGGTTCTAAGAGGGAACGTGCCACCTTTGAGTGTGAAACGATATACACTGCCCCCCTTGAGTTTCTAAACAAAGGCAACATAGAACTACATTAGTGCCCTGTTAAATTTTGGAATTATTCCGAGTTCGTTTGTCATTTTTTATACATTAATTGAGTTTCTGGTCATTTAATGTGCATAAGTCAAATTTGAACTACAAGCACATGCTCTCGTGCACCAAAGTTGGTTGAAAAATCACATTTGTGTCCTCGGGTGAATTTCTAGGTCCCATGCAAGAAATGAGAATAAAATTAAAACATCTGGGCATCGTGGCTCGGCCGAGAACATTGAGAAACTTGGTTTTAAAATTCTTGTAAATCGAAAACACGTCTGAAAATCATGAAACTTGGCATGGATGTCATGTCATGGTACTACCATGTTGTGGTAAAAAAAATTGGCCAAATAGGAACAAATTTTGGTATAAGCTTCTTGCGAACCGAAGCTTCTCTCAAGAAGGCTCGTGGTTCTGAGAGGGAATGTGCCACCTTTGAGTGCGAAACGATATACGTTGTCCCCCTTGAGTTTATTTACAAAGGCAACATAGAACTACATGAGTGCCCTGTTAAATTTTGGAATTATTCCAGCTTCGTTTGGCCTTATTTACACATTAATTGAGTTTTTGGTCATTTAATGTGCATAATTCAAATTTGAACTACAAGCACATGCTCCCGTGCACCAAAGTTGGTTGAAAAATCACATTTGTGTCCTCGGGTGAATTTCTACTCCCTCCTTCCATCTATATAGGTCCTAATGCATTTTTCGAGGCTAACTTTGACCAAACGTTAGAGCAATAATATATGGCATGCAACTTACACAAAGCATACCTTCAAATTTGTATGTCAAAGGAGCTTCCAATAATATAATTTTCATAGTATACATCTCATGTGCTATTAATCTTGTCAATAGTCAAAGGCTGTCTTGAAAAACACATTAGGCCCTATACAGATGGAAGGAGGGAGTAGGTCCCATGCAAAAAAATGAGAATAAAATTCAAACATCTGGGCATCGTGGCTCGGTCGAGAACATTGAGAAACTTGGTTTTAAAATCATGAAACTTGGCATGGTGTCATGTCATGGTAGTACCATGCCGTGGTAAAAAAATTGGCCGAATAGGAACAAATTTTGGTATACGCTTCTTGCAAATTGGAGCTTCTCTCAAGAAGGCTCGTGGTTCTGGGAGGGAACGTGTCACCTTTGCGTGCATAATTCAAATTTGAAATACAAGCACATGTTCTAGTGCACCAAAGTTGGTTGAAAACTCACATGTGTGTCCTCAGGTAAATTTCTAGGTTCCATGCGAGAAATGGGAATGAAATTCAAAATTTTGGGCATCGTGGCTGGGTTGGAAACATTGAGAAACTTAGTTTTTAATTCCTGTAAATGCAAAACACGCATGAAAATAATGAAACTTGTCTTGGTGCCATGACATGGCACAAACATGCCGTGGTAAATTTGCACTCCGATTTGTGAAGGCGCACACATTAACAATCAACAAAGTCATTTTGGAACAAGTGCTGTCACATTACGATCGGAAACACAAGTATTATTGAAACCGTGGGTGTCCTACTTACTAGTACCATTTACGTGCCGCTGCGCGTCCCCATTTTTTATTAGCTAGGAGGCGCCGTGCAGGGTAGCTATTTGAGTACGAGAGGCGTGCGATCAGACCACTGCGCGTGCTTATCGGGAGGAGAGCCCTTTGACCTCCATCTGCCGTCCACCTCTGATGACCCACAAGTATAGGGGATCTATCGTAGTCCTTCCGATAAGTAAGAGTGTTGAACCCAACAAGGAGCAGAAGGAAATGATAAGCGGTTTCCAGCAAGGTATTCTCTACAAGTACTGGAATAAGTAGTAACAGATAGTTTTGTGATAAGGTAATTTGTAACGAGCAACAAGTAAAAAAAGTAAATAAAGTGCAGCAAGGTGGCCCAATCCTTTTTTTAGCAAAGGACAATCCTGGACAAACTCTTATATGATGTAAAGCGCTCCCGAGGACACATGGGAATATCGTCAAGCTAGGTTTCGCACGTTCATATGATTCGCGTTCGGTACTTTGATAATTTCGTATGTGGGTGGACCGATGCTTGGGTACTGTCCTTACTTGGACAAGCATCACACTTATGATTAACCTCTATTGCAAGCATCCACAACTACAACAAAAGTATTAAGGTAAACCTAACCACAGCATGAAACATATGGATCCAAATCAGCCCCTTACGAAGCAACGCATAAACTAGGGTTTAAGCTTCTGTCACTCTAGTAACCCATCATCTACTTATTACTTCCCAATTACTTCCTCTAGGCCCAAATAATGGTGAAGTGTCATGTAGTCGACGTTCACATAACACAACTAGAGGAGAGACAACATACATCTCATCAAAATATCGGACGAATACCAAATTCACATGACTACTAATAGCAAGACTTCTCCCATGTCCTCAGGAACAAAAGTAACTACTCACAAAGCATAAACATGTTCATAATCAGAGGGGTATTAATATGTATATAGGATCTGAACATATGATCTTTCACCAATTAAACCAACTAGCATCAACTACAAGGAGTAATTAACACTACTAGCAACCTACTAGCACCAATCCCGAACTTGGAGACAAGAATTGGATACAAGAGATGAACTAGGGTTTTGAGATGAGATGGTGCTGATGAAGATGTTAATGGAGATTGCCCTCTCCTGACGAGAGGAGCGTTGGTGATGATGATGGCGACAATTTCCCCCTCCGAGAGGGAAGTTTCCCCGGCAGAACAGCTCCGCTAGAGCCCTAGATTGGTTCCGCCAAGGTTCCGCCTCGTTACGGTGGAGTTTCGTCCGAGAAGATGGCTTATGATTTTTCCCATCAAAAGACTCCATATAGCAGAAGATGGCCACCGGAGGGCCACCAGGGGGCCCACGAGGTAGGGGGGCACGCCCAGGGGGTAGGGCGCGCCCCCCACCCTCGTGGGCAGGGTGTGGCCCCCCTGGTGAAGTTCTTGCTCTCAATATTTTTTATATATTTGGAAAACATCTTCCGTGAAGTTTCAGGACTTTTGGAGTTGTGCAGAATAGGTCTCTAATATTTGCTCCTTTTCCAGCATAGAATCCCAGCTGTCGGCATTCTCCCTCTTTATGTAAACCTTGTAAAATAAGAGAGAATAGGCATAAGTATTGTGACATAATGTGTAATAATAGCCCATAATGCAATAAATATCGATATAAAAGCATGATGCAAAATGGACGTATCAACTCCCCCAAGCTTAGACCTCGCTTGTCCTCAAGCGAAAAGCCAAAATCAGAAAATATGTCCACATGTTTAGAGATAGAGGTGTCGATAAAAATAAAATACAGACATGAGGGCATCATGATCATTCTTAGAACAACAACTTATATAATTCTTGTCATATAATCTCTAATGCTAGAGTAATAATTCAATCACAAATATCAAGTATGAATCGTAAATTTCATTGAAAACTAACAAACTATAATCTCAGTCATTGAAGCAATTGCAATTTATCATAACATAGGAAAGAGCCAATGTATAAGAGCTTTTCAGCAAGTCCACATACTCAACTATCATATAGTCTTTCACAATTGCTGACACTCACACAATACTTATGGGTATGGAGTTTTAATCGGACACAGAGAAAGGTAGGGGCTTATAGTTTCGCCTGCCAATGTTTTACCTCAAAGGTAATGTCAACAATAATAGTTCATGAAAACTCACATCCAATTAGCCATATATACCAGGATCTTTCCAACATACTGTGCTTGCCAAAGGATAAAACGTAAAAAGGAAGGGTGAAGATCACCATGACTCTTATGCAATGTAGGAGATAAAAGTAAAAGATAGGCCCTTCGCAGAGGGAAGCAGAGGTTGTCATGTGCTTTTATGGTTGGATGCACAAAATCTTAATGTGAAAGAACGTCACTTTATATTGCCACTTGTGATATGGACCTTTATTATGCAGTCTGTCGCTTTTATTACTTCCATATCACACGATCGTATAAAGCTTATTTCCTCCACACCAATCAATCATACATATTCAGAGAGCAATTTTATTTCTTGCACCGATAACAACTTACTTGATGGATCTTACTCAATCCATAGGTAGATATGGTGGACTCTTATGGCAAGACTGGTTTAAGGGTATTTGGAAGCACAAGTAGTATGTCTACTTGGTGCAATGAATTTGGCTAGCATGAGGGGGAAAGGCAAGCTCATCATGTTGGAAGATCCAAGACAATATAATTTATCTCAGATGTAAGAAAACATAACCCATTACGTTGTCTTTCTTGTCCAATGTCAACTCTTTAGCATGTCATATTTTAATGAGTGCTCACAATCATAAAAGATGTCCAAGATAGTATATTTATATGTGAAGACCTCTCTTTCTTTATTACTTCCTATTAATTGCAACAATGATCAAAACTGTGTTTGTCAACCCTCAATAACTTTTATTCATCATACTCTTTCTATGTGAGCTCATTACTCTCCATAAGACTCACATGATCTCTTTGTTTCTTTTTATTTCTTTCTCTTTTCTTTTATTCTCTTATGATCATGGAAAAATAATCAAGCCCTTGACTCAACACTAATCTTTATTATATAGCTCACGGACTCGATTACATAGAAGGATAATAAAGCAAAACTCACAACTAGATCATACTAAGAACTTTTATTCTACTAGATCAAGATATTACCAAAAGGATCGAACTAAGAAAAACGGTAAAGATAAAAGTGATGGTGATACGATACCGGGGCACTCTCCCAAGCTTGGCAGTTGCCAAGTGGAGTGCCCATACCAGATACTCAATTCTTCTTTGTTGGTGGAGACGGTGGTGATTTTTTTGATGGCGTAGGCTTGTCGTCCTTCTTCCAAGGCATAGGCTCACCATCATAGAAGGATGACCGAGTCTCTGGGATCCTCAAATCTGCAGCCAAACTCATCCTTTTGAATCTATATTCATACTCACAGTTTTGGTTTTGCAGGTCATAGATTTGAGCTTGAAGGTGCTCGATTTTCTCGTGAAGCTTGAAGATGGTCTCCCCGATGTTGTCGGCATCCAGCTTGTGTTTGTTGGTGAACTCTGCGATCATCATGTGGTTGGAGTTGAGTCCACGCTCCACCATCCCCGGACACTTGAAAACTTGTTGCTCCATTGCTTCGAGCCTCGTCTCCACGCTTTCGGTCCCCTTTGGTCCCTCAGAATCACAGATGTGCAGCAACCCATCACGCATCTCAATGGTTTGAGGGTGTCGCTGCACCTCCGCGAGGTAAGGGTTGATGACCTTCTCGAAGAACTTGTCCTTGGGGGCACTTGGAGATGTCATGATAATCTAGATCTGTCAGAAAAACAGCTCGAAACAAAGACAGGAGATTTTTGCGTGATACGGGAGTCAAAACCCCCGGGAGATTATATAATGAATTTTTACTGACCAAAATACGTGTCGTGTATGAAAACGGAGTCTGGAGAGCACACGAGGTGCCCACGAGGTAGGGGGGCGCGCCCTCCACCCTCGTGGAGCCCTCGTGTCCTTCCCGGACTGATGCTTATTTTTCTATTTTTCTGAATATTCCAAAACGGAGAAATATTGCCTTAAAAACTGTTTTGGAGTTGGTTTACTTACCGTACCACATACCTATTCCTTTTCGGAGTTTGAAACGTTCCAGAAAGTGTCCCTTATGTATTCCTCCGGGGTTATGGTTTCGATAACATTGGTTTCAACATTTATGGGATTACCTGAGATATAGTGTTTGATTCTTTGGCCGTTCACCACCTTTGGATTTGTGCCTTCGAAGTTGTTGATTTTTATGGCACCAGAACGGTAGACCTCCTCGATAACGTAAGGACCTTCCCATTTAGAGAGAAGTTTTCCTGCAAAAAATCTTAAACAAGAGTTGTATAGCAATACATAATCTCCTACATTAAACTCACGCTTTTGTATCCTTTTGTCATGCCATCTTTTAACTTTTTCTTTAAACAACTTGGCATTTTCGTAGGCTTGGGTTCTCCATTCATCAAGTGAGCTAATATCAAATAACCTCTTCTCACCGGCAAGTTTAAAATCATAATTAAGTTCTTTAATAGCCCAATAAGCCTTGTATTCTAGTTCGAGAAGTAAGTGACATGCTTTTCCATAGACTATTTTATACGGAGACATACCCATAGTATTTTTATATGCAGTTCTATAGGCCCATAATGCATCATCAAGTTTCTTGGACCAATTCTTTCTAGACCTATTAACAGTCTTTTGCAAAATTAATTTGAGTTCTCTATTACTCAATTCTACTTGACCACTAGACTGAGGGTGATAAGGAGATGCAATTCTATGATTAACATCATATTTAGCAAGCATTTTACAGAAAGCACCATGAATAAAATGTGAACCACCATCAGTCACTAAATATCTAGGGACTCCAAATCTTGGAAAAATAACTTCTTTAAGCATCTTAATAGAAGTGTTATGATCAACACTACTAGTTGGAATAGCTTCTACCCACTTAGTAACGTAATCAACAACAACTAAAATATGTGTATAACCATTGGAGGAAGGAAAAGGTCCCATATAGTCAAAGCCCCAAACATCAAATGGTTCAATAACAAGTGAATAATTCACAGGCATTTCTTGACGTCTACTAATATTACCAATTCTTTGACATTCATCACAAGATAAGACAAACTTACGGGCATCCTTGAAGAGAGTAGGCCAATAAAAATCAGATTGCAGTACTTTATGTGCAGTTCTATCTCCAGCATGGTGTCCTCCATAAACTTCGGAGTGACACTTGCGTAGGATCTATTCCTGTTCATGCTCAGGTACACAACATCTAATAACACCATCTACTCCTTCTTTATAAAGATGTGGGTCATCCCAAAAGTAATGCCTCAAATCATAGAAGAACTTTTTCTTTTGCTGGTATGTGAAACTAGGTGGTATAAACTTAGCAACAATGTAATTAGCATAATCAGCATACCGTGGAGCAGTATGAGAAGCATTTATGACATTTAATTGCTCATCAAGAAAGCTATCATCAATAGGTAGTGGGTCATCAAGCACATTTTCTAACCTAGACAAGTTGTCTACACCGGGGTTCTCAGCTCCGTTTCTATCAACAATATGTAAGTCAAATTCTTGTAACAAGAGAACCCATCTAATTAGTCTAGGTTTAGCATCTTTCTTTTCCATAAGATATTTAATAGCAGCATGATCAGTGTGAATAGTTACTTTAGAATCAACAATATAAGGTCTGAACTTATCACAAGCAAATACAACTGCTAAGAATTCCTTTTTAGTAGTAGCATAGTTTCTTTGAGCATTGTCTATAGTTTTACTAGCATATTGAATTACATTTAGTTTCTTATCAACTCTTTGTCCTAGAACAACACCTACAACATAATCACTGGCATCACACATAATTTCAAACGGTAAATTCCAATCAGGTGGCTGAACAATAGGTGCAGAGATCAATGCTTTCTTAAGTATTTCAAATGCTTCTACACAATCATCATCAAAGACAAATGGTATGTCTTTTTGTAATAAATTAGTCAGAGGCCGAGAAATTTTTGAGTCTTTAATGAACCTCCTATAAAAACGGGCATCACCAAGGAAACTTCTTATACCTTTAATGTCCTTGGGACATGGCATCTTTTCAATAGCATCAACCTTGGCTTTATCAACTTCAATACCTCTTTCAGAAACTTTATGCCCCAAGACAATACCTTCATTAACCATAAAATGGCACTTTTCCCAATTCAAGACAAGATTAGTTTCTTCACATCTCTGCAAAACTCGATCAAGGTTGCTCAAGCAATCATCAAAAGAAGATTCATAGACGGAAAAGTCGCATCCATGAAAACCTCACAAATCTTTTCGCAAAAGTCAGAGAATATAGCCATCATGCATCTTTGTAAGGTAGCAGGTGCATTGCATAAACCAAAAGGCATACGTCTATAAGCAAAGGTACCAAAAGGGCATGTAAAAGTAGTCTTTGATTGATCTTTGGCTGACACAGGTATTTGAGAGAAACCAGAATAACCATCTAGAAAGCAAAAATGTGTATGTTTGGACAATCTTTCTAGCATTTGATTGATAAAAGGTAAGGGGTAATGATCCTTTTTAGTAGCCTTATTTAATTTGCGTAAATCAATTACCATCCTATAACCTATAATAATTCTTTGAGGAATCAATTCATCTTTATCATTAGGAACAACGGTAATACCTTCCTTCTTAGGGACACAATGGACAGGGCTTACCCATTGACTATCAGCAACGGGATAAATTATACCTGCCTCAAGGAGCTTTAGTATCTCCTTTCTTACCACTTCTTTCATTTTAGGATTCAGCCGGCGTTGATCATCATGAACTGGTTTAGCATCTTCTTCCAAATTAATTTTATGTTGACATAGAGTGGGACTAATGCCCTTAAGATCATCAATAGTATACCCAATAGCAGCACGGTGCTTCTTCAAAGTTTTTAATAATCTCTCTTCTTCATGTTCTGAAAGGTTAGCACTAATAATAACAGGATATATCTTTTCCTCATCAAGATAAGCATATTTAAGAGTATCAGGTAACAATTTAAGCTCAAACACGGGATCACCCTTGGGTGGAGGAGGATCCCCTAGGATTTCCACAGGTAAATTGTTTTTAAGAATAGGTTCCTGTTCAAAGAATACTTCATCTAATTCCCTTCTTTCATTCATAAACATGCCATTTTCATGGTCTAGCAAATATTGTTATAAAGGATCACTAGGAGGTACGACAATAGAAGCAATACCAATAATTTCATCCTTACTAGGTAATTATTCTTCACGGTGTTGTCTACTAAATTTAGAAAAATTAAATTCATGAGTCATATCATCTAAACCGATAGTAACAACATCCCTTTTGCAATCTACGGTAGCATTAACAGTATTTAAGAAGGGTCTACCAAATATAATGGGACAAAAGCTATCTTGTGGGGAACCAAGAACAAGAAAATCAGCAGGATATTTAATTTTCGCACACAAGACTTCGATATCTCTAACAATTCCCATTGGTGAAATAGTATCTCTATTGGCAAGTTTAATTGTGACATCAATGTCTTCCATCTCAGCAGGTGCAATATCATGCATAACTTCTTTGTATAAGGAATAAGGTATTGCACTAGCACTAGCACCCATATCACATAAGCCATGATAACAATGATATCCTATTTTAACAGAAATAACAGGCATGCCTACCACATGTCTAGGTTTATCTTTATCACAGGGTTTAGCGATTCTAGCAGTTTTATTACAGAAATAAATAACATGCCCATCTATATTATCAGACAAGAGATCTTTAACAATAGCAATATTAGGTTCAACTTAAACTTGCTCAGGAGGTGTATATGTTTTAATATTGCTTTTACGAACCACAGTTGAAGCTTTAGCATGATCCTTTATCCTAACAGGGAAAGGTGGTTTCTCAACATAAGAAGTAGGAACAATATGATCATTATAAGTGATAGTCTTTTCTTCAACTTTAATAGGTGCATCTACTTTTACTTCTATGGGAGGATGATATTTAAACCACTTCTCCGTGGGGAGATCAACATAAGCAGCAAAAGATTCACAGAAAGAAGCTACTATCTCAGAGTCAAGTCCATATTTAGTGCTAAATTTACGAAAAATATCGGTATCCATAAAAGATTTAACACAATCAAAACTAGGTGTCATACCTGACTCCTTACCATTGTCGAGGTCCTAATCTTCAGAGTTGCGTTTAATTCTTTCCAATAAATCCCATTTGAATTCAACAGTCTTCATCATAAAAGAGCCAGCACAAGAAGTATCAAGCATGGTGCGGTTGTTACCAGAAAGCCGAGCATAAA
The DNA here is from genome assembly GCF_018294505.1 of Triticum aestivum. Taxonomy (NCBI): domain Eukaryota; kingdom Viridiplantae; phylum Streptophyta; class Magnoliopsida; order Poales; family Poaceae; genus Triticum; species Triticum aestivum. The sequence continues at coordinate 173,826,069 of NC_057812.1, forward strand.
AATTTTGAATAATCATTTCTCTTGAGAGCTCATGATTGGGGCATGAATATAACATTGATTTAAGCCTCCCCCAAGCTTGAGCGATGCTTTCTCCTTCGCGAGGCCGGAAATTATATATATAATTGCGATCACGATGAACAAGATGCATAGGATAGAACTTTTGATGAAATTCCAATTTCAATCGTTTGTAATTCCAAGACCTCATATCATCACATAGCCTATACCATGTCGATGCATCTCCCCTCAAAGATAAGGGGAAGACCTTCTTCTTAACAACATCTCCGGGTACACCTGCAAGCTTAACTAATCCACAAACTTCATCCACATATATCAGATGTTAATCAGGATGTTTTGTTCCATCTCCTAAAAAAGGATTAGCTAGCAGTTTTTCTATCATACCCGAAGGAACTTCAAAGCAAGCATTTTCATTTCAATTTTCATTTTTAGTAGGTTCAGTAGGTTGAGGAGCAACTCTTTGCTCTACTGGTCGGGGTGAAGATACCCCGAACAAGCCCCTCAGAGGATTACTTTCCATAGTAACAAGTGACAACAAATTTCAGCACACTATATAAATTTTTCCTTACCAAATTCCACCAACCAAAGGCGCTTCACTCCCCGGCAACGGCGCCAGAAAAGAGTCTTGATGACACACAAGTATAGGGGATCTATCGTAGTCCTTTCGATAAGTAAGAGTGTCGAACCCAACCAGGAGCAGAAGGAAATGATAAGCGGTTTCCAGCAAGGTATTCTCTGCAAGTACTAAAATAAGTGGTAACAGATAGTTTTGTGATAAGATAATTTGTAATGAGCAACAAGTAACAAAAGTATATAAAGTGCAGCAAGGTGGCCCAATCCTTTTTGTAGCAAAGGACAAGCTTGGACAAACTCTTATATGGTGTAAAGCGCTCCCGAGGACACATGGGAACATCGTCCAGCTAGGTTTCGTCACGTTCATATGATTCGCGTTCGGTACTTTGATAATTTGGTATGTGGGTGGACCAGTGCTTGGGTACTGTCCTTACTTGGACAAGCATCCCACTTATTATTAACCTCTATTGCAAGCATCCGCAACTACAACAAAAGTATTAAGGTAAACCTAACCACCACATGAAACATATGTATCCAAATCAGCCCCTTACGAAGCAACGCATAATCTAGGGTTTAAGCTTCTGTCACTCTAGCAACCCATCATCTACTTATTACTTCCCAATGCCTTCCTCTAGGCCCAAATAATGGTGAAGTGTCATGTAGTCAACGTTCACATAACACCACTAGAGGAGAGACAACATACATCTCATCAAAATATCGAACGAATACCAAATTCACATGACTACTAATAGCAAGACTTCTCCCATGTCGTCAGGAACAAAAGTAACTACTCACAAAGCATAAACATGTTCATAATCAGAGGGGTATTAATATGCTTATAGGATCTGAACATATGATCTTCCACCAATTAAACCAACTAGCATCAACTACAAGGAGTAATTAACACTACTAGCAACCTACTAGCACCAATCCCGGACTTGGACACAAGAATTGGATACAAGAGATGAACTAGGGTTTTGAGATGAGATGGTGCTGATGAAGATGTTGATGGAGATTTCCCTCTCCCGATGAGTGGAGCGTTGGTGATGACGATGGCGATGACTTCCCCCTCCGGGAGGGAAGTTTCCCTGGCAGAACAGCTCCGCTAGAGCCCTAGATTGGTTCCGCCAAGGTTTCGCCTCGTGGCGGCGGAGTTTCATCCGAGAAGATGGCTTATGATTTTTTTTCCATCGAAAGACTCCATATAGCAGAAGATGGCCACCAGAGGGCCACCAGGGGGCCCACGTGGTAGGGGGCGCACCCAGGGGGGTAGGGCGCGCCCCCACCCTCCTAGGCAGGGTGTGGCCCCCTGGTGAAGTTCTTGCTCTCAATATTTTTTATATATTTGGAAAACATCTTCCATGAAGTTTCAGGACTTTTGGAGTTGTGCAGAATAGGTCTCTAATATTTGCTCCTTTTCCAGCCCAGAATCCCAGCTGCTGGCATTCTCCCTCTTTATGTAAACCTTGTAAAAGTAGAGAGAATATGCATAAGTATTGTGACATAATGTGTAATAACAGCCCATAATGCAATAAATATCGATATAAAAGCATGATGCAAAATGGACTTATCAACCTCTCTCCCAAGGTCTCCATTAATGGCGCCCGAGCCTCTGTTTAATGCCGTGGCTATGTCTCACTCGATTGAGATTTAAGAGAGAAAAAATAAAATCTGAAAGCATGGATCTTGATGTAAGATCCGACGGACCTATATAGCATCTACTGTGACTTATAGCAAGACTGATGAATATATAAGGACGATTAATTTTTTTTTTGATCAAAGAAGGGCTTGCCCCTTCCGATTTTCATTACTGAAAACCACCACAATTCACAAGAAGTTCAGCACAACTCCAGCCTAACACGAAGGACTAAAAGCTACCAGATTGAAATCGTAACATCCCAAGAGGCCAACAAAGGCCAAACATCTGTGCTAGAACCCAACATTTCACAACCGACGACACAATCCACACCCTAAACAGATTATTACATCAAAAGAAACCAGGAAACTGAAGGAAGCCCAGTAGCAACTAGAAGAACAACAACGCCATGGTCGCCACAGCAAGAGTTTTCTTCATTCCAGCCTCGCAACATTGATCTTACATAGAAAGATAAGGACGATTAATTGTCTTACATAATTAGAAAGATAATTAAAAAAGCCACATGCGGCTTCGCTCGAAATACACAAGGGCAAAAGAAGAAGGAAGACAAGGATCCGGCTCGCTGATCTCTACTTTCTTGATGTGTTGCTGCAGGCCACGGGAACTAGTCTCCGTGGCAAGCGGTGATGAGCTCTTTTGTGTCCTCAAGACGCTGCTTGAGAACATCCACGGATTCCTCCACCAGCCTTTCATGCTCGTTGCGGACCATGTCATTCTCGTCCATAAGTTTCTTGACGATGACGCCGGTCCATTTCAACAAGGCACTGGTCTCCTCCTGCTGGTCTGCACTTCGGACGATCTTCTCCCTCAGCAGGTCGCGCTCGGCCCGGAGCCTCTCATTGCCCTCCCTTAGTTCCCGTATGACGCCGGTAGCCTGTTCAAACGAGGCTTTCATGTCGTCCTGCAACCTCGCCCAGCCGGAGATCTGATCCATCTGGCTATGGACGATCGCATGCATGCGCTTGTAACAATCGTCGCCTGCCCGCGAGAAATTTTCCCAGGCCACCGCAGTGCGGAGGGACATCTCTGCTGCATTCGTGGCGCGCTGGGACATCTTTGCTGCTTCCGCGGTGCGGCCGGACTAGTCTGCTGCATCGACGTCGCGGCGGGACCTCCGTGCTGCTTTAGCAGCGCGGAGGGACCTCTGTGCTGCTACTTCCGCGCGGCGAGACACGTCGGCTGCTCTCGCAGCGAGGCAGGACATCTCTCGTGCTTTCACTTCCATGCTCGCCTCTCCCTGGTGGCAATCTCTTGACCCAGAACTCACGCTGGCCATGGCAGACGCAAGGGAAGGATGCTGAATGACTTGTTTGTTTTTGTGGATGAGGAGTTGAGGAGGAATGTGTAGTCATCTTGGCATACTAGTATTTATAACCGAGTACTAATATGCTCCTAAATGGGAAACCGTTTAGGTTGTGATCGGTGTGAACACGTTTGCAATTCAATATAGCGTGGAGTAATTTGGAATGTGACGAGACGCAAGCTCAAAATTTATTGACGGTTCTAGTTTCGAAGTGCGGCACTAAGTACTTCTTTTTCTACTCCCTCCTTTCCGGTTTTATAGGGCTTATCTCAAAATTTTAGTTTTTCCATTTTATAAGGCTCAATTTGGTTGTTCCCCAACACATGTTCAGATTCCAAGGTGCATTAAATCATTGCATGCAAGTATTAAGAGAAAATTGACCAATGCATGTACTTTATGCATGCATGCATTGCAATTAATGCATTTACAAACATAATTTTTTGAGAAAAACAAGAGCATTAATTAGGTGCTTTTGCAAAGTACAAAAAATATTCCACCACTCACCATCTTGGTTGGTGAGATTTTTGAATTAAGCCCTATAAACTGGAAAGGAGGGAGTACTGCTGTGTACGTGCAATAACTGGCACTGTCGTATACATATCTTATGGTTAATGGGGCGTTCGACGGGAATAGCCGCGTGGCGAGCTCTAGGCTAATCTTTTTTTCAGACGCATTAAACCTATCTCTCGGGACTTCTCGCACGCACCATCATGCCACCCACAAAAACTTGTACTCTGAGTTTAGTAGTACGTTATACAAGAAGAGAAGAGGTGCACGCACACATTCGTCCTCTCACACACGTGTCTGTTTTTTCTCGAAAAGGAGGATGATGACCCCCAGTCTCTGCATCTGGGAGTCACACACGCATCTGTAGCTACGGATTGTAGTGTTCTCAACCATCCGATTGGCTCTATCATGGATGTACCTATATACTAAAACATGTCTAGATACATCTATATTTTGACAAATGGAAGGCATGTATTGTGGAACAGAGGGAGTGCTTGTCATCAAAATGGATAAAAAGGGATGTATCTAGAACTAAAATACGTCTACATACATCTCCTTTTATCCATTTTGATGACAAGTAGTACTTCTTACCCAAAGGAACTTTATATCCAACACACACAAAATATCCGTTCGACTATTGGAAATTACTGATCTGATGTCGAAGTAATTGTTGCATCGCCACCAAAACCCACCATTTGTTAAGCTAAAGTAGACCAAGGTAATCCCTATATTAGCATATTACTAAGATAAACAGAAGGCACTGTAGAAACATTTAGGACGTGAGCTTGTCAATCTGAATGTGGAGGGACACAAGCTTAGACCCGGCCAGCAGCTTGGGCGGAACTGTCAAGAAGGTCAGCTCCTGCACGTCGACGTCGCTGGGATCCTTGCTGCTTGTCACCTCCATTTCCACCTTGACGGCGTCGGTCGTGCCTTTGGGCTCCCCCGGCGGGCCGTTCTCCCATAGCTTGGCCACATAGTGTGGTAGTAGGGACACCCCTGCTCTGATGCAGACGACCGACACGGTGATAGGCGCGCCGGTGTTGAGCACGCCGCCGACCAAGAAAAATGTGCGGCGGTCCTCCTCCACGAACAGCAAGAGCCATGGCTCCGACAGTGGCACTTGCAGCTGGAGCACCTTGCCGTACTGGATCCTGTGCACGGGCATGGGATGCGCGGTGCTGATGTGGTGGTAGAGCGCCGGCGGCGGGCCTTCATAGCCGTAGACGGGCACGGGGCATTTGCAGGGCGTGAGCGGACACACGCTCCGGTGATCGGCGAGCTTGTGGTAAGTGACGTAGATCCCACAGCCTTCATGCAGGCACTCCACCCTCATCGACGAAAGGACGGAGTCCACCACCGTGTTCCGCACGTTGAAGCCACTGTCGTGCTCGCACTTCTGGCACTGCCGCTAGTTCCCGTGGCGCTCGACGCGGCAGTCCGCGCAGGCCAGATGCCCTCCCTTGCACTTGAGAAATCAATCGAACAACACATCAATCAAGAAACCTGCACCTTGCTCAATCAGTCAAACGGACGAGGTGTATTCGAACCTCATACACCGGAGGCGTCAAGGGGCGGAGGCACAAGGGGCAGTGGAGCACGGTGAGGTCCATGGAGACCTTAGAGAGCTCCATCGTTGGGTCCTGTTCGGTCTGCATGATTGCGCCCTCCTCGTGCACAACCATCTCTCGACTTGGGACGGGGTATTACAAAGCTTTACCGTCACATATTTTATACTACTTCAAGGTGCAGTAAATCAACACATTCAAGTATCAAAAGGAGAGTCACGGCATGCATGCATGCGTTGTAATTAATGCATCGGTAAACGCAAATTATTGAAATATATCGAGTGCAGTGCTTTGATGTGTCGCGTCAACTCGTACATCAATGAGAAGTTTGATTATCCTCTCCCTCGCGGACTTAACTGCACCTACCTTTGGCTCTTTGACAGGTTGGCCACACACTTGTCGGGCCCACCTATCATACACGCAAAGGCAGGAGCATCCCTCCCTCGCCCATGATCGTGGTGGCTGGCAAGACTAGGAGAAGCTTTCGCTACACGCTCTCCCTCCCGCACGCGGTGGACATGCAGCAGTTCATGCAGCAGTTCACGCTCTCCTCCAGTGCAGTAGTACTCCATCATTGTTCGACTTCCCGAAGAGGCGAAGAGCCAAGCGCAGCCCGGACGCTCGTGTGGCAGTTTCATGTGTAGAGTAGTCTGGGATAGCGTGTATCGTTCCTGTAAGCTTAAAATCGTTGGGGTCGGCTCCATGCTATGTGGCCGTCTCGAAGTTTAAAAAAAATTAAAATAGTCTTCCGGCCCTACCCGACACCCTGGTGATTGTAGTTTGCTCGCTCATCTGGTCAAGACAGGAATATATATTTTAATTTGTTTTTTCGAAAAGGAGGGACTCCCCGGCCTCTGCATCAGAACGATGCATACGGCCACATATATTTTAATTTGTGGTGGGTAAATGTTAGAGGTTGCAGCAAATATATTGTACACTGCAGGTCTTTCAGCCAAGTTTAGAGGCAAGCATGTCGGGCCAGTGCTATGATGTGTCGCATCAACTCGTACAACGAGGAGAAGCTTGATTTTACTACACGCCTTCTCCCTCACCCATGCGGATGGTTGCTCGCAAATGAGGACAGGCTTTTGCTTAGTAGTACTTCTACAACAAGCTATCCGTCCCGCTCACGGTGGATGGACATGCAGCAGTGGATTCGACACTGTAGAAGCAGTAGTAGTAACATCATTGTTCGTCTTCTCGAAGAGGCGAAGAGCCAAGCGCAAACCGAATGTTGCAGTTGCGAACATTGGAGCACGCATATAGCTAGACTCTTGCATGAGACAAAATTGCTATGTGAGCCCACTATTGTACTAGTAAGTACAACTACTTGCTAGTATAGCCCTGTAAACCAGAAAGGAGTATTTGCCCTTCTAGAGATTTCAACAAGTGACTAGACTACACCGAGACGGAGTACATATGGAGCAAAACGAGTGAATCTGCACCGTAAATAAATACGTACTAGTTCTATCGTTTTCCTCTCCGAGGTGCACAATATTGAGTATACTGACTAGTCTCTTTTTGACACGCATTTACATTTTTTTACACAGTATAGACGCAAGCGCTCATATACACGCGCATACACTCACCCCTATGAACGCACACACACACGGCACTATCATCTTGAAATTTACGAAGTCACCATAGGCACCTCATCGTTGACGGGTCCATAGGTGCTTGAATGCCAAGGAGGGAGAGGGTAGCGGTTCCCGAGACGTTGAACGGTCAATGATGCATCCTCAATTACATGAAGAGGGAATTAATTGGAGAAGCAGAATAGAGCCAACACGATGTGAATGCAATGGAGTTTGGACTCTCATATAATAAAGGCGCCCCACCATTCCAATCCATCTACTCCCAAGTCTCTGCGCAACACTGCTCACTCCAATCCAAGACCAAGTGACCAGAAGCCACAAGCACCTATGGAGGCGATGGACGGGTGCGGTAGTCAGCTATGACAAATCATCTAAGGCGCCGGCCTGCGGCCCCGCACCATGCAGCGTTTCATGACGTGCTGGCGACCGCAGGCATCGTTCACGCGGTCATCGCCGCCGAGGGAGGAAACCCACAGCTACCGGAGGGGCCCGATCCTCTGCCCGTGCCGTTCTCTTCGACACAGCGCCGACTCGGGAGGTCCTCCGACCCTTCTTCCTCCCTGTCGTATTGTCCGCAAATCCAACCTACCGCCGCTGACATCCCGGTGACCCTCAGGTATAAGTTCTTCGAAAGCGGCCTTGCTCTACTTCCCCACCTCCCCATGTGTCTGCATGTGCATTTTTTTCTACTCCCATCAGCTCTTCCAAAGCCACCTAAATTTTTAGTATTATTAGAGGTAAAGCTACTTCATGCATTCGAATCTAGGGCTTTATTCAAACAACGAAGAAAGGGGGAAAAGTTGTAGCATGAATCTAGGACTTGATTCAAAGAGGAAATAATATGGTGAAACTAGTAGAGACCGGATACCCAACCGGTCTCTTGGTTGAAAAGGGAAATCATGGGAAAACACAGTACAAACTGGATAAGGAACAGATCTATTATTGGTTGAAAAAATGATAGAAAGTGGCGGCTGGTGGACAAGTCAACAGAGTACGTCCAGGATTAGATTTGCTGCCATCACATAGTAAAAGGTCTCCAGGATTAGATTTGCTGCCCTCACATAGTAAAAGGTCTCAGGATTAGATTTGCTGCCCTCACATAGTAAAATGTCTCAGGATTAGATTTGCTGCCCTCACATAGTAAAAGGTCTCCAGGATTAGATTTGCTGCCCTCACATAGTAAAAGGTCTCCAGGATTAGATTTGCTGCCCTCACATAGTACAAGGTCTCCAGGATTAGGTTTGCTGCCCTCACATAGCATGAACAAACTCGGCATCACCACTTTATGCCTCCTTGTAGGTACATTGTGCTGATGTGTCCACTGTCGCATGTCCTTATACCAACCTTTTGTTGTTGTTAATGTAAGGGCACATGTAAAATGAAGCGATCACACTGTTACCTTAGGGACATATCTAACCAGTGTTATTGTTAACCTAATGCCTCCAGTGATAAGATGCAATTAAACTGTGTTACAAATGGCAATCCTGTTGTTTTCCCCAATATGATAAGTAAGTTGCTCCTTTACGCTGCTGAGTGTCCTGGTGTCCCCACTGTCCCATGCCCTTAAACCAACTCTTTAGCTGATGTTGATTTACTGTGTCTGGTAAACAAGCAATGCCACCATTAAAGTAATCCAATATTTGTGGAATCTCATTGCTGATCGTAATGCTTCTGGTAACATGAAGCATTGCTGACGTTTTAAAATTTCTACTGTCCTTGCGTGATTGCCATGAACATAATTAAGATGCTTCTTTTCATTTTGTATATGTTTCGTATATTCTTATTGACCAGCAACTGTTTATTTTCTATCTTTTTGTGCAGATAGGGATATCCATTTCACCTTGTTGCTATTGTGACCTTTTGGTGAACTGCACAAAACACTTTTTTTGGAATGAGTGTCTTGTGCAGTTCAACTAAAATGTCACATGGGCAACATCTCTCAATTTTGGTGGAACTGCACAAAATGGTGATTGGAGTTCCAAAATCCCCGTCAAGTTCTGCTGGTAATCTCGTGCAACATTTTATTAGCCTTTGTAAGATGGAGCCGTCACTATCACCGCAATGGCACTTTATTTTAGTGGAACTGCACAAAAGGATAAGAAAACTATAGTTGCACCTTACATGAGCCGGACAGCCAACCTTAATGTTCCTCAATTTTAGTGCAACTACAAAAGAAGAACCTGCCAGCTCACAACAGCAAGTACTTCTTGCTAGCTGAATGATGCAATCTTTGCTTCATTTCAGGTGAACTGCAGAAAAAGGCACATGAATTGAATCATGGAACTCCAGGCAGACCTCATCCAAGTAGAGCTGGAGGTTGAGTTCAAGGATGCCGCTATTAAAGCGAAATCATGCTCTCCTGTTTCCTTGTTTGTGCTGTGCAAACAGGAATACTCAACTACAGATGTTGTGACGGTCAAGAGCATTCGCCAAGTTCTTTGATTGTATGACATGGCTAGCCAAGATGGATTTAATCCCGATATTCACTTTATCAAAAGGCTCTAATGGGTTGGTTTTGAATCTTGCAAGCTGGGAATAAGTGAGATGTGTAGGCATCTTTGTTGTACTTATTATTTGAATCTTATTTGTTGGTTCTGAATCTTGCAAACTGGGAATCAATGAGATGTGTAGGCATCTTTGTTGTACTTATTATTTGGATCTTATTCGATGGTTCTGAATCTTGCAAGCTGGGAATCAATGAGATGTGTAGGCATCTTTGTTGTACTTATTATTTGGATCTTATTTGTTGGTTCTGAATCTTGCAAGCTGGGAAACACGGCATGATGATGCAGAGGACAACAACCATAACAAACAGTTCAAACTTGGTAGTATTATCTTTGTGAAAGTGCGACAAATGTGCTGATCGTGTGCGTCCTGAGAATAACAATTCTAATTGTTGTGCATGTTGATCCTGTGGCACTGATAGAACAAGCAAATGCATTGCTTGTTTTAAGTATAAATTTCTATTAAAGCTAATAAAATTTAAGTAAAGTGACCACTAACTCCTATTATTACAGTACCAATACAAACCCGCTCGTGGCCGAGGGTGCATCTTCTGCCGGGCGTACAGCGAACGAGGGAGGGGTAGTAACTGTTGTCGCATGTACACACTCAGCTTACTATTGAATCCAGTTCCCCAAGAGCTGAAAAACGAACTACTGTCACCGCCTACACACTCATTCACTCGAAGAGAGTCCAATGGCGATCCGAGGGGTGAGCCTGCTGGATATGGACTTCAGCAAGGAGTTCCCCTTTGAGTTCGCCGTTCAGTCCTATGGCTGCACCAAGTTGAATGTGATGTACACCAACGATACAGACTCGGTGAAGCTCTGCCTCGGCTCAGTCCTATGGCTGCACCAGGTTCTGGAGCATTCGCCCGTTTCATCGGCAGCGCCGACTGCACCTTCGCTATGGTGGAGAGAAGGAAGAACGCGACGATTTGGCCATCTGGTGCAACAAGCTTGTCGACATCCAGAAGCAATACAAGATCACCAGCAATGGGCAGGAGAAGGACTCTGTGGTTGACCTCGTTGAGACCATCGTCGACCCCTGATACGCCAACATGAAAGAAGACGACATGAACACATGGGAGGTACCTCTGAATCTAGCCTACATAACCTACACAGCCAAGGACGCATACGCATGCTACCACATGTACAGGCAGATCTTGGACATGAGGGCGTGTCTGCTTCCCGTAACCGACGAGTACACGGACAGCCGCAGCGTCATGATCAAGCGTGCCAGGAACGTCTAGATGTTGTACTTTATCTGTTTATAAGCACCTTTATCATCTGAGTGTTTCATGCATTAGCCTATGTGTCGTAATTATCTGTTTTGTCCGAAATATTTCTTTTAAGAACCCATTAACATGATTGCTTTTTTAGTGGCTATTTGCTTATGTATGTAAACTAGTTCACTTGTCCGTAAAAAAACTAGTTCACTCGGCTGCCGTGCTTTGAATCTCCTTCCTCCCAACATATTCCCCTCCTCTGGTGGACCCAACAGGTCTCTGAATTTTCCCCCACTTTCTTTTTCGATGTAAACTGAGTTTTCTCCCAGTACTTTCCCCTAGAACCAACTCAACTGTCCCACGTCTAGCCTAAAAAATAATAATACCCCACGTACTATTAACTCATCAAATTAAAATGATATTTTATTTCGTAAGTTGAAAGTTCTTACAAAATAATAATAATAATTGTTTATATATAACTTGGCAAGTTAACTCCTAGTGATTGCATACATAAGCTTGCAAAGATTTTACTGACGTGCAATCATGTGTTTATGTTTTTATAACATTTCTCCGTCTAGCCCAACATGATATTTTCACCCAGCCCAGCAAGTCCGCGGATTTCGAGAAAAATGCAAATGGGATTTAAACGGGCTGCATAGATGCTACATCATTGTTTCACCCAGCCCACCAAATGGACTGAAAAAACAAATGGACTGGCTAACATGTGGGCCAGTAGGTCGAAGCCTAAGAAGGCGTTGGATTTACATCCAACGGCCCGCATTCTTCTTCAATCTCTCATCTTCTTCCCCCAGCGCTGCCGGAACCGCCTGCTCCAGCCTTCGGCATCTAGCGACATTGTTTTGCGCTGCTCAGCAAAACGCTACCCCGCCGATGGCCAGGCCATCCCTCCACTCTGCACCTCCTGTTATTCTCTGTCGAGTGTAGGCCCACCCCGCACCCGAACCAGTCAAGTTTCCCACTCCTCTCCGTCTGCGACTCCACTGCCGCATCTTCCCCATCTTCGGGTCGTTCCAGTCCGGGGCCTAGCCGTCGTCCATCGCCTCGGTGCGCTCGGCGCGGCGTGGTCAACATATGAGAGTCATCAGAAGAGGGCTGTACGTGGAGAGCCTGACGGCTGGGACCCACGAGGTCCATGGTCGCACGCAAGGAAAGTTCCTCCTTATTACGCAATGTATGTGCACTGTACGTGGGAAGGGCTTCTGTATTTCGCGAAAAAAACGTTCCCCCCGCTGACAGGTCGGACCCACCAGCTATATCTTCGCACGCAAGGAAGTGCCTCCTTATTACGCACCAAAAAATGACTTGTGGGCCTATTAAGTTTACAAGGACGGAGGGCTTTGTCAACTTAGTCAATATGAACAATTCTAGCTCCAGTGACCATACGATGTCCATCCAATGACCATAGTGCTTCTTCAACCTCTGGTCTTCTTGCTCCAGCCGCCCAAAGCAGCACCGGTCGTGCCGCGTGCTCCTGCCTCTCGTGGCCGGCTGTGATGCCGCGGAGGCCTCACCGCCCCCTACTACTCCCACCGCTGGCCCATGGTATCCCTCTACTCACCCACACCCCATGTTATTCTGTGGCGATGGCAGCCTCACGCCGTAGCCGAACCAATGAACCCTCATACCCCTCTCCACGTGGGCATCCACTGCCGCGTCGTCCCCTTCCTAGGCCTCGCCGTCGTCCACCGCCTTGGTTCTCTTGGCGCGGCATGGTCAATGTGGTCAACGACCGACTTCCATCGGAAGAGTACTGTACGTGGAGAGGCTGACAGCTGGGTCCATAGTCACAGCCCAGTTTTTTTGTGATTTGCCAAGTAAGTCGCTTTGTCAGGCCTGTTGGGCTATAAATCTTTCAAGACGAGGAGAGCTTCATTCGGCTGGCAGAGAAAATGGCCTATCAGTAATGAGAAATGGGCTGTACATTATTAAAACACATCAAACCGGCAATTAATTTCAAATATCTTTTTTTCATTTCAAGATTTTAAATTACATTAATTTTTATGCGTGGAGAATTTGTTGGATTTTATATTGATATACATTTATTTTTAAAATCAGTTTGAATGTGAGTCAAAATTTCGGGATTAAAAACAGTTCGGACCGCACCGAAATATGCAAAATTTCGTATAATTTTTTAACCGTGGCCACAATATCGGCTGTAATGCTAACAAAAAGAATATGGGCTCCAAAAAAACCTTAAGAATTAGCAAATGGGCTGTAAATTATTAGAAATAATGGCAGATGGGATGTATGATGTTTTCCATAGATTTGAGGCTTTCCTAAAAAAAGGTTGAAGCACAAGCAGTGACTGTTGGATGTCCACCGAACGGTCATCGTGCTTCTTCAATCTCTGCTCTTCCTACTCCAGCCGCTCAAACAAGCACCTGCGGGACTGCCTGCTCCCTCCTCCCCGCGGTCGGCTATGCTGCCGCAAAGGCCTCACCGCCCCATCGTACTCCCATCGCTGGCCTAGCCATCCCTCTACTCACCCACACTTGTTGTTATTCTTCGGCGACGGCAGACGAACCAGTAAACCCTCGTACAGTCGTACTCCCCTCCGCGTGGGAAACAACTGTCGAGTCTTCCCTGCCTTCGTGTTGTTCCCTTCCTAGGCCTCGCTGTCGTCCACCACCCTGGTGCTCTCGGCGCGGCCTGGTCAACATGGTCAACGACCGACATGCATCTGAAGTGGACTGTACATGGAGAGGCCGACAACTGGGTCCACGGCCGCACGCAAGGAAATGCCTCCTTATTACACGCAAAATAATGATTCCTCCACCTGACATCAGGGACCCACCGAAAGGGCCTCTGTATTTCGCAAAAAAAATGTTACTGCCACTGACAACTCAGACCCACCAGCTATATCTTCGCACGCAAGGAAGTGCCTCCTTATTACACACACAAAATGAATACTCCCCCTATTAGTTGTGACCCAGTATAGTGGAAGGCTGACTTGTGGGCCTACTAAGTTGACGGGGACGGAGGGCTTTGTCCACTTAGTCAATATGCACGATTCTAGCTCCAGTGACCGTACGATGTCCATCCAACGGCCGTAGTGCTTCTTCAACCTCTGGTCTTCTTGCTCCAGCCTCCCAAACCAGCGCCGGTCGTGCCTCGTGCTCCTGCCTCCCATGGCCGCCTGTGATGCGGTGGAGGCCTCACCGCCTCCTACTACTCCCACCACTGGCCAGGCCATCCCTCTACTCATCCAAGCCCCCTGTTATTCTGCGGCGACGACAGCCTCACACCGCAGCGAACCAGTGAACCCTCGTACTCCTCTACACGTGGGCATCCACTACCGCGTCTTCCCCGGCTCCGTGCCATCCCCTTCCCCGGCTCTCGGCGCGGCATGGTCAACATGGTCAAGGAACGGCTTCCATCTGACGTGGACTGTACGTGGAGAGGCTGACAGCTGGATCCACAACCGCAGCAAGGAAGTGCCACCTTATTGTGTGCAAAATAATTATTCCTCCACCTGACAGCGGGGACCCACTGGACGGGCCACCGTATTTCGCGAAAAAATGTTTGCCCCTGACTGCTGGGATCAACCAGCTACATCTTCGCACGCAAGGAAGTGCGTCCGGGCAAAAAAAAACGATTCGCCCCCTGACTGCTGGGACCCACCAGCTACATCTTCGCAGGAAAGGACGTGCCTGATAGTCTGGACCCACCTGGTCGAAGCGTACGTAGCGTTGTCATTCTGGTCGTGAACGTGTACGTACATATATACTGGGGGATGTAGAGGCGCGTACGTGTCGTAGTAGAGGCGCGCATGTAGCATGTACACGTACGTACAGCGGCCAGGGTGCAAGAAAGAAAATACGACCACGTATGTGTACATACGGGCGGGGTCTCGAACGCTTACTCGCGCATACGTAGGGCCAGGGCTCGTGTACATGGCTGGGTTGGAACGGAGAAACAACGTTGTCGTCATGTTCATGGGGAGGCAACGGAATGCATCATGTTCATGGGGAGGCAACAAAATGCGTCGTGTTCATCGGGAGGCAACGGAATGTGTGGGAGCCAACCGGCTGGGTCAGAACGGAATGCGTGGTCGTGTTCATCGGGAGGGCTTGGACGGACCAGGCGATGGAAACGAGGCCTGGCGTACCGCGCAACGGAGGAAACAGACCTCCTACATTCGGAACGGGGTCCTGTTGATCGGGAGGGGTGTGGCGTACCGCAAAACGGAGGAAACGGACCTCCTACGGTCGAAACGGGGGTCTTGTTGATTGGGAGGGGTGTGGCGTACCGCAAAATGGACGAAACGGACCTCCTACGATCGAAACGGGGGTCCTGTTGATCGGGAGGGGTGTGGCGTACCACAAAATGGACGAAACGGACTTGTGTTGGAGCGTTATGGTAGAAACGGGGGTCCTATTCATCGGGAGGGGTGTGGCGTACTGCAAAACGGGACTCCACGGGATACTGTTCATCTCCACCGTCGACCTCCTCCAGCCTCCACGGGCTACCGTCGACCTCCTCCAGCCTCCACGTGCTCCTGTTCATCCAGCTTCCACCGCGCGCTACTCCACCGGCTACTGTTCAACCACCCCTCCACGGGCACCCCTCCACCATCTACTGTTCATCCAGCCCTCCACACCACGGGGTCCTGTTCAACCACCCCTCCACCGTCTACTGTTCATCCAGCCCTCCACCACACCACGGGGTCATGTTCATCCAGAGGCAACGCCACCGCTCACTGTTCATCCAACCCGCCCCCTCCCCCCGCAACGCTCACTGTTCATCCTAGAGGCAGCATCGACCGGCTTCAGTTAGCAGCAGTAGCGAAGGAATCGCTCGATCGGGTTCAGTTAACAGCCATCGATCGATCGCTCAGGTTCAGTAACGCGTAGCCTGCAGTGCAATTGCTCAGGTTTAGTTAGAGCCCAACGCCTCGCTCGGGTTCAGTTAGAGCCAACGCCTCGCACACACGCGCATACGTATGAGAGAAACGCGCATCGCTCGGCCCCCGACCTCCCACCGTAACTGGGAACTCGCCGAAATTTTCCTTGCCCTCGCTTCTACCACGGTTTTTTCCGTCATGGACGGCCCAAAGAATGTCATGCAGCTGCGTCTCCGGCCCGGGCAGGACGAAAAGCCCATTTTCTGTCATGATTTTTTGTCATAGAAGTAGGAGCCCACCACATCTATGATGATACCGGGTTTTGTCACAATTATCGTCATAGAAGTGTCATATGTATGACATTAATTTTTTTTCGTTCGGCCCAAAATGTCACGGATGTGTCTTCTTTTTTGTAGTGAGCCCTCCGTGGACTCGCGCAACCGTTACCCTTCATGGGTTGAAGTCTCCATCAATGTGGATGTACGATAGCACCACCTATCGGAACCACGCCAAAAATCTCTGTGTCTACATTGCGTTTGCTCCCTCCAAACTCCTACCTTTACCTTCATATGCAATTGTTTTACATTCCGCTGCTATACTCTTAGAATTGCATGTGTAGGTTGATTACTTGTTTGTGCTAAGTTGGTAAAATCTTACAAGAATTAAAATTGGGAAAAGGCTAGATTTTTATTTGGTTAAGTAGTCTAATCACCCCCCTCTAGACATACTTTCGATCCTACAAGTGGTATCAGAGCTTTGGTCTCCATTTGCCTTGATTTCCATAGCTTTGGTGATCATAGCCTTGGTTTCACAACCTAGGAGAGTATGGCATCTAGTGATTGAAATTACCACCGTAGAGGTCCTTATTTTGATGGTACTAATTTTGCTAGTTGGAAGCATAAGATGAAAATGCATATTCTTGGACATAACCCCGCCGTTTGGGCTATTGTGTGTATTGGCTTGCAAGGTGAATTCTTTGATGGGAGAGAACCGAACCATGAGGCTAGCGTGGAAGAGTCGAAGATGCTACAATACAATGCTCAAGCTTGTGATATTCTCTTCAACGGATTGTGCCCCGAAGAATTCAACAAAATTAGCCGTCTTGAGAATGCAAAGGAAATTTGGGATACTTCGATTGATATGCATGAAGGTACCGACTCCTTCAAGGAATCCAAATTGGATGTGCTTCAAAGTGAACTTGACAAGTTCAAAATGAAGGATGGTGAAGGTGTCGCTGAAATGTACTCTAGGCTTGCTCTCATCACAAATGAGATTGTCGGCTTAGGAAGTGAAGAGATGACCGATAGATTCATCATCCAGAAGATCCTAAGAGCCTTGGATGGAAAATATGATATCGTGTGCACATTGATCCAAATGATGCCCAATTACAAAGATCTCAAGCCAATAGAAGTCATTGGAAGGATTGTGGCTCATGAGATGTCACTCAAGGATAAGGAAGAGCTTCACAACAAGTCAAGTGGTGCTTACAAAGCCTCATGTGATGCTCCCACATCATCAATTGAGAAACAAAACTTCAATGAAGAATTGAGCTGAATGGTGAAGAACTTCAACAAGTTCTACAAGAGTAGAAGCAAGGAAAGAAGTTCCAAGTCAAGGTCCTACAATGACAAAAAGATCTTCAAGTCGTGAACGTAATTGCTTTGTGGAAGACCCGTACACTACTCCAATGAGTGTACGGCTCCCTACAAAATAAGAGAACGTTCTCCCAAAAGAAGGAGTAGGAGAGAAGAATCACCACCAAGATAGAGAAGGAGTAGAGATGACCGTTATGAATGAGGAACATCATGGAGAAGCAATGATTGGGAAAGGAAGGACAAATCATCAAGGGGCTACACAAAATGAAGACATCAAGCTCACGTTGGTGAATGGGTATCTGGCTCTGACTCCGACGATCACTCCGAGAGAAGTTATCACTCTGACTCCGAATATACTCGAGATGAAGGTGTTGTCGGTCTAGCACTTGTGTCAACCAACTCTTACGGCATATTTGAGTCACCAAATGAAGGAATTGGAAGATGCTTCATGGCTAAAGGCCCAAAGGTATCACACCCCGAGTATGTTGATTTCAATAGTGATGAAGATGAGTTTTTAGGTGATGATGATTTACTTGTTGACAATTTTAGTGATGAAAACTATGATGAACTTGCTATTAATCATGCTAATCAAGACAAAATGAATGACGATGATAAGGAGATTGAGCGTCTAACTAAAGAGCTAAACACTCTTGAGTTAGCTCATGAAACTACCTTGGAAAATCATCGAGATCTTTTAAAGACTCATGAGAAGTTACGCTTCGAAAAGCTCAACCTTGAGCAAGAGCATGGGTTCTTAAAAGCGATCAATGATGATCTTCGCAAGTAAAGTTCTTCTTACATTGCCAAGCGTTTACTCTCGTCTACTTACATGCCACAAGTTAAATCTAGCAACAAGAGTAAGAAACATTCTTCTTCTAGTAGTAACAATAATCATGCTAAACCCAATGATGTTGCTTCTAGTAGTTCTCTTGATTCCACTAATGATTCTCTTAGCCAAGTTACACTTGAGCAAGAAAATAGCTTATTGAAGGGGATTATAGAGAAAGGTTTTTACAAGAGCCTTGTCGGAAGTAAGCAATTTGAGGAAATCATACGCAAGCAAGGAAGACACCGGAAGAATCGAATGAAAGTTCAATGCCAATGGAGTTGAGTGGGAAGAAGATCAATACCCTAAGAAGAAATTTGTTCATCAACAAGGGAAGTATGATCCTACTTCTTTCCAAGGAACACAAGCTCAAGATGATCTTCCACCACAAGACCACAAGCAAAAAGGCAAGGACACGCTTTAAGAGGAGATTGATGAATCTGAGGAAGCTCCCAAAGCCTTGTTCAAGTGGGTTCCCAAGACTACATCAAGTTATACTTCATCAAGTACGACTACAACTCCCACTACAAGAAAACCCGTTATAAAGCAATAGATATTCTACAACGTTTTGACTGTATGTTGCAAAATTCACAATAGATACGAATAATAAGTATTGTAGCATATGCGTTGTAGAATACAACCGGCCACAACTAGCCCAACGCACTAACCCAGCCTCTTGTCTAGCCCGGCCCAAGTTGGCTCTCACGATTAATCTAGGTCTTCCCTTTATCCAGCCTCCCTATTCCTCTCGATCCTATAGGATCCCACGCCGGCCGCCGCCCCTCGACCTACCTGCATCCGGGAGTGCCTCCCCTCACCAGTCACCACTCCCCTGCAATCCTCCGTCTTGGAAGGCCGCCCCTCAGGCCCTCACCACTCCCCATGCGATCCTCCATCCCGGTGCTCTGTCGCTAGTCAACACTCCCCTGCGACCTGCTTCCCGTCACGACGTCCCTCTCGTCACCACTCCCCTTCGACGACCAAGTACATCTACTACCTCTACACGAGGGCCTGCGGCTACGGGCAGAGTTACCACTAAAACCACCCTCGCAATCGCGCTACCATGGTGAGCCGGACCGCCTCTCTTCTCCCAATTTTATTTTCCCCATCTTGCTCTGCTTCACTTCAGTCTAGTTGGGAATTGCTACTTATGACATGGCAGTCCCTGATAATGACCGACAGGTTGAATTATAGATGGTTGGTGCGGAGGGGAGCTTCTAGCTGAAGTATCTTGCTGTGATTAAACTGATTTTAGTTATAGCTTAGGAGCCTGTCACGAGCCCATGTAAGTGAAACTTGATTATGCAGTCGTTGGTTGCTGTCATTGATTATGTGGTTGGCTGATTGTATAATAGGCTTGTTGTCCTAGTCTCGTGGTTGATGTTGATGATTCAAAGTTCCACTTTCTGCTTACGTGCCAAGATGTAGGCCTGATCAGTCACTCCGTCATACAGTCATATTTCTATTGGAAAAATCCTTTTTAAACCTTATTACAGCTGAAGTAGGTAGCAGTGTTCACATGTTCCAGTGAGTTGTTGTAGAAGTGAGAACTTTACGTAGGGTTGTTGTAGAAGTGAGAACTTTACGTAGGGTTGTTGTAGAAGTGAGAACTTTACGCGGAGTTGTTGTAGAAGTGAGAACATCCGTGAGTGCTGTATCACGGCCATCTACTTAGGCCTGACTACCTGACCGCCGTAACTTAGATGTTTTTTAGTTCATTACACAATGGACTCTCTTTCTTTCTAATCATATCTGCTCAAAGGTCTAATTGGTCGCATCACCCTGCCTCCACCCATGGTGTAAGCGCTAATTATATTAAATTTCATGCATAACTGTAGCCTAATTAACTTGAACGTGTGATGCTTCAGTGTAAGTGCTAGTTCATACATGTCTGCAGGTGCACGATTAGTTTAATATCAGCATGGTGGCTATTTCTTTATACACAACAGTTGATATAATTATATACATATATAGTCCCACTAGTCTGTGTGATGCATGTGCAAAAGCATAAGCTCACAGTATAAAAATTATGATGGTCCTTATGTTTGGTAGATTTTTTATGTACCTTTCTTAATATTTTGAGGTACATCTTAATTATAATTGTTTGCGCAATTTGTAAAAATGATGTCACTTTGTATCAAAAAACATATGTTATTCTATTGTATTTGCAGCACATAAATTATCACGGTTTCTTTTCAGTTTCAAAGAAAACAAATGTTTACTTGAGCTAATAATACTGTGTACTAGTGCAGGTATGTGGCATGCAAGCAGAGGAGAGGATGACCTTGACAATTACCAATTCTACCTTATATTTTATCTGACAAGGTCAGTTTCATCATAGCTTGTTTTTCTAAATGTGAAACTATATGTGCTGCCGTTGAGGAAGGACAAACACAAATAATGATCTATGGTGGTGATAATTTAATAGGTCATGTATAAGGTTAGCCAAAATAATTTTGTGGCTTTGTTAATTAAGTTCTTAGCCACAGACGCACACACGCATGCACGCATGTACATTAGCCCTTTATTGTACTGGAGTTTGCTCATGTCGATTTTATCTCTCTTCTTTCTCCAGCAACTTCGCATATTATACCATTATTGTGCTGTAGTTTTCTACCACGTGATAACATGATTCAACTTCATGACGTGTCCTTTGGTATATATTTATAGTAGGAATTTACAGGGTGCTGACAGTGTATACTTTAGTCAAAAGAAGAGATGTACATGGTAAAACATAGTGGATGACTCAGAGAAATCCTATCGTGTAAAATATTCGACATATTTGATATGTATCTAGAGTCGAATATCCAGTTGTATATATACAGTAAGAAATTTGCTACAAGTGTCACTAATACAAGCTGAATATTGCAAAATATTGGTCTTGATATATAACATAAACCCCTTAAATTAAGTCGTGATGATCTTATATAATTTTTACATGTATAAATTTCTCATCGAGTGTGTTTTAACTATCAAATTTTACTCATGATTTATTTCGGATGTTTTTTTGTTTGATTGTATCATGACTTTGCATTGACCAACCGTTCTAATAACTGTATACTGCAGCACCTCTCTCCAACCTCATTAGTTGGGGAGACATCTGGCCTCCAAGCATACATAATTTCTCTCATATTGTTTTTTCTTGGAGAGAAATAGCGTTAGGAGAAACCATTACTGATGTCAGATCTGAGCTAACAATTTCAGATCACCATAGTACTTATTCCCAGCTAACAATGTGAAACACAAAAATGTTAGCCCGTGCAAACGTTGACGACTAGTATGCATAGTAGAGTAACCTTACTAGCTTTTTTACAATGTTTGAAAAAAAATTCTGCCTGCTATGTTGCAATCGCTGGGAGGAGGATCCTTGCATTGTCAAATAACAATATAATTGTGAATTTCTATTGTATGATGATAGGACTTATACCATAAACAAGATATTAACAAGCTAAGCTTTTGCAATTCATTCATGGTCACAACTGCAGTAATATTTGTTATTTTTATGCAGTGTGCAATGGTTTTAGAATCAACCAAATTACCATTGCGATTTCCTATAGAAAGTACACAGTACTCACCTGGTGTAGATAAATTTCTAGAGTTTGCATATTGAGATATACTAGCAGATACAATGGCTAACATCCTTCTGTCACTACTTGCATCTTGTCAATGTATTGTGTGTTAAAAGTTCATTTTTTGTCTGTAGATTCAAAGGATAAATGGATGATTATACGGGTGTGCGGCAAGTATACTGCAAAGATGATGATGCTGATGTCCTGTTCATCATGATGATGATGATGGATGCTTTCAGTTTTGGTTAAGTTTCAGGGATGATTTTCTTGTTGGATGATGTTCCTTGCTTAACTTTTAGATTAGTTGTACGGATATTGATGGATGCTTTTAGTTTAAGTTCCGTTGTCAAGAAAATATTTGGATTATGCATCACGTTTGGATGATGTTCCTTGTGTAATATCCACTCTTGTAATCCAACAGTTTTATATAATATATGAGTTCTTCCTCCCATGAGTATATCCTTTTGTTTTTTCTTCACATGTACATAATTGTCACCATTATGTGGAGGGTTAATTTAATTACTGGCAACATATTATATAATAATAATAATAATATTCACATTATATAAGTATCAACACTTGAAACATTGCAAATTCCTCGTTGCCAAGCAATGGGATCCTACTTTGTGTACATAAAGCACCAACATATAAAAGTGTTGCGCGGGTCTGTTTTATGTATTGTATTCTTGCAACGGTCCCTTTTACCAACGGTAGTATAAGCGTTGGAATGTGCGCTTGCAACATTGGATAAGGCTACACATCCTAAACCGTTGGTAAAGACACTAAAAACACATATATGCACTTTTAGATACGGAAAGATGCGTTGCTATAGTGGGGGTCATGTTGTAGTGTCCAAGGATTCCCATCAAGATGGTGTGGATCCCGAAGAAGAAGAACTAGAGAGTTCTTGAGGGTGACTCCGCCAACACACTTCACTCATATCATTTTGGCGAGGACAAGTGCAAACAACTTCCATATCTTGCACTAGTTCAAGGAGTCACAAATCCTGTTGTTGGTAAGACAAGGGACAAGGTAAACTAATGCATTCATGGACATCATCTCATGTGAATATCACTCTATGTATATGGATATCCTTGTTTGTTCCTTGTGGGACTAACCCATGTAGGTATTGAAAGTGCAACTCACTCCAAAGGATTGTTCCAAAGGATCTACATCAACATTAAGAATCTACATCTTCAACACCTACATGAAGTCATCATTGACAAAACCCAAGGTTAGTTCATCCCTCTTAGGGGGGATATCACATCTAGGGGGAGCTTTACTCTAATCAATTGATCTAAAGCAACTCTAATGGTGTGAACACAACAATGCTTTATGTAAAAGTGGCAACCCCGCTTGTGCTTAAACGATGAGTATGACCTACGATCAAATGTTCTCATTTGACTCCTAAGTCAATATACTCATATATAAATGACCTAGTCATCGCCAAATTGCTTGATAGATGCTAGTGTGTTTGTGCATGCTTTGTTACATATTTTTTTGCCATCTTATTGTGTGAGCATGTTGGTTACATATTTTACTCATTCAAGGACATCCATTTGTTGCTTTGATAGTTTGGATTTTTCTCTTTTGCCAAATGGATGGACAAGAATGCCTAAGAACTCCCTCTAGCTATCTATGCTTTCCTCGTCTCAAACTCTATTCATGCTACATCACAAAGTTTGATCAAGTTAGATTTGAACCACTCTGTGTGAGGAGCACTCGGAGTCCTCGATTCGCCATAGACTTGAACTTCCAAAACCTCTTTGTGCATTTCGGTATGACCGAGTCATCCATTTCGGTCACACCGAGATCACTAAGTTGATCTAGGTTTTCAATCTCGGTGCAACCGATTAGAACTTTTTGGTCAGACCGAGTTGCAGTAACCGCTTGCAGTTCTGCATCTCGGTGCCACCGAGTTGTTCTACTCGGTCACACCGAAAGGTTCAGGTTATATATACTGACGGGTCAAATTTTGGAAAATTTTCCAAAACGTTTCACCCGTGCGTGACCTGCTCTGCCTCCTCAGGTCTCCGGATCGTCCTCTTGCTGCCAGCAACCTCCCGCCGCTGGTCTCCGCCGCCGTCAATGGCAATCTGCCCCGCTGTTGCCGCCGTAGCAAGTTCACCGCCGAAGTAGGGTATGAACTTGATCTTTGTGCTATTGCTTAACTCCGATTCATAGCACATTGCTTTGCCATGATTCTTGCCACGTATGAAATTATCCTGTCCAGCGAAAGCATCCATAGATTAGATTTGATTTGAAAATTTAGGGTTAGGTCTCCACCGAACTCATCTCAGACTGACCGAGTTATAGAAATCGGTCTCACCGATTTGGCTTAGGCCATTGCACATGCGGTTTCGGTCTGAACAAAAATTGCAAATTGGTGTGACCGAGTTCGATTCTCTGTGAAACCCTAGCAGTCTCGGTGCCACCGAAATGTGACTCGGTCTGACCGAGTTCACTAGTTTAGGTTCCAAAAGCTGCTTTGGTATCACCGAGTTCACAGATCGGTAGATCCGAAATGCTTTCTGTGAAGAACTAAAACTAAGTTTTTGAGTCATCTGTTTTGCAAAAATTCTGCACTTTATGATGCTCATCTACTCTACCTCATCTACAACCTATTCACAGGGTCTGCTGACAGTTTGCCTGCAAGATGTCTGATCAAAGTGACAGCCAGAACAAGTCTGAGGAGCAGGTTCATATGAGTGAGGGCACTAGTCCCTCTAGTACTTCTGATGAGGGCAGTAGGAGCACACCAAGAAACTTTCCCAAGGAAGCCACCAGAACAAGGAAGAAGAAGACCTCAGATTCCGAGGATGAGGATTATGTGGCTGTTGAGGAATAAGTCTTCTCCAAGAAAAAAGGTGTTGAATAAAGAGTATGGCTCAGCTACTACAACAAAGCCAGGGATGCACAAGAAGGCTCCAACAAAGAGGATTCCCATGTCTAAGGCCAGAGCCTCAACTACTGAAACCTCCAAGCCAACTGAAGAGACAGTTGGAGAAGGAAAGAAAAGGAAGGAAAGGGTCAAGAAGACCACTGCTAGAGTACTTGGTAGATCCTCCATTATGAGGGATTCAGAAGAAGAGGAGGAGGAAGAGGATGCTGCACCAGCTCCTAAGGCTCATAAGCTTATGGGAGATGCAATCAAGTCAGAGGCTTCTCTATCTAAGCCCAAGTCTGCTCCCAAGGCTACTGCTCAGAAACCCCAAAACCGAAGAGGAACACCAGGAGTATACCTGCTGAGGTGAAGAACTAGGCCCAAGTGCCTGAAGCTGAAGAAGAAGAAGATGATTCTCATGTTTTGAGGAAGTTGAAGCCCAAACTTCCTGACCACAATGATGCTCATCCAGTCGCTGAGGACATGCACATCAGGAAAGATGCAGCATTGAGGTTGTGGAGACAGTCTGATCCCTATGCTATTAGGAGGAGGACTGTAGTTGACTACAGGTTCCATACAAAGGAACAACAAGATTTCTATGAGACAATTTTGCTTGACAAGAAGCCCATAGTGTGTGACATGAAATGGGTGGACTGGGAGTTCATCCGGGAAAATGAAGATCACTTCCCTAGAGTGTATGACAGCTTTAAGGCTTGTGGAGTTGATGGATTCGTTGGACAAAAGCTCACCAAGTGGAATGATGAGTTGATCATGCAGTTCTACTCCACTGCCCACTTCTATCCAGATGGGAGGATAGTTTGGATGTCTGAGGGTACCAGGTACCAGTCCACAGTTGATGAATGGGCCAAGCTAATCAATGCCCCAGAGGAACATGAAGATGACTTGGATGTGTATGCCAAGAAAAAGAAAGACCACAACTCGATGGCAAACATGTACAAAGAGATCCCTGATAAGACTTTGGAAACTCACAAGCTTGGATACGTGCATTTCTTGTTGTCTGGTCTGTCTACCATTAACTGGATCTTAAGGCACACATTGCTACCCTAGTTAGGAGATCACAAGATTATCAGCCATGAACTTGCTGCAAATTTTTGATGTTCCCCAAAAATTCAGAGTTATGAGCTTGATTGTAGCAACGATCAAAAGGACTACTGCTGATCAAAAGAGGAGTTGTGGATATGCTCCACATATTCAGGAGCTCATCAACTCTAAGATGGGCATAGGGACTTACTTGCTGGACAAGGAGCATCTACCTATATATCCTGAGTTTGAAGACAACACTCTTGTAATGAATGAGGAAGAACCATCATCAGCTCAAGTCCAGGAGAAGAGAGTCATGGAAAAGGTTGAGAAAGCTGCCCGGATGACAAGTGTTGAAGAGGCATCTCGAGTCTTCCTGAAGAGCAAGCAAGATCAGTTAGGCTATCTGATTCAAGCTACACTGAGGATTGAGAAGGGCTTGGCAACCCTGGATCAGAATCAGGAGAGCCTGGAGAGGATTGTGGAAACAAAATTCTATGATCTTGATCTGAACTTGACTGAGATTCAGACTACAGCTGAGCAGCTTCAGGAGGAAGCAGAGGAGAGGAGAGTAAAAGCAACCACTGATGCTTTTAAGTGTGTGCCACGAGGTCCAAGGTCTGTTGTAGTGCCAGTCTCAGATGCCAGAGCTTCAGTGTCATCACCAGCAGCTACAGCTCCAGTGCCACCTCCAGCACCCACTCCATTAGCTCCAACTACTTCATTGGAAGCCTTCCTCCTTGGAGTTCTATCTACACCACCTCCCGAAGACCAAGCCTGAGAGACATATAGCACTATGCATTTTCAAACTTTTTGGTAACTTGTTGCCAAAGGGGGAGAAATATGTATAGATCATAGGCTTCGAGAGAGAGTGTCTTGCTTTTTATCTCTCTTGATTTTTTGGTTGAACTACTTTTTGTGTGCTTGTGTGAGATACTTTATGTCCTTATGTCCTTGTGAGATACTTATATGATCATGTGGTTGATCATATGCTACCTTAATGTTTGGTTGAATGTTGCTATCCTTTATATTCCATATATGATCATTCACTTGCTTGGTGATGAGTGCATGCTTTTAATTTCTATCATTTTGAGCGCTCCACCAAGATGTATGTGACACGGAAGAGTAACCCATGATCCTAATCGATTGTGCATTTGCATTCAAAAGAAAATTTTAAATAATGCACAAATTTAGGGGGAGCTCTTGCTTATCACATACTTCTCAAAGCGACGATGTTTTTCAATCTTATAATCATTTGTCGAAGCTTTGATCTATATGTTGTCATCAATTACCAAAAAGGGGGAGATTGAAAGTGCAACTATCCCAGGGTGGTTTTGGTAATTCCTAACAACATATAGCTCATTGAGCTAATGCTACTTGAAGATAAATATTTCAGGAAAAGCTCAATGATTGGCATGGCATGGATTAGAAAGTGGACCCCTCAAAATGATAAGGAGAAAAGGATTGGCTCAAGCTCAAAGCACGAGACTCTACATTTCATTTTTAGTGATCCAAGATCACATTGAGTCCATAGGAAAAGCCAATACTATTAAGAGAGGGTGAGGTGTTGCTTAATGAGGTTCTTGCTCAAAGTGCTTAGTGATATGCTCCACAGCCCTCAACCATTTTCTCATATCCAAATATATCCCAAACCAAAATTCAAACTCGGCCCCACCGATTTGATCTATCCGGCGCCACCGAGTTCACTTGACATAGCCACCGCGACAAACCCTAGTCTTTTCGGTCCCACCGATAGGGATCTCGGTCTCACCGATATGGGATTGTAATCTCTCTGTTTCCCTTCGTAACGTTTCGGTCCAACTGAGATGAGCGATCGATCCCACTGAGATTGCAATGCAAACTCTCTGTTTCCCTTTCGTAACGTTTCGGTCCTACCGAGAGAGCGAATCGGTCCCATCAAGATTGCCTGACCAACTCTGTGGTTAGTCTATTACCAAAATCAGTCTCACCGAGTTTGTGTAATTGGTCTCACCGAGATTATGTCATGCCCTAACCCTAATGATATAGGTCCCACCGAGTTGACATGTCGGTCCCACCGAAAACCCTAACGGTCACATTATGAACTAAATTGGTCTGACCGAGTTTTATGTTTCGGTCTCACCGAGTTTGGTGATTTGTGTGTAATGGTTAGATTTTGTGTGGAGGCTATATATACCCCTCTAGCCACTCTTCATTTGTGGATAGAGCCATCAGAACATGCCTACACTTCCAACATACATTTTCTGAGAGAGAACCACCTACACTTGTGTTGAGGTCAAGATACTTCATTCCAACCACATAAATCTTGATCTCTAGCCTTCCCCAAGTTGCTTTCCACTGAAATCATCTTTCCACCAAATCCTATCCTATGAGAGAGAGTTGAGTGTTGGGGAGACTATGATTTGAAGCACAAGAGCAAGGAGTTCATCATCAACACACAATTTGTTACCTCTTGGAGAGTGGTGTCTCATAGATTGGTTAGGTGTCACTTGGGAGCCTCCGTCAAGATTTTGGAGTTGAACCAAGGTGTTTGTATGGGTAAGGGGATCGCCTACTTCGTGAAGATCTACCCTAGTGAGGCCAGTCCTTCGTGGGCGATGGCCATGGTGGGATAGACAAGGTTGCTTCATGGACCCTTCATGGGTGGAGCCCTACATGGAGTCGCGCAACCGTTACCCTTCGTGGGTTGAAGTCTCCATCAACGTGGATGTACGATAGCACCACCTATCAGAACCACGCCAAAAATCTTCGTGTCTACATTGCGTTTGCTCCCTCCAAACTCCTCCCTTTACCTTCATATGCAATTGTTTTACATTCCGCTGCTATACTCTTAGAATTGCATGTGCAGGTTGATTACTTGTTTGTGCTAAGTTGCTAAAATCTGCCAAGAATTAAAATTGGGAAAATGCTAGATTTTTATTTGGTCAAGTAGTCTAATCACCCCCCCTCTAGACATACTTTCGATCCTACAATACATCTCCAACGTATCTACTTTTCCAAACACTTTTGCCCTTGTTTTGGACTCTAACTTGCTTGATTTGAATGGAACTAATCTGGACTGACGCTGTTTTCAACAGAATTGTCATGGTGTTATTTTTGGGTGGAAATAAAAGTTCTTGGAATGACCTAAAAATCAACGGAGATTATCTTTGGAATATATTAAAAATACTGGCAAAAGAATCAAGGCTAGGGGCCCACACCCTGTCCACGAGGGTGGGGGGCGCGCCTACACCCCTGGGCGCGCCCCCTACCTCGTGGCCCCCCTGGTGCTCCTCCGACCTCAACTCCAACTCTATATATTCGTGTTCGGGGAGAAAAAAATCAGAAAGAAGGATTCATCGCATTTTACGATACGGATCCACCGCCAAGCCCTAATCTCTCTTGGGATGGCTGATCTGGTGTCCGTTCGGGGCGCTCGAGAGGGGAATCCGTTGCCATCATCATCATCAACCTTCCTCCATCACCAATTTCATGATTCTGACCACCGTTCGTGAGTAATTCCATCATAGGCTTGCTGGACGGTGATGGGTTGGATGAGATTTATCATGTAATTGAGTTAGTTTTGTTAGGATTTGTTCCCTAGTATCCACTATGTTCTGAGATTGATGTTGCTATGACTTTTCTATGCTTAATGCTTGTCACTAGGGCCTGAGTGCCATGATTTCAAATCTGAACCTATTATGTTTTCATGAATATATGTGAGTTCTTGATCCTATCTTCCAAGTCTGTAGTTACCGATTATGTGTTATGATCCGTTTACCCCGAAGTGAAAATAATCGGGATACTTACCGGTGATGACCGTAGTTTGAGGAGTTCGTGTATTCACTATGTGTTAATGCTTTGGTCCGGTACTTTATTAAAAGGAGGCCTTAATATCCCTTAGTTTCCAATAGGACCCCGCTGCCACGGGAGGGTAGGACAAAAGATGTCATGCAAGTTCTTTTCCATAAGCATGTATGACTATATTCGGAATACATGCCTACAGTACATTGATGAACTGGAGCTAGTTCCGTGTCACCCTATGTTATAACTGTTGCATGATTGATCGCATCTGTCATAATTATCCATCACTGATCCATTGCCTACGAGCTTTTCTTATATTGTTCTTCGCTTATTTACTTTTCCGTTGCTACTATTACAATCACTATAAAACCAAAATTTTTACTTTTGCTACCGTTACCACTACTATCATATTACTTTGCTACTAAACACTTTGCTGCATATATTAATTTTCCAGGTGTGGTTGAATTGACAACTCAGCTGCTAATACTTGAGAATATTCTTTGGCTCCCCTTGTGTCAAATCAATAAATTTGGGTTGAATACTCTACCCTTGAAAACTGTTGCGATCCCCTATACTTGTGGGTTATCACTTACCGCCGGGCGGGTCATGATACCCAATGAAAGCTGCCGAGGACAAATAGTCCATAACCAGGGCCGGTCTGATAACTGCGAAGAAAACAACATACCTGTGATATATACATTTAAACTGCCGGCTTATCAGCTTCGTGCAATTTAGAGGTGTTAGAGCTATAACTTCAACCATGGTATTCACTACACCTTGGCAATTTAGAGGTTGTCCTCCCGACGGGTTGTATAAACCCAAAGTGTTCTTCCAATGTGAGTCATAAACAGGGTAGCTGGGCCTGACTTAAAAAACCAGAAAGCAGCAAAAAAACTCAAACGCGAATAGGAAATCAAAAGAAATTCAGGGCTTTAGTGGACTGTCAAAGTAAAGTGTCATCTTCAATGAAACTAGCCGGAGCCACTAGATTGTTCGTGTTTTCGTGATCCTGAGTCACAGTGTGCCTAATCGACATTTGAACTCTAGATAAGTCTAGTCTTGCTCAAAGACTTATGAGGAGTACGCGGGGCCGGAGCAACAGTATCATGGGCCGATTTATCCAAGTTTTAAGGAAGGCGGCTTAAGAAGCCTGGATCCATCTCACTTTTTAAACCGTACTCTCGCATGACAAGCCACCGTTTGGACCTTAATCGAGCTCAGATCTTGGTCGAATACGCCATAAAGACTGATCGTTAAGAGTTCGGCGGGTCAATCAGGATGACCTGATGGAGTTGAAGTGTTGGTGTTACAGGTAGGAAGACCCGGTCAGAGATTGTTCTCTTCAGTCGAATACGCCTATGTTTGAACAAACCTGGTCAAGAGGGTAGTAACGCTTTGTTCTCTTCGGTGGAATACGCCTATGTTTGAACATGAAGCCCCCAAGTGACATACTTACAAACGTGGCGTTCAGCCGATCAAGAGGGTACCGACATCTATGTTCTCTTTGGTGAATACACCTATGTTCAACAGGAAGCCCCCAAGTGACCATATAACCTTTTGGCCCTGCGCCGATCACGTGGGTACTGAAAGCTATGATCAATGAGCAGGAAGCCCCCAAGTGATCATATAAGTTTTGGCATTGCACCGAATCAAGAGGGTACTGACAGCTATGCTCAATGAGCAGGAAGCCCCCAAGTGATCATCAGGGACCTATGTTTGAGCTGTGCTATGCATCCAACTCTCTTTGGTCCTAGAAGTTGTGAGCATGACGATTTCAATGATGCTCACATAAAAGATAAGAATTAAAACATAAAGAGAGCATAATGAAGAATATGACTAGCACATTTAAGCCTAACCGACTTCCTATGCTTAGGGATTTTGTGAGCAAACAACTTATGGGAACAATAATCAACTAGCATAGGAAGGCAAAACAAGCTTAGCTTCAAGACTTTCAACATGTAGAGAGGAAACTTGATATTATTGCAATTCCTACAAGCATATATTCCTCCCTCATAATAAATTTCAGTAGCATCATGAATGAATTCAACAATATAACTATCACATAAAGCATTCTTTTCATGATCTACAAGCATAGAATTTTTATTACTCTCCACATAAGCAAATTTCTTCTCATGAATAGTAGTGGGAGAAAACTCAACAAAATAACTATCATGTGAGGCATAATCCAATTGAAAGTTAAAATCAAGATGACAAGTTTCATGGTTATCATTGTTCTTTATAGCGTACATGTCATCACAATAATCATCATAGATAGCAACTTTGTTCTCATAATCGATTGGAACCTCTTCCAAAATAGTGGAATCATTACTAAATAAAGTCATGACCTCTCCAAATCCACTTTTATAATTATCACAATAAGATTCAACATCCTCCAAAATAGTGGGATCATCACTTCCAAACCCACTTTCATCAATATAATCATCATAAATAGGAGGCATGCTATCATCATAATAAATTTGCTCATCAAAGCTTGGGGGACAAAACATATCATGTTCATCAAACATAGCTTCCCCAAGCTTGTGTCTTTGCATATCATTAGCATCATGGATATTCAAGGAATTCATACTAACAACATTGCAATCATGTTCATCATTCAAATATTTAGTGCCAAACATTCTAATGCATTCTTCTTCTAGCACTTGAGCACAATTATCGGAATCCTTATTTTCACGAAAGACATTAAAAAGATGAAGCATAAGAGGTATCCTCAATTCCATTTTTTGTAGTTTTCTTTTATAGACTAAACTAGTGATAAAACAAGAAACTAAAAGATTCGATTGCAAGATCTAAAGATATACCTTCAAGCGCTAACCTCCTCGGCAACAGCACCAGAAAAGAGCTTGATGTCTACTACAAAACCTTCTTCTTGTAGACGTTGTTGGGCCTCCAAGTGCAGAGGTTTGTAGGACAGTAGCAAATTCCCCTCAAGTGGATGACCTAAGGTTTATCAATCCGTGGGAGGCGTAGGATGAAGATGGTCTCTCTCAAACAACCCTGCAACCAAATAACAAAGAGTCTCTTGTGTCCCCAACACACCCAATACAATGGTAAATTGTATAGGTGCACTAGTTCGGCGAAGAGATGTTGATACAAGTGCAATATGGATAGTAGATAATGGTTTTTGTAATCTGAAAATATAAAATCAGCAAGGTAGCAAGTGGTAAAAGTGAGCACAAACGGTATTGCAATGCTAGGAAACAATGCCTAGGGTTCATACTTTCACTAGTGCAAGTCCTCTCAACAATAATAACATAATTGGATCATATAAATATCCCTCAACATGCAACAAAGAGTCACTCCAAAGTCACTAATAGCGGAGAACAAATGAATAGATTATTGTAGGGTACGAAACCACCTAAAGTTATCCTTTCTGATCGATCTATTCAAGAGTCCGTAGTAAAATAACACGAAGCTATTCTTTCCGTTCAATCTGTCATAGAGTTCGTGATAGAATAACACCTTAAGACACAAATCAACCAAAACTCTAATGTCACCTAGATACTCCAATGTCACCTCAAGTATCCATGGGTATGATTATACGATATGCATCACACAATCTCAGATTCATCTATTCAACCAACACAAAGAAATTCAAAGAGTGCCCCAAAGTTTCTACCGGAGAGTCAAGACAAAAATGTGTGCCAACCCCTATGCATAAGTTCATGAGGTCACAAAACTCGCAAGTTGATCACCAAAACATACATCAAGTGGATCACGTGATATCCCATTGTCACCACATATAAGCACATGCAAGACATACATCAAGTGTTCTCAAATCCTTAAAGACTCAATCCGATAAGATAACTTCAAAGGGAAAACTCAATTCATCACAAGAGAGTAGAGGGGGAGAAACATCATATGATCCAACAATAATAGCAAAGCTTGCGATACATCAAGATCGTACCACCTCAAGAACACGAGAGAGAGAGAGATCAAACACATAGCTACCGGTACATACCCTCAGCCCCGAGGGTGAACTACACCCTCCTCGTCATGGAGAGCGCCGCGATGATGAAGATGGCCACCGGAGAGGGGTTCCCCCCTACGGCAGGGCACCGGAACGGGTCTAGATTGGTTTTCGGTGGCTACGGAGGCTTCTGGCGGCGGAACTCCCGATATAGGTTTCTTTCTGGAAGTTTTGGGTTATATAAGAGCTGCTGGAGTCAGGAACAAGGCAGGGGGTCTCCGGGCTGTCCACGAGGCAGGGAGGCACGCCCAGGGGGGTGGGCGCGCCCCCCACCCTCGTGGACAGCCCGGTACTCTTCTGGCCCAACTTTTTACTCCGTGTCCTTCTTCTGGTCCAAAAATAAGTTCCGTGAAGTTTCAGGTCAACTGGACTTCGTTTGGTTTTCCTTTTCTGCAATACTCAAAAACAAGGAAAAAACAGAAACTGGCACTGGCTCTAGGTTAATAGGTTAGTCCCAAAAATCATATAAAATAGCATATAAATGCATATAAAACATCCAAGGTTGATAATATAATAGCATGGAACAATCAAAAATTATAGATATGTTGGAGACGTATCGCTTGATGCGCCTTTTCATTGTCAGGCTGAACATGAGCCGCCACCCGGGGTGAATCGTGACGGATGTCACTAGGGAGAAGCGCCTCTCCCCCATAAACCATGAAGAAGGGTGTGTAACCCGTAGACCTGTTGGGGGTTGTGTTGATGCTCCATAACACTGAAGGTAACTCCTCCACCCAACAACCCGACGTTCTTTGTAAAGGAACCATAAGTCGGGGCTTGATACCTCGCAGAATCTCCTGATTCGCTCATTCTGCCTGCCCATTGGATTGAGGGTGAGCTACAGAGGAAACATCAAGCCGGATATGCTCCCGTTGACAAAATTCTTCCATAGCACCATTAGAAAGATTAGTGCCATTATCCGTTATGATGTTGTGCGGAAAGCCAAAACGGAAGATCACCTTCTTCATGAATTGAACCGTCGTTGCTGCATCACATTTACTAACCGGCTCTGCTTCAATCCACTTAGTAAACTTATCAACTGCCACCAAGAGGTGGGTCTTCTTATCCTTGGACCTTTTGAAATGCCCAACCATATCAAGCCCCCAAGTTGCAAATGGCCAAGTAATTGGAATCATCCACAATTCTTGTGCTGGCACATGAGCTCTTTGTTCAAATTTCTGACATCCATCACATCTATTTACCAAATCCTCGGCATCAGCATGAGTTGTTAGCCAATAAAACCCATGATGGAAAGCCTTGGCTACCAGAGATTTAGAGCCGGCGTGATGACCACAATCTCCTTCGTGGATTTCTCGTAAAATCTCACAGCCTTCTTCAGGAAAGAGGCAATGTTGAAACGCTCCTGAAACGCTGCGATGGTGCAACTCTCCATTGACAATCATCATTGACTTAGACCGCTGGGTTATCTATCTGGCAAAGACCTCATCCTCTAGCAACTCACCCCGGGTCATGTAAGCCAAATACGGAACTGTCCAATCAGGAATAGCATGGAGAGCCGCCACCAACTATGCTTCCGGGTCAGGAACTACAAGGTCCTCCTCGGTAGGTACTTTCAGACATGGTTTAAGAAGAATATCCAAAAATGTATTGGGCGGCACCAGCTTACGCTGAGATCCTAGCCAGCTTAAGGTATCAGCCGCCTCATTCTTCCGGCGATCAATATGTTCAACTTGGTAACCCTTGAAATGACCTACAATGACATCAACCTCCCGGCGATAAGCCGCCATAAGAGGATCCTTGGTATCCCAAGTGCCAAAAACTTGCCGAGCCACCAGATCTGAATCTCCAAAACACCTCACCCAGCTTAAGCTCATCTCCTTAGCCATCCGAAGACCATGGAGTAAGGCCTCATATTCTGCTGCATTGTCAGTACAAGGGAACATTAATCGGAGAACATAGGAAAAGTTGTCACCTCGTGGGGAAGTTAAAACGACTCCAGCCCCTGACCTCTCCAGCTGTCTGGATCCATCAAAGTGGATAGTCCAATATGTGTTATCCGTCTTTTCCTCATGCGCCTGCAACTCTGTCCAATCATTGATGAAATCCACCAGTGCTTGGGACTTGATAGTCGTGTGTGGCACATACTTTAAACCGTGAGGACCGAGCTCAATAGCCCATTTAGCAACCCGGCCCATGGCTTCCCTGTTTTGAATGATATCTCCTAAAGGAGCAGAACTTACCATAGTGATAGGATGACCTTGAAAATATTGCTTGAGCTTCCGGCTTGCCATAAAAACCCAATAAACAAGCTTCTGCCAGTGTGGGTACCTCTATTTAGACTCAATAAGCACCTCACTGATATAATAAACCGGTCGTTGAATCGGATATTCCTTGCCTGCCTCCTTCCTTTCCACCACAATGGCTACACTAACGGCCTGGCTATTAGCAGCCACATATAACAACAAAGGCTCTTTATCAACAGGGGCAGCAAGCATGGGTGGCTCAGCCAACTGTTTCTTCAGATCCTCAAACGCCCGATCAGCAGCATCACTCCAAACAAAATGATCTGTCTTTTTCATCATCTGGTAAAGGGGGATGGCCTTCTCACCCAGCCGGCTTATGAACCGACTCAAAGCCGCAATTCTACCCGCCAGTCGCTGAACATCATTGATACACGCCAGTTTAGCCAAAGATGTGATGGCTTTGATCTTCTCTGGGTTAGCTTCAATGCCTCTGTTAGAAACCAGAAATCCCAATAGCTTGCCTACTGGCACACCAAAGACACATTTTGTCGGGTTAGGCATCATGTTGTAGACCCGGAGATTGTCAAATATCTCTTTCAAATCATCAATCAAGGTCTCTTTCTCTCTTGACTTCACCACAATGTCATCTATATAAGTATGAACATTGCGCCCAATCTGATTGTGAAGGCAATTCTGTACACACCGCTGATAAGTCGCCTGGGCGCTCTTGAGCCCAAAAGGCATGGACACATAGCACAAGGCTCCAAATGGAGTAATGAAAGTTGTCTTCTCTTGGTCCTTAACTGCCATTTTGATCTGATGATAACGAGAATAAGCATCCAAAAAACTCAAACGCTCACAACCCGCCGTAGCATCGATGATTTGATCAATACGAGGGAGAGCAAACAGATCAGCCGGACAAGCCTTGTTTAAGTCCGTGTAATCCACACACATTTTCCAAGTGCCGTTCTTTTTGAGTACCAACACCGGATTAGCCAACCATTCAGGATGAAAGACTTCAATGATAAACCCGGCCACCAAAAGCCGGGCCACTTCCTCACCAATGGCCTTGCGCCTCTCCTTGTTAAACCAGCGAAGAAATTGTGTCAGTGTCAAAACCGGCAGATCTCGGGTAGGGGGTCCTGAACTGTGCGTCTAAGGCGGATGGTAACAGGAGGCAGGGGACACGATGTTTACCCAGGTTCGGGCCCTCTTGATGGAGGTAATATCCTACATCCTGCTTGATTGATATTGATGATATGAGTATTACAATAGTTGATCTACCACGAGATCGTAGAGGCTAAACCCTAGAAGCTAGCCTATGGTATGATTGTCTGTATATCTATTGACTAGCCTGGCCCTGGTTTAAATAATGCACCAGAGGCCTAGGATAACAAGAGTCCTAGCCGAATACGCCAGTGGGGGAGGAGTCCTTGTCTTGACCACCAAGTCTTGTGGAATCTTCCTTGTATGTGGCAGCTGTCCGAACTGGCCCATGAGTATACGGCCATGGGGGTCCTCGGCCCAATCTAACTGACCGGGAGATGACGTGGTGAGTACCCCCTAGTCCAGGAGACCGTCAGTAGCCCCCTGAACCGGTCTTCAAGTTGGGGACGCTCCTCGATTCTTCCAAACTGTTCTTTGTCTTCGGTCATCGGTCTTGAAAACTGGTTCAACAAATCTTCCCATCTTCTATCTTGAGGATTGCCGAGCTAAATCTGAAGATCTCACACGTCGGGTATCCGAGGAGCCCTTTAAGTCTTCAGCCTTTTATCAATGCCTTGTTATTTCTATGCCACACATCGGGTTTGAAGTTGTTCCCGGGCGGCAGCGTCCTCTTGCGTCCGAGCTCCAACGCCGGACTGCATTCAAGGTATCTTTTGCAGCCAAGCACCAACGCCAGACCACTTTCCGAGCTCCTAACGCCGGAATGTATCCGAGCTCCAACGCCGGACTATGTCCAAACTTCAACGCCGGACTGCATCAGAGCTCCAATGCCGGACTATATCTGAGGTGTCATATCACCTTGGTTCAAAAAAGTCGAAGGAGTTTAGCCGAGCTTAATGCCGGAAATGCCCTCTATGGAGCCAGCCACTCACGCCTGAGCTTTATGCCGGACTGCTTCCGAGGTGGTGCACCACCCCGACCGTGGGTCGATTTTTTGTCAATATTTTTGATTGGTGCAATTTATTCTCTGCCGAGATATATATCCAGTAGCACTCAAGGTGTGTATCGGTCTAAAACCCGAGATGCACCTGAAGGATGACGTAAGACCGCTGATCCCTGTAGCCGCTGAGACTCAGGTTGATTTGCAAAGTCAGCCTGAGGATCAAGTCCTAGCTTGGCAGAATACTTCGGGACACAAAAAGCGGCGTGCTCGGTCCTTGAGACTCATGTTGGGTGTGGCCGACCAACCTGAGGATCAAAATATCCTCGGAAACTGTATTGCACTTAACATTTTCTGCATTGAATAGGCAATGCAGTAGCCCCCGAGACACTGGTCGGGTGGCAACACCAGATCAGGGGATCGATGTGCCCCTTTAATATTTGTAAATAATAAGCCCAAAGCCCAGTAGCCCCTGAGCCTTAATGCGGGCACGGGTGGCCAAATTAAGGATCGATATCCATAGTAAAATCACAAATTATGTGTAATGACTCTATGTATCCAAGTACTTTACGTCATTAATGCTCGGATCCGCATTGTACAAAACTATGTTGACCGACCATCGGCTTCCACCTCCTCGGCCAGTACCCGAGGAGTGTTTGTCCTACTTTATAAAGCCTTTATGAGGGCAAAGATTTACGACAAACAAGGCAATGTGGCCATACGGTTTTATAAACAAAGGTACGTAGAGAGATATGTTATATTACTGTTTAACATAAGAAATGTCTTCCAAAGAAAATAGTCCCGCTATCGGTTCCTTTCTTTGGGTTGTTATTCTAAGCATGATCATGAAACCTTAGCTCTAATGTAAGAGCAAAATATTGAGGATTTAGTTTGGGAGGCCAGTTACTAGCCCCTGGTAGTGTTCGGCAATAGTCGAGGTCAAGCCGTAAACACTTCAGCCAATATTATGAATGGCCCGTCATTTAACACAGTCATCGGATCGCTGACCAGTTTACGCTTATTGTGACAGTCAGTTTTCGGCTTTCTCCACTGAGGTGCTTAACCATGTGAGCTGGAAGCACAATCGCAGTGGTTCTCCCTTTGCACACCCAGCCGAACAAAGAGGAACGTACGAGGCAAGCGCAGGAGCCAGGCAACCCAACTATTGACCGAAGACACAATTCGAAACCCATGCATATATAGCAATATCCGAGAATGTTTTTGCCAAATCTCTAAAGGTGTCCAGCGTTGCACTGCGAGACTTGTGCTGAAAACACACAAATAGTTTAAAAGTGCCATAAGCTTGGAAAACCAAAAAACGTCAGTAAAAACTTGATGTCCGAACAAGATCAAGAGTTCGGTGTCAATCCAAAAATTGGAAAGAAAAAAATTGTGCTTCTGTCGTGCTTTAACATGACACATCCGATCTCAAGACTTCACGCAGGCCAGCCTACGGCTCCAAGCTCTTTATCCCAAAGGCGGAGTACTTCTCCGAGGTCAGTTTAGCAAACTAAACTCAAGCGGCTTTCAGAGAGAAGATAGGATATCCGGCTATTGACCATAAACTCGAGTCAAAAAAGGAGCGGTAGAAGAAGACTTTGCAACGACCAAGAATAAAACACATTTACTATAAAATAGCTCATATAAATTTTAAGAGCCCCCAAGTGACTTGGGTAAAAGAGTTTTATGTATAATGATTGTATGTACCGAATTACTTATATCATATGTGTGTTCACCCGAACTTTAAACGCGTCTTACACTACAAAAAAATACACTTCCGTGATGATACGTGTTTGTCACAGTAGGTCGCTTTTTTGTCATGCATGTACATCCATGACAAATTTATGACAGAATCAAGATAGTCATACTTGTGCTGTCGTAGAAGTGTTCCATGACATTACAAAAATTATCATCACGGAAGTGTCCACTTCCATGACAATAAATCGCGCGTCATAGAAGTGCTTTCGTCAAGGGTGACCGACATGTGGCATCCAAGGTAACGGAACGCCGTTAGGCTATCGGGTCGGGTTTTGGATCCGATAACCCGTTAACAGCCCCGACCAATGGGGATTTTCCATGTGTAAAATCATCATTGGCTAGAGGAAACACGTGCCAGCTCATCGTTGGGACAGATGTCATCCACTCACTGGACAGAAGGCGCCTATGATACGTCGACACGTGGCACGGCCCAACAGTGACCCATTCCTGTGAAAAGGCCGGCCCATGGAAAGCCTGTTAATGGCATGTTCGCATATAGCCCATTTACAGCCCGCTAACCCAAGGCCCGTTACGCCCTATCCGAATTAGGCCCAGTAGCGTCATCTGGGCCGTCCAATATGATTCCAGGCCGTTTTCACTTCTGGCCCATGTATTGCCCATGACGTCTTTCGGCCCATATGAGGCCCTTTGTAACTCTTGGCCCATTAGCGGCCTGTGCTGAAACTGGCCCGTAATGAACAGTGTATCATTTTACACCCATTAACGGCCCATGGTGAAACTGGCCCGTAATGAACAGTGTATCACTTTATACCCATTAATGGCCCATTATTCCGTTGGGCCGTCTCCAGCCCATGTTATCTTTCGCCCTTCTCAGAGCCCATTTATTCTTGGGCTCATTTCCAGCATTCGTTTACTTACGGCCCGTTACTGTCATTTTCTGCTTGTGGGCCAAATTCAGCCTGTGGTTACAGTCGGCCCGTTTGTGGTCCGTTAATATGTTGGGCTGTTTTCATAGCGTCATCAAATACGGCCTATTAACGATGGCCCATTATGGTCGGCCCATGAACGGACGATTCCAACTCTAGCCCGTTTACGGCCAGAATGCGGTCTGTTTGGCCCATGTTTGGCTAATCGATCATACCGCCCGTATAAGGCCCATTGATGATACGACCCGTAGAAGGCCCATTGTTTCTATGGCCCGTAGAAGGCCCACTGTTTCTACGGCCCGTAGAAGGCCCACTGTTTCTACGACCCGTAGAAGGTCCACTGTTTCTACGGCCCGTAGGAGGCCCAGTGTCACTACAGTAAATATTAGCCCATGGTTATTGTGGCCTAGTTTTAAAAAATAGGTTATTGCAGCCACTAGCAAACCGCAGAAAAAGAAATGCACTGACCACAAGCAAACAAATAAACAAGACAACAAGGAAATAAATAAGCAAGCAACTTACACTAGGCTATCACGACTATTACACATATTACATCCACTGGGCATCAAAGTTCGCCACTAGTGCAAATATAGGGAACACAACATCATATAAACACCGCAGCAAAACAAGTCCAGAACTGAAACCACTTCAGAAGAGCTCAAGAAACAATATCCTTGGTACCCATAATGCTGGCAAGATGCTTAGCAAGCTTATTAAGTTTCTCTTGTTTGGCGCTTAAGTCCTCCAGCGCTTGCTGTTGCACCAGAAAGTATGCATCTGAATTCTACAGGGACTTCCTCAGTCCTTCGGCTTCCTGTCGCATAACATCTGATCGATGTCTTTCAACTTGAAGTTGAGACTCAAGAAGCCGAACTGATTCAGGCAATGAGTTCGAAGAGCTGGTGCCAGCAGTGGTAGCCGGTAACTCGAACACTACATCAAGACAGGACTTTGGGGTTGTCTTAGTGTCTCCAATATAGTTTTTATCAGCTTTCTTGGAGACCAACAAGGATGTCTCACTATCTTGAACTTTATCTGCATTACTTCATTTACCATTGCATAACAGGGTATTCTTCTCCAATATTTTATCCGCGTTCTAAAAGAGAAACAAACAAACACATCTCAGGTTTACAATGTAGTATATGAAACTCATTTTGGTAAAACAGTTCAGTAGTAAGGTGGACAGGATAACAGCATGAAACAAACATATATCTATGTAGTATGGTCACTGTATGGTCTATATCATTCTAGTTTATGTTGCCAAATCAAGATAGATATAGTTCGAATCATATCTATTTAAGACAAAGCAGCATAAACAGAATATAAGTGTGGGAAACTACATAGCAATAACAACACTTGTAATGTGCATGGCATGAGAACATAACTGTTTATTCAATTGAAACTGAAATCAACATAGAGCAAGTTACAACAGCAAACAGCCAAACACGTTGAAGAAACAGGTTTAAAACATACCTGTTGCGCCATTGGAGTTTCAATTGCATCCTTCAAATTTTAAATTAGTTGGTATCAGTAAATACAGTGATGCAAGAGCAAAGTAGTGAACCATAGCTACGGAACCTGACCTGAGAACAATTCTTCTTCTGCTTTAAACGTTGACTTCGGGTTCGGAGTGGTGGTCCTCGTGATTTGGGCACT
This sequence comes from Triticum aestivum, assembly GCF_018294505.1. Lineage (NCBI taxonomy): Eukaryota > Viridiplantae > Streptophyta > Magnoliopsida > Poales > Poaceae > Triticum > Triticum aestivum. The sequence continues at coordinate 173,868,179 of NC_057812.1, forward strand.
GCAGTTGCCTTACTAACTGCTCGTGTTTGGGTGCTCTGTGGTGAAGACGGTGCTGTGTCAACGGGAACTGGGTGTCTATCTGCTGGGGTTGGGGTTAGAAGGGGTGTAGCTGGTTCTCTGTCCGACTGGGTAGGGGTACAATCTGCATGAGTGTGGGTTATGTGTGGTGGGGCTAGTTCTTGGGCAAGTACAACCGTGGTTCTATATGCATCAACAGGTAGCACGATCTTTTCTAAAGACCATGTTTTTACTCCCACAGATATTGCCATCACTCCCTCCAATTGAAATGGCTGATAAACAAGAAAAGTAATTGAATGTACAGACATTGTAAGATAGACAGGTGCAATGGATAGTAGGGAAGAAAACATGGCATGAAATAATTCACATTTATGTTGTCTAAGCAAACAGAATAGCAGGACATAATTTCACATATATTATGGCTAATTAAACAGGATAGCATGACACAATTTCACATGTATGATGGCTAACTAAACAGGATAGAATGACATACTTCAAAATATGATGACTATGTAAACAGGATGACATGCTATAACTATGCGATGTGTCTATTAAAGTGGTTGGCATGCCATAAATCACAAACATGTCGTTGATGGAAACATGATGGCATGATATAATTCACGGATAGAATGACATAATTTAAATATGATGACTATGTAAACAGGATGAGATGATATAACTATATTATGTCTTTAGAAAATGGGTTGGCATGCCATAATTCAGATACAAGCTGTCTATGTAAACATCATGGCATGACATAATTCAAATATATGATTTATATACTAAGGAAGTGAGCAAAGGGCAATCGCATATATGATGTGTCAACTAAGGAGATGGCATTCAATATTGTGTATATGATGTAAACACTAAGCATTACAATACAACATATGCATTATATGAGTAATCACGAGTAGAAAAAGGGTTAAACATGAAGCACATTAGTGCCGGTTTGAATTTGAGCCGGCACTAATGGTACCATTAGTGCCGGTTCGAACGACTATGCATTAATGCCGGTTCGCGTTGAACCTTTAGTACCGGTTCGTGCCACGAACCGGTACTAAAGGGGTGATGGCAGGCTGGCGTCAGGCTAGGGCCCCACGATCACCTTTAGTACCGGTTCGTGGCACGAACCGGTACTAAAGGGCTAACCTTTAGTACCGGTTTGTGACACAAACCGGCACTATAGGGCAATTTTCAAACTCTGCCCCCCCCCCCCCCCCGTGTGTCGCCATTTCAGTTCTAAAAAAATCAAAAGAAAATGATAAAAACTTCAAAAAGTAAAATCCTTCGAGAGGTAGTTATATTACGACATCTACTAGTTAGGAAAATTTGAAAACTTAAATTTGGACATGTTTTGCAAAAAGTGTAGGGAAAATGTAAAACGGCTATAACTTTTGCATACGATGTCGGAAAAAAACATATAATATATAAAAAAATTCAGCACGAAAATCCGCATCCGATGGAGACGGCCTACGGCCTATTTGGAATTTTTTAGAATCCTCAAATTCCAAAAGGAAAAAAAGATATGGTCAAATTTCAGTTTTTTTAAAAAAAATTGGTTAAATCTGGTGAAACTACTTATTCAAGAAGTATTAATGTTACTACATAATTATTCAAGAATATTAGTGTTACTAAATAATTATTTCAATTTTTTGAATTTTGGTCAAATCTGGTCAAACTATGGTCAAACTGTGGTCAAACTATGGTCAAACTATGGTCAAACTTATTCAAGAAATATTAGTGTTACTAAATAATTACTATTTTTTAGAATAATAGTTTCAAACTCAAACAGTGAAATGTGTGACTTCATGCTCAAGCTAAACTCCTGAGGGTTAATAGGATTGGCATCTTACTATTGTCAGGAAAACAACAAGTGCAGACTTGGAAACGAAGGAGAATAGAAGCCGAAAGTTAAGCGTGCTCGGGCTGGAGTAGTGAGAGGGATGGGTGACCGGTCGGGAAGTTAGATGATTTGGAATGAGTGATCCACACTTGAGCAGTTAAGAGAGGTGATTAGAGACTAAATCATCAAATAATTCAGAAAAAATAAAAATCAAAAAAAATAATCAAATTTTTTTTCCAAAATTTTCAAAAAAAAAATCTTTAGTAGCGGTTGGTAACACCAACCGGTACTAAAGGTCCCCCATACCAGGGCGCGAGCTCACGCCACGTGGTGGCACTTCAGCGCCGGTTCGTGCCGAACCGGTACTAAAGGTGGGGGGGGGGGGCTTTAGTGCCCACCAATTAGTGCCGGTTATGGAACCGGCACTAAAGGCCCTTACGAACCGGTTTTAAAGCTCCGTTTTCTACTAGTGAATATAACCCTGCCAAGTTTGAGCAGACACCTCAGGGGGATAATAGGACTGCTCATCTGCCTCTGAATCCTCCTCTGAAGAGCTATCTGTAACTAGCAAGATATCTGCTTCAGCAGGTAGCATTGTCTGCTCTGAAGACCATGTTTTCACTCCAGATTTCTCCATCACCAATTCAAATGGCTGATGCACAGGAAGAGCTGTTGAATATACAAACATTGTCGACAAAAGCAATGAGAAATACAAAAAAAGGACGGCATTATATAATTCACATATATGACGCTTGCCTAAACAGCATGGCATTTCATAATTCACATACATAATGCCTTGCAACAAGATAACATTGCATAATTCACATATATAATGTCTTGCAACAAGATGGCATTGCATAATTCACATATATGGTAATTAGACATTAAACATGTGGCATTCACACAAAGCATGTCTAAACTAAGCAAATGACATAGCAATGCAAGATACCATACGCACGATATGAGCAACATAACCCTGCCAAGTTAGGGCATGCACCTCGGGGGGGGGGGGGGATATGACTGGTCATCTATCTCTGAATCCTCCTCTGAGGAGCTATTGGTAACCAGCAAGACATGCGCTTCGTTAGATAGCATTGTCTGCTCTGAAGACCTTGTTTCCACTCCAGATTTTTCCATGACCGTGCCAAATGGCTGATGCACAGGAAGACTAATTGAATGTACTAAAATTGTTGACAAATTTAACACGTAATAAAAATGATGGCATGATATAATTCACATATAAGATGACTGGCTAACCAGGGTGGCATTGCAAAATTCACATATATGATGCCTGGCTAGACAAGATGGCATTGCATGATTCACATATACGATAAAGAAACTAAATAGATGGCATTGACACAAAGCATGTCTAAACTAAGCAGATGACATCTTTAATGTATACAGTAAGCAATGCAAGGCACCATATGCATGATATTACCAACATCAGCATGCCAAGTTAGAGAGAAGACCTCATGGGGTAAATAGGAGTGGTCTTCTCCTTCTGAATCCCCCTCATAACAGTTATCTTCCTCTTGATTACGATCCGAAATGGGTGGAGGGGGGATGCCTTTGCGCCCACCATGGAACGACGTCTGCATGAAATTTTATTGCCATGCAAGGCTCGTCTCTTTTGCTCTACATGATCAGTTCCATTGTGTACAATAACTGGCATGCATAGGAATAAAACATAGTGAGATTATGTAAGGAGTGCATGCACAAATCCAGAGTGATGTTAGCAAATTGTGGATAGACCCAAAACCAATGATAGCAGGCAGATAATAGCTTTAGTTAAAAAATACAGATAATGCCTCCTTTAATGTTTGTTTGCACACAACATGAAACTCATAGTAGACACCGGAGATTAACCAGATAGTAGACAGATAGTACTGATTGCTGCCCCAATATGTACCCCACAACCATTTAAAAACTCAAGTTTCAGCATTAGTTTGGACTTGACTCAGAGTCTAATAGGTGAACACGACGATAATGTAGCATGTCATCATATTAAGCGACGCATAATGTAAGAAGACACGGAAGAGTGCGACCTCTCTTGCGGACCCGTGTAGTCCTCAAGGTCATCTGCTTAGTTGATGATGGTAATGCAGTTGTCGTGGCTGCCGACGGCGGGGAAGAAGATCTGAGGCGGCGAAAGACAGTCTGGAGAGCGGATCCCTGCTGTGGTGAACCCTTCCGTCGTTGGAGCAGCTGAGCTAGGGTGGAACACAGTGCCGCAGGAGCAGGAAAAACCACACAAGGTTTTCTTTGACACATATCTGTAACAGAAGTAATTTAGTAAGGGCTTGTTTGAATTTGAGGATTCTAACAATGCAGGGATAGGAAATAGACAGGAATAGGATAGGAATGCACGTGCAAAACAGAGAATTTAAAAACACAAGATTTCTGCCAATCTGGGTGTTTGATTCACAACAATTGGAAGATCACATGATGCAAAAAAGCATGGTGAGATTAAGTCAAACCACAAGAAAATGTACGGTTATAATGCTATTATGCTACTATCTCTTAGTCTTGTGCTTGATGAATAGGAATATGAAAAGGAGGAGAAGTGGATATTAGAATTCCTATGGTTTTTCTTTCAAGGAGACACTAAAGGAACAAATCCTACAGTTTTCCTTTGCTCCATTCCTTTGCACCAAATTCATGAAAAGTAGTACCATAGGAAACTTTCCAATTCTGATGTTTTTCATTTACTTTTCCTTTCAAGAACTGGTGATTCTAGTAGGCAGGCTTGAGCAAGGAAAATCCTACACTAAAAAAATGTTTTTGTGCTACTTCTATTACTTTGGACCCAGGCCACTGCCATACTAGCTCAACTCCCAGGCCCATCGACAAATGCACAGCTCAAACGCGCAGAGATAAATAATGATGGCGTTCAAGAGAGTCCATCACGGGTAGCTAAGTTGCCTGGTACCTCACTGCTTGTCATATAGTAGGATGAAATAATCGTATTTCCCGTTACTACGAGTGCTCAGTGGACAATATATATAACACGTAGAGTAAAAAAGAGATGCAACAAGTGTACAACCTCTTTGGCGAAGCCATGTCGATCTCAGCGTGATTGGGTTGGCTGGTGAGGATGCTCCGGCTGACTTGGCTGTCGGAGGAGGGGAAGAAGACCTTAGGCGTCTGGAGATGGATCCCGAGGTACTACTCTGTTGTGATGGAGGCTTTCGTTGTTGGAGCAGCTCCGGTGAGTTGTACGACGCCGAGGCTGAAGCAGGACAAGAGAGACAACGAACAACGTTAACCTGAGTGGAATTCTAATAGCATCTCCAATACATGACGTAAAATACATAACCACAAAGTGCTAGATATAAAATACATCGGCCGCTCATCTCTGAACTTAATTGTCGAAACTGAATTTAACTATCGAAACTGAACTTAACTGTTGAAACTGAACTTAACTGTCGAAACTGAATTTTGCTGTCGAAACTGAATTTTGTTATCTAAACTGAATGCACTAGCAAGGTGAGGCTACACATTGGTCGACTGACTTTTTCATCTCTGGTCAGTCGGTTTTGCAGCCGTTGGATACGAAATCAAGGGCCTGCGGTTCATCTTCAACCTCCACCCCTCTGAGCCGGCCAAACAGCAGCCCCCCGCCGCCCGCGGCCGGCGGTGCGCCGCCCCGCCCGCCCCGAAAACACTCCCCACCGCCGGTTCGCCGCCGCCCCGGCCATCCCTCTAGCCCCCCCTCCCCCGTGTAGAGCTTTTTCTCCGGCGATCCCCACGCCACCGCCCCGCCACCGCCCCGCCACCGCCGCGCAGATCTCCGTTATATTCATGCATGCATGGGTTTCAAACATCAGGATCTCTTATTCAAATATTTGAATTCAACTTTACATTGATTGTGATCTCACGTATTCAGCTATTCTTTTACACCCACACAGTAGTCTTCTCTTTATAATTGCACCACTAACCTTCTCTTGTGCATGCATGCACACACACTACCAGTCGGCATTATCCATCGCACGCATGCAATCTTTTTCTTCAGGTCGGTCTCCCATGAAGGCACACACCAACACACATCCCCCTCTCCATCATATCGGGCATTCTTTATCGCTCACGCGTGCATGCGCAACGATCGATGTTCCTCTATGTATGTGTGTATATACCTAGGTCTTTCATAGTTTTCCACACAAACCGATCAATCGATATATCCAGTGAGGTCTCACCCTCTTTCCCACGTCCACATCGATCAATCTATACCTCTCTATATAGGATTAACATATATAGCTAATACACCCACATTAATTATGTATCCAACGTCCCCCTCTCATCATCCATGCCTTCTGCTTCATCTCTCAGACGCGTGCATAATGGCGAAGATAGGGGGCAGTAAGGGCCCTGCCCCCCTCCCCCCTAACATCACTATATATCAAGGCTAATATGAATGTGATCATTAGACAATTGCTGCTAAAAATGGTTTAAGTTCATGAATTGACCCTCCTCGTAAAGGATTAGCAATGCTTGGCCCCCTAGCTCATTTATTTTTCATGGCTCCGCCACTGCGCGCATCAGCGCACGTGTTCGCCCTCTCTCTCTAAATATCGATCTCGCACTTGTGCATTCTTTCATAGTCTCCCTCCACTCGGCCCCTCGCACCATCTTCTAGCCCCCCACTGGAATTTGCCACATGTACAATCTAGCAGACTCCATGGTTGAACTTAAGAATATTGCACAAACCTCAAAACAACAGTGGTTCTCTTTTGTTCTAGAATCTTCCGTATCATAAATGCCCAAACTTTTTTCTAGTTGAATTGCCATTATTTGTTTTTACTTTATGCTTTACAACGCATAATTCCATGAATCATAAAATATATTAAGAGCTTCTTTGATTCGAAGGATTCTCAAAGGAATTTTGGAGGATTCTAATCACTAGGAATTTTTCCTATCTTGGTTGTTTAATTCGTAGGATTGTAAACCATAGGAATTTTTCCATATGATTCATTTGCACTAGATTTCATAGGAAACATCCCATCCACTCAAACCTCTTTGAAAGAATTCTGCGTTTTTCTATGCACAATCAAACACTCGTACAATCCTGTAGGATTCAAGACGACATTCCACTATAATCCCATGTTTTTCCTATTCCCGCGTTCTTAGTTTTTTATAAAAACTAATTGATTTTGAATGAGATGAACTATAAGAATTAAACGAAGGGCTACATCAGGCATATATGACTCAGAGCTTACATGCTATAGTGTGGTATTTATTCATAATTTGGTTGCAAAATCTGATGCGTGCAATGCACGTGTACCTTACTAGTACTTCGACTATGTGCAAAACACGTAAATTAGAATACCAATGGCACGCTACACAGTGTCTCTCTTACAGTTCATGAAGCCATGTGGCACATGTGTACGCGTTGTTGTGACCTCCTTGTGTGGATTGATCATAGTGACGTGCTGCTAGTTCCAAAAGAATGTACTCGTCCTCCCTGAGCCATACTGGCGATACATGCACGAAGCGAAGATGTGTACGCACGCTATGCATTCACTCATTCCTCGCACGCACACGCGGGTACACGGGCGGATGCAATTTTGTACCAAGATCCACCCCATATGATAATTTGACGCGTGTAAAGTTGTTCACTTCATTCATGGTCAATTAATACAGCGCATGCAAATTGAGTGGACATGAGGGCGGAAGAAAGACATTATTACTCCACTGCGCGCATGTGAGTAGTTAAATCGTGGGTTGCTAGTAGTACTTCCATTGGTCTCCTTCGTATTTTGTGCCAATTTTTGACAGTAACATAATATTTACGCATTTGAGCAGTGTACTAGTACTTGAAATTCATGTTCCGCTAAACTCATCGGGAGCCGTTTCGGGCCTCGAAACCAAAACCATCAATTAATCTTTACCTTGTTCCCATCACATTCGAAATCCTGCTCACACCTACTAGTAGTACGTACCAAACTTGAACGTGTTCCCTCTATGCAGGTATTAGTACTAGTGCTAGTACTTAGGTTATAAAAAGGGGAACTACCTAACCAAAAATCACTCTACCTTTCCTCCTCATAAGTGCTTCTTCTTCGTCCGTCGTTGCATGGCCGGTGTGTAGAGCTCTAGGTCGAGAACTACTCGTAACAAGGGAGCGGCAACCAAGGCTGCGGAAAAAAGAGAGGGCTCGCCGCCACGCAGAGACCTCGAAAGATGTCTCACGGGCAGGCGATGGCTCCCAGGAGCGCCCTAGCCGTGGAGGCGAACATGCCGAGCCAGCGGAGCTGGAGTCGTTATCCCTCGACGACATGCCCGATCAGCTCAATAAGCAGAAGGAGTTCATCCAAGGCTTGATGGAGTTGTTGAAGGAGAGCCTCGACGACATGCCCGCTGAGCTCAATCTGCAGGGGGAGTTGACTGCCGGCTTGGTGATGCCGCTGAAGAAGAGCATTGCCTCGGAGAAGAAGGCGACCGACGAAATCCTGCGACTTCAGGAGGACAATGCGAAGCTCTGCCACGAGATCGACCTGTTGAAGGAGAAGAACGCTAGCCGGAAGAAGCTGCATGAGAATAGTAGTTCCTCGATGAAGATGCTGCAGGCCCTCGCCATGGAACAGAAGGATGAGTTGGCAAAGCTCCGCATCGAGCACCCGGCTGCTGTCAAGGTACATAATATATATGGCCGTGGAACAGATGATGAAGGCTCGCGTCGAGAAATGCCGCGCCATGGACACAATGATGAAGATGGCGGAGGAGACACACAAGGAGATGGAGGTCGTGGAGGCGATGAAGAAGCAGTTACGACTCCGCGGCGAATTAGATCATTTGGGGTGATAATCTTCCTTCTTCTTTTGCTCCCGTGTTTCATCTTTTGGTTCGGGTGTTTCGCCGCATGTGTCACGTTCTCTGCGAGGCATGAATAGAACAATGTTTTTTTTGAGGGAATGAATAGAACAATGCTAACAATGAGATGACTAGCAAATTAGATCATTTTTTATCGCCATATGGCACTGGGCTGCCGTGTTTCGTACTCCTCCGTCGCAGTACTACTCCAGTGGAAAACTTGAGTATACCGCATGGTTCTTTGCTCCTCCTCGATCAGGTCATCGACGCATTTATACGAGCAGTCAAATCACAAGGCCCCGCCTTCCAGCAGTAATGAGCCATCAAATCACAAAGGCCCTCACCTCTCGTGAAACCGACCAAGCTAGACTGCCCCGCCCTCTAGCCTTTTAAAAAATGTATACTTTTGTACAGCAGTAGTATCGATGGATTGCGCCATGGAGCAAAACTTGAAATTAAAAAAAAGGTGGTACATATAGAGAGCGCTCGTCACCAAATTATGCATATAGTACTATTAAAAAGGCTAGTCACAATAATGCTGTCCAGCACAACCCACCCCTCAAACAAAACTAAGAGGGTGCTTGGATATGTTTTAGTCCCATGACTAAAAGTAGTGGGACTAAAACATGCTAGCCTCACCCATGCTTGGATCCAAATACTAAAAAGGCTAAAATCAAGTTAATGAGCATTTATTATCCTCCAAACCCTCCAATCCAGAACTCGCCTGTGTTAAAGGAGAGGAGTTAAATGAGTAGAGAGAGGACTAATCCACATTTTAGTAGGGGTACCCCTGACTAAAAAAATTTAGTCTCAAGACTAGTTTTAGCCCCTCTTTAGTCAGGGGTGCTTGGAACTTTAGCCTCTTAAAGAGACTATTTTTAGTCAGACTAAAATAAGTCCCTTGGATCCAAGCACCCTCTAAGCATCCTGGAATTTTTTGACAAAACTAAGCACCCTGAAATTCTTTGACAACTAAACTGCTGGCTATATGATGTTGGCCATATATATTGTACGTATATAATGTGAAGAAACGAGTGGTAGTACTATACCAACTAAAAGATGAAATGCAAGAAATACTGGTATGTACGTACTGAAGAGTTAAAGTAACGAGAAGAAACATAACATAGTTCTGCCGGGGGCTCAGCACAACACACCCCTCAAATTAAATTAAGCACACCTGAAATTAAACTTTGCAACTATTCCGGTAGACACTGCATTAGAACCACCATGAGCAACGACACTGCCACCTTACTCGGAGTCCTCGTCCATGTCCTCGACTTCGTCCTTGTCCCTGTTCCTCTTGGCCGATACTTCTTTGCTTGAACCGCACACTTGGCTGTTGCTCTTCATCCAACCCTTGTAGATATTGAAGCAAAGGTAGCCATCCATTGCATCGTAGTGGATGTGGTCTATATCTAGTACATTCCGTTGCCATGCATGACGATGAAACATGTAATGAGGTTTCTCCAGTTTACCGTACGAAGGATGAACCATGGCTCCAGCCAGGGTCAGCATTGAAGGCTGACGAGAGGACACCAGCCGATTCTTTTGGAGGTCGAAGGTGTTGCCTACAACGAGGCCTATCCGATGCAGGACTTCTTTGTCGTTATCAAAGTCTACAGTAACGAATTTGACTAGGTTGCTCTCGAGGAAGTCCTTAAAATCCTGGCACTCAACGTCGACATGGCATATGTGGTAGACCAAGCATAAGTCATGCACGCAAACCTGGATCACGGCGGGCTTCTTCCTCTCTTCGTCCTTTAGATACTTCTCTCGTCCCAGGACTATGGTGTACTCAACATCTAGCCCAGCGACCCACTCATCATCTGAGTCTTCGAACATGCGTCTGAAGCGAGAAAGGCATCCTTTCACCGTCGCGGAAGAACGGGTGTAGATGTCGTCGAACTCATCACCGGTGATGGTTCTAACCTTGTACTCACTGCCGATCGTGGAGATTTGGGACGCCATGGATTTGGGAGGAGGGTTAGGATTAGTGGAACTGCCGTAATGTGAATGAACGGGGTGACTAGGAGCGAACCGCCGTAGTATTGAAGGACGTGCGGGGACGAGTAGGAGCGAACCGCCAGTGTGCAAACGACAGGGTAGTGGCTTTCCATTCTCCCATGATACGGGCTTCCAAGAGCCCTTGGATCTGAGATCGAATGGTTGCATGGCATGATTCTAGAACTATGGGTGAATATCCTATCCTGGAGGGTTATTCTGCAAATTTTCAGCAACTTAGCATGTGACCGTTTGATCTCAGATCCAAGGGCTGCGAGCTGCCCGTATCATGGTCGCGCCTACCACGACCGTCGCGTCCCTCACGCGGTCGCGCCCTTGGAGATTTAACACGGTGCGTTAGGCTATCTAATGTTGGCATGTCATACATAGTCATCACTTAGTCACTCATACTACAACAAGGTTGGCTATAAGTGTATTTTTTTACTCCTCTCTATCTCTTTCTTCGTACTCAAGGAAGAAACAGTGCTAAGCGCGTGTATTTATTGCATTTGCCAAGGAGTGACCTCTTCCAATGAAATGGTGTTGCTAAGTTTGCTTCATTTAATTAGCTATAGACTCAAAATTGTCTTTTCACCTAGGTACACACACTTAGCACCGTTTCTTCGTTGGGTCACCAAACTAGTCTCTCTCTTCTTGATTAACTTGCCACATCAGACTTTATGCTTATGTGGCAAGCTTAAGCACCTGTAGGAGCAAGTAAAAGTAAGTACAATAGTGCGCTTTACATGGCATTTTTGCGTATGTGGAGGAAAGAGAGGCAAGGAAAAAGTGCAGAAGTGGGCTCTCATGCAAGAGCCAGCCTCTACTACATGGTGGAGCATTGGGAGAGGCACCTGTATGGAGGTGGTAAGGAATCTGGGAGACTCACGCCGGTCGTAGTGCCGCAGTTAAAATGATAATGGCAAGTCAAATCACGGGGCCCACCTGTCCAGCAGTAACTCGCTGTCAAATCACACAACCCTACATTTGCAGCAGCCTACTCCCTCGTCTTCTCGCGCCTCTGTCGAACCGACTAGGCGGAACTGCCCCGCCGCCTACCGCGCAGGAAAAGCCCCGCCCTCGACTTTTAAATAGTATACAGTATACTAATTTTGTATCCATGGAATGCGCCCGCGCCATGGAGCAAAGCATCTAGAAAATGGAGGAGAGACGATGGTCTTGCAATAGAGAAGAGGGAGAGGCGAGACGGTGGTTTTGGAATGGAGATGATGGAGAGGAGAGGAGGTGGTTTTGCAATGGAGAAGAGGGAGAGGAGCATGCGGCAGCGATTTAGGATTGGACGAGAGGGCCGGCGCGCTCTGACTGGATCAAAATCAAAATCAATTTGGTGACATGCATTCACATTTTGCTTGTCAAATACAGTACGTGGTCAAACTTTGACCCAAAATACGCGAAACAACAAAAAAATACTTCCAAGACCAGCGCCGCTCTTCCGCTCTTCTCCTCTTAAACCACCGCCGCTCCTCTCCTGTTCCAATCTAAATGCAGCGCCGCTCCTCTCCTCTTCCATTTCAAAACCACCGCCCCTCCTCTCCTGTTCCAGTCCAAAACCAGCATCGCTCCTCTCCCGTTCTAATCCAAAACCAGCGCTGCTCCTCTCCTCTTCCATTTAAAAACCATCGCCGGCGAGTGAAGGTGCTGTGGAGAAGTAGATCGATGGAGGAGTACAACCGATACGTGAGGATCGCAGACGGCGACCCTGTGAAGGTAGCTAGGATGTTGGAGATACAGTGTTGGTTTGACAACAAGGACCAACTAGCAGCGACGGCGACATCCATGGCCAAATATCTGCAACAGAGCGAAAAGGCGGTGATACTCCCGGAGGGAGTCGCGCCGGAGTACATAGAGCTGCTCCTCTGGGCCATGGAGCAAACAGATTCACCGAATCCGATCACAAGGGAGCGGTGGTGGGAGTATAGATCCCAGATGGAGAATCCACCAGAGATTGAAGGATCGAGCATCTACAGGGTGCCGTTTGTGAGGGTGTCCTGCCAGAGCGAGACGGTGGAGTCTTCGTCGACCGAACCCAATTGCAAGAGGAGAAAAGCAGTTGACCCGATGACGCTTCCCCGCCATCATCTCCCTCGCCGTTCACATCATCTCACGGGGCGGTTGTCTGCCGCCGAGGAATAGGAGGGGGCTGCCCCCCAGCCCAATAGTCGGGAAGGTTGTAAATTGTCAGGAGGAGCTTAGGGTTGTCAGTATTTGCAGGTTGTGAATTGTGTTTTGTGTTGTGTATTTTGAGCGTACTTTCATATATGAATGTCTTTTGAATTTCAGATCTGCAGTATTGAGCATATGAAGTATTTTATGAATTATAGATATCTATTTTTAGCACTTAAAAATGTAGTTTCATAGGAGTATAAAAGTGCAGACAATGTGATTCTCAAAGAAGAAACTACAAGTTTCAGTTTCAGATAAGAAACTGCAAGTTCAGTTTCAGATAAGAAACTGCAACTTTCAGAGGCAGAGCATTTATATTAACACAGCCTTTTCAAACAGGGTTAACATCATGTTGGAAGTTTTATTCATGGTCAAAAATGGAACTACCAGCCAGTTAACATCATGCTAATCAACATTCATGCATAGAACATCTTCATATGATGCAAAGTCAAAATGCCCACACAATGTCAAGTGTGCGAAACACAGAGAAAACAAGGGACGAAGTATTGGCAAGTGTTGGACGTGGTTTTGGGCTGCCCCGTCTAGGCTTTCATTTTTAACATGCGCAGCCCACGTCCTCGGATGGGAGGTTCATAGGCCTGTTTGTATTTTCTTAGGGCCGTCATGTATCGACCGGCCTATGGACCTCCCATCCGAGGTTTTATTTTTGGCAGCCCAATTTATGTATTTTTTTGAAGAAAACGCAGAGGTCTGTTCTATTTTTATATAAGAATAGGAACGTGAGGTCCAACTTATGTTTCCCTTCAAACTATATTGTATATATTTAAATTATTTTATATGTTGACTGTTTAGTTCACATAATTGGAAAATAGATGACCGCTCTCGCGATCCCCTTCACTCCCGCCACCACCTCCACCCTCACCGCCGCCCCCGCCAATACCTCCACCCTCGCTGCCACCCCGCGCCTCCTGACTCTGGGCGCGCCTGCCCTCCTCAGCAAGTCTGCTCGCGCGCCCCATGGAGTCGCCGGCCATATCCATGGGGGAATGGATGGAAGACAGGCAGATGTACAAGATGCATCTCCCACATGTCTACAAAGCCTTCCCGCGGATGCTCCAGCCGCTCGATTCCGTCGCGCCGGTGGTGTTGCGGGAGACTCAAGGGAGGAGATGGAGGGATTGGGCGATGCGGATCCGCGACGACGCTCTCTCCTGGACCCAGTGCACGCGCGAATGGAGGGAAGCAGAGGAGGAAGCTGCGAGGGAGGAAGCCAAGGAGGGACCGAATCCGTTCTCTCACTCGCGCAAGTATGCTCGGATGTGCAAGGATCATGTGGATTGGGAGCTGATGAATCTAGCCCTGCGGATCTACTTCGAAGGAGATTTCTCGAAGAAGCACAGGATGCCCCACCCTAGTGAGCCGCCGATTGCGTTCATTCGATGGGCGAAAGGAGAAGTGAATTCAGGAGATCCACGCCGTGCTGCGAGATGGGAATGCTTGACTGGACTCCTTCCCACCAGCACGCCACCGGAGCCGGAGCAGGTGGATCCCCTACCTTACCTCTCCCCCAAACCTGTAGAAGATTGAAATTAGGCTTGCAATCTGCTTCAATTGAGTTGTTTGGTGGTTATTTCTGCTTCCTGAGAGACAACATCTGGCTGGAGGATGAGAAGGAACCAGGAACTCCGATGAATTCCCCCTATCACAATGGGGGGAGCGCCGGTTGGGCAGTGGTACGGCCCACCTTCGCCCCAAATGGGGGCACAATCTGGGCAGACTCCTGTAATTGCCCAAGATCAATCTGCTGGTGGTTCTGACTCTCAGATCAGTGGGAAATCTCAAGGCAAGAATCAGCAAAAGAAGAGATAGGACATCCAGAAAACTGCTCCTGCCCCTGCTTTGGGCCTTATGGCATACTCTGAGGTGATCTGCTACAACTGCGGGGAACCAGGGCATCATTTGGATAAATGTGTCAAGCCCAAGATTTGTTTTATCTGCAAAATGGTTATCCATAAAGTTGAGAATTGCCCTGTCAGAAGGAAAACCCATAGTTCTGCTAGATATGTTGGAAGTGCTGCTCCAGGATTATGTCCACCATTGACAGAATTTTCTGTGACACAGAATTAGATAGTTTTTCCCCCTTTCTAGTTGTAGAGCTCTGCCCAGATGTGGTAGTGACCACACTCCTTTGCTCTGGGACTCTGGTCTTAACCAAAATCCAAAGAGCAATAGTTTTAAATTTGAAAAGTGGTGGTTGCTTAGAGAAGATTTTACTGAGCTAGTCAGGAAAATATGGAATGAGCCTACTGGGAGCAGCTACCCCCTAGAAAATTGGTAGATCAAAATCAGGAGATTTAGAAGAACTACCAAAGGGTGGAACTCCAATGAGGAAGCTAATCTTAGAAGATACAAAAGGCTTCTCCTCCTTGAGTTTGATTCTCTAGATATTAAGGCAGAAACCACTGACCCCTCTGAGGCTGAGACTAATAGATTAAACTTTGTCCATGGAGATCTCAAGAAAATTTGGCTTCAAGAAGAAATCAAAGCCAAACAAAGGTCTAGAGATAGGAACATTAAGGAGGGTGATAGAAATACTGCTTACTTCCATGCAGTAGCTAACCAAAGGAGGAGGAAAACCCTCATTCACTCCCTTGATGGCCCTAATGGCCCTGTTACTGAGGTAGATGAGATGCTGAAAGTGGCTAGTGACTTCTACAAAGACCTGTTTAAGAAAGAAAACCCTTCTGGGTTCTCTCTACAAAACAATTTTTTCTCTGCTTCTGAAAAAGTCTCTCCTGCTGAAAATGAGCTGCTAGAAGCCCCTTTTTCAGAGACAAAGGTGAAGGAAGCCATTTTTAGCTCTTATCCTGATTGGGCTCCTGGTCCTGATGGGATTCCTTTCTTGTTTTACCAACATTTTTGGGACTTGGTGAAAAATGGTCTCTTAGATCTTTTCCAAGCCTTTCATAGAGGAGAGTTGGATCCAACAACTTACTCATGGGGGGTCTG
The DNA here is from genome assembly GCF_018294505.1 of Triticum aestivum. Classification (NCBI taxonomy): domain Eukaryota; kingdom Viridiplantae; phylum Streptophyta; class Magnoliopsida; order Poales; family Poaceae; genus Triticum; species Triticum aestivum. The sequence continues at coordinate 173,884,002 of NC_057812.1, forward strand.
TTGGGGTCAAGTTAAATAACTGTGAAAGTGATTTTTTCCTTGCTGGTAAAGGCCTTAGGCAAGGTGACCCCATCTCCCCGCTTTTTTTTAGTTTAGTAGTGGACGTTCTTACTAAAATGCTGAGCAAAGCTGCTGATCATAGTCTGATTGCATGGCTCTGTCCTGAGTTCTGCCCTGGTGGCATCATCTGCCTTCAATATGCAGATGATACCATCCTTTTCTTAGACAATGACTCCACACATGCTAGCAATCTGAAAACTATTCTAACTTGGTTTGAACAAGTCTCGGGCATGAGAATCAACTACTCTAAAAGTGAACTCATCCCTATCAACATGGATGATCAGGAGTTAGCTGACTTCCTCTCTATTCTAGTCTGTAATAAAGGTAACTTCCCCATTAAGTACCTAGGTATCCCTCTCCACTATGATAAACTGAGGACAGAGGATATCCAACCCCTTCTGGATAAAATCATTAAAAGGATTGCTGGGTGGAGGGGCAAACTTCTATCTTACAGAGGTAGATTGATCCTCATACAAGCTTGTTTGGCTAGCATTCCAGTGTATCTCCTCTCCTTCTTCAAGTTCCCTAAATGGGCAGTGAACCTCATCAATTCTCAGATGTCTCATTGCTTGTGGAATGATTTTGAGGGAAATAGGAAGCTACACCTTGCTAATTGGGCCCTAGTCTCTATGAAAAAAGATTTTGGAGGCCTAGGCATACCTAACCTCCAAGAAATTAACATCTGTCTTCTAGGGTCTTGGATTAAAAGATTCTATGAGGAAGACCTGAAACCCTGGAAGCTTCTTATTGCCCATAAGTACCTAGGAAATAAACCTAATATTTTTGTCCCCTCCTCCAACCCTAAGACCTCTAGATTCTGGAAAGGATTAAAATCAATTATGCATTCTATGAAATTTGGCTATAGATGGAACATAGGGGATGGGAGCAGAACCAGGTTCTGGAAAGATGCTTGGTTTGGCACATCCCCCCTAGCAGTCCAATTTTGGCCTATTTACTCTGTCCGCAGTGAGCTTAACAAAAGTGTCAATGAAGTTTGGGACGGTCAATGCCTAAAACTCTCTTTTAGAAGGAACTTTAGTGATAGTCTCATGGAACAATGGTTCCAGTTGGAGGAAATTGCCAAAAGCATTACCTTCACTGCCGAGCCGAATGCCCTGATTTGGCAGCTGGACAATAAGGGGAAGTATTCCTGCAGCTCCCTCTATCATGTTATCAACTTTAGAGGGGTTCAACCCGTGTTTATCCCTGCCGTATGGAAATTGAGAGTTCCCCCTAAAATTCATGTATTTCTCTGGCTTCTCTCCAAAAACAAATTGATGACTAGGGATAACCTTAGGAAGAGACACACCATCAAACCCCTTGATTGTGTTTACTGCTTGGAACAAGAGTCTTGTTCTCACCTATTGTTTGAATGTATAGTTGCTAAACATCTCTCGGCCCACATTGAGGAATATTTATCTAGTCAGATTGGCTCATCCTTCGAATCTGCCGCCAGATTCTGGATTGCTACCAAAAAGTGCTCAGTTTTAAACACTGTTAGCTCAGCTGTCCTTTGGTGCCTCTGGAAATATAGAAATGCTATGATTTTTAGTAACACCTCCTGGATTTCCATTCCGCAGGTCTTGAGGTTGATCAGGAACATGGTGAGGAACTGGGCGATTCTCTCCTCCGGATCGGACAAGGACAAGTTGAGGAGCTTCCAGGAAACCCTAATAAGATCCCTCCAGAAATCGTTGGCGATCACTTGTGGCTGAACAAGGCTCGACCTGCTCTGGGGCTGGACCCGTGGGCTCGTCTCAATATCTCTGATGAAGATGATGGGCGCCTAGCGCCAAAAAAGAGGGACATCCACCATGCTACGCCTTCCACCTTGGTGTCTCCTCTTTCTTACTGGTCGCCGTAGGCTGACACGGCCCCTCGGCTGAAGACCATGAAGGCTTCGCTCGACCCTCCTTGTGTCATTTGAGTGCTCTATCCGCTCTGTCTTTGGCACCGCTCGGGTGATTTGTGTTATTCAGAGAACTTGTTCATCCACCCCCTAGTTTGTAGTTTTTCTACCTTTACTTTCGAACTGCTCTTTGAGCTGCTGTATCAGAATATGTTGTGGTTTTCTTCTCAGCAATGGAACCGGGGAGATGCTCCCTGTTTTTCTAAAAAAAATATTTTATATGTTATTATATAAAGCTTGGTAAGACTATAAGTTTAAGGACGAATGTAATAATATCACTTATTATTTAAATATATTTATAACAAAATGCTCAGCCCCTTTTTATTTTTTGATAACATTGCTGGCCCAACCCAACATTATAATTAGAATCAGCCCAGCAAAATCGTGTATTTCGAGAAAGTGCAAATGGGCTGTAATTTTTTAGGAAATAAAATAATCAGGCCGCATGGACGCTACATTATTTTTCACCCAGCCCAGCTAATGGCTGTAATTCAAAAAAAGAAGATCAAATTGACTGTAAATTCTACCGCGCAAAAGAAAGACTATAAATTCTGAAAAAATGAGTTGAATACGTGCCACATTTTTGGAGGCTGATATGTGGGCCAATAGGTCGAAGCCAATGCAAGTCGTTGTCAATTTAGTCAACAAATGATTCTGACATGTTAGTCGTTGGATTTACATCCAACGACCGGCATCCATCTTCAATCTCTCGTCTTCTTCCTCCAGTGTCGCCGGGACCACCTCAGGCCTCCAACTGCTAGCAGCTCTGCTTAGCACGCTTCGCTATGAAGCGCTACTCCATCGTTGGCCAGGCCATCCCTCCACTCCTCCACACCTCCTGCTCTTCTCCACCGACTGCCGAACCACACCGCACTAGAACCAATTAACCCTCATACACCTCTCTGTCTGCGAATCTACTCCCGTGTCTTCCCATCTCCGGCTCGTTGCTGTCCGGGGCCTCGCCGTCGTCCACCACCTTGGATGCGCTCGGCGCGGCGTGGTCAACGTGGTCAATGAATGACACCATCGGAAGTAGACTGTGCGTGGAGAGGCTGACAGCTGGGTCCACGGCCGCACACAAGGAAATGCCTCCTTATTACGCACAAAATAATGATTCCTCCACCTGACATCTAGGACCCACCGGAATGGCCTCTGTATTTCGTGAAATAAAGTGCCCCCCGCTGACATGTCGGACCCACCAGGTATCTTCGCACGCAAGGAAGTGCCTCCTTATTACGCACAAAAAAATGAATATTCCCCCTGCCAGCTGGAACCCAGCATAGTGGGAGGCTGACTTGTGGGCCTACCAAGTTGACGGGGACGGAGGGCTTTGTCAACTTAGTCAATATGAACGATTCTAGCTCCTGTTACCATACGATATTCATCCAACGGCCATAGTGCTTCTTCAACCTCTGGTCTTCTTGCTCCAGCCGCCCAAACCAGCGCTGGTCGTGCCGCGTGCTACTGCCTCCCGTGGCCGGCTGTGATGCCAATGAGGCCTCACCGCCCCCTACTACTCCCACCGCTGGCCAGGCCATCCCTCTACTCACCCCACCCCATGTTATTCTGCGGCGACAGCAGCCTCACACCGAAGCCGAACCAGTGAACCCTCATACTCCTCTTCATGTGGGCATGCACTGCTGCGTCTGCCCCGACTCCGAGTCATCCCCTTCCTAGTCCTCGTCATCATCCACCGCCCTGGTGCTCTCGGCGCGGTGTGGTCAACGTGGTCAACGACCGACTTCCATCGGAAGGGTACTGTATGTGGAGAGGCTGACAGTTGGCTCCACGGCAGCCGCAAGGAAGTGCCTCCTTATTACACAGAAAATAATTATTCCTCCACCTGACAGCAGGGACCCACCGGACAGGCCACCAGTATTTTGCGAAAAAAATCATTTCCCCCTGACTGCTGGGACCCATCGGACGGGCCACCGTATTTCATGAAAAAAACGTTCCCCCCGCTATCAGCTCGGACCCATCGGAAGTGCCTCCTTATTACGCACAAAAAAATGAATACTCCCTCGGCTAGCTGGGACCCACCTTACTGGGAGGCTGACTTGTGGGCCTACTAAGTTGACGGGGACGAAGGGCTTTGTCAACTTAGTCAATATGAACGATTCTAGCTCTAGTGACCGTACGATGTCCATCCAATGGCCGTAGTGCTTCTTCAACCTCTGGTCTTCTTGCTCCAGCCGCCCAAAGCAGCGCCGGTCATGCCGCATGCTCGTGCCTCCCGTGGCCGGTTGTGCTGCCGCAGAGGCCTCACCGCCCCCTACTATTCCCATCGCTAGCCAGGCCCTGCTGCGATGGCAGCCTCACACCGCAGCCGAACCAGTGAACCCTCGTAGTCCTCTCCGCGCGGGCTTCCACTGCCGCATCGTCCCCTTCCTAGGCCTCGCTGTCGTCCACCGCCGTGGTGCTCTCCACGTGGCATGGTCAATGTGGTCAAGGAATGACTTCCATCAGAAGAGTACTGTACGTGGAGAGATTGACAGCTGGGTCCACGGCCACAACCCAGTTTTTTTGTGATTTGCCAAGTAAGTCGCTTTGTCAGGCCTGTTGGGCTGCAAATCTATCAAGACGAGGAGAGCTTTCATTCGGCTGGCCGAGAAAATGGCCCATCAGTAATGAGCAATGGGTTGTACATTTTTAAAACACATCAAACCGACAATTAGTTTCAAATATCTTTTTTTTCATTTCAAAATTATATTAATTTTTATGCGTGGAGAATTTGTTGGATTTTATATTGATATACATTTATTTTTAAAATCAGTTTGAATGTGAGTCAAAATTTCGGGATTAAAAACAGTTCGGACCGCACTGAAATATGCAAAATTTCATATAATTTTTTAACCGTTGCCACAATATGGGCTATAATGCTAACAAAAAGAATATGGGCTCCACAAAAACCTTAAGAATTAGCAAATGGGCTGTAAATTATTAGAAATAATGGAAGATGGTATGTATGTTGTTTTCCAGAGATTTGAGGCTTTCCTAAAAAAAGGTTGACGCACAAGCACTGACTGTTGGATGTCTATCCAACGGCCGTCGTGCTTCTTCAATCTCTGCTCTTCCTGCTCCAGCCGCTCAAACAAGCGCCGACGGGACTGCCTGCTCCCTCCTCCTCGCGGCCGACTGTGCTGCCGCGCAGGCCTCACCACCCGACTGTCCTCCCATCGCTGGCCTAGCCATCCCTCTACTCACCCACACCTGCTATTATTCTCCGGTGATGGCAGACGAACCAGTAAACCCTCGTAAGTCGTACTCCCCTCCACGTGGGAAACAACTGCCGAGTCTTCCCTGCCTCCATGTCGTCCCCTTCTTAGGCCTCGCCGTCGTCCACCGCCCTGGTGCTCTCGGCGCGGCGTGGTCAACGTGGTCAAGGAACGACTTCCATCGGACGTGGACTATACGTGGAGAGGCTAACAGCTGGGTCCACGGCCGCAGCAAGGAAGTGCCTCCTTATTACGCGGAAAATAATGATTCCTCTACCTGACAACTGGGACCCACCAGACGGGCCACTGTATTTCATGAAAAAAACGTTTCCCCCTGACAGCTGGGACCCACCAGCTACATCTTCGCACGCAAGGAAGTGCGTCCAGGCAAAAAAAACGATTCGCCCCTGACTGCTGGGACCCACCAGCTACATCTTCACAGGCAAGGAAGTGCCTGACAGTCGGGACCCACCTGGTCGAAGCGTACATAGCGTTGTCATTCTGGTCGCGAACGTGTACGTACATACTGGTCGATGTAGAGGCGAGCACGTGTCATAGTAGAGGCGCGCACGTGTCATAGTAGAGGCGCACGAGTAGCATTTACACGTACGTACAGCGGCCAGGGTGCAAGAAAGAAAATATGGCCACGTATGTGTACATACTAGCGGGGTATCGAACGCCTACTCGCGCATATGTACGGCCAGGGCTCGTGTACATGGCTGGGTCGGAACGGAGAAACAGCGTCATCGTTGTGTTCATGGGGAGGCAACAGAATGCGTCATGTTCATCGGGAGGGCTTGGACGGAACAGGCGATGGAAACGAGGCCTGGCGTACCGCAGAACGGAGGAAACGACCTTGTGTTCGACCGGCCATGTTCGAAACGGGATCCTGTTGATCGGGAGGGGTCTGGCGTACCGCAAAATGGAGGAAACGGACCTCCTACGGTCGAAACGGGGGTCCTGTTCATCGGGAGGGGTGTGGCGTACCGCGAAACGGACGAAACGGACCTCCTACGGTCGAAATGGTGTCCTGTTCATTGGGAGGGGTGTGGCGTACCGCAAAACGGGACTCCACGGGATACTGTTCATCTCCACCGTCGACCCCCTCCAGCCTCCACGAGCTACTGTTCATCCACCGTCTACCTCCTCCAGCCTCCAGGTGCGACTGCTCATCCACGGGCTCCTGTTCATCCAGCCTCCACCGCGCGCTACTCCACCGGCTATTGTTCAACCAGCCCTCTCCACGGGCTCCTGTTCAACCACCCCTCCACGGGCTACTGTTCATCCTGCCCTCCATCGTCTACTGTTCATCCTGCCCTCCACGGGGTGGTCCTGTTCATCCAGCCCTCCACGGGGTCCTGTTCATCCAGCCCCAACCAGCTCGATCGATCGGGGTCCTGTTCATCCAGAGGCAACACCACGGGGTCCTATTCATCCAACCCCCCCCCCTCCCGCAACGCTCACTGTTCATCCAGAGGCAGCATCGATCGGCTTCAGTTAGGAGCAGTAGCAAAGGAATCACTCGATCGGGTTCAGTTAACAGCCATCGATCGATTGCTCGGGTTCAGTTAGAGCCCAATGCCTCGCACGGGTTCAGTTAGAGCCAACGCCTCGCACACACGTGCGTACGTGTACGAGAGAAAGGCGCATCGCTCGGCCCCCGACCTCCCACCGTCACCAAGAACTCCCCGAAATTTTCCTCCCCCTCGCTTCTACCACGGTTTTTTCTGTCATGGACGGCCCAAAGAATGTCATGCAGATGCGTTTCCGGGCCGCCCAGGACGAAAAGCCCATTTTCTGTCATGATTTTTTGACATAGAAGTCAGAGCCCACCACATCTATGATGATACCGGGTTTTGTCACAATTATCGTCATAGAAGTGTCATATGTATGACAGAAAATTTTGTCGTTCGGCCCAAAATGTCATGGATGTGTCTTTTTTTGTAGTGTTAACTAACCGTCGGCTTCTCCCTCTTTGGCCAAGGGCGAAAAGTGTCATGTACTCCACCTGTCGAGAGTATCGACGGTGTTTCCAATGACCAGGCAATCAGGCCATAAGGCTATAACAGACAAAGCGCGCTCAGCGAACTTATGCTATATTACTGACGAAGTGTAAGAAGCATCTTCAAGAAAATAATACCCCCACCGATACCTTTCTTCGGTGCTCATTATTACTATGAGACTTGTGCCATAGATTTTTTGTACTCATGAGTTCCGTTGTGTGCCGACCATGATTGAAAACAATAAGAGCGCTAGCTTTCGGCCTCACCCAGTCTGAGGTCAGAGCTCGGATGACCCGGTCGTGACAATCGCAGAGGTGCTCCCTTTACTCCCTAGCCGAATAATCGGTAACGTAGGGGTAAACACAGGAGCGAGGCAACCCAGCTTGCAAATCGCTTAGGTCAATATGGTGCATATTGTTGCGTAATACACGAACAAGGAACGAAGCCGTACAAATATAATCATATGCAAGAGGAAAAGCTCCATCCAGTGAGCCCCCAAATAAACGGAGTATTTGAATATGCGCGTCACAAACAAAGTTTTGACAAGGAACTTTGTCACAAACAACTTTGTGCCAAAAAGTATAATGCTTGGTCGAACCGAACAAAATTTAAAACTGAAAGTTTTTTAGCATGAAAGCAACTTAGCTGGTTAATGTGCTCGGTGTTGATGACGCGATTCGGTCTTGTGGTGGGACGAAGACGCCCATTAATCTGTGACAGATCCGACAAGGTTCGCAGTCCTCGGCATGGCCGAGGTCCCAGCCCCCAGGCCCGATGTGTCTGAGCAAGGAGTTTGGCACTCCGGAGTAGTGACCACCTAACGCAGTCAAAATTGATTACCTGCACACATAAAACAGTGCGGTCCAGGAAGTAATAATAATATGTATATAATCCTTGTATAATTGCTTTACGCAAAAATAATTTATCTAAAGAAATGTGGCTTGGCGCTGAAGCCAATGTCGATGCAGGGCGTCAGCATGACGCGGTGAGGGCGTGACAAAGCCTGAATTTGCAGGGCGGTCCGGGCTCCGGATGCAGCGTTCGCCGAACTATGTACGGAAACTGACCGAACCACCACGCGACCGTTTTTAATGTGGCCGCCATTTGATAGACCTGTGTACAGATGATGGAACAAACCAGAGTAATAATTCCTTAAGAAAAATAAACCCAACAAGCAAAAATTGTTAGGATTAATAGCACCTGGTTTATTTATTGTAGCATTCCAAAGAAAAGCGACTCCCAAAATCGGGAATCGATCCGCACACCCATTGCCTGATGGGCGATAAAGCGATGGCCTGGTGATGCTGGCAAACGTTGGCTTGCCAAGGCGAAGCCCTCGGTCCAGCTAACGTGACGAAGTTGGTCGGCTGGTGACGCCGAAGTCAGCGGAGTATGTTATTGAAGAAATAGCCAAGTCCTCGGTCTAGCCGAGGTGACGGAGCAGGCCGGTGAGGAGTTGTTGTAGCTGCCATGTCAGCCAAGGTGTTGAAGTAGTTCGGCGTGATGGACATTGGCTCGAAGAAGCAACAGTGCGGCCATGCCGACCCAGGTCCTAACTTGTGACGCGGCCAATGCTGGTTTAATGAAGTGACCATGCGGTGATGCCGGTGTGCCTGCTCCGTGTAATCCGTGGGGCGGCGCTGTTGGTGATGATTTATCCTTAGCAATTCCGAACTCTTATTCGGCTCGACTAGGTGAGGATCCGAAGAAGTTGAGCTCAGCTTAAAAAGCAATGACATGTCTAGCACAGGTCGACAGTCGTGGAGCTATATTGCCGGACTGGTTTGACACCAGCGTGATGATGAAGATGACCTCAGGGAAGGCTTAAAATTTTACGGGCCCGTGTTTAAAAACGACGCACAATACCCTACAGAGAATTCCTCTAAAAAGGTTGTCCAATATCACGTTCATAAAGAAACATGAATTTGGGTCGGATCCATATTTGCGTAGAAAACAGATCCGAAAATTGGTCCACTGATCGAAAGGTTCCCGGAGTTTGAACCGTCGGATCGAGCTAAAATTTTGAGGGGTGGTAGATATGGGAATTACGCAGTAGATGAACGGTTGGATCTTCCGAAGGACCTCTGAGCTGGGCTCTGGAGACCACGCCCTAAACTCGTCCAGATTCCCGTCCAGATTTGATAGGGCTCCGGTATATCGTAGTTTGTCGGAGATTTCTCCATCGGAACTCGACGAAATTTTCCAGGGTTGTTGTAGACTCGACTCCGCACAATTCCACCGAAGAGATCGTTAAAACGACACTCAAGGAGGCGGTGGAGGCGGATACGTGTTTGCTGTCTAGAAAAACAGCACAGTCGCCCAAGGGCAATGTTGACGTTGAGCCCCCGCGCTCCATGGATGATTCCTCCATGATCTTGATAGAGATCGGAGTTGGTGTTGATGAAGGCTCTCGTCCGAACATGACGATCGGAGGCAGGACACAGTCCTCGGTCAAGCCAAGGTGACCAGTCGAGCCGGTGACGAAGATGTCGACGTCGCAGTTAATCTGCAGACGAGCCATCGATCCTTTTGCCGATCACACAGCGGAACTCTCAATAAAAGCACCAATGTCGGTGTCAAAACCGGCAGATCTCGGGTAGGGGGTCCTGAACTGTGCGTCTAAGGCGGATGGTAACAGGAGGCAGGGGACACGATGTTTACCCAGGTTCGGGCCCTTTTGATGGAGGTAATACCCTATGTCATGCTTGATTGATATTGATGATATGAGTATTGCAAGAGTTGATCTACCACGAGATCGTAGAGGCTAAATGCTATAAGCTAGCCTATGGTATGATTGTCTGTATATCTATCGACTAGCCTGGCCCTGGTTTATATAATGCACCAGAGGCCTAGGATAACAAGAGTCCTAACCGAATACGCCGGTGGGGGAGGAGTCCTTGTCTTGACCATCAAGTCTTGTGGAATCTTTCTTGTATGCGGCAACTATCCGAACTGGCCCATGAGTATACAACCATGGGGTCCTCGGCCCAATCTAACTAACCGGGAGACGACGTGGTGAGTACCCCCTAGTCCAGGACGCCATCAAATTGCTTGACCAGTTTAAACTTAGGATCAATATTAAGAGTGTGCTCAGCGAGTTCCCTCGGTACACCTGGCATGTTAGAAGGCTTCCATGCAAAGATGTCCCGGTTCTCAGGGATGAACGCGATGAGCGCGCTTTCCTATTTCGGACCCAAATTAGCGCTGATGCTGAACTGTTTAGATGAGTCGCCAGGGACAAAATCAATCATCTTGGTATCGTCCGCCGATTTAAATTTTAACGAGCGATCATGCTCAGTGGTTGGTTTCTTCAAAGACGTCATGTCCGCCGCGTCAACATTGTCTTTGTAAAATTTTAGCTCATCCGTTGCACAAACTGATTTAGCATAAGCCGCATCTCCTTCCTCACATTCCAAGGCCACCTTGCGACTCCCATGCACTGTGATGTTGCCCTTATAACCCGGATTTTAAGCTGCAAGTAGACATAACAGGGCCTCGCCATGAATTTAGCATAAGTCAGCCACCCGAACAGAGCATGGTAAGGGCTTTTGATCTTGACCACTTCAAAGGTTAACGTCTCACACCTGGAATCATGCTCATCTCCAAAGGCAACTACTAACGATATCTTACCCACTGGGTAGGCTGATTTACCTAGCACGACACCGTGGAAAACAGTATTTGACAACACTATTTAATTGTTTCGGATTGCTCTGATAACTGGACTGCTGCTGTTGTTGATTCCCCTGATTACTCTGCTGATTGTAACCACCCTGGTTACCATGACCTTGAAAACCGGAACTTGAACCGCCGCCTCCCTGACCCAGACCATGAGAACCGAACCCTGACCCGCCATTTGGGCCATGGTGGCGCTGGATGGATTCCCGAAAGCTTCTCATTATGCTGCAATCCTTCCATGAATGAGTAGTCAGCTTACGTCTCGTTCCGTGTTTTGGACACGGCTGGTTTAACATTGCTTCAAGGTCGAATCCTGCCCTCGAAACCGGTAGCCCCCGCGGTCCCCTACGGTGCTAATTATTATTGCGTGCACCTGTGTTAGCCATGAAGTCATCAGCCCTGCGCTTACCGTTGCCACCCTGACCAGCAGAGTTGTACTGTTGTCCCTTCATGCCATTACACTTCTTTCCCTTTCCCGATCTTTCATCCTATGAATCGGGGTTCTTCGTACCATCAGAGTCGGCATACTTAACTAGAGCCGCCATCAGCTCACCCATGTCGTTACAATGACATTTGAGCCGCCCTAGCTCCTGCTTGAGTGGAATGAACCAGCAATTTTTCTCCAACATCAGAACCGCTGAGCCGATGTTGATGTTATCTGAAGAATGTATGATGGTTGAGACCCGGCGCACCCAGCTGGTCGTAGACTCACCCTCGGCCTGAACGCAAGAAACCAGATCCACAATCGACATAGGCTGCTTGCACGTTTCTTTGAAATTCTGGATAGCCGGGCCTTCAACTCCGCCCATGACCCGATGGAATTAGCCGGCAATCCCTTCAACCAGATACGAGCCATCCCCTCTAACATCATGGTGAAGTACTTGGCATAAGCAGCTTTACTAACATCCAGCATCTCCATGGCTATCTCATAACTCTCCACCCATGCCTCATGAGGTTGATTGGCTGTGTAATTTGGCACCTTACGAGGGCCTTTGAAGTCCTTAGGAAGACGCTCGTTTCGTATAGCTGCCATTAGACACGGCACACCGAAAGCCTTGGAAGTCACTCCTGCCTCAATTGAAGCTGTCGGGTAAACCGGCGGATGCTGTTGAGCCGCCAGTTGAGCCGCTAACTCAGCCTCCTGATGTGCTCTGGCTTGGTCCACCAAATCTTGTGCATTAGCTCCATTGCGTGCCGGGTCATGAGGTTGGTTACGGCGCCTTTCAGTACTTGACACCGCCGGCGAGTCAATGTGCCTGCTGTAGCTCCGGCTCGGACGAGGGGTCTCATGAATCCGATCGCGGCTATAAGAGTAAGCCTGCTACTGCACTAGAGCTGTTTGAAGAAGCTACCTGGCCCTTCGGGTTTCAACCGCTGCTGGAGTTTCACTCTCATCGGGCAGAGCCACCAATCGTGTAGCTGCCGCAACCATGTTTTCCAGAGGGGTGGTGTAATGACCCGGCGGTGTCGTCACATGCTGAGGCGGAGTGTTGTTTATACGTGGCTGGTCTGGCGGTTCAACTATCTTGTTCACCACCGGCGGGTTACTGGCCCGAGCTCCAGGGGTGTTGAAGAGGTCCCTTGACTCATAAACCAATGGCAAACGACTCCGTTGCTTCCTCCTCAAGACTTCATGTGAAGTGTTCTGATCCATCCTAAGCCGATATGATTCTTCTTGAATCCGATGTGCTTGGGCGTCCAAAACAGCTTGTTCTGCGACCATCCTGGCGTTCTCTGCTGCTAAGTCTGCCTTAGCTTGCGCTATTTCATCATGTAATTTAGCCACTTCTGCCTTCTGTTGCTCCTGGTTTTCTGGGGTTACCTCAACCTCCATCACAGTCGCCAGAGCATCCAACATATCCGCTAAGACTTGAACCGACGGGAGAGCTGAACCGCCAGCCCCAGCTGCCGTGATCACAGCTGCTCTAAAAGTTATAGCCGCAGCAGGTGTCGAGCCAAGAACCGGCTGTGTGCCAGCCACGAAGATCGCCACCCTGTTGGGCGGCTCACGGGGGTCTGAAATACTTTCGCCGTTGGAACAGCCCCCAAGCCTTCCGCCTTGTAGCTGATACATTGAATCGGTCTCGCGTGTGGTCTCATCATCAGAGCAGATCTCCGTCTCACCGCCAGAGACAGCGCCTTCCAATTCAGCCCCATGGGTGAACCCAACGAAGACGTGCCTGATGGCTGGCTGAGCCGGGGCGGGTCATGCACGCTAAGTCGTCTCAATGATGTCGGTGCGGATGTCCGGCTCAGGGCCCGGCTCGCCGATCTTGCCGATGAAGATGTGGATTCCGCCGAAGGGCACCTGGTACCCGTACTCAATTGAGCCGGCCTTGGGGCCACAGCTTGCATCGTTGATGTAGAGCTTGCCGCGACAACTCTTGGTCATCCGGCCCACAGCGTATCCCTTGATCCCCTCGAAGCTGCCCTTTCAGAACTCGAAACCACCATGCGCAGGCCCCACGGTGGGCGCCAACTTTCATGGAAGTGTCACGGCAGATGTCCTCATGGAAGGACTTAGTTGTGGAGCCATTGTGACGAGGTTAGCTTAAAGGGGTTAAATAGGACAAGGGACACGGAGAGTTTATACTGGTTCGGCCCCTTGCGGTGAAGGTAAAGGCCTACTCCAGTTGAGGTGGTATTTCTAGGGTTTCGATTACCAGGGAGGAAACATGCTTTGCCTGGCTCTGGATTTGACATTTCTTGCCCTAAGCCACTTCCGGTTCGTCCCCTTATATACACGGGTTGACGCCCTGCGGCCTACACAGTCCCGGCTGGCTCATACAACGTGTCCGGCTCAGTGAGTATCTTACATGCCTTATATTACAAGTCTACTCATACATGGCGGTTTACACTTATGGGCCTTAAGCCGTCTCTGGACTTGGGCCTCTTACCGGCCTATCTATGAACCACCGTCTGGTATACTCTATTGGGATTCTAGGATGAACAGTCATTGTGATTGACCCGGCCCCTCCTGGGCGGGTCATACCTGATAGTCATATCCCCAACACGTAGGGTCCACACGCTTAACGTTCGATGACGATTTTGTATTATATGAGTTATGTGATTTGGCGACCGAATGTTGTTCGGAGTCCCGAATGAGATCACGGACATGACGAGGAGTCTCGAAATGGTCAAGAGGTAAAGATTCATACATATAGGATGATAGTATTCGGACACCGGAAGTGTTCTGGGGGGTACCGGGTACGTATCGGGTCACCGGTAGGGGTTTCGGGTAACCCCGGGCAAGCTATATGGGCCTAATGGGCCAAGACGGGAATTGTGGCTGGTGCGCCCCCCCCCCCCCATATGGACTGGCCAAATTGGAGAAGGAAAGGGGGAGAAGGAAAGGAAAAAAGGGAATAGGATTCCCCCATCCCCCTCTTCCCTTCCTACTCCGAATAGGAATAGGAAAGGGGGGAGGCCGAATTGGGAGGACCCCAAGTAGGATTCCTCCTACTTGGGGCACCCCCTTGGCTGCCTCTCCTCCCCTCTAGCCTATATATATGGGGGCACCGCTAGAACATACAACAAACATTGTTAGCCGTGTGCGGCGCCCCCCTCCACAGTTTATGCCTCCGGTCATATTCACGTAGTGCTTAGGCGAAGCCCTGCGCAGATCACTTCACCATCACCATCACCATGTCATCGTGTTGACTAAACTCTCCCTCGACACTTTTCTAGATCAAGAGTTCGAGGGATGTCATCGAGCTAAACGTGTGCAGAACTCGGAGGTGTCGTACGTTCGGTACTTGATCAGTCAGAATGTGAAGAAGTTCGACTACGTCAACCATGTTCTCAAATGCTTTCGGTCTACAGGGTATGTGGACACACTCACCCCTCTCGTTCCAATGCATCTCCTAGATAGATCTTGCGTGAGCGTAGGAATTTTTTTGAAATTGCATGCTACGTTCCCCAACCGTGGAATCCGAGCCAAGTCTATGCGTAGATGATATGCACGAGTAGAACACAAAGAGTTGTGGGCGGTGATCATCATACTGCTTACCACCAATGTCTTATTTTGATTCATCTATATTGTTGGATCAAGCAGCCCGGACCAACCTTACATGACCATGTTCATGAGACCGGTTCCACCGACAGACATGCAACTAGTTTTGCATAAAGGTAGCTGGCGGGTGTCTGCTTCTCCAACTTTAGTTGAATTGAACTTGATGGACTCGTTCTTCTTCCTTGCGGGATTTCAGGCAAGATAACCATACCCTCGAAATCACTTCTATCTTTGCTTGCTAGTTGCTCGCTCTTTTGCTATGCCTATGCTGCGATACCTACCACTTGCTTATCATGCCTCCCATATTCTTAACCCAAGCCTCTAACCCACCTTGTCCTAGCAAACCGTTGATTGGCTATGTTACCGCTTTGCTCAGCCCCTCTTATAACATTGTTAGTTGCAGGTGAAGATTGAAGTTTGTTCCTTGTTGGAACATGGAGATGTTGTTCCTTGTTGGAACATGTTTACTTGTTGGGATATCACAATATCTCTTATTTAATTAATGCATCTATATACTTGCTAAAGGGTGGAAGGCTCGGCCTTATGCCTGGTGTTTTGTTCCACTCTTGCTGCCCTAGTTTCCGTCATATCGGTGTTATGTTCAGGGATTTTGCGTTCCTTACGTGGTTGGGTTATAATGGGAACGCCTTGACAGTTCGCTTTGAATAAAACTCCTCCAGCAAGGCCCAATCTTGGTTTTACCATTCGCCACCTAGCCTTTTCTTTTCCCTTGGGAGTCGCGCTCTCAAGGGTCATCATTATTTTAACCCCCCCCCCGGGCCAATGCTCCTCTGAGTGTTGGTCCACCTTGTCAGCCGCCGGTGGCCACCAGGGGCAACTTTGGGCTGGCTTACCGGAAGTTTGGACAATCCGGTGTGCCCTGAGAACAAGATATGTGCAGCTCCTATCAGGATTTGTCGGCACATTCGGGTGGCTTTGCTGGTCTTGTTTTACCATTGTCGAAATGTCTTGTAACCGGGATTCCGAGTGTGATCGGGTCTTCCCGCTAGAAGGAATATCCTTCGTTGACCGTGAGAGCTTGTGATGGGCTAAGTTGGGACACCCCTGCAGGGATTTGAACTTTCGAAAGCCGTGCACGCGGTTATGGGCAGATGGGAATTTGTTAATGGCCAGTTGTAGAAAACCTGAAGTTGATCCTAATTAAAATACATCAACCGCGTGTGTAACCGTGATGGTCTCTTTCCGGCGGAGTCCGGGAAGTGAACACGGTGTTGGAGTAATTCTTAACGTAGGTTGTTCTAGGATCACTTCTTGATCATAGTTTCTCGATCGTGCTTTGCCTTCTCTTCTCGCTCTCTTTTGCGAATAGGTTAGCCACCATATATGCTTGTCGCTTGCTGCAGCTCCACCTCATACCTTTTACCCTTCCTATAAGCTTAAATAGTCTTGATCGCGAGGGTGCGAGATTGCTGAGTCCCCGTGACTCACACATACTTCCAAAACCAGTTTGCAGGTGACAATGAAACCGTACAGGTGACGCAACCAAGCTCAAGGAGGAGATCGATGAAGATCTTGTCCTTTATGTTGATCCGCTTCCAGTTGATCAGTAGTGGAGCCCAGTTGGGGTCGATCGGGGATCTGTGTAGCTTTTGGGGTAGTCTTCTTTTATTTTGGTTCCGTAGTCGGACCTTGATTGTATCTGGTTGATGTAATGCTTTATTCATGTATTTGTGTGAAGTGGCAATTGTAAGCCAACTATGTATCTCTTTCCCTTATGTATTGCATGGGTTGTGTGAAGATTACCTCACTTGCGACATTGCTTTCAATGCGGTTTTGCCTCTAAGTCGTGCTTCGACACGTGGGAGATATAGCCGCATCGAGGGCGTGACAACTGATCATGGTGCTATTAAATATCTTATGGAAAAGAAAGATGCTAAACCTAGACTTATTAGATGGGTTCTCTTACTTCAAGAATTTGATTTGCATATTATTGATAGAAAGGGAGCTGAGAACCCCGTTGCAGACAACTTGTCTAGGTTAGAGAATGTTCTTGATGACCCACTACCTATTGATGATAGCTTTCCTGATGAACAATTAGCTGTCATAAATGCTTCTCGTACTGCTCCATGTTGATTATGCTAATTATATTGTTACTAAATTTATACCACCTAGTTTCACATACCAGCAAAAGAAAAAGTTCGTATATGACTTAAGACATTACTTTTGGGATGACCCACACCTTTATAAATAAGGAGTAGATGGGCTTATTAGACGTTGTGTACCTGAGCATGAACAGGAACAGATCCTACGCAAGTGTCACACCGAGGCTTATGGAGGACACTATGCTAGAGATAGAACTGCACATAAGGTATTGCAATCAGGTTTATATTGGCCTACTCTCTTCAAAGATGCCCATAAGTTTGTCTTGTCTTGTGATGAATGTCAAAGAATTGGTAATATTAGTAGACGTCAAGAAATGCCTATGAATTATTCACTTGTTATTGAACCATTTGATGTTTGGGGCTTTGATTATATGGGACCGTTTCCTTCCTCTAATGGGTATACACATATTTTAGTTGTTGATTACGTTACTAAGTGGGTAGAAGCTATTCCAACTAGTAGTGATGATCATAACACCTCTATTAAGATGCTTAAAGAAGTTATTTTTCCAAGGTTTGGAGTCCCTAGATATTTAATGATTGATGGTGGTTCACATTTTATTCATGGCGCTTTCCGTAAAATGCGTGCTAAGTATGATGTTAATCTTAGAATTGCATCTCCTTATCACCCACAGTCTAGTGGTCAAGTAGAACTAAGTAATAGAGAGCTTAAATTGATTTTGCAAAAGACTGTTAATAGATCTAGAAAGAATGGGTCCAAGAAACTTGATGATGCATTATGGGCTTATAGAACTGCATATAAAATCCTATGGGTATGTCGCCATATAAAATGGTTTATGTTAAAGCATGTCACTTACCTCTTGAACTAGAACATAAGGCATATTGGGCCATTAAAGAGCTCAATTATGGTTTCAAACTTGCCGGTGAGAAGAGGTTATTTGACATTAGCTCACTTGATGAATGGAGAACCCATGCCTATGAGAATGCCAAATTGTTTAAAGAAAAAGTTAAGAGATGGCATGACAAATGGTTACAAAAGCGTGAGTTTAATGTAGGTGATTATGTTTTCCTATAGAACTCTCATTTAAGATTTTTTGCAGGCAAACTTCTCTCTAAATGGGAAGGTCCTTACGTCATTGAGGAGGTCTATCGTTCCGGTGGCATAAAAATCAAAACCTTCAAAGGCACAAATCCGAGGGTGGTGAACGGTCAAAGAATCAAACATTATATCTCAGGTAATCCCATAAATGTTGAAACTAATGTTATTGAAACTGTAACCCCGGAGGAATACATAAGGGACACTTTCCAGAACATTTCAGACTCCAAAAAGGAAGAGGTATGAGGTACGGTAAGTAAACCGACATCAAAATAGTTCTAATAGAAATTTTCTCCGTGTTGGATTATTTAAGAAAATAGGAAAATAAGAAGTAGTCCGGGAAGGACACAAGGTGTCCATGAGGGTGGAGGGCGCGCCCCTGCCTCGTGGGCACCTCGTGTGCTCTCCGGACTCCATTTTCTTGCTCGATACTTCTTTTGGTCGGTAAAAATTCATTATATAATCTCCCGAAGGTTTTGACCACAGTACCATGCAAATATCCTCTGTTTTTGTTTCGAGCTGTTTCTGTAGCAGATCTTGAGCAAGATGTCTTCTCAAGAGTCAGTCGGGGAGAGTTGGGTGTCTCATCCGATACCGGGGCCAAGAGCAAACATCGATGCTGACCACTTTGGGCCCTCAACTGAGGAAGAGATGGAGGCCGACTTGGAAAGGATAGATGCCATGGAGGAGGATCAAGAAGTTACTTCTCGTTTCCGAGCCGGATTCACAATGGGGGAACTACAGAGGTCAGCTATTCCAAACTCGGTCATCCCTTCCAACGTTAGATTTCTTTCTTATGAAAATATGAAAAAGAGTGTTACTTGTTCTCCCGCAGCTATGCAACATCCTTGGGTGAAAGGAGCTTTAGCCGTCATGGGCAAGCTCCATAAGGAAATAATGGACCTCAAGCAGCAAGTCAATAAGCTCGAGGAAGAGAATTGTATCCTGAGGGGCATCATCGCCAAGAATATCACATCACCACCCCCGAAGAAAGAGACATAAACACATGGGTATGGGCACTCCCCTTGGAAATTGCCAAGCTTGGGGGAGTGCCCCGGTATCGTATCGCCATCACACTTTTATCTTTACCTTTTTCTTAGTTCGATCCTTTTGGTAATTTCTTGATCTAGTAGAATAAAGTTTTAGTATGATCTAGTTTTGATTTTTTGCTTTATGATCCTTCTATGTAATCGAGTCCGTGAGCTATATATAATAAAGATTAGTGTTGAGTCAAGGGCTTGATTATCTTGCTATGATCTTGAGGAAATAAAATTAAAAGAGAAAGAATAAACAGAAATAAAGGGATCATATGGCTCTTATGGAGAGTACTGACTTCACATATAAAGAGTATGATGAATAAAAGTCGTTGAAAGTTGACAAACATAGTTTTGGTCATCGTTGCAATTAATAAGAAGTAAGAAAGAAAGAGAGGTTTTCACATATAAATATACTATCTTGGACATCTTTTATGATTGTGAGCACTCATTTAAATATGACATGCTAAAGAGTTGACGCTGGACAAGGAAGACAACGTAATGGGTTCTATTTTCTTACATCTGAAATAAATTATATTGTCATGGATCATCCAACATGTTGAGCTTGCCTTTCCCTCTCATGCTAGCCAAATTCTTTGCACCAAGTAGATATACTACTTGTGCTTCCAAATATCCTTAAACCCAGTTTTTCCATGAGAGTCCACCATATCTACCTATGGATTGAGTCAGATCCTTCAAGTAAGTTGTCATTGTTGCAAGCAATAGAAATTGCTCTCTAAATATGTATGATTTATTAGTGTGGAGAAAATAAGCTTTATACGATCTTGTGATATGGAAGCAATAAAAGTGATGGACTGCATAATAAAGGTCCATATCACAAGTGGCAATATAAAGTGACATTATTTTGCATTACGATTTTGTGCATCCAACCGTAAAAGCACATGACAACCTCTGCTTCCCTCTGCGAAGGGCTTATCTTTTATTCTTGTCTTATACTTCATACAAGAATCATGGTGATCTTCACCTTTCCTTTTTACATTTTATCCTTTGGCAAGCACATTGTGTTGGAAAGATCTAGATATATATACCCAATTGGATGTAAGTTATCATGAACTATTATTGTTGACATTACCCTTGAGGTAAAAGGTTGGGAGGCAAAACTATAAGCCCCTATCTTTCTCTGTGTCCGACTAAAACTTCATAACCATAAATATTGCGTGAGTGTTAGCAATGGTGAAAGACTAAATGATGGTTAAGTATGTGGACTTGTTGAAAAGCTCTTATATTGGCTCTTTCCTATGTTATGATAGATTGCAATTGCTTCAATGACTGAGATTATAGTTTGGGGGAGTTTCACACCTCTATATCTAAACATGTGGACATATTTTTCGATATCGGCTTTCGCTTGAGGACAAGCAAGGTCTAAGCTTGGGGGAGTTGATACGTCCATTTTGCATCATGCTTTTATATTGATATTTATTGCATTATGGGCTGTTATTACATGTTATCTCAAAATACTTATGCATATTCTATCTTATTTTACAAGGTTTGCATGAAGAGGGAGAATGCAGGCAGCTGGAATTCTGGGCTGGAAAAGGAGCAAATATTAGAGACCTATTCTGCACAACTCCAAAATTCCTGAAACTTCACAGGAGCATGTTTCAGAATATATAAAAAATATTGGGCAAAGGAAGTACCAGAGGGGGGCCACCCACCATCCACAAGGGTGGGGGCGCGCCCTACCCCCCTAGGTGCGCCAGCTGCCTCGTGGGCCCCCTGACAAGCCTCCGGTGCCCATCTTCTTCTATGTGAAGTCTTTTACCCTAGAAAAAATCATAAGCAAGCTCATGGGACGAAACTCCACCGCCGCGAGGCGGAACCTTGGCGGAACCAATCTAGGGCTCCGGTGGAGCTGTTCTGCCGGGAAAACCTCCCTTCAGGAGGGGGGAATTGATAACCAACAAGTATAGGGGATTGCAACAATTTTTGAGGGTAGAGTATTCAACCCAAATTTATTGATTCGACAGAAGGGGAGCCAAAGAATATTCTCAAGTATTAGCAGCTGAGTTGTCAATTCAACCACACCTGGATAACTTAATATCTGCAGCAAAGTATTTAGTAGCAAAGTAATATGATAGTAGTGGTAACGGTAGCAAAAGTAACGGTAGCAAAAGTAATATTTTGGGTATTTTATAGTAATTGTAACAGTAGCAATGGAAAAGTAAATAAGCGAAGAACAATATATGGAAAGCTCATAGGCAATGGATCGGTGATGGAGAATTATGCCGGATGCGATCAATCATGCAACAATTATAACATAGGGTGACACAGAACTAGCTCCAATTCGTCAAAGTAATGTAGGCATGTATTCCGAATATAGTCATACGTGCTTATGGAAAAGAACTTGCATGACATCTTTTTTCCTACCCTCATGTGGCAGCGGGGTCCTATTGGAAACTAAGGGATATTAAGGCCTCCTTTTAATAGAGTACCGGACCAAAGCATTAACACATAGTGAATACATGAACTCCTCAAACTACGGTCATCACCGGGAGTGGTCCCGATTATTGTCACTTCGGGGTTGCCCGATCATAACACATAGTAGGTGACTATAGACTTGCAAGATAGGATCAAGAACTCACATATATTCATGAAAACATAATCCGTTCAGATCTGAAATCATGGCACTTGGGCCCTAGTGACAAGCATTAAGCATAGCAAAGTCATAGCAACATCAATCTCAGAACATAGTGGATACTAGGAATCAAACCCTAACAAAACTAACTCGATTACATGATAAATCTCATCCAACCCATCACCGTCCAGCAAGCCTACGATGGAATTACACGCATGGCGGTGAGCATCATGAAATTGGTGATGGAGGAAGGTTGATGATGACGATGGCGACGGATTCCCCTCTCCGGAGCCCCGAACGGACTCCAGATCAGCCCTCCCGAGAGAGTTTAGGGCTTGGCGGCGGCTCCGTATCGTAAAACGCGATGAATCCTTCTCCCTGGTTTTTTCTCCCCGAAAGTGAATATATGGAGTCAAGGTTGAGGTCGGTGGAGCATCAAGGGGGCCATGAGGCAGGGGGCACGCCTAGGGCGTAGGGCGCGCCCCCACCCTCGTGGACTGGGTGTGGGCCCCCTGGCGTGGATCTTTCTTCTAGTATTTTTTATATATTCCAAAATAATTCTCCGTTGATTTTCAGGTCATTCCGAGAACTTTTATTTCTGCACAAAAATAACACCACGGCCATTCTGCTGAAAACAGTGTCAGTCCTGGTTAGTTCCATTCAAATCATGCAAGTTAGA
Source organism: Triticum aestivum (assembly GCF_018294505.1). Lineage (NCBI taxonomy): Eukaryota > Viridiplantae > Streptophyta > Magnoliopsida > Poales > Poaceae > Triticum > Triticum aestivum. The sequence continues at coordinate 173,906,362 of NC_057812.1, forward strand.
GTCCAAAACAAGGGCAAAAGTGTTTGGAAAAGTAGATACGATGGAGACGTATCAGAAATCATCACCATCGTCATCACCATTGATCCTCTCATCGGGAGGGGGCCAATCTCCATCAACATCTTCACCAGCACCATCTCATCTCAAACACTAGTTCATCTCTTGTATCCAATCTTTGTCCCAAAACCTCAGATTGGTACCTGTGGGTTGCTAGTAGTGTTGATTACTGCTTGTAGTTGATGCTAGTTGGTTTATTCGATGGAAGATCATATGTTCAGATCCTTTATGAATATTAATACCCCTCTGATTATGAACATGAATATGATTTGTGAGTAGTTACCTTTGTTCCTGAGGACATGGGAGAAGTCTTTCTATAAGTAGTCATGTGAATTTGGTATTCGTTCGATATATTGATGAGATGTATGTTGTCTTTCCTCTAGTGGTGTCATGTGAACATCGACTACATGACACTTCACCATTGTTTGGGCCTAGAGCAAGGCATTGGGAAGTAATAAGTAGATGATGGGTTGCTAGAGTGACAGAAGCTTAAACCCTAGTTTATGAGTTGCTTCGTAAGGGGCTGATTTGGATCCATATGTTTCATGCTATGGTTAGGTTTACCTTAATACTTCCTTTGTAGTTGCGGATGCCTGCAATAGGGGTTAATAATAAGTGGGGTGCTTGTCCAAGGAAGGGCAGTACCCAAGCACCGGTCCACCCACATATCAAATTATCAAAGTACCGAACACGAATCATATGAGCGTGATGAAAACTAGATTGACGATAATTCCCATGTGTCCTCGGGAGTGTTTTCCTTTATATAAGAATTTGTCCAGGCTTGTCCTTTGCTACAAAAAGGATTGGGCCATCTTGCTGCACCTTATTTACTTTTACTATTTGTTACCCGTTACAAATTACCTTATCACAAAGCTACCTGTTACTGATAATTTCAGTGCTTGCAGAGAACACCTTGCTGAAAACTGCTTATCATTTCCTTCTGATCCTCGTTGGGTTCGACACTCTTACTTATCAAAAGGACTATGATAGATCCCCTATACTTGTGGGTCATCATGCCACGAGGGCAGTTCGTCTTTTACTCACTGACCAATCATTCCCTTAAGAACGCTAGCTTTTGGCTTCACCCGTCTGAGGTACATATCTGGATGACCTGGCTGTAACAATCGCAAAGGTGCTCGCTTTATGCCCTAGCCGAACAAATGGGAACGTAGGGCATAAGAACAGGAGCCAGGCAACCTAGCTTGGCAAAAACTTAAGTCATAAAGGTGCATATAATGGTGAAGAAGAGACATATATGGATAGATGACACATATATACAGTGAGTTTGATGCTCGAAATATAATAACATGACTAAGCTTCTTGTGAAAAGAAGCCCCCATGTAATATGGGGTAAGTACATTTGAGGATGTCTACCCTTCAGGATTACGGTTTATCCGAACACGAGCTAGAAGTCGTATAGAAACGAGGCAAAAAGGGAAAACTATAAAAAGGAGAAAATACAGAACGAGAAAAAGGTATATGTGCGGACTTAGACATAGAATCTTCAGAGCCTTGCGACATTCCATGGATTTGGCTCCAAGCGATTGTCCGAAGCATTGCGAAGACGATAGGTTCCTCCAGTGAAAACTTCATCTATAATGAAGGGACCCTCCCATTTGGGCTTGAGCTTGTCCTTTTTGTTTTCTGGTAGGCGTAAAACTAGTTCACCGACGTTGTAGGTCTTTGCTCGTACTTCTCTGCTTTGGTATCCCCGAGCCTGCTGTTGATAGAATGCGGAATGGGCCTTCGCAACATCGCGCTCCTCCTCCAGGCCGTCCAGGTCGTCCTGTCGATCGAGCTTGGCCTCTCTCTCTCTCTCTCTCTCTCTCTCTCTCTCTCTCTTTCTCTCTCTCCTTATACATGCGCACTCGAGGTGAGTCATGAATAATGTCGCAAGGCAAGACTGCCTCCGCACTGTACACCATGAAAAAGGGTGTATATCCGGTCGTGCGATTGGGCGTGGTCTGTAGCCCCCAGAGTATAGAATTGAGTTCCTCGACCCAGTGTTTGTCTGATTCTTGCAGAGATCGCACTAGTCTGGGTCTGATGCCACTCATTATCATGCTGTTAGCCTATTTGACCTGACCATTTGTCTGAGGGTGGTATACGAAGGCGTAATCAAGCTTGATGCCCAATTTGGCGCACCAAGTTTTCACCTCGTTGGCTGTAAAGTTAGAGTCGTTGTCAGTAATAATACCGTGCGCGACACTCTAACAGTGTACGACTCCGGATATGAAGTCTATCATCGGTCCGGTTTCAGCCGTTTTAACTGGTTTGGCTTCTATCCACTTAGTGAACTTGTCGACCATTACCAACAAGTATTTATTCTTATGGCTTCCACCTTTAACAGGTCCAACCATATTGAGCCCCCAGACCGCAAAAGGCCAAGTAATGGTGATTGTTCATAGGGAAGTAGGCAGCATATGGCTTTGGTTAGCGAAAAGTTGGCATCCTACGCAGCGGTGCATGAGGTCTTGTGCGTCTGCCCAGGCTGTGGGCCAAAAGAAACCCGTGTGGAAGGCTTTACTTACAAGGGCCCGGGCTGCGGCATGATGGCCGCCAAGACCAGCGTGTATTTCGGCCAAGAGCTGTCATCCCTCTTCTTCGTAGTTACATCGTTGAAGGACCCCGGTAGTACTTTTCTTGTATAATTCTCCTTCATGAACTTTGTAGGCTTTCGAACGTCGAACGATGCGATGGGCCTCAGTATGATCCTCAGGGTGCTCATTCCTAGTGAGGTAGGCAAGGAAAGGCTCGGTCCATGGGGCAAATACAACCATAATTTCGTGGGCCGATGGTGTTATTTTGGTGCCTGAGCCCCCGATGATATCAGGAATGTGTTCAGAATCGGGGGGTATGTTCGGCTCCGGGTTGGTGCTCCCATTCTCGTCCTGCCACACCACGGATGGCTTGAAGAGCCTTTCCAAAAAGGTGTTAGGCGGGACGGGGTCGCGTTTAGCGCCCATGCGAGCGAGGATGTCCACGACTGGATTACCCTCTCGATCCATGTGATGAAACTCGAGACCCTCAAACCGAGCTGATATTTGGAGTACGACGTTGCGGTAAGCCGCCATCTTCGGATCTTTTGCGTCGAAGTCTCTGTTTATTTGGGATATTGTGAGGTTGGAATCCCTGCGCACCTCAAGGCATTGTATGCCCATGGAGACAGCCATCCGGAGACCATGTAACAGGGCCTCGTATTAGGCTGCATTGTTAGAGTATGTATACAGTATTTGGAGCACATAATGAACTGTGTCTCCTATGGGGGATGTCAAGACGACACCAGCCCCCAGTCCGGCTAACATTTTAGAGCCGTCAAAGTGCATCACCCAGTTGGAATACATGTCATACTCTTTAGGGAGTTCGGCCTTTGTACATTCGGCGACGTAGTCAGCCAACACCTGAGATTTAATGGCTCAACGCGGTTTGTACGTTATTTCAAATGGTAAGAGCTCAATGGCCCATTTGGCAATCCTGCCGGTGGCGTCCCGGTTGTTTATAATATCATTGAGTGGTACTTCAGAAGCCACCATGATTGAGCACTCTTGGAAGTAGTGTCGTAGCTTGCGGGATGCCATAAAGACCGTGTATGCTATCTTTTGATAATGTGGGTATCGGTATTTGCATGCTGTAAGGACTGTCGTACGTAATACACTGGTTTTTGGAGTGGGAATTTATATCCTTCCTCTTCTCGTTCGACGACGAGCATCGCACTGACCACCCGGTGAGTTGTCAATATGTAAAGCAGCATTAGTTCGCCGATGTTTGGTGCGGCCAGGATGGGGTTGCTTGCTAGCAAAGTTTTTATTTCCTCCAGCCCGGCTATTGCAACATCCGTCACACAAAGTGGTCGATGCATCGGAGCAGGCGATACAGTGGCAACGCCTTTTCTCCTAATCTAGAGATAAAGCGACTCAAGGCTGCACTACAAAAAAATACACTTCTGTGATGATATGTGTTTGTCACAGTAGGTCACTTTTTCTATCATGCATGTACATCCATGACAATTTTATGACAGAATCAAGATAGTCATACATGTGCTGTCGTAGAAGTGTTCCATGACATTACCAAAATTATCATCACGGAAGTGTCCACTTCCATGACGATAAATCGTGCGTCAAAGAAGTGCTTTCATCAAGGGTGACCGACACGTGGCATCCACCGTAACGGAACGCCGTTAAGCTATCGGGTCCGGTGTTGGATCCGATAACCCATTAACAGCCCGGACCAATGGGGATTTTCCACGTGTAAAATACTCATTGGCCGGAGGAAACACATGTTTGCTCACAGTTGGGACATATGTCATCCACTCATTGGAAAGGAGGCGCCTATGATACGTCGACACATGGCATGGCCCAACAGAGGCTCATTCCGGTGAAAAGGCCGGCCCAGCTAAAGGCCCACCATGTTTTTTCAGGCACTAGTGGGCTGGCCCGTTAATGGCATGTCATGTTTTGGGGCAAATTGAGGCCCATACCTGATCAGGCCCGTTTCACAGCCTGCCGTGTTTTGGGAAAAATTACGGCCCATGTCGGATCAGGCCTGTTAATAGGACACTGTTCTTTTGGGCCCATTCTAAGATAGGTTTGTATTTCAGCTTGTTAAATGCTCCTTTACCAATTCGGCCCGATAATAGTTTTGGACAGTTAGCGGCCTGTGGTGCATCTGGGATGTTGTCGGCCTAGTTTAACTTTAGGCCATTTAACGACCCATGCAGACACTGGGCTATTTCTTGTCCGATGTAACTTTAGGCCTCTTAACGGCACGCAGTCTTTGTGGATAAATTTCAGCCCTACTGGCCTACCGGCCTGTTAATGGCTCATGTAATAGTTGGGCCTAATTACATCCTGCGTTGAATATGACCTTACAGCCCATCCAATAATGGCCCATGACACTTTTAGGCCTATGGCCCGTGTAGATATTGGCATGCTTAAAGCCCAAAATTTTATTCGGCCAAACGGGCCTGAGATATATTTTGGCCTATTAACTGCTCGTCCTATTTGGGCCAAACATGGGCCTTAGGCAGTTTCGGCCTATCTTGGCCCGTGAATTTTTCGGCTCAACGCTAGCCCAATCTAGGTTTTAGCCTGTTAAAGCCCATTGTATTCTCTGGCCCAGCTAGCCAGAACTTTACTCGGCCTGTTAAAGGCGGGAAACAACCATAAGGTTTAGACCTACTAATGGCCCAAGATGATTATAGGCCCATGTTTTGGCCCATATGAGTAACGGGCCACCCTGAAGACCGACAACACTAAGATCCACTGAACCTTCCAGCCTAAATTATAGCATACCGACCAAGAGTAAACCTAGACTATACAACAAAGAAATTATAGCATATTACATCCCCTCAGCATCAAAGTTCGCCGCTAGTGATAATAAAGGGCAACTAGACATCGGATTACATAAACTAGGCAGGTCGCCACTAGTGGAAGTTAACAGGCGGACAAAATAATAGACAGAACCGACAGCACTTCAACACAGCTCAAGAAAGGTTAGCCCGGCCCAGCAGCTGCAGCGCAAGCAGCTTAGCAACCTGATGAGACTGTGCTTCTTTGGCGCTCATATCCACCAACTTAAGCTGCATAGCATCAATAAACGTCCTGTACTTACGGTTAATCTTGCATAGAGATTGGAGTTCCAGTTGTATTTGAGCGGAAGCATGTATTTCTGCTTGAATTTCAGACTGAAGAAGTCGAACAGATTCAGGCGGCGACTTCATCGAGCTTGTGTCACTGAGTAAGTTTGACACTACATCAAGATGTGACTTCGTGGTTGTATCCCTACCCTCAATATGTTTTGCCTTCTCCTCTGGAATATGTGTTAGAGGGACAAACAATGGGTTCGTCTCACTATCATTGTGGCAGTTCTTCCTAGCAGCAGTGTTGTCACCCTGAAAGAGAAACAAGTAGGTAGATAACAGGTTTTGCACGTATAAGCATCAGCGCTGTCAATTCATCTCATTTCTTTGTCAGAAATAAAGAGACACGGTTTAAAATAGCATTAACATAATAGGCATTGTTCATAGTTAAGACGGCAGGAAATGGCATTGTGCAGGAGCGGCCAGCTTCACCAGACCACTGGATTACAGATCAAGAACACAAGCATAGATGTAGTTCTAAACAACGTATAAGCATGAATGGTGAGTGTACTGTCAATTTATACCATTTCAGATTGGTAAATAAAGAGACACGATTTAAATAACATTAATATAATATGGCATTGTTCATAGTTGAGACATAGCAGGATATGACATTGTGCTGTTGTTGGTAGTCTCACCACACCACTGGATTACAGATCAAGAACACAAGCATACACATAGTGCTAAAGAAGATAACTTGCTATGTTTAGTTTAATTTACATGGTACGAATAAGGAACTAGATTGTACAACTAAAGACTGAAATTGAGAACGACAAACTTATGTTTATGTACTTCTACTTTATAAACTTTGAACAAGCAATTTGATGCAGACGACAAAAATAAACAGCATTTGCACTCATAGCTATCCAAATATAAACAACAAAGTTTGAAGGCTCGAGGAGAACAAACTTACATTAGTAGTGAAGACAGGCTCTATAAAGGCCTTGTCCATATTGATGGGGGGGGGCAATTCAAGAAGTTTACCTCACACTCTTCTTCAAGAGTATTGCCTTTATTCTACATTTTGTTAAGAGTAAATATAGATGTGAAAATATAGGAACAAATGGCGATTATTTAACTTAAGATGCAGAGTACAAATGTAAATACAGCATACAGGCAGAAGGCACTGACAAGAGCAATGCGGAGCTAAACTTCTTCAGTAACATTGGTTTTATTCAATATTTTGGCAAGAGTAAATGTAGATCTGATGTGTAGAAAAATGGAGGACAAGGGAAAATAAGCTGCAAAGTGTACATGAAGAACTAGCTGACAAATATAAGGACAACAGATACTTACAAGAACAATGCAGAACTAAATTTCTTCATAGGCATTGGGTTTATTCTACATTAATTTAAGCATTAATATAGATCTGATAATTTGGAGCGAACAGTGGATAAGCAAGCTATAATGCACAATGATGTCACATAATCCACCAGGTATGAATGTAAGGACAGCGATAGGACAATAGGTACTCACAAGAGCAAAGCAGCGACCAGCATAGTTGCGATATCCTAGGTTTTGCGGCGCTGGTTCTATCGCCAATATACGTCGGGTGCTATGTGATTTCTCCGGTAGCACCACCTTTTTCAAGGACTTTGCTTGTACTCCTTCAGGTTCTGCAATCACCCTCTTCCTTTTGGATGTCTGAAACACAAGAACAACATTTGAATGGAAAAACATGGTATGACGACAAATGGAATAGGTGTTGATAATGGATGGGCATGGCATCTTCACATATATCATGAGTAAACTAAGCAGATGGCGGTGCAACGAAGCAAAAGAAATGCAAGACACCTTATGCAAGATATGTGCAACCAATAAAACCTTGCCAAATTAGAACAGGCACCTTATTGGGTGAACAGGATAGGCCATCTGCCTTTGACTCCTTGAGCTCAGAATAGTCATTAGGATCATATTCTGAATACGAATCTATAGGTCGGGAGCATGTGGGTTTCATTGCATCCACAATGGACCTCAATCCCTTGATGCCAAGTTTGTTACCCATTGAACTGTTCCGCAATATTCTTCTGATGTGCGCATTCTTATATTCATTGTGATTACGTACAATATCTGTAAAGCATGAAAACACAAATAGTAGTGAGATTATCTTTGTAATGCAGAGGATATTGTAATATAATAGAGGCTCCCTGTAAACCCTTGTGTGCTATCACTGGATTCTGATGAGAGAGCCCATGTGTGCTGTAATATGGTGAGTAGATTAATATAATCTGGCACAACTACACAAAAAATAGGCTCCCTGTTGGGGGCCCCAGATGTAAGGATAGTTGGCAGATGATAGGTTCATAATATACCGTATAGAAAGTTTATTGCCAAACCATGATAACGAGAGCGCAGAGCCAGTAGGCAGATCGTAGTGTAGATAATAGGGGTACACCATAACCACCATAAATAAATCGGGAAAGCGGAACTGGCTAGAAAACATAGGGTTTTGCCGCAACTAATATGCAGCCTATCAATCACCTACAGGCCAGCTCTATTCATCTGAAGGCGCACAACTGTTACTATCAGTTTAGTCTATCAAAGACCGCGCGGCTCCCACCATTTCCGGGGTATTATGGCAGACCAACTCGAAGTGCGAAATCATTTAGCAGAACCGGCCCAATAGAGGTGTCGACTGCAGATGTCCCTACTCCCCTTCCTGACAAGGAACATACTGTGCTTCCCATACAGAACTCCGCACGGGCCGGCGACCGGACCACCGACCCCCCACCGCCTGTGTTCCTCCACCACCCCACCCCACCCCCGCCCCCACCCGCGTCGAGTTTTCTTCGTTCGGCGAGGCCCCACCACCGCCCCCACAACCACCGTCCCCACCCGAGCCCCTTCCTTCGCACCGGCGAACTCCGGCGAGCTCTCAAAAATCGACTGACCCAATTTTGAAATTTAGTCTACTGTCATTTAACTAGTCTGGAATATAAAAGGGGAAAACCATAAGCATTGCGAGTATAGTGTTGAGCGTGCCATGGCGGATCTGAAGGTGCAAACCGGACAAAGGCAACTTCGCAACCAATGTTTGCTTTCAACTAACAAGTAAGTGATGGACAAGAAATCAGAGTAAAGAAGTGGCGATCTATTTTCTTGCTACGATAAATAAGTTGGGCAGATACGAAAGAGTACCGCCTCTGGTGCCGCGCCGTGTAGGCATCTGCAGAGAATTTGATGGTGCTGCGGTAGCGATGGCTGTCGGTGGCGTGGAAGAAGATCTAGGAGGGTAGATGGTGGTGGTGGGGTGCGGTGGACGAGACGGTCGTGGGAGCGGTGCCGGCAAGGTGGACGACGGCGGGGATGAAGCGAGAGGACGAGATGCAAGGATCTCAGTCCGAAGCCGTGGATGAGAGAGGTCGATCTCTTGTAATGGCCGACGGCGTCGGGGTATCAGCTCTGGCATGGTGGAGGAGGACGATGGTGGATGGGGTGGCGGATGGAGGAGGCTGGGGTGGAGAGGGTATTTTGGCGCCCACGGAATACGAATGGGGAAATGGAGGGAGAGAGGAAGGGGGGAACCATGTCTTCGGGTCGCGCTTGTCTCAAATGCGAGGAAATTTACAAACTTAGCCACCGTTTCAAATTTCCTACATCACAGCAATATTAGTCAGTTGGGGATAGGACAATAATCTCGCATACGCCGAATATTTGCCGACGAGAGTTTGTTTTTGGACCCCCACCGTGTATGAATCGGGGAGGGAGTCGATTTCGGCCGAGGAGACAATGTGTTTTGGCGCCCACCGTGTATGAATCCGGGTGAGAGGCGGTTATGTCACGATTGAGTGAAATTACAAACCTACCCCTACCGAAACCTATAGAAATCGAGCCGATAGGCTTTGCGTGGCAGGGATAGGCAGTAATTTCCATCTCGCAGATTTTGGTTTCGGGCGGTTACTGCGACTTTCCCCGCTTCGTTCAAATTTTTGCAGAGCAAGAGTGCACGTTTACCGTGCCAACTCAATTCGAATCCAGTTTGTATTCTATTTTGTTCGGGCAGGATCCATTTTCGATTGGAATAAAATTCTATATACATCATTTTTATATATATACTTTCAAAAGCACAACACCCTTTATACATAAATATGGTTTACAAATGGCATGATCTCAGATTCATAAGGCTGTATCCATCTTAATTTGGATTTTCAAATATTTGAAACCACTTTATGTTGAAATCCAATGTATGCATTCCTCGCTAACTGTCTCCAATTAATGTGTGTTTCATGCGGGTTTTTATTTTTTACTTCTCAAACATGTATAATGTGTTTCACACACGCAACATATAGTGTAATCCCGTTTAGACATTAATTGCATATAAACCATGCATTGTCTCTAATTAAAGAATCTATGGATCACTAATATTGATAAACTATATAACATTACACGTGTCCCCAAATTCAAATGAATATGCATGTTTGATACACCAATTTGCGTTATGATATTATCGATGTCGTGATCTCCAGTTTAAATATTTGAATCCCCTTTAATCCAGATATTCGTCTCATATAGCTATCACTCATGCTTATATAGGAGTATCTCTCTAGACCTATACCGTTCATCGTCTCTCGGGTATCTCTCGTGCTACCTGTATGTCGACAATGATCTTTTATCTTCATAACACACTGACGGTACTCTCTCCCTCGACCTCCATCACTCTATCTCTCTCTAAGTATATCTCGCTCCCTGCTATGTGTCTCTAACTATGATTCTCCATGTGAAATCTCTTTCTCTCACACAAACACAAACTTCGTCTCCCGGGGTCTCATTTCTCTCTACTATTCCCCTGTGTGCCACTCGCACACACCCTCTCACACAGAGATGTATTTCGCTCCTTAGGTATGAGAAGCTACGACTCTTCCTCTTAAATATCTCTTTCTCACACACGAACACAAACTCTGTCTCCCAGAGTCTCATATCTCTCCACCATTCTCTTGTATGTTGCTCACACACACACTCTCTCCCTAGAGATATCTCGCGTTCCCTCATATGTCTCTCTAGCTATCACTCTCGTTGTGAAATATCTTTCTCTCTCGCAGATAAAAAACTCCGTCTCTCGGGATCTCATTTCTCTCCGATATTTGTTTTTATGTGAGTCACATGCACCCTTTCTCCATCTCTCTCACACCCACACACATAACTCAGCCTTTTGATCCACTCGACTCATATCTCTAACGCACACTAGCTAGCATCTTTATCTTTCTATTTATCTATTTTCCATCAACCTTCTTTCTCGCCCTCACTCTTGCTTCCTATCATGCACACTATGTATGTTTCTCTACATGCAGTCAAGTGCCCTCTTTTTATCTTTCTCTCACACACACATAACTTCACTCCTTGAACCACCCGGTGGCCATCTCCAACACTCAAGCTAGCCGATTTCCCTCTAGCTAGCATTTCCATCTATGTATCTATCTGTAGCTTCTCCGTCAACATTTCTTTCTCGCACGCACTCTTGCTTCCTATCACCCACACTATATATGTCTCTCCATACATGCATTTATAGGTTGATCTCTTTTGCACAATCGTTGTGTTTCATTCCCTCTACTCGCCATAGATGCATGCTCCAGCCCACGCCACTATCTCTTAAAGACAAAAACACATGCTCAATTGTCGGACCTTCTTCCCTACACTCTCACATGCTTGCATATTGTCATACCGATCCGTCTCTCCCATGTCATTGATCTTATGACTTATCTCTTCACACACACAGGTCCACATATACATGTATACCTCTCGCACATGCACGTTCAAGGTCTCTATGTCTCCATACGTACTTAATTACCCTCAACCCTAACACCACATCGAATCGTTCTCTTCTTATGTGCACATAACTTCCGTCTGGAAGGGTAAAACACACACTCACACTTAACAATCTCCTTCTAGCTACCCCGTCTCACTCTTCCCCTATATCCCCAAAACTAATAAGACCATCCCTTCGTTTAATTCCCGCCTACATGCACCATCGATATATAGTAGTATTCCCCGGTGTCTCTCGGACAAACACGTTCTCTCGATGTTGAGTCCTCTCACACGCACCCACCTTCGCTTCCCTCTCTACAGGCCTTTTCTCTTCCGCACCCCATCATTGTTGGCCTCTGCCATACACATCACCTCTCTATGATGAAGCCACGCACACTTAAATTACATTCTCCACCAAGGAACCCGCATCACACACACACACACCCCCACCCCCCACACACACACGTGCGCACCCCCCCACACACACACACACTAAGACTCCATCACACACACACACGCACGCATGCACCCACCCACCCACCCAGACACACACGCACACACTAAGACTCCATCTCACACACTCATGCTCTAGGAGGAGCATTTGTTCCAAGCACCCTTCGTCCAACCTTACCCGTATGATAAACAATCACCTTAATTTACTTGTATAACATGGAAAAATTCCACTTTACTTTAGTAGTTAGCAAACTTATCATCTCTACTCTTATAAAAAACCAAGTTGGTGATGATGGTGTGCCTGCCATCTTGTAATATAGACCGTCCGATCTATATCTGACGGATAAAAAGCAAACTATGATAATTTTGCAAAATATACCCGCACCTCTCTCCACATCCTTATCTCCCACAACCTCATTGCTGAGCAATTAAAAAAGGAAGTCTCTGGAACAATCTAGCATGGTGGCCGTTGCCACCTGCCGGCGTCGTCCATCCCCATGCCTCCGCCCAGTCCGACCACCAGTCACCACCATGCTCCACTCCTCCTCACCTTATCTCTCATCTTTCATTTTTTTGATGAAATTCTCAAGAAACCAGTTTTCCGATAAAATTCTCAAGATATCATTAGTTTTTACACATGGGATTACTCCTGCATGGGTCAATCACAACAGGTGTTTTGTAAAAAATGCATATTGATGTTCCATGCAATGCACGGGCATCTTGCTTGTAATTATATAACGCAAATCACAAGCAGGAAGTAACATTTTTTTACACAACCACATTAACATGGCCACGTAAATCACTACCTAAAGTGTAATACCATTATACTTATATCACGATGCAAAAGGTTGAGTACATGTCCGAAGAGTAGAGTTGCGCACACACACTCTGTCTCTCAGAATCTCTCTCTCTCACACACACACCAGTTACATGATGCCCACTTAAGCAGACACGTATGTTACAATTTGTGCACCCGCGGGTACACATGATGGTGCGCATTTATTTAAGTCGGACGGCGAACCCGAACAGTAGCTGCATTCATTCCCCTCCCACCGCCTCTTCTCTGGTCGTCGTCGCCCGGTAGCCATGGCCCAGCCGAAGGTAACGACATGGCGCTTTAATCTGGAAATTTTAGTGGTCATGCATGCATCTTTTTTTGCTAGCACTCCTATATAAGGGTTGACCGGTCGCTTCCCGCGGATGTGCGCGGGCGGTGGAAGAGGAAGGAGAAGGGAAGCGGGCTATGGAGTAACGTTTTTACCACAATTTCTTAGGAAACTGAGTGCAATAATTGAGTAGTTTTGCAAACTACCAGTACTACACCTGACATGGTTCAAAACCAATACTCCCTTGCCAGCGCATGCTTCATGCGTGAAACGGCCAGCGTCGCCCTGGAGCGTCAGTGCCGCATTAATGCCTGGCCAGAGCGGAGGGGACCTCTCACTAGCGCCGGCTTTGAAGCAGTGCGACGGTCGAGAGAGCACTGCTTCCCGGTGCACGCGACTCCTCCGCGTCGAGGCTGGCCATAGTTTGGACGAGTCTCCATCGTGGGGAGCCACACTAACTAAGATGATATGGATCGTTCCATCTATGAAGAACACGTGGGACTGGAACTATGAGACAGACATGTACCCAGGAGTGGACGTACGAACCTGAGTAATGTAGCGCAGTAAGTGAAGTAGAAAGACACAAATAGTATGAACATGCGTGGCATATAGGCATTTGTCTCTTACTACGTACCACTAAATGTTGTATGTGCAATGCACGGTGATGTTATGGAGTACGTGCCTAAGTACTCTACTACTACTATATTAATTGGAGGCACATATTAGGTTTTATATTTGTTTACATGTATGTCCCGAGACCTTCCAACTAGACGTGTCTTTCTCTCCGGGTCGCACTTTGTATCGTTCATACCACTAGTACTACTACGTGTGGTCTCCGACCTAGAAGTGGAAGAAGTGGAGATGCTCTACCACGCTGTTCATGTCCCACTCCTTTCGCTGACGTGTGGGACATCCAGCACGTGCCGTGTTTGGCACTTCGTCGTAAGACTTGAAACGCTAGCATTCATCAGAAAAATTAGTAGTGATACTATATCACACGGTTTCCTTGCTCCTCGATATAGGTAAGAATACTTCCGTTCGCCAACATGTGGTACATCGACCATCCTGGTCCACTTGCCATGCACACAGAACTCCAAGGGAGAGTCACCCCGGTCGTCGTGCCGCAATAATAATGACTCATGAGCCGTCAAATCACAGGCCCAACCTTTCCCACTATGAAGTTGCTCGGAGAAGGAACCATCATGACTTCGTTGAATTCCGCTTCTTGAAGAAAACTATTGTACTAGCAGTACTGCTAGCTACAGTAGTTACTCTAGCAGAGGCCTCCTTTCGTTCATAGGATAGGAATTTTATAGGAATATGAAAATCATAGGAACTGACATGACATGCATCTCAATTCCTATAGAGAAAGAGATGCCATTTGATGCATAGGATAGGAATTTTTCCACTGAGTCTAGGCTAATGTACTGGTAATATGCTCTAAAAACTACAATAGTAAATAGTAGTACTGGTACATGCTCGTACTCAAACACGGACACACACACACTAACTACTAGTACTACTACTTCTCACATGCTAGCCAGACGCCGTCGTTCTCCTTCCCGGCTTTGTCGGCGACACCCCACCGTGCTTGGATATCCGCCGACCTCTCCGCAGCAGCGCGTGCGTCCTCTTCTTTCGTGCGGCGGCGGGCCTCTCTTTTCTTGAGTGCTTTCTGACTTCTCCGCTCCCTCTGTGCGGCTTTGGGCGCCACTTGCTCTACCGCCCATTCGTCCTTGGCAGCTTCAAATTCCTCCCACGTAGGTGTCACAACCCTAGAATAATGCTTGTAATTAGTGGCATTGCATCCTTGGATCATGTCTAAATTCTAAAAGTTGAATTGAGGAAATTTGAAAGCCTCAATAATTTAATTAAAAGAAGGGCAAATAACCCTAGAAAATGTATCCAATGTTTCCAAAATGTTCTTCAATGATGTTTTGATAATTTTGGAAAGGGTTTTGATCCAAACCAAAAATATGGAACATTTTTGAGGAATTATTTTGGACATTTGGATTTAACTCAATAAATATTTGAGTTGGATTTAATTCTTATATAAAAGAAGTAAAAGTCCAATAATTCTGGAAACATGTGTGGCTCTAAATATGTCCTAACAAACCACATATGAATTTCCACAAGTATATAAAATAGTTTGGTTTTGAAAACCAAATTAAAACAAATTACAAAAATAGAAAACAGATATAAAAATTGAGAGTCTTACCTGGCGCTTACCTTTCTAGCTGGCCGGCCTGCTACTGTGCGGCCCAGCCCACCACCGCCTCCTCCCCTGCTGTCTTCCTCCTCTGCCAGGAGGACGAGCGCGTGCCCGACGCACGCGCGCACATGCCCCGGCCACCTCCTCCCTCCCAGCCTGCCTGGCTCCCCCTCGTCACGCCTAGACGACGCCAGCGCGATGCCTGGATGCCCTGGACTCCTCTCTCCCCCTGAATGCTCATCCCCTCCTCTGGCTCCCTCTCTCTCCCACCAAGCAGAGCTCGTCGCCGCTGCTCGCTGTCACTGCGGCCACCGTCCACCACTTGCCTCGCTGAAGCATCCAGAGGAACCGCAACACCGTCCATGTCCCCACCGCCGACTCACGCCTCGCCGGAAGCCCTGCTCCATCTCACTGCACCGTCTTCAACCTCTCGGTCGCCGAGATCGCCGGCGACCTCCCGTCGTCACCAGCCCCTCCCCGAGCCCAATGAGACCGCGGACGACCTCGCTGTGAGCTCCACTCCGTTCCCCCTCCTTCGTTTTGCTCGGTCCCGTGCCATAGCACCCTCGGCCGCGAGCTCCGAGCTCCGGCCGCCGCCATGGCTGACGAGCTCCATGCTCCTGCGCTCTCCCGCTCGCCCCAGCACCACCAACATGCTCACCGCGTCCCCGGGAAGCGAACACGCCGCGCTGTTTTCTCTAGCTCGCGCTGAAACCCCGTACCCGCTCGAGCCCGAGCGTCACTGCCGCTAAACCTTGTCGCCGGCATTCTTTTCCGGTCACCCCACGGCCTCCCGTCCAGTCCTTTGGATGCACACGAGCGAGAGGCTCTCCCTGGTGCCAGCAGCGCGACGAACTGCCATCCCTAACGCGAGTCCGGCGAGCTCTCACCATCGGTTTGGTCATCGCCGGCGTAGATCCGGTGATGATGACGTGGCTGCTTAATTAGGGTTTAATCACCTAGTTAATTAACCACATTAACACAGACAGTTGGGCCCTGCGCCCTTAATTAATCAAAGTTTAGTTCATGTTTAGTTTTTGTTAAGCACAGTGGCCCCACGCATCAGCATTGACCATGCTGACGTGGCCGTTGATCAGTCCCACCTGTCTGTGACTCTAACCAGCCCTGAGTCACGGACCATTGGACCCCACGGGTCAGGTTTGACCTGGAGTGACCCGTTGACCTGCTGACGTCAACCAAACGTGATGCTGACGGAGTAATCAGTTTTCTGGATATTAAATAAATCAGAAATGATTTATTTATTTCAGAAAATATCCAAAACTTCTAAAATTCATAGAAAATTATCTATAACTCAAAATGGAAAGATTTATATATCAAAAATGATCAGAAAAATCCAATCTATCCATCTGTACTGGTTTCATGCATGTTAGAGCAACTTAACCTTGCTGTTTAGGTCAAACATGTTAATGCACTTATATGAACCCATAACTTGAGTTTGTATTTGAATCTTTGGTTCAAATAAGCTCAAAACCTTCTCGTTGTAGTTGCATTAGCCCAACACACTCATATTGCCATGTCATGATCATGCATCATATTGTGCATTGCATTGATTGTGTTTCCTCTCTGTTGTCGGTGGTTGTCCCCTCTCGATAGACATGGTTCCGACGATGAATTCGATGACACCGATTAAGAGCTATATCATCTTCAGAAGTGCTAGGCAAGTAAAAACCCCTTGTTCATTCCAATACAATCCCACTCTCTCGCTCCTGCTCTCTTTTACTGCCTTAGGACAACAACGATTCAACTATTACATGTTGCGGTAGTTCAACCCCTTTCCTCTGCATGACCTGTCATTGCCACAGTAAATAGATGAAACCCACTAGCATGAGTAGGAGTTGTTTGAGCCCTGATGTGCCTACTCATTCATGCTTGTTTGTCATTCCTGCTATTGCTTAGAGTCGTGTCAGGTCTGATTCACCGGGGATGAATTGGAAAGTTGTGAACATGTCCTACTGTGTGTGAGCTAAGTGTGTTGAACACGATTTGGTAAAGGTATCGATGAGAGGCCATGTAGGAGTACATGGTGGGTTGTTTCATTGGAACTGTCCTTAAGCACCGAGATCTTTATGTGTGATTCTAGAACCAGCTACTACCATGCATTGGGCCCGAAACCAATGGGCCCTCTTGGCTTCTTAACCACCCTAGCTCTTTGTCCAGGAGTTGCAACTAGTTTCTGGTGTTTATAGGATATGTGTTGGCGGCCGTGCGTAGCGCTGACCCTAGTGGTGGGCTATGATGCGGTAGATACCCCATGGCCGGGTATGCTGGGCGCCCGTTTGGCATCTCAGGACCCTGAACACATCGTTCGGGGCCGTATGTGGAAACCTCGGCCAGACTCCCTGCGGATGGAACCTGGATAGGCGATAAACCTGGACTAGAGACTTGATTGTTTAGGTAGGCCGTGGCCGACACCCTCGTTGGGCTTCCGCTTGAAGGTTACCGAGTACATGTCGTGTAAACGGCGGTAAGTGGTGAGAGCGTGTATGAGGAAGTACACCCCTGCAGGGTTAACATCATCTATTTGTATAGCCGCGTCCGCGGTAAAGGACTACTTGGTTGCCTATACAGTTCATAGACAAGTGAAAGTGGATACTCTAAAATGTCTAAGATAAGCGTGAGTGCTATGGATGGCATTCTCGGAGGGAGACGGGTGCGGATCCATAGTGGTGTATTGATATGGTGAATATGTGGACTCGTGTGCGCCACCTCAAAGAGTTGCTTGCAGTTGTAGTATAGGATAGCCACTGAGTCAAAGCTGGCTTGCTGCAGTTAAACTCCACCACCCCCTTTGTTGATAATGATGCATATGTAGTTAGTTCTGTTGTAAGTCCTGCTGGGTACATTTGTACTCACGTTTGCTTAATTTATGTTTTTGCAGAGAGACTTCAGTCTCGCTAGTAGTTCCATGTGGACTTCGACGTTTAGTTTGTTACCTCAGCTATGATCTTGTTCCCTCGGCAGGATCTGGTAGATAGTCAGGCTTCTCAGCCTTTTCCATTTGTAGATGTCTGTACTCAGACATGTTAAGCTTCTGCATGTGCTTTGACTGGGATGCTCTGAATGTTGGGTCATGAGACCCATGTTTGTAATATCTCGCTCCTTGGAGCCTAATGAATAAATACTTTGAGTCGTAGAGTTTTGTTGTGATGCCATGTTGTATTTGCACATATCGAGCATATTGTGTGTATGTTATTGAAATGCTTGGTATGTGTGGGATCCGACAACCTAGTTGTTTATCCTTGGTAGCCTCTCTTATGGGGAAATGTAGTCTTGTGCTTCCATGAGCCATAGTAGTCCGCTACAGCCCGGTTCACCGGAGTCCTGCTAGCCCAGCACTACTACTCCGGAACACTTGACTGGCCGGCATGTGATTCACTTCGTTCCTATGTCTGCCCCTTCGGGGAAATGTCACGCGGTGACATCCGATGTCCTGCCTAGTCTGCTACAGCCCGGTTCACCGGAGTCCTGTTAGCCCAGTGCTACAGCCCGGATTCGCACGCTGCTGACCGACATGCTCGATGTTGATTCATGTATGCCTGTCCCCGTAAGTTAGTGCCACTTTGGGTTCATGACTAGTCATGTCGGCCCGGGTTCTCTGTCATATGGATGCTAGCGACACTATCATATACATGAGCCAAAAGGCGCAAACGGTCCTGGGCCATGGTAAGGCAACACCCGTGGGAATACCGTGCGTGAGGCCGCAAAGCGATATGAGGTGTTACCGGCTAGATCGATGTGACTTGGAATCAGGGTCCTGACAGCTTTGGTATCAGAGCCTGACTGCTTGTAGGATTACCATGCCAAACTAGTCGAAGTTGAGTCTAGAAATGCTTTAGTTATATATAAGTGAATTGATTGTGGAAGGGAACGTAAGACTCTTTTTACTCCTTTACCTTATGCCTTCTGATCTGAGGCAACCTCTTCTTTTCTACGGGGATTAAGAACTAGGCATTCTCATCTATCTATTAGGATGACGAGTTACTATGGTAGAGACTTATAGGGTTGTTGGTTTCAAGCCTCACCTCAGTTCTTACTACTTCCTTATGTTGTTAGTTGATTTCGAAACCTTGATACTATGATGTTGAGTGGTTATGCCACCATTTTGTAGGATGTCTCAAATCTCTTTGAGCATTTACAACCGTTATGCTGTTCGAGTCATCCTAGGTTTCTAAATAGTCTGATGCATTTGCAAATCCCTTCTTTCCGTTCTCGAAGTTCCTTTGGGCCAGGTTAATCACACTAATTGCTGAGTTGAGGTATTCTATTGCCTCGACATATATGTTGGAGTTATTATTATGACCCTAGGTGTCTTAGAGGATCACCTGGTAATCTGGCCATGTTTTGTGTTCCCAATGTGATGAATCTGGCCACCATTATTGAAAGAATCTCATGATGTTATTAGCTAGTAGGTATTCCATCTCTGGGTTCCTGAACCTAAGATACGGTCTACTTACTTTCTGTTGATAGTGTTGCTCGTTCCTTTAGGATATTAGCAACCTTTGCGATAGACCTCGATGTCCGTGGTATTTCTATCTTCCAAATACCATGAACTGCTTATGGCAGAAGTTCCTCGTTGAACCGAAAGATCACAACCAGAGTGCTCTTGACGAGTTCTCGATTCTATGTTGTGACTCTGCCAGTTCTACCTTTCTGCATGGGTTATTCGGAAGAAATATGTTGAACTCGTTCGACATGCTAATCTATGCACCCACAACTCAGAAAATTGTTTGTTCCTTTGAGTTTTCACTCTTTAGTTGTTTTCTGACCTTTGTCTATCAATTGATAGTCAAGAGTATGTGTGCATTGGTTCATCGATACCTATTACTCTTGTGGTCCGTCAAGCCATTCTATTCTGGAATGACTAGGAGAAACAAACTCCAGTGCCTTGTCCACTTCGAGGATTGGGTCAAAGTAATAGTATTCTGTGGATCAAAATGCCAATCTAGCTTTTGCTCTGCTCTACCATGAAGTATTACCCCCTTATGCCAGGATTGTCATGAGAATTGCAGCACCTCCTATGAATTCTTGACGTAGTGATACTTATTTCCATCATTATTCATTCCTCGGTTCCTGTGTTATTGTAACCGGAATGCCGACAAGTGAATCGTGATGTGTGAAATTAATACTCCTAGCAACCTCGCTACTTGGTAGTTAATGGACATTAATATCATTCTTAGCATGTTGGTTATCGAATCACTATACTAGGATTGATCGTGCTACCTTGTCCTTATTTCTGGTGCACTCTTTGATCTTTGAGTTAGGATTGAATCCCTTGCTCTTATGATCATATCGTCTTACCCTGAAAAGCAAGATTGTTCTCGAGCTTCGTAACATATCGGTGGTTCATGATTTTCCGGATATCTTCTCAGAAGTATTACCAGGTTGTCACCTGGCCACTATGTCGAGTTCGTGATCAAGTTGGTTTTTCCATAAACCACCCTTTCTCCAAGGATCTGTGTTGGATACCTTGAGCTAGTTGGTTAAGATAAAACAACTTGGAGAGTTTGAAGATAAAAGCTTTGCCTTACCTCGTTCATTCTAAAGGGATATCCTGGTGTGTGTCTGTGTGTGTTGAATAGAGATGATATCTTCGTTGATTTATCCTCATGATTAGTTGTCGGTGCTATTATCTTATTCAATCTTTGATCTGACTGTGGGCTATCGTCAAATCAAATCAGAACCAACAATATTCGTAATGTTGTCTTACTCGTGGTTGATTCCTCGAGCATACACCATTACATCTTTTGGTCTGACCAATACTGTCACATTGTTCACATAATGGTGGAAGTCCAGTGATATGGAAATTCCGATGAGTTGCTATTGATCCATCACCAGCATCTTGTCTCCCCCATGATTCGTGTTAAACATTAAGCTTGTGTTGGAAACTTTGTAAACAATGCCTTCATGTTCCATTCATGAAGCATATGTTTGGATGAAAGTAGCGACTCCCTCTAAGTTCATGTGCAATCGATGCAAGTTGCCGCTGTGAATTCGAGAAAGCTTGCTTTTGCTTCCTTTGGAATCATCCCAATTCATTCATGAATATGTGTGAAGTATCCTATGGTTTGGAGACTTGCAACCTTCATTCCATATGTGTCCCTAGCACACCAAGCCACTGACTGATTTGTTCTAGGAAAAGGAGTTAAGTGCTAATCCATGGTAATGCACAAGACTTCGTTATTCATGATGATGGTTCCCAACCAGAACTCGGTAGTGTTTTATTATAAGATTACCATGTGGCCAAGCTTGTCTGGGACAGCGTGTTCACATGTTGTAGCAGAACCAGCTCATGCTCTAGAGCTTGCTATCATAGTTCATCTCCCGAGAATCTCGCAATGTCATCTCATCGATTTGTGTTGCAAACTTTCATTTTCTTTCTAGACTCGATGAGTCTGGAATATCCTGACACCAACCAGATCTGAATCCCAGGCAGATGTGATGGTTGGGACGTTTTCCCAAGAGCTATAATATTGGTCTCTCGGTAACCAGTAAAGTGGATGACGTGGCCAACACACCCAACCGGAAGACCTATTATTGTAGTATCTTGTTCGAAGAAGTTGGCCACTTCCCCATAAGGATCTCGTAGAATTTATTCCCATAGTAGTTCCTTATGGATTTTTGTGTTCCCGAAGTCCGACCTTTTACTTGATGTCCTAGATACCAAACGATATCAATAAAGGGGTTATGCTAGCACATCAAGGAGAACATTAGAAGCGGAGTGCTAAATGTCTCTCGGTCGATCATCCAGATTTCGATCCCTTGACCTCGCTAAGGTGAAATCTGAGAAAGTGTTATCTTTCTTTGCATCTGCATCCTCCACCGTTATTCATCATGGTAGTATGTTATGTTGCCAGGATCCTTGACATGGATATTGGTAAAACTTGTTGAATATGGGAATTCTCAAGTTCTTGAGAGCACGCGCAATCACTAGGATTTATCGTCGGCGTTAATTGGGATCTGCTCTTAGTTTCCTCGGCCATGCTATAACCTTTCCAATAGTGGAATCTCTCTCTACTGTTGGGTTTCTTCCCAGTTACTAGAATCATTCCCAACATTTACATTTTGTCCCCAGCTTGCACCCACTATTATGCCCTTTCACTATGATCCGCCTTCTCAGCAGTTGTTGTCCAAGATCATCTTCAAAAGTGGACCTACCATGGGTCCCAATCATCTCCGATGATAAGCAAAAATCATCCCTTGCGTTGTCTTCAACAAGGTAGTCGACATCATCCATCCTAGTCTGGTATGCCATCCCTCCGTATTCCGCCAAATGATTGTTGTGATTTGCCCTAGGCTGGTATGAAGAGTTTCAATGATCTCTAAATCAAAAGTAATTCTTTTTTCCACTTAAGGGAATATTTCTGCGAGTCACCTTCTTCTAAGATGTCTCGTTATGGTATCGTGACAACTCAACTCCTCGCTATGTTGACAACTGTTCACCACCTTCTTAAGCGTGAAATTGTTGTCTACCTAGTGAACCTTCATCATATTTAACACTCCATCCCCCTGGATGTATGTTTCATGTCTTAGCTCGAGAGATGTTTCAATGTCTCATTCCGAGTTGATCCTGGATTGTTTGATCCTCGAGAAGATCGATCCTTCTAGAGTTTTCCTTTTTTCTCTCTCGTTGTCGTGTTGGTTGAAGTTTCTGAAGCAAGACGTCGAGATAAAGATGGTGGCGAATCAACGTTCTTACGAAGTGCAACCTGGATCGTGAAGATTGTGTTAGTCTGCGTCCCCCCCCCCTTCTTCTTAGCCTACGCTTGAATCTCGGGACGAGATTCTTGTTTAGTGGGGGTGAGTTGTCACAACCCTAGAATAATGCTTGTAATTAGTGGCATTGCATCCTTGCATCATGTCTAAATTCTAAAAGTTGAACTGAGGAAATTTGAAAGCCTTAATAATTTAATTAAAAAAAGGGCAAATAACCTTGGAAAATGTATCCAATGTTTCCAAAATGTTCCTCAATGATGTTTTGATAATTTTGGAAAGGGTTTTGATCCGAACCAAAAATATGGAACATTTTTGAGGAATTATTTTGGACATTTGGATTTAACTCAATAAATATTTGAGTTGGATTTAATTCTTCTATAAAAGAAGTAAAAGTCCAATAATTCTGGAAACCTGTGAGTGGCTCTAAATATATCCTAACAGACCACATATGAATTTCTAGAAGTATATAAAATAGTTTGGTTTTGAAAACCAAATTAAAACAAACTGCAAAAATAGAAAATAGATATAAAAACTGAGAGTCTTACCTGGCACTTACCTGTCCAGCTGGCCGGCCTGCTACTGTGCAGCCTGGCCCACCACCACCTCCTCCCCTGTCGTCTTCCTCCTCTGCCAGGAGGACGAGTGCGTGCCCGACGAACGCGCGCACGCGCCCCGGCCACCTCCTCCCTCCCAGCCTGCCTGGCTCCCCCTCGTCGCGCCTAGACGACGCCAGCGTGATGCCTGGACGCCCTGGACTTCTCTCTCCTGCCCTCCCGAATGCTTATCCCCTCCTCTGGCTCCCTCTCTCTCCCACCAAGCAGAGCTCGTCGCCGCCACTCGCTGTCACCGCGGCCACCATCCACCACTCGCCTCACTGAAGCATCCGGAGGAACAGCAACACCGTCCACGTCCCCACCGCCGACTCACGCCTCCCCGGAAGCCCTGCTCCATCGTCACTGCACCGTCTTGAACCTCTTGGTCGCTGAGATCGCTGGCGACCTCCCGTCGTCACTAGCCCCTCCCCGAGCCCGATGAGACCGCCGACGACCTCGCTGTGAGCTCCACTCCATTTCCCCTCCTTTGTTTTGCTCATTCCCGTGCCGTAGCACCCTCGGCCGCGAGCTCCGGCCGCCGCCATGGCCGATGAGCTCCATGCTCCTGCGCTCTCCCGCTTGCCCCAGCACCACCAACATGCTCACCGCGTCCCCGGGAAGCGAACGCGCCGCACCATTTTCTCTAGCTCGTGCTGAAACCCCTTACCCGCTCGAGCCCAAGCTCCGCCGCCGCTAAACCTCTTCGTCAGCATCGTTTCCGGCCACCCCGCGGCCTCCCGTCCGGTCCTTTGGATGCGGACAAGCGAGAGGCCCTCCCTGGTGCCAGCAGCGTGACAAACTGCCGCCCCTAACGCGAGTTTGGCGAGCTCTCGCCGTCGGTTTGGTCATCACCGACGTAGATCCGGTGATGATGACGTGGCTTCTTAATTAGGGTTTAATCACCTAGTTAATTAACCACATTGACACAGATAGTTGGGCCCCGCGCCCTAAATTAATTAAAGTTTGGTTCATGTTTAGTTTTAGTTAAGCACAGTGTCCCCATGCGTCAGCGTTGACCATGCTGACGTGGCCGTTGACCGGTCCCACCTATCTGTGACTCTAACCAGCCCTGAGTCACAGACCACTGGGCCCCACGGGTCAGGTTTGACCTGGAGTGACCCGTTGACCTGCTGACATCAACCAGATGTTATGCTGACGCAGTAATCTGTTTTCTAGATTTTAAATAAATCAGACATGGTTTATTTATTTCAGAAAATATCCAAAACTTCTAAAATTCATAGAAAATTATCTATAACTCCAAATGGAAAGATTTATATATGAAAAATGATCAAAAAAATCCCATATATCCATCTGTAATAGTTTCATGCATGTTAGAGCAACTTAACCTTGCAGTTTAGGTCAAACATGTTAATGCACTTATATGAACCCATAACTTGAGTTTTTATTTGAATCTTTGGTTCAAATAAGCTCAAAACCTTCTGGTTGTAGTTTCATTAGCCCAACACACTCATATTGCCATGTCATGATCATGCATAATATTGTGCATTGCATTGATTGTGTTTCCTCTCTGTTGCCGGTGGTTGTCCCCTCTTGATAGACGTGGTTCCGATGATGAATTCCATGACACCGATGAAGAGCTATATCATCTTCAGAAGTGCCAGGCAAGCAAAAAACCCTTGCTCATTACAATACAATCCCACTCTCTTGCTCCTGCTCTCTTTTACTGCATTGGGACAACAATGATTCAACAGTTACATGTTGCGGTAGTTGAACCCCTTTCATTACCACAGTAAATAGATGAAACCCACTAGCATGAGTAGGAGTTGTTTGAGCCCTGATGTGCGTACTCATTCATGCTTGTTTGTCATGCCTGCTATTTCTTAGAGTCATGTCAGGTCTGATTCATTGGGGATGAATTGGAAAGTTGTGAACATGTCCTATTGTGTGTGAGCTAAGTGTGTTGAACACGATTTGGTAAAGGTATCTATGAGAGGCCATGTAGGAGTACATGGTGGGTTGTTTCATTGGAACCGTCCTTAAGCACCGAGATCTGTATGTGTGATTCAAGAACCAGCTACTAACATGCATTGGGCCCGAAACCAATGGACCCTCTCGGCTTCTTAACCACCCTAGCTCTCTGTCCAGGAGGTGCAACTAGTTTCTGGTGTTTATAGGATATGTGTTGGTGGCCGTGCATAGCGCTGACCCTAGGGGTGGGCTATGATGCGGAAGATACACCGTGGCCGGGTATGCCGGGCGCCCGTTTGGCGTCTCGGGACCCTGTACGCATCGTTCGGGGCCGTATGTGGAAACCTCTGCCAGACTCCCTGCGGATGGAACCTGGATAGGCGATAAACCTGGACTAGAGACTTGAGTGTTTAGGTAGGCCGTGGCTGACACACTCGTTGAGCTTCAGCTTGAAGGTTGCCGAGTACATGTCGTGTAAACGGCGGTAAGTGGTGAGAGCGTGTATGAGGAAGTACACCCCTGCAGGGTTAACATCATCTATTCGAATAGCCGCGTCTGCGGTAAAGGAATACTTGGTTGCCTATACAGTTCATAGACAAGTGAAAGTGGATACTCTAAAATGCGCAAGATAAGCGTGAGTGCTATGGATGGCATTCTCGTAGGGAGACGGGTGCGGATCCATAGTGGTGTATTGATATGGTGAATATGTGGACTCGTGTGCGCCACCTCAAAGAGTTGCTTGCAGTTGTAGCATACGATAGCCACTGAATCAAAGCTGGCTTGCTACAGTTAAACTCCAGCACCCCCTTTGTTGATAATGATGCATATGTAGTTAGTTCTGATGTAAGTCTTGCTGGGTACATTTGTACTCACGTTTGCTTAATTTATGTTTTTGCAGAGAGACTTCAGTCTCGCTAGTAGTTCCACGTGGACCTCGATGTTTAGCTTGTTACCTCAGCTACGATCTTGTGCCCTCGGCAGGATCTGGTAGATAGTCAGGCTTCTCAGCCTTTTCCATTTGTAGATGTCTATACTCAGACATGTTAAGCTTCCGCATGTGCTTTGACTTGTATGCTCTGAATGTTGGGTCATGAGACCCATGTTTGTAATATCTCGCTCCTCGGAGCCTAATGAATAAATACTTTGAGTCGTAGAGTTTTGTTGTGATGCCATGTTGTATTTGCACATATCGAGCATATTGTGTGTATGTTATTGAAATGCTTGGTATGTGTGGGATCCGACAACCTAGTTGTTTATCCTTGGTAGCCTCTCTTATGGGGAAATGTAGTCTTGTGCTTATCCATACTAGTCCGCTACAGCCCGGTTCACCGGAGTCCTACTGCCCAGCACTACTGCTCCGGAACACTTGACTGGCCGACATGTGATTCACTTCGTTCATGTGTCTGTCCCTTCGGGGAAATGTCATGTGGTGACATCCGGAGTCCTGCCTAGGCTGCTACAGGCCGGTTCACCGGAGTCCTGTTAGCCCAGTTCTACAGCCCGGATTCGCACGCTGCTCACCGACATGCTCGATGTTGATTCATGTATGCCTGTCCCCGTAAGTTAGTGCCACTTTGGGTTCATGACTAGTCATGTCGGCCCGGGTTCTCTGTCATATGGATGCTAGCGACACTATCATATACGTGAGCCAAAAGGTGCAAATGGTCCCGGGCCATGGTAAGGCGACACTCGTGGGAATACCGTGCGTGAGGCCGCAAAGCGATATGAGGTGTTACCGGCTAGATCGATGTGACTTGGAATCGGGGTCCTGTTAGTTTTGGTATCAGAGCCTGAATGCCTCTAGGATTACCAAGCCAAACTGGTCGAAGTTGAGTCTAGAAATGCTTTAGTTATATATAAGGGAATTGAATGTGGAAGGGAACGTAAGACTCTTTTTACTCCTTTACCTTATGCCTTCTGATCTGAGTCAACCTCTTCTTTTCTACGGGGATTAAGAACCAGGCCTTCTCATCTATCTATTAGGATGACGAGTTACTATGATAGAGACTTATAGGGTTGTTGGTTTCAAGCCTCACCTCAGTTCTTACTACTTCCGTATGTTGTTAGTTGATTTCAAAACCTTGATACTGTGATGTTGAGTGGTTATGCCACCATTTTGCAGGATGTCTCAAATCTCTTTGAGCATTTACAACCGTTATGCTGTCCGAGTCATCCCAGATTTCTAAATAGTCTGATGCATTTGCAAATCCCTTCTTTCCGTTCTCGAAGTTCCTTTGGGCCAGGTTAATCACACTAATTGCTGATTTGAGGTATTCTATTGCCTCGACATATATTTTGGAGTTATTATTATGACCCTAGGTGTCTTAGAGGATCACCTGGTAATCTGGCCATGTTTTGTGTTCCCAATATGATGAATCTGGTTACCATTCTCAAAAGCATCTCGTGATGTTATTAGCTAGTAGGTATTCCATCTCTGGGTTCCTGAACCCAAGATTCGCTCTACTTACTTTCTGTTGATAGTGTTGCTCATTCCTTTAGGATATAAGCAACCTTTGCGATAGACCTCGATGTCCATGGTAGTTCTTTCTTCCAAATACCATGAACTACTTATGGCAGAAGTTCCTCGTTGAACCGAAAGATCACAACCAGACTGCTCTTGACGAGTTCTCGATTCTATGTTGTGACTCTGCCAGTTCTACCTTTCTGCATGGGTTGTCTGGAAGAAATATGTTGAACTCGTTCGACATGCTAATCTATGCACCCACAACTCAGAAAATTGTATGTTCCTTTGAGTTGTCACTCTTTAGTTGTTTTCTGACCTTTGTCTATCAATTGATAGTCAAGAGTATGTGTGCATTCGTTCATCGATACCTATTACTCTTGTGGTCCGTCAAGCCATTCTATTCTGGAATGACTAGGAGAAACATACTCCAGTACCTTGTCCACTTTGAGGATTGGGTCAAAGCAATAGTATAATGTGGATCAAAATGCCAATCTAGCTTTTGCTCTGCTCTACCATGAAGTATTACCCCCTTGTCGGTGTCAAAACCGGCGGATCTCGGGTAGGGGGTCCCGAACTGTGCGTCTAGGAGGATGGTAACAGGAGGCAGGGGACATGAAGTTTTACCCAGGTTCGGGCCCTCTTGATGGAGGTAAAACCATACATCCTGCTTGATTAATATTGATGATATGGGTAGTACAAGAGTAGATCTACCACGAGATCAGAGAGGCTAAACCCTAGAAGCTAGCCTATGGTATGATTGTATGTTGTAGTTGTTGTGTCCTACGGACTAAAACCCTCCGGTTCATATAGACACCGGAGAGGGTTAGGGTTACACAAGGTCGGTTACAAAAGGAGATTTCCATATCCCTACTGCCTAGCTTGCCTTTCACGCCAAGTAGAGTCCCATCCGGACACGAGACGAAGTCTTCAATCTTGTATCTTAATAGTCCAACAGTCCGGCCAAAGGATATAGTCCGGCTGTCCGGAGACCCCCTAATCCAGGAGTCCCTCACCCCTTATGCTAGGATTGTCATGAGAATTGCAGCACCTCCTATGAATTCTTGACGCAGTGATACTTCTTGGCATCATTATTCATTCCTCGGTTCCCGTGTTATTGTAACCGGAATGCTGACAAGTGAATCGTGATGTGTGAAATTAATACTCCTAGCAACCTCGCTGCTTGGTAGTTAATGGACATTAATATCATTCTTAGCGTGTTGGTTATCGAATCACTTTACTAGGATTGATCGTGCTACCTTGTCCTTATTTCTGGTGCACTCTTCGATCTTTGAGTTAGGATTGAATCCCTTGCTCTTATGATCATATCGTCTTGCCCTGAAAAGCAAGATTGTTCTCGAGCTTCGTAACATATCGGTGGTTCGTGATTTTCCGGATATCTTCTTGGAAATATTACCAGGTTGTCACCTGGCCGCTATGTCGAGTTCGTGATCAAGTTAGTTTTTCCATAAACCACCGTTTCTCCAAGGATCTGTGTTGGATACCTTGAGCTAGTTGGTTAAGCTAAAACAACTTGGAGAGTTGGAAGATAAAAGCTTTGCCTTACCTCGTTCATTCCAAAGGGATATCCTGGTGTGTGTGTGTGTGTGTGTTGAAGAGAGATGATATCTTCGTTGATTGATCCTCGTGATTAGTTGTCGGTGCTATTATCTTATCCAATCTTTGATTTGACTGTGGGCTATCGTCAAATCAAATTAGAACCAACGATATTCGAATGTTGTCTTACTCGTGGTTGATTCCTCGAGCATACACCATTACATCTTTTGGTCTGACCAATACTGTCACATTGTTCACATAATGGTGGAAGTCCAGTGATATGGAAATTCCGATGAGTTGTTGTTGTGCCATCACCAACATCTTGTCTCCCCCATGATTCGTGTTAAACATTAAGCTAGTGTTGGAAACTTTGTAAACAATGCCTTCATGTTCTGTTCATGAAGCATATGTTTGGATGAAAGTAGCGACTTCCTCTAAGTTCACATGCAATCGATGCAAGTTGCCGCCGCGAATTCGAGAAAGGTTGTTTTTGCTTCCTTTGGAATCATCCCAATTCATTCATGCATATGTGCGACGTATCCTATGGTTTGGAGACTTGCAACCTTCATTCCATATGTGTCCCTAGCACACCAAGCCACTGGCTGATTTCTTCTAGGAAAATGAGTTAAGTGCTAATCCATGGTAATGCACAAGACTTTGTTATTCGTGATGATGGTTCCCAACTAGAACTCGGTAGTGTTTTATTATAAGACTACCATGTGGCCATGCTTGTCTAGGACAGTGTGTTCACATGTTGTAGCAGAAACAGCTCATGCTCTAGAGCTTGCTATCATAGTTCATCTCCCAAGAATCTCGCAATGTCATCTCGTCGATTTGTGTTCCAAACTTTCATTTTCTTCTAGAATAGATGAGTCTGGAATATCCTGACACCAACCAGATCTGAATCCCAGACAGATGTGATGGTTGGAATGTTTTCCAAAGAGCTATAATATTGGTCTCTCGATAACCAGTAAAGTGGATGATGTGGCCAACACACCCAACCGGAAGACCATTTATTGTAGTATCTTGTTCGAAGAAGTTGGCCACTTCCCCATAAGGATCTCGTAGAATTTATTCCAATAGTAGTTCCTTATGGATTTTTGTGTTCCCGAAGTCCGACCTTTTACTTGATGTCCTAGATACCAAACGATATCAATAAATGGGTTATGCTAGCACATCAAGGAGAACATTAGAAGCGGAGTGCTAAATGTCTCTCAGTCAATCATCCAGATTTTGATCCCTTGGCCTCGCTAAGATGAAATCTGAGAAAGTGTTATCTTTCTTTGCATCTGCATCCTCCACCATTATTCATCATGGTAGTATGTTGTGTTGCCAGGATCCTTGACATGGATATTGGTAAAACTTGTTGAATATGGGAATGCTCAAGTTCTTGAGAGCACGCGCAATCACTAGGATTTATCGTCGGCATTAATTGGGATCTGCTCTCGGTTTCCTTGGTCATGCTATAACCTTTCCAATAGTGGAATCTCTCTCTACTGTTGGGTTTCTCCCCAGTTACTAGAATCATTCCCAACATTTGCATTTTGTCCCCAGCTTGCACCCACTATTGTGCCCTTTCACTACGATCCGCCTTCTCAGCAGTTGTTGTCCAAGAACATCTTCAAAAGTGGACCTACCATGGGTCTCATCCATCTCCGATGATAAGCAAAAATCATCCCTTGCATTGTCTTCAACAAGGTAGTCCACATCATCCATCCTAGTCCAAGTATGCCATCCCTCCGTATTCCGCCAAACGATTGTTGTGATTTGCCCTAGGCTGGTATGAAGAGTTTCAATGATCTTTGAATCAAAACTAATTCTTTTTTCTACATAAGGGAATATTTCTACGAGTCACCTTCTTCTAAGATGTCTCGTTATGGTATCATGGCAACTCAACTCCTCGCTACGTTGACAATCGTTCACCATCTTCTTAAGCATGAAATTGTTGTCTACCTAGTGACGTCGTCTTTTACACTCCATCCCCCCGGATGTATGTTTAATGTCTCAGCTCGAGAGATGTTTCAATGTCTCATTCTGAGTTGATCCTGAATTCTTTGATCCTCGAGAAGATCGATTCTTCTAGAGTTTTCCTTTTTTCTCCCTCGTTGTCGTGTTGGTTGAAGTTTCCGAAGCAGGACGTCGAGACAAAGATGGTGACGAATCAACGTTCTTACGAAGTGCAACCTGGATCGTGAAAATTGTGTTAGTTTGTGTCCCCCCCCTTCTTCTTACCCTACACTTGAATCTCGGGACGAGATTCTTGTTTAGTCGGGGTGAGTTGTCACAACCCTAGAATAATGCTTGTAATTAGTGGCATTGCATCCTTGCATCATGTCTAAATTCTAAAAGTTGAACTGAGGAAATTTGAAAGCGTCAATAATTTAATTAAAAGAAGGGCAAATAACCCTGGAAAATGTATCCAATGTTTCCAAAATGTTCTTCAATGATGTTTTGATAATTTTGGAAAGGTTTTTGATCCAAACCAATGATGTAGTCGATGTTCACATAACACCACTAGAGGCTAGACAACATACATCTTATCAAAATATCAAACAAATACCAAATTCACATGACTACTTATAGCAAGACTTCTCCCTTGTCCTCAGGAACAAACATAATTACTCACAAATCATATTCATGTTCATAATCAGAGGGGTAATAATATGAATATAGGATCTGAACATATGATCTTCCACCAAATAAACCAACTAGCATCAACTACAAGGAGTAATCAACACTACTAGAACCAATCCCGGACTTCGAGACAAGAATTGGATACAAGAGATGAACTAGGGTTTGGAGATGAGATGGTGCTAGTGAAGATGTTGATGGTGATTGCCCTCTCCCGATGAGAGGAACGTTGGTGATGACGATGGTGATGATTTCCCCCTCCCGGAGGGAAGTATCCCTGGCAGAATAGCTCTGCCAGAGCTCTAGATTGGTTCCACCAAGGTTCCACCTCGTGGCGGCGGGGTCTCGTCCCGAAAAGTTCCGTCTTATTTTTATCTCATCGAAAGACTTCATATAGGAGAAGATGGACGTCGGAGAGCCACCAAGGGGCCCACGAGGTAGGGGGCGCGCCCTAGGGGGGGTGCCCCCCACCCTTGTGAGCAGGGTGTGGGTCCCCTGGCCTTCATCTTTGGCGAGGATTTTTCTATATTTATTTTAGGATGTTCTGTGGAGTTTCAGGACTTTTGGAGTTGCGCAGAATAGGTCTCTAATATTTGCTCCTTTTCCAGCCCAGAATTCCAGCTGCCGGCATTCTCCATCCTTATGTAAACCTTGTAAAATAAGAGAGAATAGCCATAAGTATTGTGACATAAAGTGAAATAACAATCCATAATGAAATAAATATCGATATAAAATCATGACGCAAAATGGACGTATCAACTCCCGCAAGCTTAGACCTCTCTTGTCCTCAAGCGAAAAGCCGATAACAATAAATATGTCCTCGTGTTTAGAGGTAGAGGCGTCGATAAAAATAAAATACGGACATGAAGGCATCATGATTATTCTCATAACAGCAACATATATAGATTTTGTCATATGATTACTTATGTTCAAGTGATGATCTATTCGCAATGCAAAAGTATAAATCATAAACCTTATTGGGCTCCGACAAACTATAATCTCAGTCATTGAAGCAATTGCAATTTATCATAACATCGGAAAGAGTCTATGTTAGAGCTAAAAAGCAAGTCCACATACTCAACTATCATTTAGTCCTCCATAATTGCTAACACTCACGCAATACTTGTGGTTATGGAGTTTTAATCGGACACAGAGAAAGATAGGGGCTTATAGTTTTGCCCCACAACCTTTTACCTCAAGGCTGATGTCAACAATAATGGTTCATGCTCCCCTACATCCAATTAGATATATATATATATATATATATGTATGTATGTATGTATATATATATATATATATCATGTTCTTTCCAACATGCTGAGCTTGCCAAAGGATAAAATGAAAAGGGAAAGGTGAAGATCACCGTGACTCTTGCATAAGGTAGAAGATAATGATAAAGGATAGGCCCTTCGCAGAGGGAAGCAGAGGTTGCCATGCGCTTTTATGGTTGGATGCATAAAATCTCAATGCGAAAGAACGTCACTTTATATTGCCCCTTGTGATATGAACCTTTATTATGCAGTCCGTCGCTTTTATTACTTCCACATCACAAGATCGTATAAAGCTTATTTCTCCCACACCAATTGAGGGAGTCCTGGATTAGGGGGTGTCCGGATGGCCAGACTATACCTTCAGTCGGACTCCTGTACTATGAAGATACAAGATTGAAGACTTTGTCCCGTGTCCGGAAGGGACTTTCCTTGGCGTGGAAGGCAAGCTTGGCGATACAGATATGCAGATCTCCTACCATTGTAACCGACTTTGTGTAACCCTAACCCTGTCCGATGTCTATATAAACCCGAGGGTTTTAGTCCGTAGGACAACATACACAACAACAATCATACCATAGGCTAGCTTCTAGGGTTTAGCCTCTCCGATCTCGTGGTAGATCTAATCTTGTACTACCCATATCATCAATATTAATCAAGCAGGACGTAGGGTTTTACCTCCATCGAGAGGGCCCGAACCTGGGTAAAACTTCGTGTCCCTTGCCTCCTGTTACCATCCGGCCTAGACGCACAGTTCGGGACCCCCTACCCGAGATCCGCCGGTTTTGACACCGACATTGGTGCTTTCATTGAGAGTTCCTCTGTGTCGTCGCCGTCAGGCTTGATGACTCCTACGATCATCAATGGCGATGCAGTCCAGGGTGAGACCTTCCTCCCCGGACAGATCTTCGTCTTCGGTGGCTTCGCACTGCGGTCCAATTCACTTGGCCATCTGGAGCAGATCGAAAGCTATGCCCCTGGCCGTCAGGTCAGATTTGGAAGTTTAAACTACACGGCTGACATCCGCGGGGACTTGATCTTCGACGGATTCGAGCCACTGCCGAGCGCGCCGCACTGTCACGACGAGCATGATCTAGCTCTGCCACCGAACAGTGCCCTGGAGGCCGCACCCGCATCGGCTTCGACCCTTAATTCGGAGCCAACTGCGCCGATCGAGGATGGGTGGTTGGACGCCGCCTCGGGGGCTGCGATCCCAACGGCGATCGAGCCGAACACCAGCCCCGCACTCTGCGAGACTCGTGACTCCAAGGAGCCGGACTCCTCTCCAGACTCCGAACCCTCCGCGCCCGTGCCGATCGAATCCGATTGGGCGCCGATTATGGAGTTTACTGCCGTGGACATCTTTCAGCACTCGCCTTTCGGCGATATTCTGAAGACACTGAAGTCTCTCTCTTTATCAGGAGAGCCCTGGCCGGACTACGGTCAGCAAGGTTGGGATTCGGACGATGAAGAAATTCAAAGCCCACCCACCACCCACTTTGTAGCCACTGTCGACGACTTAACCGACATGCTCGACTTCGACTCCGAAGACATCGACGGTATGGACGCCGATGAAGGAGACGATGAAGAACCAGCGCCTATCAGGCCCTGGAAAGCCACCTCGTCATATGACATATACATGGTGGACACCCCAAAAGAAGGAGATGGCGATGGAACAGCGGAGGATGACCCCTCCAAGAAACAGCCTAAGCGCCGCGTCAGCGGCGCCGCTCAAAATCCCGCCAAAACAAATACGGTGATTCCAGCACGGGAGATAATAATACTCCGGAAAGTGCCGAAGAAAACCCCCTCCAGCAAGATTTAGCACAGGAGGATGGAGAAACCAGCCCTCATGAGAGAGCGGCAGACAGAGAGGTCGAGGACGATAATTATATGCCTCCCTCCGAAGACGAGGCAAGCCTCGATGACGATGAATTTGTCGTGCCAGAGGATCCCGTCGAGCAAGAGCATTTTCAATGCAGGCTTATGGCCACGGCAATAAGCCTCAAGAAAAAATAGCAACAGCTTAGAGCTGATCAAGATTTGCTAGTCGACAGATGGACTGAAGTCCTTGCGGCCGAAGAGCATAAACTCGAACGCCCCTCCAAGAGCTACCCAAAGCGCAGGTTGCTACCCCGATTAGAGGAGGAAGCACTTGATGCGGCCGACCGGCCACCTCGTGGCCGCGACAGAGAGGCCTCTCGGCCCTCCACTCAAGCCGCACCCCGTACCAAGGCACGGGAATATGCGCCGGACTTACGAGATATGTTGGAGGACAAGGCAAGGCAAACAAGATCGATCTACGGATCGCGTGGGCGCCCCACGGCTTGAGACGGTAACCGTCACGCCGGCCACAAATTCGGCAGGGCCGAACACAGTAGACAAAGCTCATTGGAGCTACGTCGTGATATAGCCCAGTACAGAGGCGCCGCACACCCACTATGCTTCACAGACGAAATAATGGATCATCAAATCCCTGAGGGTTTCAAACCTGTAAATATCGAATCATATGATGGCACAACAGATCCTGCGGTATGGATCGAGGATTATCTCCTTCATGGCCCGCGGCGATGATTTCCACGCCATCAAATACCTCCCACTCAAGCTTAAAGGACCAGCTCGGCATTGGCTTAACAGCTTGCCAACAGGATCAATCAGTTGTTGGGAGGACCTGGAAGCCGCATTCCTCGACAATTTCCAGGGCACTTATGTGCGACCGCCAGACGCCGATGACCTAAGTCACGTAATTCAGCAGCCAGAAGAATCGGCCAGACAATTCTGGACACAGTTCCTAACAAAGAAAAATCAAATAGTCGACTGTCCGAACGCTAAGGCCCTAGAAGCCTTCAAGCACAATATCCGTGACAAGTGGCTTGCCCGGCACCTTGGACAGGAAAAGCCGAAGTCTATGGCAACACTCACGACACTCATGACCCGCTTTTGCACGGGAGAAGACAGCTGGCTTGCTCATAGCAACAATATGACCAAGAACCCTGGTAATTCGGATACCAGGGATAGTAGTGACAGGTCGCGTCGCAACAAGCAGAAGCGCCGCATTAACGGCGACAATGCTGAGGATACGGCAGTTAATGCCGGATTCAGAGGCTCTAAATCTGGTCAGCGGAAAAACCATTCAAAATGAATCCTGGGGGCCCGTCCAGTTTGGACCGAATACTCGACCGCTTGTGCCAGATACATGGCACCCCCGAAAAGTCGGCCAATCACACCAACAGGGATTGTTGGGTGTTCAAGCAGGCAGGCAAGTTAAACGCCGAAAATGAAGACAAGGCGCTGCATAGTGATGATGACGAGGAGCCCCGGCCGCCGAACAACAGTGGACAGAAGGGTTTTCCCCCACAAGTGCGGACGGTGAACATGATATACGCAACCCACGTCCCCAAAAGGGAGCGGAAGCGTGCGTTAAGGGACGTATACGCGGTAGAGCCAGTCGCCTCAAAGTTCAACCCATGGTCCTCCTGCCCGATCACCTTTGATCGAAGGGACCATCCCACTAGCATCCGTCATGGCGGATTCGCCGCATTGGTTCTAGACCCAATTAGTGACGGATTTCATCTCACTAGAGTCCTTATGGACGGCGGCAGTAGCCTGAACCTGCTTTACCAGGATACAGTGTGGAAAATGGGCATAGATCCCTCGAGGATTAAGACCACCAAAACGACCTTTAAAGGCGTAATACCAGGTGTAGAGGCCAACTGTACAGGCTCAGTCACACTTGAAGTGGTCTTCAGATCTTCGGATAATTTCCAAAGCGAGGAGTTAATCTTCGACATAGTCCCATTCCGCAGTGGCTATCACGCACTGCTTGGGCGAACCGCCTTCGCCAAGTTCAATGCGGTAACGCACTACGCATACCTTAAGCTCAAGATGCCAGGCCCTCGAGGAGTAATTACAGTCAATGGAAACACCGAACGCTCCCTCCAAATGGAGGAGCACACGGCGGCCCTTGTAGCGGAAGTACAAAGCAGCCTCTCCAGGTAGTTCTCCAGTCCGGCCATTAAACGACCGGACACCGTCAAGCGCGCCCGGAGTAACCTACAACAAGACCGCCTGGCACGATCCGAGCAGGCGTAGAAATGCGGCCCCAACCCCAGCCCTTGCAAAAATGCGACACCAGTACTTCGCGTACATAACTACGCTCTACAAATACCATGGGAACAGGGGAAGGGGCACCATCACGGCACGCCCGAAACACGGCTTAAACCGCACCAGGGGCTGCCGATTTTTTAATTTTCTCTTACTTTCAGGACCCCACACTTCGGAAGGCCTGTTCGGCAGTTCAATTGCCGCACAAACGATGCAAGAACCAGGGAAGCAGACAAGCCACGCCGCATTACGGAACTCCCAGGTGGTCTCTATCACGAGTAGTATACCTGTTTCGCATACTATTCCGCAGCTTGCCCCTGGAACGGACATGTTACATAGTCCAACCTTTTGCTTATCGCATTATCTGTATCGTTCTGCTTTGATCGCAGCCATCTTTAATAAACAGTGCATAGCTTTTGTCTATTTTTGCATTACTCTTTTTTATTATATGTTCCTTAACGACATGTTGCATCTGTACACTTTGGTACGACCAAAATATGCCAGGGGCTTTAGTGCCCCTCAATATGGTGTGAGAAGTCCGAACACTTTAACAAGTGCGGCACCCCAAACTTATAACATTATATGCATCGGCTCCGAATCATGTCTTGGGTCAATAGTTGGGTTTGCCCGGCTCCTATGTTTTGGTGCCTTACGTTCCGCTATATCGGCTAAGGTAGCACTAGGAGAACCACTGCGATTGTGCCCCAGTTAAGCTGGGTCGAGCACCTCAGTGGAGAAAGCTAAAACTGACTGTCATGATGAAGCGAGAGCTGGTCGCTGATCGAGAGGTTTTTCGAGTCCCTACCGACTTATGCCGCTTAGAGCGAGGAGCCGGCTCTGTCCAGCCAAGGCGTGGATAGCGCCCCGAACTCGGTCTTCCGAATACCAGGGGCTTCGCCGAAATTTAAAATTATAGAATTCTATGGCTAAGTGAGAGTGTTCACGCATTATAGTCCGATTGCCTTGTTCGTTGGGCTAAGCGCCTCCCTCGAAGGACCCAAACATGGGAAAAAGAGCACTCAGATTTATCCCCGAACACCCCAGCACTAGCGGCACGGGGGCAGAAGCCGACGACTTGCCATCTCTCAGAATTGATAAACAGCCGCACATAAGGTAATATTTTAAATTCCAAACAGCATTGCTTAGCGCATATGAACAAGTTTTCAGCGCACAGGACAAAACGAGCAAGTTTCACTCAAAAATTACATCCCTAGAACACTCATCCGCCACAGGGCAGGCACCCTTTAGAATATCCTTATAATAATTCTCGGGCTTGCAATGCTCTTTTCACGGCGGTGGCCCGTCCTTCACAAGCTTCTCCGCATCCAGCTTGCCCCAGTGCACCTTAGCACGGGCAAGGGCCCTACGGGAACCTTCAATGTAGACGGAGGCGCTTGATGACTTTAAGCCTTGGACAGGCCTCCACCAGCCACTGCACCAGCCCGAAATTGCTCCCACGCGGAACCCCTCTAGGCCACAGCCGAACTATGAGGCCCTTCATCACCTGTTCGGCCGCCTTGTGGAGCTCGACCAGTTGCTTCAGCTGGTCGCTCAGGGGCACGGGGTGTCCGGCCTCAGCATACCAAGACCAGAACACCTTCTCTGTCGAGCTTCCCTCCTCGGCTCGATAGACTGCGGCGGCATCAGACACACTCCGGGGAAGATCCGTGAACACTCCTGGAGAGCTTCGGATTCGGGTAAGTAACAAGTAACTCACGTTTATGTGTTTGCTTTGCATAAAGAATGCCTTACCCGCCGCTATCTTCTTCACCTCATCCAACTCCTGGAGGGTCTCCTGGGATTTGGCCTTGGCAGACTTGGCATTTTCAATAGCCATCGCGAGCTCGGACGCTCGCGTCTTTGAGTCAAGCTCCAAACTCTCATGTTTTTCCATGAGAGCCTGGAGCTCTTGCCGTACCTTGCCAACCTCGGCCTCATACTTCTCCCGCTCGGTGCGCTCCGTGGCCGCCTTCTTCTCGGCCTCAACCAACGCTTGCTTAAGGGTCACCACCTCAGACGTGGCCCCTACAATAGCCACGATAATCCTATCATTTTTTCCAATTGCATCTTTTTATATATATTTAAACAAGGTATTTCTTACCTTCATTGTCCTCGAGCTGCTTCTTGGCACGCCCGAGCTCTTGCTTGGACCGCTCGAGGCTCTGCTTTAGCGTGTCCACTTCCACAGTCAGTGCGGCGGATGCAAGCAGAGAAGCCTGCATACGCATATTGACTCCTTTTTGTTAGACTCCTGTGAATTTTATTTGATCCTCTATTCGGCTTTTCTTCCCGAACGCCAAATAGAGCATCAGGGGCTACTGTCTATGCGGTAATATTATTTACACATTATTTACTTACCTCAAAGCCTGTTAAAAGGCTAGTATAAGCTTCAGTCAGTCCGCTCTTGGCAGACTGAACCTTCTGGACCACCGCACTCATAATGGTGCAGTGCTCCTCGTCGATGGAGGCGCCTTGGAGCGCCTCCAATAGGTTGTCCGGCGCCTCCGGTTGGACGGGGGTCACCGGCACGGTGGGCTTGCTCCTCTTGGAAGGAGGTCCCCCGCCGAACTCTGGAACCTTTGAAGGTTCCAGAGCGGTGTCTGGCCTAGAGCCGGACTTGGAGCCCTGGGGGGTTTCATCCCCTTTACTCCTGGAGTCCGGGAGGTTGCCTTGGGGCGCCTCCAGGACCACCTCCTCCCGGCTTGGAACCTGTTGGGACAAAACTTCGGTGTCGTTCGCAGGGCGGGGGGAGGAAGCCGTCGGAAGCGAGTTCACGTCCGACGAGTCTAGTGAGCCGCTCGACGACGCGTCCAGCCGGTCTTTGGGTGGGCTGCATAAACATATTCGACATAAGGGAA
The DNA here is from genome assembly GCF_018294505.1 of Triticum aestivum. Taxonomy (NCBI): domain Eukaryota; kingdom Viridiplantae; phylum Streptophyta; class Magnoliopsida; order Poales; family Poaceae; genus Triticum; species Triticum aestivum. The sequence continues at coordinate 173,946,702 of NC_057812.1, forward strand.
AGCTGTGCAATAAACGAATACTATGAATTTCTCTGGCATCCGGATACTTATGATTTGGCCAGGGGCTTGGCCCTGGGCTTGGCCCTGGGCAGCCACTCCTCTCCGCCATCATCGGCGTCGGTGGAGCAGTCCGGAGGAAGGGTTTTCCCCTTCTTGGACCTCCGGCCTCCCAGAGAGGTCGGCCTTCCTTTTCTTCTCTCCTCCTGCTGGAGGGGGAGAGGCCTCTTCTTCCTCCTCGTCTTCACGGGAGGAATGCGCCTCGGAACCGTCGGATGATGGATCCGACACCTCCTGGCGCCGGGCACTCTTTCGAGTCCCCGTGGCCCTTTTCGCGGCCTTCTTCTCCGGCACCACATAGGGTGCCAGAACCAGCAGCTTCGCCAAGCGAGCGTCCGCTGGGCCTTCGGGCAAAGGAGCCGGATAGTTGATCTGTCCGGACATCACCTGCCAATCCTGTCAAAGGTAAGGGAGCTTAGATCCCGCATGGAGTCAAACTATGAAAAACTGATACCCTGTAAAAGGAAAAAAAACAGCTTACCGCATGAGCGTGAGACTGCATACTGAATCCGCGATCCTCGATAGCGGATGCGGTGGCCTCGGCGCCCTTGAAAAGCACCTTCCAGGCATCTTCGTACATCGTGTGGAAGAGCCTACTCAAAGTTTGGTGCCGCGCCGGGTCAAACTCCCACAGGTTGAAAGCCCGTTGTTGGCACGGGAGGATCAGGCGGATGAGCATAACCTGGACAACGTTGACAAGTTTGAGCTTATTGTCCACTAGGGTTTGGATGCATGTTTGGAGTCCGGCCAGCTCTCCTTTTTTACCCCACGATAGGCCCGTCTCCATCCAGGAGGTGAGCCGCGTAGGGGGTCTGGATCGAAACACGAGGGCTGCGACCCATTCGGGGTCGCGCGGCTCGGTGATGTAAAACCACCCCGATTGCCACCCCTTCAAGGTCTCCACAAAGGAGCCCTCGAGCCATAAGACGTTGGCCATCTTGCCCACCATGGCGCCTCCGCACTCCGCCTGGTTGCCGCGCACCACCTTCGGCTTGACATTGAAAGTCTTGAGCCATAGGCCGAAATGGGGGCGGATGCGGAGGAAAGCCTCACACACGACGATAAACGCCGAGATTTTGAGGACAAAGTTTGGGGCCAGATCGTGGAAATCCAGGCCATAGTAGAATATGAGCCCCACTACAAGAAATATGTCAACTTGTGACCACCACTATTGGTCACTGAAAGGTCATGGTTTTTCATTTGCGACCTTTTTTTGTGACCAAAAACAAAAGGTGAAAAGCTGGCGGTCATAAACTGACTATAGCGACCTTTCTTCTGGAATGGCCGAACACGTTTATGACCAAAATACGTCTACTGTGGCGTTTTGGTCACTAGCAGCCTCCCCAGGCCACATAAGCATCCAGCGTGGCAATCTGACGTGGCATAAGATTCAGCCTGGTCCAATTCGATTTTCTACATGGGCCTAGCCCAACAATTCGGCCTTTTTAATGTATTTTTTTCCTATTAATTTGGTTGACTACATAGGCCAAGCCCACATTTTAGCCTTTTATCTTTTTTTTTCAAATGAGTCCAGCCCAATGTTTTCCAGGTTTTTCTTTCCTGGGCCTTGGCCTTTCCACATTCATTATTTTCATTTTACTTTTTTACCCAAAATATTTGTCGAATATAATTGATCCTTAGCCTCTTTAAGGTCCAACTCCAGACCATTTAAAGAAAATTTTCAAACCAGTTTGAATAACAATATGAATCAAGTTACCACGAATTAGCTGAATATTACGGAAATATCTCAGAACACACATTCTACAAATTTCCATCACATATGTACAGATTCAAGCAACCTACAACATGTTGTAGTCAAGCATTCAGGTGCGGGAATACTCTAGAATAGGAAGAATAAATAGAACAAGCCTATCTAGTGCTTCACGACGAGAAAACATTGTAATCTGCTTCTTCAAGTACTGCTTCTTCCTTTTGCAAAACATCTGGACATTCAAAAGAGAACAAAAAGTATGTCACTAATAGAAGAAATATTACATGGATACTTTTAATATAAAAACTAAAGACACACCAGTATTTTATCATTCTACTTATTATTATTTTAACAAGCTCATTCTACTTATCTGGAATAGGCATATTCATCAAAACAAGGAATTGAATTGGCACATATGACAGACTTAGCAAGAAATAAGCATTGAATGTTTCACATACACGACAAGGTTTAAAAACGATCATTCAAAGTTACAACAGATCAAAGTTCCATTTGAGTATAAGGAACAATACTCATATTCAATCAATAAGCAACTATGTCAAAATTAATTTAGATTTACTAATGTGTGTGTCAAATGATACATGTAATAGGACAGTGGTGTTAATACTAATCAGGTTACTCAATCATAAGGCATGTGAGCAGGATTGATGAATATGGCATGAAAAACCAGTAATGTGAAACTGGACATACAGGAAGAACACAAACAAAGTAAAATTGTTTAAGAAAGGGAAAATGGGCAACTTTGACACATCAGGGTCAGTATATTTATCTTGTTTAATTAGGCCAGTAGCACAAAAAAACCATGCAGAAATGTCAGGGTAACACAGTAACACTGCTAGATATGTCAGACCAAAAGATGTGAGCGACGGTAGACTACACCAACACTAACTAGGTAAAAGAATTACTTAAGACTGTAGCTCAGGAATTCGTTATCCACGCTAATATAAAATTCACTCAAATGGAGCCTTGGAAACACCCTTTCCCAAGTAGTCAGATCCATATATCGTCCCTCAGTTCCAAAGCTTCATAAAGACCTACAGAAGAGGGATGATTCAGACAAGATTAGTTCAACAAAAATAATACAACAACATTCGATAAATAATGATATAAATAAGAGTTTGTGCCTTCACTAGTCAGAAACTCAGGAACCAAAGCAAAATTTTATGGTTGAAAAGGCGAGAGCGACGATAATAACAAAATAACTCACCAGTTGATGCATCGCTGGGAACAACGGCCCTGGCGAAGGTTCCATCTAAGCAGCACACATCAACCTGATGCACAAAACCATGAGATTAGCCAAATAACTAAGCATATAGCTACAAGCCCAACAATTTGAATATTACGATGTCTACTACCAATAAATTTAACCAGGACTGTTTGAGAACAAACACATTTTGCAGCAGAGCACTAGAAGAAGAGATGATGGATACTCTCAGATTCAGAACAAAATTGACACACGGGGTTCCATGTCCATTTTCCTTTTAGCATATTGTCCTATTCGTTACTTTGGCATGTGAAATGCAGTTAAAATACTCTAACATTAACCACAGTTGACTGCCTAGAGCATAGGGAAGATAATTCATTGGGGCATGAGCACTAATAACTCGCAGTGTCGAGGGAAGCAAATCGTTGACTCAGACATCACCAAATTTGTAACTGAAATCGAAGTTAACTAAGCTCCTAACCATGTGATGGCATAGGATACTGAAACTGAACACCGACAAGATCCATGGCAGGACGACACTACACATGGGGCCAAAAGTTACAGGCTCCTCTACTAGGAGATGCAGAACTCTATTAGTACTAGGAGAATTACCCTACAAAAATGAACTAGACAATCAAGTGATTTGCTTCACTCAAGGACAAACCTGCTACACTATGTCCAAAGCATAGTCAAAACTGACAATCCGCTCGGGCGAATTTGCAGATAGATTAGAAACTGAAAAACATAGCAGTTCATCCAGAAGAAGATACATAGCAGGGCATCTGCATTGGCAAGAGCTGAACGCACCATAATCTCATGACGAGGAAATCATCACTAATATATAGACCACCCAGCACTAACAATGTTCACATCAACTCTCAAGTTGGTCAGAACCTCAAAGTACACAAAAACTGATGTGCTTCAAAACTAAACTGATGAAGCTGAAGCTAGGACATATCAGGCAGGTATAGTTTCGAGGATTTCCAGCAGCTCATATATATGACAAAAACAAGATATCCTCCTACCCAACTACCACCAATAGCAATGCTAAAAGTAAGCAAAATAATTGGCTCAGAGGGACGACATATCCTACTGAAGAAGAACCAATAAGCACACAAACCAATAAGCACATGAACCAATAAGCACACGAACAATAATTGGCTCAACGGGAGACGGATGGGGGATGGGTGCGTGCGGGCGTACCTCGACGGTGGGGTTGCCGCGGCTGTCGAAGATCTGGTGGGCCTTCAAGGACTGGATCGTCGACGCCATGGCCGAGGCCGATGCTTGGAGAAGAAGAAGCCATGGCTGCTATCAGCCGAGTAGTCCAGGCGTCCTCATCGCCGGTGAGGATCCATCTTTGCCTTCATGGGTGCCTACAGAGAGAGAGAGAGATTCAGATAGAGAAATCATGACAAATAGAGAGTACGGGAAGAGAGAGGCGGCCAGATCCAGCGAATGAAGTGGGCGACGCGAGCATGGGCTGGCGGGTCATGGCGGCGCGCTGGCCGGTCGAGGCGGCGCTGGGAGCCAGGGCGAGGGAGGAGGGCCAGCAGGGAGAGCAATAGGGGACGGAGGTTGTGGGCACGCGGGCAGCAGAGAGGCTCGCCAGCGGAGGGGGTGGGGTAAACTCAAGACCCTCACGGCAGAGGGTGGAGCAGCGATGCTTGGGGGGTGGGGGTCGAGCTCCGCCGGAGGGAGGTGGCCAACGCGCGCAGGAATGGAGATGGGGGCTGGGGGCTCTAACTTGGATTGGATCTGGGAGGGAGAAGGCGGCAGCGGCGATTGGGAGAAGGGGGATAGGGTTTCGTGGGTGGACGAGGATGAGAGGGATACAGGGTGAGAGCGGCGAGGGGGTGTGGGATGCAGTTGGATCCGGGCGCATCCGACAGTGCTTAATCCATGATCCGCGTGAGCTCATTTTAGACCAATCAGAACACAGTATCCCCTTTGATGATGTTAAGACCATTTAAATTGGTCGTAATTGATTGAAAATAAGATTTTGGATCATGTCTGCTATTTGATGACCTAAGAAATTTATAAAAATGTAGAAATAAAAAACCACTAGCTAGGAACGCATCATGGAATTCCAAACATTGTTGCCTAAGGGAGTTTTCATTTTATTTGCACAGAAAATTCATTTTCCATTTTCTGAGTGCTCGAATTGAGTTCTTTTTGTGAAGACCTACCATATATTTGTTGCAAAATTGGACCAAATCATTTTTCTAAAATACTAGGCCATATTTGATTCACAATTTACAAAAAGGTTGGGTGTCAAAAGTTTTGATCCACCTCTGGTGAAAAAGACAAATTCCGGCCGATTCAGTAGGAAGCGGGTCAAATTTGAACTGGAGCTGCCTCATAGTTTGCTCTTTATTTTTTCCAAAAATCATTTCTAGGTACATAAGTATCTATTTAATCAGAGAAACATCAAAAGTTTTGCAAGATTCAACCACTAGCTAGGAACGGTCAAGCCTGCCGTTTTGATTGCATTTTGAAACGGGCATAAAAAATTCAAATAAAATCAAAAAATTAGGAAACCTTCACATTGTGTCATTATATGTGACCAAGTTTCCGGGAAAAATAATAAACTTGTAATACGGAAATTATTTTAAAAAAGTGTTCTCAAAAATGAGCTATCACGCGTGAAGATTCACGGTTTTCAAGCCAAATGATCAATCTTATGGCCACATTCATGGCATAGTTTGTTCAAATGATCTCATATTGTGCACAAGGGTGCATCTTGGAATTCCAAACAATGTTGCCTAAGGGAGTTTTCATTTTCTTTGCACGAAAAATTCATTTTCCATTTTCGAGTGCCCCAATTGAGTTCTTTTTGTGAAGGACCTACCATATATTTGTTGCAAAATTTGACCAAGTAATTTTTCTAAAATACTAGCCCATATTTGATTCACAATTGACAAAATGGTTGGGTGTCAAAAGTTTTGGTCCACCTCTGGTGAAAAAGACAAATTCCTGCCGATTCAGCAGGAGGCGGGTCAAATTTGAACTGGAGCTGCCTCATAGTTTGCTCTTTATTTTTTCCAAAAATCATTTATAGGTACATAAGTATCTATTTTATCAAAGAAACATCAAAAAATTTGCAAGTTTCAACCACTAGCTAGGAACGGTCAAGCACGCTGTTTTGACCGCATTTTGAAACGAGCATAAACAATTCAAAAAAAATTCAAAAAATTGGGAAACCTTCGCATTGTGTCATTATATGTGACCACGTTTCCAGGAAAAATAATAAACTTGCAATACGGCAAATATTTTAAAAAAGTGTTCTCAGAAATGAGCTATTACGCGTGAAGATTCAGGCTTTTCAAGCCAAATGATCAATCTTATGACCACATTCATGGCATAGTTTGTTCAAATGATCTCATATTGTGCACAAGCGTGCATCTTGGAATTCCAAACAATTTTGCCTAAGGGAGTTTTCATTTTCTTTGCATGGAAAATTTATTTTCCATTTTCTGAGTGCCCGAATTGAGTTCTTTTTGTGAAGGACCTACCATATATTTGTTGCAAAATTGGACCAAATCATTTTTCTAAAATACTAGGCCATATTTGATTCACAATTGACAAAATGGTTGGGTGTCAAAAGTTTTGATCCACCTCTGGTGAAAAAGACAAATTCCGGCCGATTCAGTAGGAAGCGGGTCAAAGTTGAACTGGAGCTGCCTCATAGTTTGCTCTTTACTTTTTCAAAAAATCATTTCTATGTACATAAGTATCTATTTAATCAGAGAAACACCAAAAAAATTCCAAGATTTAACCACTAGCTAGGAATGGTCATGCCCGCCGTTTTGACCGCATATTGAAACAGGCATAAAAAATTCAAAAAAAATCAAAAAATTGGGAAACCTTTGCATTGTGTCATTATATGTGACCAAGTTTCCAGGAAAAATAATAAACTTGTAATACGGCAATTATTTTTAAAAAGTGTTCTCACAAATGAGCTATCACGCGTGAAGATTCGGGGTTTTCAAGCCAAATGATCAATCTTATGGCCACATTCATGGCATAGTTTGTTCAAATGATCTCATATTGTGCACAAGGGTGCATCTTGGAATTCAAAACAATGTTGCCTAAGGGAGTTTTCATTTTCTTTGCATGGAAAATTCATTTTCCATTTTCCGAGTGCCCGTAATGAGTTTTTTGTGAAGGACCTACCATATATTTGTTGCAAAATTGGACCAAATTAATTTTTTAAAATACTAGGCCATATTTAATGCACAATTTACAAAATGGTTGGGTGTCAAAAGTTCTGATCCACCTTTGATGAAAAAGACAAATTCCCGCCGATTCAGTAGGAAGCGGGTCAAATTTGAACTGCAGCTACCTTATTGTTTCCTCTTTATTTTTTCCAAAAATCATTTCTAGTTACAGAAGTATCTATTTAAGCATAAATACATGGTTTGGTGGCGATACGTCGAGGTTTAGATGGTGGCCCAGGGCCCCAACTCCAAAGCGCGTGAACTCGCATGCCTAGTGCATGGTCACCGCGTGACCTTGGCGTTGACATGCGTTCTGGGAGGCCTAGGCATGTCTAGTGGGTTAGGAACTTCCCAGGTAGGTGCTAGGAAGAAAATTACAACAGAATAATCTCACGAGGAGACCGACCTATGCTCAAAGATGAATTAGCAGCCAAGTGTTTGATTGGCAGTACGGGAAATGCACATGGCCAATGGGCGTGAGTTTTGGCTAAGGATGATCATCTACTAAGAAGAATGTCTTCGCAAATTTTTAGATCAAAAGGAGGATCCTAGGTGGTACTTGCTTTGCAAAGTACCACACTGGACAGAAATATGAATGTCGAAGCTGGGCTCAAAATAATGAATGGATTGAGCTAAAATTTGGTGGAGGATGGTTATTTGGGCACTGGAAAGCACCGTAGAAAATTGATACCATTTGGACATGCCAAAGTGGTACTTCCTTTACAATGCTCTTCTATGGACAGAAACTTGGGAAAAGTAGTGAGAGAAATTGGATGAATGAAATGAGCTCAAATTTGGTGTAGGTAAGTTACATAGGTATGGTCATGCCTTGGTAGATTTTCAGATCATTTGGGTAAGCCTATCTAGTACTTACATCACAAAGCTTCTCTCGAGGTAGAAACTTTGGAAATTTCTTGAGAAAGATTTACTAGGAAAATGGAGCTGAATATTATCATGTGGAAATGATTTGGGTATGGAAGAGTGCCCAAAGAGTTTGAGGGTAATAGGAGGGGTCTAGATAACACTTGCTTTGCAACGTGCCAATCTGGCCATAAAATATAAATTGAACCTGGGCTCACATAGATGATTTGACTGAGCTGCAATTTGGAGGAAGGTGATAATTTGGGCATATGAAGGAACTATATAATTTTCATGTCATTTGGATATATAAAAAAGGTACTTCCTTCACAATGCTTCTAGGTGGACAAAAACTTTGGAAATTTGCCGAGGAAGATTTGCTGGGCAAATGGAGCTGAATTTTGTCATGCAGCAATGGTTTGGATAAGAAAGAGTGCCCAAGAATTCCGAGGGCAATCAAGAATATATAAATAGCACTTCCTTCATAAAGTGCTGTTGTGAACAGAATAGGAAAATGAATATTGTTGAATTATTTTTGAACTAGGCAAGGAAGGATTTTTACATATTTGAAGAAGATATGACCCAAAGAATTTATGAGATTTTTTTGGGAATTTTCGGAAAGAAAGAAATATATGTTGCTTCACAACCTAGGGCAAAAATTGACACATGGACATGACACATAGGCAAAACTGATGAGGTGGCGCCAAGTCATACCAACCCACCACAATTTACAAGGTCATGACCATCTATATTGGTCATGATCAGCTAGAAATAAGGCAGCGGACTAGTGCTGTCTGCTTTATGACCATTTCATGTAAGGAAATTACGACCTTTCTGACCAAAATGGTCGCAATGGTTTAGGTTTGGAGCCTCCCGAACAGCTTTTGACCAATTGGTCTAAAATGGTCATAAATTTATGACCAATTCTTCCAGGGTCACTGACAGAAGGTCATAAGTTGACATATTTCTTGTAGTGCCCCCGGACAAATGGGTGAAGAGGGAAGCCCAGTCCGCGGAGGAAATGGGGGAGGAACACCACCCTCTCATGGGGCCTAGGGGTGGGGATGAGCTGCCCCTTTTCGGGAAGCCGGTACGCAATGTCGTTAGACAAGTATCCGGCCTTCCTAAGTTTTTTGATGTGTCCCTCCGTGACGGAGGAGACCATCCACTTGCCTCCCGCTCCGGACATGGCTGGAGAAGGTTGAGGTGGGGAGTGCGGACTTGGGCGCTGGAGCTCGAGTGCACGAGAATGGATAAGCAAGGGAGGAAGAAGGCGTAGGTGAAAAGGTGGGTCCTTATCCCCTTATGTGGGCGGACGCAACTACGTGTCCCCACCAGCCTGATAAAACTCGCTTATCTCCAAGCGCCGTAATCAATGGCGCGGTTGGGTTACCCACGCCCGTATTGATGAGAATCCCGGAATAAGGGGACACGATCTCTACTTTAACAACACATGCCAAGGAAACCGCCTCGCATGACACGCTGAGGTGGGATAATGAAATGACTCGGATAAAGGCTTGGCCATGGTGTGTCACACTACGGAATACGTCAGCAGATTAGATTTGTGTAAATATTATTCTCTCTATGGCAATATGTGGAAACTTATTTTGCAGAGCCGGACACTATCTTTGTGTTCAAAATCTTCTATGAAGTACTTGGAGGAGGAACCCACCTTGCAATGCCGAAGACAATCTGCGCGTCGGACTCGTCGTCATTGAAGCCTGGTTCAGGGGCTACTGAGGGAGTCCTGGATTAGGGGGTGTCCGGATGGCCGGACTATACCTTGAGCCGGACTCCTGGACTATGAAGATACAAGATTGAAGACTTCGTCCCGTGTCCGAAAGGGACTTTCCTTGGCGTGGAAGCCAAGCTTGGCGATACGGATATGCAGATCTCCTACCATTGTAACCGACTTTGTGTAACCCTAACCCTCTCCGGTGTCTATATAAACCGGAGGGTTTTAGTCTGTAGGAAAACATACACAACAACAATCATACCATAGGCTAGCTTCTAGGGTTTAGCCTCTCCGATCTCGTGGTAGATCTACTCTTGTACTACCCATATCATCAATATTAATCAAGCAGGATATAGGGTTTTACCTCCATCGAGAGGGCCCAAACCTGGGTAAAACTTCGTGTCCCTTGCCTCCTGTTACCATCCGGCCTAGACACATAGTTCGGGACCCCCTACCCGAGATCCAACGATTTTGACACCGACACCAATCAATCATACATATTTAGAGCAATTTTTATTGCTTTGCACTGATGACAACTTACTTGAAGGATCTTACTCAATCCATAGGTAGATATGGTGGACTCTCATGGCAAAACTGGTTTAAGGGTATTTGGAAGCACAAGTAGTATTTCTACTTGGTGCTGAGAATTTGGCTAGCATGAGGGGGAAAGGCATGCTCAACAAGTTAGAGGATCCATGACAACATACTTTATCTCAGATATAAGAAAGACATAACTCATTACGTTGTCTTCCTTGTCCAACATCAACTCTTTAGCATGTCTTATTTTAATGAATGCTCCCAATCATAAAAGATGTCAGTGATAATATATCTATATGTGAAAACCTCTCTTTCCTTATTACTCCCAACAACTTTTAATCATCATACTCTTTCTATGTGAAGTCATTACTCTCAATAAGATCAATATGAACTTTTTGTTTCTTTTTATTCTTTTTCTCTTTTCTTTTATTCACCCAAGATCATGGCAAAATAATCAAGCCCTTGACTCAACACTAATCTTTATTATATATAGCTCACGGACTCGATTACAAAGAGATATCATAAAGCAAACTCAAAACTAGATCATGCCATAAACTTTATTCTACTAGATCAAGATACTACTAATAGGATCGAACTAAGAAAAACGGTAAAGATAGGAGTTGTGATTGTGATACGATACCGGGGCACCTCCCCCAAGCTTGGCAGTTGCCATGGGGAGTACACATACCCATGTGATTATGTCTCCTTTGTCGGTGAAGAAGGTGGTGGTGATGTTGGCTTAGTTGATGGCTTAGGCTTCTCCCTTAATTTGCGCTTGAGGACAGCATATTTATCCCTCAGATCATCAATCTCCCACTCCAGGGTTAGTATCTTTTTGCATAGGTCCTGCTTATTTTCCTGCAAGAGACGAAAAGGGATAAACTCGAACTTGGGTTTCTTTACCCTATCAGGGAGACTTGACTTTTTGAACTCCACGTGCATGTCCCCAGGTTGAGGTAATGGTGCTTCATCTTCATCTGAGATCGTCTCCTCCTTCCCCTTGGGTTCATAGTCCTCTTCTTCCTCCGTGGTCCATCCATCGTGTTCCACATCTCCATAGACCTTGGGATTGGCTAAGTAATCATCCACATAGCTTTCTCCTTCTGAATCCTGGGAAGACATGTTGATTTAATCTACAACGGGACAGTTCGAAACGAAAACAGAGGATATTTGCGTGAAACGGGAGTCAAAACCTTCGGGAGGTTATATAATGAATTTTTACCGACCAAAATATGTATCGTGCAAGAAAATGGAGTCCGGAAGGCACACGAGGTGCTCACGAGGTAGGGGGCGCGCCCAGAGGGGTAGGGCGCGCCCACCACCCTCGTCGGTCCCTCGTGTCCTTCCCAGACTGCTACTTATTTTTATATTTTTCTAAATATTCCAAAACGGAGAAATATTGCCTTAAAATTGTTTTGGAGTCGGTTTACTTACCGTACCACATACTTATTCCTTTTCGGAGTCTGAAATGGTCTGGAAGGTGTCCCTTATGTATTCCTCCGGGGTTACGGTTTCAATAATATTGGTTTCAACATTTATGGGATTACCTGAGATATAATGTTTGATTCTTTGACCGTTTACCACCTTCGGATTTGTGCCCTCGAAGTTGTTGATTTTTATGGCACCAGAACGATAGACCTCTTCGATAACATAGGGGCCTTCCCATTTAGAGAGAAGTTTTCCTGCAAAAAATCTTAAACTAGAGTTGTATACCAATACATAATCACCTACATTAAACTCACGCTTTTGTATCCTTTTGTCATGCCATCTTTTAACTTTTTCTTTAAACAACTTGGCATTTTCATATGCTTGGGTTCTCCATTCATCAAGTGAGTTAATATCAAATAACCTCTTCTCACTAGCAAGTTTAAAATAATAGTTGAGCTCTTTAATATCCCAATATGCCTTATGTTCTAGTTTGAGAGGTAAGTGACATGCTTTTCCATAAACCATTTTATACGGAGACATACCCATAGGATTTTTGTATGCAGTTCTATAAGCCCATAATGCATCATCAAGTTTCTTGGACCAACTCTTTCTAGACCTATTAACAGTCTTTTGCAAAATTAATTTGAGCTCTCTATTGCTCAACTCTACTTGACCACTAGACTGTGGGTGATAAGGAGATGCAATTCTATGATTAACATCATACTTAGCAAGCATTTTACGGAAAGCACCATGAATAAAGTGTGAACCACCATCAGTCATTAAATATCTCGGGACTCCAAACCTCGGAAAAATAACTTCCTTAAGCATTTTAATAGAAGTGTTATGATCAGCACTACTAGTTGGAATAGCTTCTACCCACTTAGTAACGTAATCAACAGCAACTAAAATATGTGTGTATCCATTAGAGGCAGGAAAAGGTCCCATATAATCAAAGCCCCAAACATCAAACGGTTCAATAACAAGAGAATAATTCATAGGCATTTCTTGACGTCTACTAATATTACCAATTCTTTGACATTCATCACAAGACAAGACAAACTTACGGGCATCCTTGAGGAGAGTAGGCCAATAAAAACCAGATTGCAATACCTTATGTGCAGTTCTATCTCCAGCGTGGTGTCCTCCATAAGCCTCGGAATGACACTTGCGTAGGATCTGTTCATGTTCATGCTCAGGTACACAACGTCTAATAACACCATCTACTCCTTCTTTATAAAGATGTGGGTCATCCCAAAAGTAATGGCTCAAGTCATAGAAAAACTTTTTCTTTTGCTGGTATGTGAAGATAGGTGGAGTACTACGAGAAGTACTTATTACATTCAATTGTTCATCAGGAAAGCTATCATTAATAGGTAGTGGGTCATCAAGAACATTCTCTAACCTAGACAAGTTGTCTGCAACGGGGTTCTCAGCTCCCTTTCTATCAACAATATGCAAATCAAATTCTTGTAGCAAGAGAACCCATCTAATAAGTCTAGGTTTAGCATCTTTCTTTTCCATAAGGTATTTAATAGCAGCATGATTAGTGTGAATAGTTACTTTATAATAAACAATATAAGGTCTGAACTTATCACAAGCAAATACAACTGCTAAAAGCTCTTTTTCAGTAGTAGCATAATTTCTTTGAGCATTGTCTAGAGTCTTACTAGCATAATGAATAACATTTAATTTCTTATCAACTCTTTGCCCTAGAACAGCACCTACAGCATAATCACTAGCATCACACATAATTTCAAAGGGTAAATTCCAATGAGGTGGCTGAACAACAGGTGCAGAGACTAATGCTTTCTTAAGTATTTCAAATGCTTCTACACAATCATCATGAAAGACAAATGGTATATCTTTTTGCAATAAATTAGTCAGAGGCCGAGAAATTTTTGAGAAGTCCTTAATGAACCTCCTATAAAATCCAGCGTGACCAAGGAAACTTCTTATACCTTTGATGTCCTTGGGACATGGCATCTTTTCAATAGCATCGACCTTGGCTTTATCAACTTCAATACCTCTTTCAGAAACTTTACGCCCTAAGACAATACCTTCATTAACCATAAAGTGGCACTTTTCCCAATTCAAGACAAGATTAGTTTCTTCACATCTCTGCAAAACTCGATCAAGATTGCTCAAGTAATCATCAAAAGAGGAACCATAGACGGAAAAATCGTCCATGAAAACCTCACAAATCTTTTCACAAAAGTCAGAGAATATAGCCATCATGCATCTTTGAAAGGTAGCAGGTGCATTACATAAACCAAAAGGCATACGTCTATAAGCAAAAGTACCAAAAGGGCATGTAAAAGTAGTCTTTGATTGATCTCTAGCCGACACAGGTATTTGAGAGAAACCAGAATAACCATCTAGAAAGCAATAGTGTGTATGTTTGCATAATCTTTCTAGCATTTCATCAATAAAAGGTAAGGGGTAATGATCTTTCTTAGTAGCTTTATTTAATTTGCGAAAATCAATTACCATCCTATAACCTGTAATAATTCTTTGTGGAATCAATTCATCTTTATCATTAGGAACAACAGTAATACCTCCCTTCTTAGGGACATAATGAACAGGACTTACCCACTGACTATCAGCAACGGGATAAATTATACCTGCATCGAGAAGCTTGAGTATTTCTTTTCTTACCACTTCTTTCATTTTAGGATTTAGACGTCGTTGAGGATCACGAACTGGTTTGGCATCTGCTTCCAAATTTATTTTATGTTGACATAGAGTGGGACTAATGCCCTTAAGATCATCAAGAGTATATCCAATAGCAGCACGGTGCTTCTTCAGAGTTTTCAATAATCTTTCTTCTTCATGCTCTGTAAGGTTAGCACTAATAATAACAGGATATATCTTCTTTTCATCAAGATAAGCATATTTAAGATTATCAGGCAACAGTTTAAGCTCAAACACGGGATCACCCTTGGGTGGAGGAGGATCCCCTAAAATTTCAACAGGCAAATTGTGTTGCAGAATAGGTTCCTGTTTAAAGAATACTTCATCTATTTCCCTTCTTTCATTCATGAACATATCATTTTCATGGTCTAGCAAATAGTGTTCTAAAGGATCACTAGGAGGTACGGCAATAGAAGCAAGACCAATAATTTCATCCTTACTAGGTAATTCTTCCTCAAGATGTTGTTTACTAAATTTAGAGAAATTAAACTCATGAACCATATCATCCAAGCCAATAGTAACAACATTCTTTTTGCAATCTATCCTAGCATTAACAGTGTTCAAGAAGGGTCTACCAAATATAATGGGACAAAAGCTATCTTGCGGAGAAGTAAGAACAAGAAAATCAGAAGCATATTTAGTTTTCCCACACAAAACTTCAACATCCCTAACAATTCCAATTGGTGAAATAGTATCTCTATTGGCAAGTTTAATTGTGACATCAATACCTTCTAACTCAGCAGGTGCAATTTCATTCTTAATTTCTTCGTATAAAGTATGCGGTATAACACTAGCACTCGCACCCATATCACATAAGCCATGATAACAATGATCTCCTATTTTAACAGAAATAATAGGCACGCCTACCACAGGTCTATGTTTATCTCTAGCACAAGGTTTAGCAATTCTAGCAGTTTCACCTTCGAACTAAATAACATGCCCATCAATATTATCAGACAAGAGATCTTTAACAATAGCAATATTGGGTTCTACTTTAACTTGCTTAGGGGGTTTATAAGTTCTAATATTGCTTTTACGAACAACAGTTTAAGCTTTACCATGATCCTTTACTCTAACAGGGAAAGGTGGTTTCTCAACATAAGAAGTAGGAACAATAGGATCATTATAAGTGACAGTCTTTTCTTCAACTTTAATAGGTGTAGCTACTTTTACTTCTATGGGAGGATGATATTTAAACCACTTCTCCTTAGGGAGATCAACATAAGTAGCAAAAGATTCGCAGAAAGAAGCCACTATCTCAGAGTCAAGTCCATATTTAGTGCTAAACTTACGGAAAATATCGGTGTCCATAAAATATTTAACACAATCAAACTCAGGTGTCCTACCTGACTCCTTACCTTCGTCGAGGTCCCAATCTTCAGAGTTGCGTTTAATTCTATCCAATAAATTCCATCTGAATTCAATAGTCTTCATCATAAAAGAGCCAGCACATGAAGTATCGAGCATGGTTTGATTATTATGAGAAAGCCGAGCATAAAAACTTTGCATAATTATTTCTCTCGAGAGCTCATGATTGGGGCATGAATATAACATTGATTTAAGCCTCCCCCAAGCTAGAGCGATGCTTTCTCCTTCGCGAGGCCAGAAATTATATATATAATTGAGATCACGATGAACAAGATGCATAGGGTAATACTTTTGATGAAATTCCAATTTCAATCTTTTATAGTTCCATGATTTCATATCATCACATAGCCTATACCATATAAATGCGTCTCCCTTCAAAGATAAAGGGAAGACCTTCTTCTTAGCAACATCATTGGGTATACCTACAAGCTTAAATAATCCACAAACATCATCCACATATATTAAGTGCTCATCAGGATGCTTTGTTCCATCTCCTGTAAAAGGGTTAGCTAGCAGTTTTTCCATCATACCTGAAGGAAATTCAAAAGGAGTTTCATTTTCAATAGGTTCAGTAGGTTGAGGAGCAACTCTTTGCTCTACTGGACGGGGTGAAGATACCCCGAACAAGCCCCTCAGAGAATTAATTTCCATAGTAACAAGTGACAGTAAATTTCAGCACACTATATAAATTTTTCCTTACCAAATTCCACCTACCAAAGGCCCTACACTCCCCGGCAACGGCGCCAGAGAAGAGTCTTGATGACCCAAAAGTATAGGGGATCTATCGTAGTCCTTTCGATAAGTAAGAGTGTCGAACCCAACGAGGAGCATAAGGAAATGATAATCGGTTTTCAGCAAGGTATTCTCTGCAAGTACTGAAATAAGTGGTAACAGATAGTTTTGTGATAAGATAAATTTTAACGAGCAATCAAGTAACAAAAGTAAATAAAGTGCAGGAAGGTGGCCCAATCCTTTTTGTAGAAAAGGGCAAGCCGGAACAAACTCTTATAATAGGAAAAGCGCTCCCGAGGACACATGGGAATATCGTCAAGCTAGTTTTCATCACGTTCATATGATTCGCGTTCGATACTTTGATAATTTGATATGTGGGTGGACCGGTGCTTGGGTGCTGTTCTTACTTGAACAAGCATCCCACTTATGATTAACCTCTATTGCAATCATCCGCAACTACAACAAAAGTATTAAGGTAAACCTAACCATAGCATGAAACATATGGATCCAAATCAGCCCCTTACGAAGCAACGCATAAACTAGGGTTTAAGCTTCTGTCACTCTAGCAACCCATCATCTACTTATTACTTCCCAATGCCTTCCTCTAGGCCGAAATAATGGTGAAGTATTATGTAGTCGACGTTCACATAACGCCACTAGAGGCTAGACAACATACATCTTATCAAAATATCAAACGAATACCAAATTCACATGACTACTAATAGCAAGACTTCTCCCTTGTCCTCAGGAACAAACGTAATTACTCACAAAGCATATTCATGTTCATAATCAGAGGGGTAATAATATGCATATAGGATCTAAACATATGATCTTACACCAAATAAACCAACTAGCATCAACTACAAGGAGTAATCAACACTACTAGCAACCTGCTAGCACCAATCCCGGACTTTGAGACAAGAATTGGATACAAGAGATGAACTAGGGTTTGGAGATGAGATGGTGCTGGTGAAGATGTTGATGGAGATTGCCCTCTCCCGATGAGAGGAGCGTTGGTGATGACAATGGTGATGATTTGCCCCTCCCGGAGGGAAGTATCCCCGGCAGAACAGCTCTGCCGGAGCTCTAGATTGGTTCCACCAAGGTTCCGCCTCGTGGCGGCGGAGTCTCATCCCAAAAAGTTTCTTCTTATTTTTTCTCATCGAAAGACTTCATATAGGAGAAGATGGACGTTGGAGAGCCACCAAGGGGGCCACGAGGTAGGGGGCGCGCCCTAGGGGGGCGCCCCCCCCCCCACCCTCGTGAGCAGGGTGTGGCCCCCCTGGCCTTCATCTTTAGCGAGGATTTTTCTTTATTTATTTTAAGATGTTCCGTGGAGTTTCAGGACTTTTGGAGTTGCGCAGAATAGGTCTCTGATATTTGCTCCTTTTCCAGCCCAGAATTCCAGCTGCCGGCATTCTCCCTCCATATGTAAACCTTGTAAAATAAGAGAGAATAGCCATAAGTATTGTGACATAAAGTGAAATAACAATCCATAATGCAATAAATATCGATATAAAATCATGATGAAAAATGGACGTATCAGCGACCCGTTGACCTACTGATGGCAACCAGACGTCATGCTGACGCAGTAATCTGTTTTTTGGATTTTATATAAGTCAGAAATGATTTATTTATTTCAGAAAATATCCAAAACTTCTAAAATTCATAGAAAATTATCTATAACTCCAAATGGAAAGATTTATATATGAAAAATGATCAGAAAAATCCAATCTATCCATTTGTACTGGTTTCATGCATGTTAGAGCAACTTAACCTTGCTGTTTAGTTCAAACATGTTAATGCACTTATATGAACCCATAACTTGAGTTTGTATTTGAATCTTTGGTTCAAATAAGCTCAAAACCTTCCGGTTGTAGTTGCATTAGCCCAACACACTCATATTGCCATGTCATGATCATGCATCATATTGTGCATTGCATTGATTGTGTTTCCTCTCTGTGGCCGGTGGTTGTCCCCTCTCGATAGACGTGGTTCCGACGATGAATTCGATGACACCGATGAAGAGCTATATCATCTTCAGAAGTGCCAGGTAAGCAAAAACCCCTTGTTCATTCCAATACAATCCCACTCTCTCACTCCTGCTCTCTTTTACTCCATTAGGACAACAACGATTCAACTGTTACATGTTGCGGTAGTTGAACCCCTTTCCTCTGCATGACCTGTCATTGCCACAGTAAATAGATGAAACCCACTAGCATGAGTAGGAGTTGTTTGAGCCCTGATGTGCCTACTTATTCATGCTTGTTTGTCATGCCTGCTATTGCTTAGAGTCGTGTCAGGTCTGATTCATCGGGGATGAATTGGAAAGTTGTGAACATGTCCTACTGTGTGTGAGCTAAGTGTGTTGAACACGATTTGGTAAAGGTATCGATGAGAGGCCATGTAGGAGTACATGGTGGGTTGTTTCATTGGAACCGTCCTTAAGCACCGAGATCTTTATGTGTGATTGTAGAACCAGCTACTACCATGCATTGGGCCCGAAACCAATGGGCCCTCTCGGCTTCTTAACCACCCTAGCTCTCTGTCCAGGAGTTGCAAGTAGTTTCTGGTGTTTATAGAATATGTGTTGGCGGCCGTGCATAGTGCTGACCCTAGGGATGGGCTATGATGCGGTAGATACGCCATGGACGGGTATGCTAGGCGCCCGTTTGGCGTCTTGGGACCCTGTACACATCGTTCAGGGCCGTATGTGGAAACCTCGGCCGGACTCCCTGCGGATGGAACCTGGATAGGCGATAAACCTGGACTTGAGACTTGAGTGTTTAGGTAGGCCGTGGCCGACACCCTCGTTGGGCTTCCGCTTGAAGGTTGTCGAGTACATCTCGTGTAAACGGCGGTAAGTGGTGAGAGCGTGTATGAGGAAGTACACCCCTGCAGGGTTAACATCATCTATTCGAATAGCCGCGTCCGCGGTAAAGGACTACTTGGTTGCCTATATAGTTCATAGACAAGTGAAAGTGGATACTCTAAAATGTGCAAGATAAGCGTGAGTGCTATGGATGGCGTTCTCGTAGCGAGACGGGTGCGGATCCATAGTGGTGTATTGATATGGTGAATATGTGGACTCGTGTGCGCCACCTCAAAGAGTTGCTTGCAGTTTTAGTATAGGATAGCCACTGAGTCAAAGCTGGCTTGCTGAAGTTAAACTCCACCACCCCCTTTGTTGATAATGATGCATATGTAGTTAGTTCTGATGTAAGTCTTGCTGGGTACATTTGTACTCACGTTTGCTTAACTTATGTTTTTGCAGAGAGACTTCAGTCTCGCTAGTAGTTCCACGTGGACTTCGATGTTTATCTTGTTACCTCAGCTACGATCTTATGCCCTCTGCAGGATCTGGTAGATAGTCAGGCTTCTCAGCCTTTTCCATTTGTAGATGTTTGTACTCAGACATGTTAAGCTTCCGCATGTGCTTTGACTGGAATGCTCTGAATGTTGGGTCATGAGACCCATGTTTGTAATATCTCGCTCCTCGGAGCCTAATGAATAAATACTTTGAGTCGTAGAGTTTTGTTGTGATGACATTTTGTATTTGCACATATCTAGCATATTGTGTGTATGTTATTGAAATGCTTGGTATGTGTGGGATCCGACAACCTATTTGTTTATCCTTGGTAGCCTCTCTTATGGGGAAATGTAGTCTTGTGCTTCCATGAGAAATAGTAGTCCGCTATAGCCCGATTCACCGGAGTCCTGCTAGCCCAGCAGTACTGCTTCGGAACACTTGACTGGCCGGCATGTGATTCACTTTGTTCCTGTGTCTGTCCCTTCGGGGAAATGTCACGTGGTGACATCCGGAGTCCTGCCTAGCCTGCTACAGCCCGGTTCACCGGAGTCCTGTTAGCCCAGTGCTACAGCTCGGATTCGCACGCCGCTAACCGACATGCTCGATGTTGATTAATGTATGCCTGTCCCCGTAAGTTAGTGCCACTTTGGGTTCATGACTAGTCATGTCGGCCCGGGTTCTCTGTCATATGGATGCTAGCGACACTATCATATATGTGAGCCAAAAGGTGCAAACGGTCCCGGGCCATGGTAAGGCGACACCCGTGGGAATACCGTGCGTGAGGCCGCAAAGCGATATGAGTTGTTACCGGCTAGATTGATGTGACTTGGAATCGGGGTCCTGACAGTAGGTGTGAGGTCGCGAACGGCGATGAACTCGGCACGGCGGGATGCCATCGCTTCCCTATCATTTTGTGTGCGGTCGTGGGCTACGAGGAACTCGGCGCGGTGGGATGCCATCGCTTCCTTACCGGTTAGTGTGCGGCGCGATGGCATGAACGACGCTTGGTGAGAGCTCTGGAGTGGAGTGGCCGGACAATCATATAGTGCATTGGTTTGTCAAGAGCTTAAGGACAGAAGACGAAGGAAATTTGGATTCCCCTTCAATCCTGGTCATTTATTACCGAGTAAAATGCATTGGCGGTCATCGAACTTGTGTTGATAGCTCACTTTGATCATTATATTATACGTGATGCACACATTAGCGCACACCGTCCATAGAGGCAAGTAGCATGTACGCGTCCAAACACTCACGCTCACGATGTCAAACCATGCTAATGCATGCATGTTGCCCTCTCAATCAAAGTCCTGCTCATGGCGCAACGCAAACGGCGAGCCCGTCACCTGCGCGCCCCGGCGGTGCCTGACGTTACTGTTTATACGTTTGATGGAGGCCTCCATGAAGACCGAGCATGTATTCACCTGGCTCAAAACCAACGGTCATACTCGGGACTCGACGCCTTGCTCATGTATATCATCCATCACAACGACAATATATAAAACAACCTAGCTAGAGAGGGTACTATGGTACGGAGTATGTACTATCGAGCGACCGATCATAGTGCCACTACACACGAGTGTGTGTCTGGTCGATTCGTCCATTAGTCGTAAGTTATGTATGGTTGTGTGGTGTCTAATGGTGGTCGTCAAAGGCTAGCTAGCGACAAGACCAGTTGCATGGATGCCTGGTTTTCAATACGTGTCGCATAAACTTCAAAGGCTCGTCATCCATGAGTTCACATTTTACCACCACGCCAGCGTCTGACCGCCCTGGCCTACTGAAACCCCTTCCATCGCTAGCGCGCGCTTCACGCCTAAAACAGTCACCCTCTCTCTAGAACGTCAATGCCGCATTCATCGGACTTAACTGCGGGTGTAGTTGGTGTGTCACTGACATGCGGGCCAGATGCCCGTTGGGCCCACATGTCAGTGACCCAACACACCTACAGTTAAGTCACTGAAGCAGCATCCGCATTCACGCCCGACGAACCTACTCCGGTGCCAGTCGTCCATCCGTATGCCATGGCTCGTCGCCAGTTGCCCGCTATATTAACTTGAGCCCCAGCTCCCAGCCATAGCCAAAGACCCACACTCATTCTCCTCTGGTCCCTTCCTTGTGTGGGAACCACTCCAACCATGGCCTCCTGGCGCTCCAAAGCTCTCTTGGATGTACTGTCATAGGATCATATGAAGGACATCGATGGCTTCGCTCCGGGCGCGCTCCAAAGCTCTCTTGGACATACTGTCGTAGGAGCAGACGAAGGAGATCACCGGCTCCCCCCGGTCGCCCTCCGCCGCCACTAACACGAAGCCGGCGCACGTGCGCGGGCACAGCTAGCAGCGAGGAAGAGTAGTACATGGTAGGTCGCCACCGCTCTGGTCCCAGGAAGGCCACCGCTCCTCCACTCAGCCGACACCAAGCTTGGTGGGATAAACATCGGCGGCCGATTAGCCGCTTGACGGCGACATGGAGGTGGAAATCTTCAGAACCTTATGCTCCGGAGGAGGACGCTATCGAGGCGGATGAGGAGGAGGCAAAGGCAATGGTCGGCTTTCTTGGGTTCATGGCCGAACATGGTGGTCGGGCGCTGGCGATCGTTTAGATTAGGTTTACAATAGGTTTTAGTACAGTTTGTGCGAAATATGTAATGAATTTCATCCAGTTTGTAGGAAAAGTTTTCGAAATGTAATGAATTTCATCCGGTTAATTTGAAATTTGCTTTGTTTGCATGAATTTAGTCTAGTTAGTTCATATAGTTCTCAAAACGTATGCGGGCAACATTGGATGGCATCCATCAGCGTCCTCGGACAGATGTCGGTGTAAATTTGTGGGCCAGTGCTGGAGATTAACAGTGCTCCATTATTTGGCAGGGAACAGTTATCCCTCGATCAAAATCAGATCCGCCATGTTTCGCACTCCTCCCATGTAAGAGTGTAAACTCTTCCTTACATAAAAATGGAGCAAGTGGACGGCACTGTAGCACGTCATATCACTCAAAGTAGCCCTCCTAACGCGCGGGAAAGCACTGCCCTCGTCATTTTTTTCTGGATTTCTATTGATCGATCGCATGAAAATGTTTCGCTTTGCAAGTTCAAAAGAATAGGTGGCACACTTACGACTCGTATGCGTCGCACCCCCGACAGTCCGGCTCGCACACCGCTCACCGGAAGGGATACGCGTTGTCTTGCAATTTCACTGACATGTGGGACTACGATTGAATAAACCATTGATAGCCGAAATCTAATCGCTCGGCGAGCGTCGGCTGAGAAGAGATAGATGGGGGAGGGAGAAGAGATCGCCCGCCCGCCATGCACGGACTCCAAGAAATATATGGTGATAATGTGAGGTGGGCCATGCGGGAGTCAAAACCGCTTCCAAGCCCTCCCCCCTCAGATGCCAGCTGCCCGCATTCATAGCAAATACATAGTACCAGTAAAATACTGGCCTATAAGCCCACTTATGTGGATGGGAGAGAGGCATTGACAAAGTCAAGGAGTGGGCTCTGCAAGATCCCATCTCTACACGTGCTCCTAGGTATAAAAAACTAATTCTAAAAAAGAGAGGCATAAAAAACAATTGTGTCTAAAAAAGAAAGGTTAAAACATTTGAGAGGAAATAGATAGAGAGAAAGTGAGAAAAAGTTGTAACCTTTATACCCAACCTTATAGTCAACACTATGGTAGTATTACATGTGGAAGGAGGGAGTGGTGCACATGCCAAGTTCACTTGACTGCCGTGTTTCACACTCCTCCGTCATAACAGTGGAGACAATAGCTTTATCAAAAATAAACAATGAATACTCATTGCTCATCCTCTATATCGGAAAAATACTTTCCATTCACCGACATGTGGGGCGTCGACTATCCTGGTCCACCTGCCATGCACAAAATTATCTTGGTCCACCCTGGTCGTAGCGCAGGCCCAACCTTTCCCGATGTAAGTTGGTCGGACGAAGGAACCATCATGACTTCGTTGAATTCCACTTCTTCAAGAAAACTTACTGTACCCACAATACTGCTACTACACGTGAAGACTGCACGGCACTGTACCACGTCATATCACCGAAACCCACTAGGCCAAACTATCCCGCCTAGGATTTGTACTCCCTCCATTTCAAAGTTATTAGTACAAAGTTGAGTCATCTATTTTGGAACGGAGGGAGTACGTCTCTGTACTGCTATGATTTTGTGTTGTACATCTCTATACTTTTGCTACGATTTTCCTACCCTATGAACCAAATGAGGCATGAATGTATCTGTGTCGACTATTGTTTGATCGATCGCTAAGCCTACAATTTTAGGAGCTTGGGCCATTGGCCGATTGACGACGGATAAATATAAGTGTACCACGAGCTCATCAGCCCCAATGTTTCTCTTTGGTGAGTGTTTTGCAAGTACTATAGCTAGCATAGTAGCTAGCCTACTAACACCAAGAATCATCAAACAAGCCCTGCTGATATGATAAACAGTTCGAACTTACATCTAAGCATGTGATATATTACATCAAAAGCTGGTGAGGATACATCTGTTTCCATAACTCAGAGATGGTTCGCATGATTCACTATCAAACAAAAGTAGCAAGTACCGCCCACACAAGATAGTGCACTAGCCCTCAGATGGTTTGATAACACACATCATTCTGGTAATTAAACACAGGGCAATACAAACTACCCTGAAGGATTAGCACGACCAACAATTTCTTGTCATCGATCTCTCAGGCAATGACCACAGCACGGACAGCGGCATGGGAATCAATCTCTAGGGCAATGTCCACGGGACTGACCACGACATTGGAATCGATCTCTGGGGCAATGTCCATAGGATGGATAGTGGCATCAGAATCGATCTCTGGGCAATGTCAACAGGACGGACCGCGACATCGAAAACGATCTCTGGGATGTTGTCCACAGGATGGGCCGCGACATCGGAATCATCAAGGGCGTCCATCGGCACCTGCACAACCCTAACATATTAGCAAGCACATTGCAAATAATCAAAAACCACAACTATGGTAAGCCATTATTTTTTACCTTGTGCAGCTCACCGGGGGATCCCATCCCTTCGGGGGCCATCTCCTCGTCCTCGATGGGGGCCATCACCTTGCCAGGGGAATACTGCTTCTCAACGGTGACTATCTCCTCAAACTCGGCCTTGAGCCTCGCATAGGTGGCCATTAGAGTTTCTGGGGTAGGCACGGTGGGGCCCTTGTTGTTCTTCCAACTTTCTTTGAGGAGTTCGTCCGCCAACATCGTCAACTCTTAGTCCAGTGCTTGTTTCTTGGAGTTCTTCGTCACCATGGGTTGGCCCGCCAACATGGTCAACTCGTTGGTCAGTGCTCGCTTCCTGGAGATAGCTGTCTCCAGTGGGTTGTCCGCTGGCAACTCTTTGCCTAGTGCTCCAGGATCCATCAATGAACTAACAAACAAAAAGAAATTGAAAGGAAACCACAATCGCAATGAAAACGGGAAAAGAATAGGCTGTGAGAATCGGTCGGTGCTTCACAAAAAGAAGATTCTTGGAATGAAAATATAGTAGCATCACTGATTCGCCCACCTTTCCTTAGTCGTTACAGAAGAAAAATGGCAGAAGTGAGTAGCCTAGAGTTAGGTTTTCTTCAAGAAAGTGGAGAAAGGGCTTCAACGAGCGTTCCAGTGAAATGATGGTTGCTTTGTCCAGTCCAACTTCGAGGCCACTTTGAGGCCACTTTACCATTGCTGCTAAAGGTATGAGATACATTCCTCCAATCACAAAATGCCTTGGTTGATGAGATTTGAGATTTGAGCCAGTACTGCATGTAGTGTAGTCTAGTCACTTGTTGAAATCTCTAGAAAGGAAAATACTCCTTTCCGATTTACAGGGCTATACTAGCAAGTACTAGTACTACAATAGTGGGCTCAGATAGCAATTTTGTCTCATGCAAGAGCCTGGCTATATGCGTGCTCCAAGGCTTCGCACCACGCCCCACCCCTACACAAAGACCTCCATGCGAGCGTTCGCAACTGCCACGTTCGGGTTGCGCTTGGCTCTTCGGCTCTTCGAAAAGACGAACAATGATGTTACTACTACTTCTACAGTATCGAATCCACTGCTACATGTCCGTCCACCGTGTGCGGGAGGGATAGGCACCGCACACATGGGCGAGGGAGAAGGCGTGTAGTAGTAAAATCAAGCTTCTCCTCGTTATACGAGTTGACGTGACACATCATAGCACCGGCCCCACATGGTTGCCTCTAAACTTGGCTGAAAGACCCGCAGCGTACAATACTCCATTTGCTGCAACCTCTAACATTTATCCCACCACAAATTAAAATATATATTCCTGTCTTGACCAGATGAGCGTGCAAACTAGAGTCACCGAGATGACAGGTAGGGCCATAAGATTATTTTAATCAAAAAAAAAGCATGGAGCCGACCCTAACGATTTTAAGCTTACAGGCACGGTACATGCTATCCTAGACTACTCTACACATGAAACTGCCACACGAGCGTCCGGGCTGCGCTTGGCTCTTCGCCTCTTCAGGAAGTCGAACAATGATGGAGTACTACTGAAGTGGAGGAGTACTACAGTATGCTTCTGGCCATCTGACACCAATTGAACTGCTTCATGTCCACCGCGTGCGGGAGGGAGAGTGTGTAGCGAACGAAAGCTTCTCCTAGTCCTGCCAACCACCATGCTCATGGGCGAGGGAGGGACACAGCTTCATTGACTTACTGCTCCTGCCTTTGCGTCTATGACAGGTGGGCCAAAGAGGTGGGTGGACTTACTGCTCCTGCCTTTGCGTCTATGACAGGTGGGCCCAACATGTGGGTGGCCCACCTGTCATGCAGCCAAAGGCAGGTGTGGTTAAGGCAAGAGCGCATTGTAGTAATCAAACTTCTCGGTCTTGTACGAGTTGACGCGACACATCAAAGCACTACACTCGATATATTTCAATAATTTGCGTTTACCAATGCATTAATTACAATGCATGCATGCATGCCGTGATTGTCCTTTTGACACTTGCATGTGTTGATTTAATGCACCTTGCCAAATTTTGACTATAAATTTAATTAACCAAATGTTCATGCATGTCACAAAAAATTACATAATTGAAAACTATGTTCAAATACGAATCAAACGATATAATTTTTGTTAACATGCATTAACATTTTGTCAGTTAAATCTTTGGTCAAAATTTAGCACCAATTACAAAGGGGCCCAATAAATATTGTACTCTCACTTTTTGTTTTGAGGATATTCTATCACAACCCCAGTCAGTGCTTGCATTAGAGTGACATCATGTTTAAATTCCAAAGAAACTTGAAACGGGGGGTGAAAAAACCCTAGCACTTTGAAATTCAATTAGGTCCAGCTAAAAAAATTGCATTCAATGAACCCAAAATGCTCTGCCTTGATGTTTGATATTTTTCGCAATGGTTTTGATATAAACCAAAAATATGGAACATTTCTAAGGAATATTTTGAGCACTGGATTTAAATCATTACTTTATTTGCACTTGGAATTATATTCATAATATATAAGAATATATTTTCAAAAGCCCTAAAATATTTTATGTGCACCTGGAAATGACCAATGTGTAACATAAAAATATTTAGAGGAATCTTTGGCACTAATTGAAGTCATTTTGATTTTCAAACAGTGGCAAATAAATAAATAAATAAAAAGAAATCATAACATAATTAAAACAGAGCAGAAGAACTCACCTGCTTACCTGGCGGCCTGCTACTGTAGTCGGCCCAACTCTTGTGCAGCCCACCCGAGCCCAACTGCCAGTCAACACCCTCCTCTCGCCAGGAGGACGAGAGGCGCGTGCTCGACGCGCACGACCACGCGCCGGGCCACCTCCTATTTCCCGCCGCCTCCCCGACGTCGCTTTGGACGCCATGCAGTCCCCTGGTTTCCCTCGACCTCTCCCTTCCATGCAGCTCTCTTTTTTCCGCCTTCTCTGCTCTCTTCCCGAACGGAGCTCGTCGACGCCGATCATCGTTCCCGTGGCCACCGGCCACCCCTCTCCCTAACGCTGAGTCCAGAAGCACCACCGCAACTTCTTTGTCATTCCCATTGAGCTACAGGACGACGAGAGGCCTTGCTTCATCGTCATCGCGATCGTCTTCAACCTCGGGCACCCGAGCTCTTCGTCATCAATTCGCGCCGTCAAGGACGCCCCCGAGCCCACTAACCTACTGCGCCGCCTCCCTATGAGCCCCTATGTCGAACCCCCCTCTCCTTTGCTTCGTTTGCTCGTCATAGACGTCGCCCCCTTGCTGACCGTAGCACGCCACCGCACAACCTCGTCGCCGACGAGGCTCCGGTGATCTTTTGTTCCTATGCATGTCCCCGTTGGTCTCGTGAGCACGCGTAGAACCCGTAGGTACTAACTACTGATTTCCCCGCGCACTACATCGTCGGTTTCGTCGATGCCCGAACTCTGGCGGCCGCAAAAGAGCTCGCCGATGTTAGCTCTAGCCACCCCAGCGGCTGCCGCTTGTTGCTTTGGATGCGCCTCACTCCCAGGAACCCATAGGAGCAAACCACGCATCGAATGGTGCTCCGTAGCGAGCACATGGTGCACCTCCACCGTCGGCCGTGGTCGTCGCCGGCGAAACTCCGGTGGCTGACGTGACACCATTAGTTTAGGTGCTAATCGCGTTTAGTTAGTGTCCCGTGTCGATGACATATGGGCCCCATGCCCTTAACTAACCACGGTTTAACCCTTGTTTAGTTTAAGTTAATCACAATGGCCCCACGCGTCGGCGTTGACCTTGTTGACGTGGCCGTTGACCGGACCCACATGTTTGTGTCACTAACTTACACTGGGTCACTGACCAATGGGTCCCACCGGTCAGGTTTGACCTGGACCGGGTCAGTTGACCTGCTGAGATTAGCATGACGAAATGCTGACGCAGTAATAGGCTTTTCTGGATTTATTCTTATTCATGAAATTCCAGAAATGTCCAAAACTTCTAAAATTCATAGAAATTCAACCATAGCTCAGAATGAAATAAGTTATATATGAAAAATGATTAGAAAAATCCAATCTATCCATCTCTACTGGTTTCATGCATGTTTAAGTAACTTAACTTTGCTGTTTAGTTCAAACATGATAAGGCACTATTTAAAATCATAATTTGAATTTGGGGTTGAACCTTTGGTTCAAAATGACCCAAACCCTTCTGGTTTTAGTTGCATTAGCTCAAAACATGGCATATTGACATGTCATGATCATGCATCATATTGTCCATTGCATTGATTGTGTTTTCCTTCTCTGTTGCCGGTATTTGTCCCATCTCGATAGACGTGCTTCCGACGATGAGTTCGATGACACCAATGAAGAGCTATAATATCTTCAGAAGTGCCAGGCAAGAAAAAACCCCTTGTTCATTCCGATACAATCCCACTCTCTCGCTCCTGCTCTCTTTTACAGCATTAGGACAACAACGATTCAACTGTTACATGTTGTGGTAGTTGAACCCCTTTTCCTCTGCATGACCTGTCATCGCCACAGTAAATAGATGAAACCCACTAGCATGAGTAGGAGTTGTTTGAGCCCTAATGTGCCTACTCATTCATGCTTGTTTGTCATGCCTGCTACTGCTTAGAGTTGAGTCACATATGATTCATCGGGGATGAATTGGAGGTGTGTGAACATGTCCAACTGTTGAGAGCTAAGTGTGTGAACACAATTTGGTAAAGGTACCCGTGAGCGGCCATGTAGGAATACATGGTCGGTTGTCTCATTGAAACCGTCCTTAGGAACTGAGTTCTGTGTTTGTGATCCATGAACAACTAATATCACTCATTGGGCCCGAAACCAATGGACCCTCTCGACTTATTAACCGCCTTGATCTCTGTCCAGGAGTTGCAAGTAGTTTCTGGTGTTTGTAGGATATGTGTTGGAGGTCGTGCGTAGCGCTGACCCTAGGGGTGGGCTATGATGCGGTAGATACACTATGACATAGTGTACCGGGTGCCCGTTTGGTGTCTCGGGAACCCTGCACACATCGTTTGGGGCTGTGAGCAAAACCCCGGTCTGATCTCCTCGCGGATGGAACCCGAATAGGCGAGGTCATTTACTTGTGTGGTTAGTCAGGTCATGGCCGACTCCCTTGCCAGGCTGCCGCTTGAAGGTTATCGAAATACATGATGTGTACATGGTGGTAAGTGGCGAGAGCGTGTGTGAAGAAGTACACCCCTGCAAAGTTATAAACGATCTATTCGAATAGCCGTGTCCACGGTAATGGACCTCTGGGTTGCATGTATAGTTCATAGACAAGTGAAAGTGGATACTCTAAAATGCGCAAGATAAGCGTGAGTGCTATGGATGGCATTCTCGTAGGGAGACGGGAGCAGATCCATAGTGGTGTATTGATATGGTGAATATGTGGACTCGTGTGCGCCACCTCAAGAAAGTTACTTGCATTCGTAGTTTAGGATAGCCACCGAGTCAAAGGTGGCTTGCTGCAGTTAAACCCCACCATCCCTTTGTTGATACTGATGCATATGTAGTTAGTTCTGATGTAAGTCTTGCTGGGTACATTTGTACCCATGTTTGCTTAATTTATGTTTTTACAGAGAGACTTCAGTCTCACTAGTAGTTCCGCATGGACTTTGCCGCTTAGCTTGTTACCTCAGCTACGATCTTGTGCCCTCGATAGGGTCTTGTAGATAGTCAGGCTCCTGATCCTTTTCATATGTAGTTGTCTATACCCAGACAAGTTAAGCTTCCGCTTGTGCTTGTTGCTTGTATGACTTGAATGCTGGGTCATCAGACCCATGCTTGTAATATCTGGCTCTCCGGAGCCTAATGAATAAATACTTTGAGTTGTAGAGTTTTGTTGTGGTGCCATGTTGTATTTGCACATATCGAGCACATTGTGTGTATGATCTGAAATGCTTGGTATGTATGGGATCCGACAACCTAGTTGTTTATCCTTGGTTGCCTCTCTTACCGGGAAATGTCTCATAGTGCTTCCACTGAGCCATGGTAGCTTGCTATTTCTCTGGAACATTTAGGTTGGTCGGCATATGTCCTTCTTCGTTCCTGTGTCTGCCCCTTCGGGGAAATGTTACATGGTGTCGACCGGAGTCCTATTAACCTGCTACAGCTCGGATTCTCTGGAGTCCTGTTAGCCCAGTTGCTACAGCCCGGATTCACTCGTTGATGACCGACACATTCGTTGCTGGGTCATGTATGACTGTTCCTGTAAGTTAGTGCCACTTTGGGTTTACGAATAGTCATGTCGGCCCGGGTTCCCACTATATGGATGCTAGCGACACTATCATATACGTGAGCCAAAAGGCACAAACGGTCCCGGGCCAGGTAAAGTGGCACCCGTGGGAATACCGTGCGTGAGGCCGCAGAGTGATATGATGTGTTACATGCTAGATCGGTGTGACTTAGGATCGGGGTCCTGACGGCTTTGGTATCAGAGCCTGACTGTCTGTAGGATTACCAAGCCAAACTGGTCGAAGTTGAGTCTAGAAATGCTTTAGTTATATAAGGGAATTGATTGTGGAAGGGAACATAAGGCTCTTTTTACTTCTTTACCTTATGCCCTTCTGATCTGAGTCAACCTCTTCTTTTCTACGGGGATTAAGAACTAGGCCTTCTCATCTATCTATCAGGATGACATGTTACTAATCCATAGACTTATAGGATTGATGGATTCAAGTCTCAATTAAATTTCTACTACTTGTGTATGTTCATAGCTGGCCTCAGAACCTTGATATTGTCATGTTGAGTGGTCGTGCCACTATTTTCTAGGATGTCTCAAATCTTTTTGAGCGTTTACAGTCGTTATGCTGTCCGAGTCATCCCAGGTTTCTAGATAGTCTGATGCACTTGCAATCATTCCTCCATGTTCCTGATGTCCATTTGGGCCAGATTAATTGCACTAACCAGTGTGTTGAGGTACTCCATGGCCTCGACATATATGTTGAATCTATTATTATGACCCTAGGTGTCTTAGAGAACCACCTAGTAGTCCAGCCATGTTTTGTGTTCACAGTGTGATGATTCTGGCCATCATTCTCAAAAGCATCCCGTGATGCCATTTAGTAGTAGGTATTCTACTCCCGGGTTCTTGAACCCGAGATTCACTCTAATCATTCATGTTGATAGTGTTTTCTAGTTCCTTAGGATATTAGTAACCTTTTGCGATAGTCTTGCGGTCCATGGTATATCGCTCTTCCAATACCATGAACCATTATGACAGAAGTTCTGTTGAACCAAAAGATCACAACCAGAGTGCTCTTGATGAGTTCTCGATTCTATGTTGTGACTCTGCTAGTTCTACCTTTCTACATGGGTTATCCGGAAGAAATATGTTGAGCTTTGTTTGACATACTAATCTATGCATCCACAACTCAGAAAGTGATATGTTCCTTTGAGTTGTCCCCCTTCAGTTATATTCCGACCTTCACCTATCAATTGATAGTTAGGAGTAGCCATGCATTCGTGTTCATCGATGCCTATTATTCTTGTGGTCCGTCAAGCCATTCTATTCGGAATGACTAGGAGAAACAAACCCTAGTACCTCAACCATATCCAGGATTGGGTCAAAGCAGTTGTATTCCTCAGATCAAATGCAATCAAGCTTTTGGTATGTTCTACCCTGAAGTATTACCCACTTTATGTCGGGAATGTCATGAGAATTGCACCTTCTCTTATGAATTCTTGACATAGTGATACTTCTCGCCATCATTGTTCATTCCTCGGTTTCGTGTTGTCGCAACCGGAATGCCGACAAGTGAATCATGATGTGTGAAATCTATACTCCTAGCAACTCCGTTGCTTGGTAGTTAAATGGACAAAAACCACATTCTTAGTGTGTTGATTATTGAATCATCACCCTAAAAATTGATCGTGCTACCTAGCCCTTATTTCCGGTGCACTTTTCGATCAATGGGTTAGGATAGTGCCAATCCTTGCTTATTTGATCATATCGTCTTGCCCTAAGAAGCAAGATTGTTCTGGAGCTTAATAAAATATCGGTGGTTCATGATTTTCCGAAAGTCTTCTCAGAAGTATAACCAGGTTGTCACCTGACCGCTATGTTGAGTTTGTGATCAAGTTGGTTTCTTATAAACCACCCCTTCTCCAAGAATATGTGTTGGATACCCCTGAGCTAGTTGGTTAAGCTAAACAACAACTTGGAGAGTTGGAAGATAAAAAGCTTTGCCCTACTTAGTTCATTCTAAAGGGATATCTTTTGAGAGTGTGTGTTGAAGAAAGATGATATCTTCATTGATTGGTACTCGTGATCAGTTATTGGATCTATTGTCTTGTCCAAACTTTCATTGAAGTGTGGGCTATATCCTCAAATCAAATTAGAACCAACGATGTTTGTAATGTTGTCTTACTCGTGGTTGACCCCTCGAGCTTACACCATTATATCTTTTGGTCTGACCAATGCTATCACCGTGTTCACTTAACTATGGAATTCCATCTATATGGAAGCATGGATGGATTGTTGTTGAACCCATTGGCAACATTTCCATCTTGTCCATGATTCATGTTGAACATCTAAGTAGTGTTGGAAACTTCTAAAAGCATTATCTTCATGTCTCGTTCATGAAGCATATGTTGGATGAAAGAAGTGACTTTCTCTGATTCACGTGCATTTGGTGCAAGTTGCCGCCGTTAGTTTGAGAACGATTGTTTTCGTTTCCACTGGTACCATCCCAAGTAAGTCATGCATGCGCGGAGTATGCTATGATTTGACAGGCTCTCTACCTCCATTCCATACGTAATTTCTATCACACCAAGCCACTGATTGATTTGTTCAAGATAAAGGAGTATGTTCTAAGGTTATTACTTTAGACTTCCGTGTGGAGACTTCGATATCATTAATGATGGTTCCCTACCAGAACTCGGTAGTATTTTGTTGTAAGACTACCATGTGATCATGCTTGTCTGGGACAACATGTTCACATGGGTGTAGCAGAACCAGCTCATGTTTTGGGGCTTGCTATCGTAGTTCATATCTCAAGAATCTCACAACTCATCTCGTTGATTTGTGTTGCAAACTTTCATTTTTCTTTCTAGACTTGATGAGTCTAGAATATCCTGACACCAACTAGATCTGAATCTCAGGCAGATATGATGGTTGGAACGTGTCCCAAGAACTATAATATTGGTCTCTCTGTAACCCGGTAAAGTGGATGTCGTGGCCAACACACCCAGTCGGAAGACCTATTATTGTAGTATCTTGATTGAGGAAGTTGGCCGCCTCCCCATAAGGATCTCATAGGATATAGTCCAGAAGTTGCTCCTTATGGATTCTTGTGTTCCCGAAGTCCGACCTTTTACTTAATGCCCTAGATACCAAACCATATCAATAAATGGGTTATGCTAGCACATCAAGAAGAATATTAGAAGCGGAGTGCTAAATGTCTCTCAGTCGACCATCCAGATTCTGTTTCCTTGGCCTCGTTAAGGTGAAATCTGAGAAGGAGTTAGCTTCCTTTGCATCTGCATCGTCCATCACCATTCATCATGGTAGTATGTTGTGTTGCTAGGATCCTTGACACGGATATTGGCAAAACCTTAATGAATATGGAAATGCTCAAGTTCTTGAGAGCACACACAAGCACTAGGTTTTATCGTTGGCATTAATTGGGATTTGCTCCTAGTTTCCTCGGTTATGTTATAACCTTTTCAAACAGTGGACTCACTCTCTACTGTTGGGTTTCTCCCCAGTTACTAGAATCATTCCCAGCATTTGCATTTTATTCCCATCTTGCACCACTGTTGTGCCATCCTACCACGGGTTCCCTCCATTTCTGATGATAAGTAGAGATCATCCATTCTAGTAGGAGTATGTCATACTTTCGAACTCTTTCAAATGATTGCTCAAGATTTTCCCTAGGCTAGTATAGAGAATTTTACTGATCTCTGAATCAAAAGTAATTCTTTTTGCCACTTAAGGGATAATTCTATGAGTCATCCTTCTCTAAGGTGTCTCGTTATGGTATCATGGCAACTCAAATCCTCGCTACGTTGACAACCATTCACCACCCTCTTAGGTGTGGAATAATTGTCTACCTAGTGAACCCTCGTCATCTGTTCCACTCCATCCCTCTAGATGTGTGCTTCGTGTCCCAGGTCGAGAGATGTTGCTATGGCTCATCCCTTGAGTTGATCCTGAGTTGTTCGATCTTCGAGAAGATCGATCTTCTAGAGTTTCCTTTTCCTCTCATTGTCATGTTGGCTGGAGTTCTCAGAGCAAGACGACAAGACAAAGATGGTGATTGAATCAACGCCATTATGAAGTGCAACCTAGATCGTGAAGATTGTGTTGACTTTATGTCCCCTCTGTCTTCTTACCTCACATCTTGAATCTCGGGACGAGATTCTTGTCTAGTGGGGGAGAGTTGTCACAACCCTAGTCAGTGCTTGCATTAGAGTGATGCATCATGTTTAAATTCCAAAGAAACTTGAAATGGGGGTGAAAAAACCCTAGCACTTTGAAATTCAATTAGGTCCAACTAAAAAAATTGCATTCAATGAACCCAAAATGCTCTGCCTTGATGTTTGATATTTTTGGCAATGGTTTTGATCCAAACCAAAAATATGGAACATTTCTAAGGAATATTTTGGGCACTGAATTTAAATCATTACTGTATTTGCACTTGGAATTATATTCATAATATATAAGAATATATTTTCAAAAGCCCTGAAATATTTTATATTCACCTAGAAATTACCAATGTGCAACATAAAAATATTTAGAGGAATCTTTGGCACTAGTTGAAGTCATTTTGATTTTCAAACAGTGGCAAATAAATAAATAAAAAGAAAACATAACATAATTAAAACAGAGTAGAAGAACTCACCTGCTTACTTGGCGGCCTGCTACTGTAGTCGGCCCAACTCTTGTGCAGCCCACCCGAGCCCAACTACCAGTCATCACCCACCTCTCGCCAGGAGGACGAGAGGTGCGTGCTCGACGCACGCGACCACGCGCCGGGCCACCTCCTGCTTCCCGCCGCCTCCCCGACATCGCTTTGGACGCCACGCAGTCCCCCGATTTCCCTCGACCTCCCCTCCACGCGGCTCTCTCTTTCCCCCCTCCTATGCTCTCTTCCCGAACGGAGCCCGTCGATGTCGATCGTCGTTCCCGTGGCCACCGGCAACCCCTCTCCCTAACCCCGAGTCCAGAAGCACCACCACAACTTCCTCGTTTGCTGACCGTAGCACACCGCCGCACAAGCTCATTGCCGACGAGGCTCTGGTGATCTTTTGGTCCCGTGCATGTTCCTGTTGGCCTTGTGAGCACGCGTAGAACCCGTAGGTACTAACTACTGATTTCCCCGCGCGCTGCATCATCGGTTTCGTCGATGCCCGAACTCCGGCAGCCGCAAAAGAGCTCGTTGCCGGCAGCTCCGGCCACCCCAGCTGCTGCCGCTGGTTGCTTTGGATGCGCCTCACTTCCAGGAACCCGTAGGAGCAAACCACGCATCGAATGGTGCTCCGTAGTGAGCACATGGTGCACCTCCGCCGTCGGCCATTGTCGTCGCCAGCGAAACTCCGGTGGCTGATGTGGCACCATTAGTTTGCGTGTTAATCGCGTTTAGTTAGTGTCCCATGTCGATGACATATGGGCCCCACGCCCTTAACTAACCATGGTTTAACCCCTGTTTAGTTTAAGTTAATCACAGTGGCCCCACGCGTCGACGTTGACCTCGCTGACGTGGCCGTTGACCGGACCCACATGTTTGTGTCACTAACTTACACTGGGTCACTGACCAATGGGTCGCGCTGGTCAGGTTTGACTTAGACCGGGTTAGTTGACCTGCTGAGGTCAGTACGACACAATGCTCACACAGTAATAGGCTTTTCTGGATTTATCCTTATTCAGGAAATTCCAGAAAATGTCCAAAACTTGTAAAATTCATAGAAACTCAACCATAGCTCAGAATGAAATAAGTTATATGTGAAAAATGATCAGAAAAATCCAATCTATCCATATGTACTAGTTTCATGCATGTTTAAGTAACTTAAATTTTCTGTTTAATTCAAACATGATAAGGCACTATTTAAATTCATAATTTGAATTTGGGGTTGAACCTTTGGTTCAAAATGACCCAAACCCTTCTGGTTTTAGTTGCATTAGCTCAAAACACAGCATATTGACATGTCATGATCATGCATCATATTGTGCATTGCATTGATTGTGTTTTCCTTCTCTGTTGCCGGTATTTGTCCCCTCTCGATAGACGTGCTTCCGACGATGAGTTCGATGACACCGATGAAGAGATATAATATATTCAGAAGTGCCAGGAAAGCAAAACCCCCTTGTTCATTCCGATACAATCCCACTCTCTCGCTCCTACTCTCTTTTATTGGATTAGGACAACAACAATTCAACTGTTACATGCACTCTAACCCCTGTCATTGCCACAGTAAATAGATGAAACCCACTAGCATGAGTAGGAGTTGTTTGAGCCCTGATGTGCCTACTCATTCATGCTTGTTTGTCATGCCTGCTACTGCTTAGAGTTGAGTCAGGTCTAATTCATCGGGGATGAATTAGAGGTGTGTGAACATGACCTACTGTTGAGAGCTAAGTGTGTGAACACGATTTGGTAAAGATACCGGTGAGAGGCCATGTAGGAGTACATGGTGGGTTGTCTCATTGAAACCGTCCTTAGGAACTGAGTTCTGTGTTTGTGATCCATGAACAGCTACTACCACGCGTTGGGCCCGAAACCAATGGGCCCTCTCGACTTATTAACCGCCTTGATCTCTGTCCAGGAGTTGCAACTAGTTTTTGGTGTTTGTAGGATATGTGTTGGAGGCTGTGCATAGCCTGACCCTAGGGGTGGGCTATGATGCGGTAGATACATCGTGGCATGGTGTATCGGGCACCTGTTTGGTGTCTCGGGAACCCTGCACACATCGTTTGGGGCTGTGAGCGAAACCCCGGTCGGATCTCCTCGCGGATGGAACCCGAGTAGGCGATATACCTAGACTAGAGAGTTGTGTGGTTAGTCAGGTCGTGGCCGACTCCCTTGCCAGGCTTCCTCTTGAAGGTTGCCGAGATACACGATGTGTACATGGTGGTAAGTGGTGAGAGCGTGTGTGAAGAAGTACACCCCTGCAGGGTTATAAATGATCTATTTGAATAGCTGTGTCCGCGGTAAAGGACCTCTGGGTTGCCTGTATAGTTCATAGACAAGTGAAAAGTGGATACTCTAAAATGCGCAAGATAAGCGTGAGTGCTATGGATGGTGTTCTCGTAGGGAGACGGGAGCGGATCCATAGTGGTGTATTGATATGGTGAATATTTGGACTCGTGTGCGCCACCTCAAGAAAGTTACTTGTAGTCGTAGTTTAGGATAGCCACCGAGTCAAAGATGGCTTGCTGCAGTTAAACCCCACCATCCCTTTGTTGATACTGATGCATATGTAGTTAGTTCTGTTGTAAGTCTTGCTGGGTACATTTGTACTCACATTTGATTAATTTATGTTTTTGCAAAGAGACTTCAGTCTCAGTAGTAGTTCCGCGTGGACTTCGACGTTTAGCTTGTTACCTTAGCTACGATCTTGTGCCCTCGGCAGGGTCTTGTAGATAGTCAGGCTCCTCGGCCTTTTCATATGTAGTTGTCTGTACTCAGACAAGTTAAGATTTCACTTCTGCTTGTTGCTTGTATGACTTGAATGCTGGGTCATCAGACCCATGTTTGTAATATCTGGCTCTTCAGAGCCTAATGAATAAATACTTTGAGTTGTAGAGTTTTGTTGTGATGCCATGTTGTATTTGCACATATCGAGCAAATTGTGTGTATGATTTGAAATGCTTGGTATGTGTGGGATCCGACGACCTAGTTGTTTATCCTTGGTAGCCTCTCTTACTGGGAAATGTCTCCTAGTGCTTCCATTGAGCCATGGTAGCTTGCTACTGCTCCGGAACACTTAGGCTGGCCAGCATATGTCCTTCTTCGTTCCTGTGTCTGCCCCTTCAGGGAAATGTTACGCGGTGTCTACCAGAGTCCTATTAGCCTGCTACAGCTCGGATTCTCCGGAGTCCTGTTAGCCCAGCTGCTATAGCCCGGATTCACTCATTGATGACCGACACGTTCGTTGCTGGGTCATGTATGCCTGTTCCTGTAAGTTAGTGCCACTTTGGGTTTACGAGTAGTCATGTCGGCCCAGGTTCCCTGTCAAATGGATGCTAGCGACACTATCATATACGTGAGCCAAAAGGCACAAACATTCCCGGGCCAGGTAAGGTGGCACCCGTGGGAATACCGTGCATGAGGCCACAAAGTGATATGATGTGTTACATGCTAGATCGGTGTGACTTTGGATCGGGGTCCTGACATACTCCCACATACTCCATCTGTTCCCAAATATAAGTCTTTTTAGAGATTCTAACAAGTGACTACATACGGAGCAAAATGAATGAATCCATACTTTAAAATATGTCTACATACATTCGTATGTTGTAGTCCATTGGAAATGTCTAAAGACTTATATTTAGGAATGGAGGGAGTAGAAAACATAAATAATAATGCATGTTGGGGTAGCCCACATTTCCAATAATTTTAGCCATGGGATTTTTCACAATTTTTACGAGGGGGCAGTTGTTCATTTAATGGAGGTTCTTGTACCAGACTTGAACGATACAAAGTGCGACCTGGCACACTGTATCACCACTTGGAATAAGCGGGTGGCTATCTCAAAAAACAATCAATAACTAAAAGAACAGCGACCTGGCACGTACACAATTTTAAACGATTGTTTTGATGGAGTGAAAAGGGAAAACTACCCCACTACGTATATATAGGCCGGAGCCTCCGCACTTGCTTTCTAGGGTTGCTCTATTCACACACTCCATCATCTCCAGATCTAAACAAGATAGCGGTGGTAACACAGTCTTTCTCCCTTCAAAAAACACTATATTTCTATCCTAACCGCTGGTTACAGATCCGGATGTATCCCCCTCCGCCGGTGAATGGGAGGAGGGGCAGCGTTTAGGCCGTCGTCGACAGCGAGTGAGGAGACCCACTGCCGGCGGCACCATTATCTCTGGCCAAGCGCCGGCGCGGGAGGTCCTCTAATCCCTTCGTCATTGCCCTAGTGTGGGCGGATCCGGCCTCCCGCCACCCACCTATCCACATCCCGACGACCTTCAGGTATATCCTCCCTCGAAACCGCCTTAACTCTGCTTCCCCAGCTCGCTATGTCGCTGCATGTGCATCATTTTATGCCTCTCAGCCCCTCTCAATCAGATGGTCCAACATCACCTTTTTTTCTTCTATTGTTAGAGGTAAAGCTACTTCATGGAGTCGAATCTTGTACTTGGTTGAAACAAGAAATAAAGTGGGGGTGGGGGAATTTAGTGTGTACATCGGACTTGGTACAAACAGGAAGGAATGGGGGTGAGAGTAGTACAGATTGGTCATCCAACCGGTCTCTTGGTCGAAAAGGGAAATATCGGGGTAATGTTGTACACAATGGTATGACCGGGACTAGATTTGCTATCCACATATAGGAGTAGGTGGCTAGAGTGAACAAAAATGGGACCAATCCAGATATGTTTCTTGGATGTTTGTTTCTCGGGGCAACAAACTCTAAATCACCACTTTATGCCCCTGTTTAGGTATATGGTGCTGGATTGCTGGTGCACCCACTGTCACATGCCCTTATACCAAATATTTAGTTGTTCTTAATCTAATGCCCCTGGTAAAATGAAGCCATGCCACTGTTATAAGCCATGACAAGTTTAGCCAAATGTGTTTGCCTGTAATTGTTTGAGACTCTGACTGTTTCCATTGTAGCTTCTTGTGCAAACAGGGATATCCATTTCACTAGGTTGTTGTTGTGACCTTTTGGTGCACTGCAAAAAACACTTCTTAAAAGAAGTGACTTTTGTGATGTTTAACTGGAATGTCAGAATGGAACAGTTGGTTCATTTCGGTGGAACTACACAAAGGGAGATCTGTGTTCCAATCCTCATCATCCATATCGGCACCATAACTATCCTTTAGGTAAGAATGATATTTAATGCATGTGTTCATCTCTATTTTGCGACTGCCATGAGAAAATAATGCTATTGTTTACTATAGTACACTTGTACTCCCTCACTGACAAAACCAATTCTGAAATAGAAGGCTAATCATGTACTTGGTTTCACCAACTGGTGAGGAGAAAGAGAAATAGATCATGAAGAGGAAGAATAAGAAGAAGAGTAAGCAGTGCCAAGGTGATATTGCTGAAGCCGAGGCCTCGGTCTAGGCCATTCAAGGGCTCCGACAATGTCTACCTTACATGTGAGACGATCCTCCAGGGAGCCCTTCCACTTCTATGTATTGTCCATGATCAATTTGATGCTACTGTTAGAGTAATATGCTAATGTCTTTCTATCCTTTCTCACTAAGCTAATGAAGGTTTCACCTTGTTCCTACTTGTGCAAACAGGAATCATGTTGTGCCAATCATACATTTTAGTGGAACTACACAAGACAATACAATGAACTGTATCCCAGCCAGTGCTTTAACTCTACTGGAAGTTCTTGATAATCTTTCGATATAATCTCAGCACTGGTAAACAAGAGTGATTTCAACCATACATTTGAAGTGCAAACATATATATACTATTGAGTGATTCCAATGAGTGCTTTATCATCTCTTCTGGGACTACATGAATAAGCTTTTTTGCTCAGGTTGGTACCGACCTAAGGCCTTTATCCATAGTAGTTTGCTGTCATCTCTATTTGTATCGTGCTACTGTCATGACAAACTCCTTTATCTTTGCACGTTAAAGTTTTGCAACCTATGATACATGGCAATGCTTTGAGTGTTGAGCTAATTGGCATTGATTAAATAAACTAATACCTCTCTTTAATAAAGATTACTATGTTGCTAACTTTACCCATTAAGATAATGAGGGTGCTTCTATTTGTTAGTGTATGTTTCATCAACTAGTGCCACTATTACAGTAATCTCACTCTCTCAATATATGTGCCAACAGGGATGCTCGATTTTGGTGGAACTGCGCAAAAACTTTGGGTGCTTCATTGCCTCGACATCTTCCTTCCTTTCCCGTCAGTCGCTAATCTGGGCTTGCTTCATTCCTTTGTTGTTAGTTGATACGTCTCCAACGTATCTACTTTTCCAAACACTTTTGCCCTTGTTTTGGACTCTAACTTACATAATTTGAATGGAACTAACCCGAACTGACGATGTTTTCAGCAAAATTGCCATGGTGCTATTTTTGTGCAGAAATAAAAGTTCTTGGAATGACCTGAAAATCAACGGAGAATATTTTTGGAATATATAAAAAATACTAGCGAAAGAATCAGGCCAGGGGGCCCACACCCTCTCCACGAGGGTGGGGGCGCGCCTACGCCCCTGGGCGTGCACCCCTGCCTCGTGGGCCCCCTGGTGCTCCTCCGACCTCAACTCCAACTCTATATATTCGTGTTCGGGGAGAAAAAATAAGAGAGAAGGATTCATCGCGTTTTACGATACGGAGCCGCCGCCAAGCCCTAATCTCTCTCGGGAGGGCTGATCTGGAGTCCGTTCGGAGCTCCGGAGAGGGGAATCCGTCGCCATCGTCATCATCAACCTTCCTCCATCACCAATTTCATGATGCTCATCGTCGTGCATGAGTAATTCCATCGTAGGCTTGCTGGATGGTGATGGGTTGGATGAGATTTATCATGTAATCGATTTAGTTTTGTTAGGGTTTGATCCCTAGTATCCATTATGTTCTGAGATTGATGTTGCTATGACTTTGCTATGCTTAATGCTTGTCACTAGGGCCTGAGTGCCATGATTTCAGATCTGAAACTATTATGTTTTCATGAATATATGTGAGTTCTTGATCCTATCTTGCAAGTCCATAGTCACCTATTATGTGTTATGATTCGTTAACCCCGAAGAGACAATAATCGGGATACTTATCGGTCATGGTCGTAGTTTGAGGAGTTCATGTATTCACTATGTGTTAATGCTTTGGTCCGGTACTCTATTAAAAGGAGGCCTTAATATCCCTTAGTTTCCAATAGGACCCCGCTGCCACAGGAGGGTAGGAGAAAAGATGCCATGCAAGTTCTTTTCCATAAGCACGTATGACTATATTCGGAATACATGCCTACATTACATTGATGAACTGGAGCTAGTTCTGTGTCACCCTATGTTATAACTATTGCATGAGGAATCGCATCCGACATAATTATCCATCATTGATCCAATGCCTACGAGCTTTTCACATATTGATCTTTGCTTAGTTACTTTTCCGTTGTTACTGTTACAATCACTATAAAACCAAAACTATTACTTTTGCTACTATTACCGCTACTATCATACTACTTTGCTACTAAGTACTTTGCTACAGATATTAAGTTTCCAGGTGTGGTTGAATTGACAACTTAGCTGCTAATACTTGAGAATATTCTTTGGCTCCCCTTGTGTCGAATCAATAAATTTGGGTTGAATACTCTACCCTCAAAAACTGTTGTGATCCCCTATACTTATGGGTTATCAAGACTATTTTCTGGTGCCGTTGCTGGGTAGCATAGCTCTATTCTTTAAGTCACTTAGGATTTATATCTGCTGATCACTATGAAGAACTTGAAAGATAAAAGAACCAAGATTGTTCCCTCAATTACGAGGGGAGGTAAGGAACTGACATCTAGCTCTGCACTTGATTCACCTTCTGTTTTCAGTAAACTTGCAACACCTACTCCTGCTATTCATTCTGATATGTCGCATGTTATTGATGATGCCACTTCTTCTTTGCATGATACTTATGATGAAACTACTTCTATGCTTGATAATACTGTGCCACTAGGTGAATTTCTTGATGAACAACTTGTTAGGGTAAGAGACAATGAAATTATTGAAACTGATAATATTGATGAAAGTGATGATGAAGATTCTCCCCCTAGATATGAATTGTCTGTTGTGCCTGAGGGTTATGTTATGGATGAAGAAACTGCTAGAGACTTCTTAGCTTGCAATGATAGATATGATCTTAAGAAATTATTAGCTAAGCTTAAAGAAAAGTCATTGAATGCTAGAATGAAATATGACCCTGCTTTTTCTACTTCACCTACCTTTATTACTGACTAACAAAAGGGCCCGTGCATTGCAGCATGAGAGAAAATTAGTATGTTCATCAAAACATCTGCCACATGGTATGATAGCAGGGAATGGAGCCATGACTCACGCGA
This sequence comes from Triticum aestivum, assembly GCF_018294505.1. Lineage (NCBI taxonomy): Eukaryota > Viridiplantae > Streptophyta > Magnoliopsida > Poales > Poaceae > Triticum > Triticum aestivum. The sequence goes on from NC_057812.1 coordinate 173,990,756, forward strand.
AGGTGTGGAAGAAATGTATATCAGCTGCACATTAGTCAGAAAACCAGCCTTAAAAATGATTGAAAGATTACTTACTTCTCCAAAATATTGAAATCTACACTTAAAATGTTTTCTTGAGGGGACAAATATACTGATTGACCTCGCAATGATATGATTTTGACTTTACATCAATGTCTCAGTCATCCTTGCAGCATTCATGTGGTCGGCTTTGCAACATCGTCCTCCATGGAAGTCCAACTTTTCCAGTAAAAAATAATAGTGGCAACTGGTGTTGCATTGGCATGCTTATGCTAGATACATAGGGTTCTCGCTCTTGGAACGCCGCGTCCCGCTTGCAGCAGCAACGGCCAGGCTTCCGTGTCGTGTATTCCGGTTGCATCAACGATGTACGATCAATCAGGTCATTTTTTAAAAATAAAATGTAATTTGGCCGCACAAAAGGCATTCATGTATTTTTGTTTTTTCAATACTACTATGCTGCTGTAGCGACCAGACCTCAAACAGTCTGATCTCTGTGCTCCGGTGTCATCCCTGGATCAGTAATGCTGACACTCACACAGTACTCGGAGGATTTATAGCAGAGTAGCAATCACATACTTATTACATCGAGTGTCTCAAAAGAGAACTTATTACAATAAATATGGCTTAAGGCCATCTAATAACGATTACAGCGGAAGGCTTGGAAGATAAGTGAGTCCATCAACTCCAACGGCATCACTGAGTATAGAACCATGACCTAAAAACTCCTTAATCATCGTATGAAAAGTCTGCAACATTAACGTTTCAGCCCGAAACGGGTCAGCACATGGAATATGCTGGCAAGGTAACACATAGAGAGTAATGGAATGAACAGCTATACTATATGCATATTTGGCTGGTGGAAACATCTATGGTTACAGTTTTGCGTAAAGCCAATTTTTCCCTACTTCAAAGGAATAAAATTTAATTACTATCATGGTGGTTGTTAAATATTGAGAATGGTTGACAGCATTCTCAATCCCAATTAAGCATCATCATTAAACATAACCCAACAAAATTAATTTAGAGTAACATGTTGAGATTCACATGAAAATCCAGGTACTAGATATTCAAGATGTCCATAACCGGGGACACGGCTAACCATGATTAGTTTGTTACACTTTGCAGAGGTTTGCGCACTTTTCCCCACAAGACTCGATCGCCTCCGCTTGGTTTCTCGCACTACATGGTGTTTGAGAAGACGGATGACCGAGACATAGTCTTTCAGAAGCGCTAGCACCTTACGATCGGGTAGACCGTACCACCTACATCCCCTACATCTGCTAGTCTACCACTGTAAGAGTTCGCACGACTTAGTCAACTATGCTAGAGCCCATAATAGCTTGTGGCTGCACACGGAAGTTTCTAGTATGAATAGTCTTATGATCCCTTTGAGCCTGGGTGGCGGTCCAAAAGAAAACAGGCAAGTCCTGGAATACCCAGGTGCCTCAATCCACCCAGATGTGTGTTTAAGTTGCCACCTTAGATAAACCATTAATTAACAATCTCACATCTGTCATGGATATCACTCACCCAATCCACGTCTACTAGCACAGCATGGCATGATAAGCAAACGCACAAGTAACTCCCAAAGGTTTGATAATAAACAGGTAATAGGTACTACCTCATCTACTTCCCATCCCACAATTTAATTAGATCCTAATCATGCAATGTGTGAGGATTGATCTAATGCAATAAAACTGGGTAGTAGAAAAGGTATGATCAAAGTGTTACTTGCCTTGCTGATGATCCGGGAAACCTAACGATTCGAAGTAACAGGCGGCGCACTCCGGGTACTCTATCGCAAACAAACAAACAAGCATACAATAAGTACTCATCTAATGCACAGGTAAAACTCAAATAAGAGATCTAACCAGAAGGTTCAACTTAAGAACTCCGGTTGGCAAAAAGAATCAAATCGAACGAAGCAACGAAAGTCAAACGGCGAAAGAAAACAACTTCGTTCTAGTAATCTGGATCTAGGGAAAGCTTTACAGTAGAAAAATCTTGTTTAAGTTGGTTAAACGGATAGAGGGTTTCGAGACGAAACTCTAGGCGCTTGAATCACCTAATTCCGATAAACGAGCGAAAAGTTATACTAAAACGAAAATCGGATCAGGAATCGCGATCAGAAAATCGCGGATTTAATCCGAGAAAGAAAACGACGAACGGATTAACGAACGAACATTCGTTATCCAGATCTAAACGATGAACGTGTTCGTTTAAACGAACAAACGAGCGAACGCTCGCTATTTAACCCAAACCGAAAAAAAACCTATCTAAAAAAACGAAAACTAAAAAAACCGAAAATAAACCGAGGGAAAACCGTTCGGTTTTCTAAAAAAATAAGCGGCATGGACTACGAGGCGGCGGCGAACCTCGGCGGGCGTGCGGCGGGGCGGCGGCGGCGGGCGGTGAGCGGCGCGGTGGGGCGGCGGCGGCGGCGGTGGGCCGGGGCGGGGCGCTGGGCTAGGGTTTCCCCTCCCCCAGGGTGGGCTGGCTTATAAAGCTCCTACGGGCCGGGAGTCCTAGTCGGACACAGCCCGTAGGTCGGTTCCCTTTTTTTTAAATAGTTACACTCGGAAGAAAAATAAAAATAAATACTAAACGGACTCCAAAAATCCCGAAATAAATTTTCCCGGGCTTCTAAAATCAAGCCCGACAAAGTGAACATTTATTTGGGCCCTAAATGCAATTTTGAAAAACGCAGATTTTTCCTAAATTCAAATAAAACTCCGAAAAACTCCGAAATAAAATCTTATTTGATTTTATTATTAAATCCTCAATATTTATCTATTTTGGGAAAGTCATTTTATTCCCTCTCTCATATTTTTGTAATAGAAATAATTGATGATAAAATAAATAAAATCAAATGATCCTATTCTCAAAATTTGAGAAAACTCAAATATGAAAATAACGAAATCCCCAACTCTCTCCGTGGGTCCTTGAGTTGCGTAGAATTTTCTAGGATCAACCAAAATGCAAAATAAAATATGATATGCAATGATGATCTAATGTATAACATTCCAAATTGAAAATTTGGGGTGTTACAAACCTACCCCCCTTAAGATGAATCTTGCCCTCGAGATTCAGGTTGGCTAGAAAATAGGTGAGGGTGGTCTTTGAGCAAATCTTCCTCTCGTTCCCAGGTGGCTTCATCCTCTGAGTGGTGGCTCCATTGAACTTCGCAAAACTTGATAACTTTGTTGCGGGTAACTCGGCTGGCAAACTCGAGGATCTTAACTGGTTTCTCCTCGTAGGTCAAATCGTTATCCAACTGAATAGTTTCCAAAGGCACTGTGTCTCCCAATGGTATGTCAGCCATCTCTGCGTGACACTTCTTCAACTGAGAAACGTGGAACACATCATGTACTCCTGACAATCCTTCAGGCAATTCCAACTTGTAGGCCACTTCTCCCATACGCTCCAAAACTCGATATGGTCCTACAAATCGTGGTGCTAACTTCCCTTTAACTCCAAAATGCTTTGTTCCCCGAAGTGGAGATACTCGAAGATAAGCTCTATCTCCGACTTCGTAAACTGTCTCCTTGCGTTTAGAATCTGCATAACTTTTCTGTCTGGACTGGGCTACCTTGAGCCTATCGCGAATCACTTTCACCTTCTGTTCAGACTCTTTAATCAAGTCAGGTCCAAACAACTGGCGGTCTCCAACTTCGTCCCACGACAGCGGTGTCCTGCACCTCCTTCCGTACAAAGCTTTGAAAGGGGCCATCTTCAAACTGGTTTGGTAACTGTTGTTGTAAGAGAACTCGGCATATGGCAGATTGTCGTCCCAACTAGATCCATAACCAAGCGCACAAGCTCTCAGCATATCCTCCAAAATATGATTGACTCTCTCGGTCTGTCCATCTGTCTGTGGATGAAAAGCTATACTGAATTCTAGCCTGTTACCCAAAGTTTCGTGCAACTGCTTCCAGCACTTTGAGGTAAACTGGGTTCCTCTATCTGATACGATACTCCTCGGAACTCCATGCAGACATACTATTCTAGTCATGTATATCTTTGCCAACTTAGCACCGGTGTAAGTGGTCTTTACTGGGATGAAATGAGCTACTTTCGTCAATCGATCAACTACAACCCAAATTGAGTCATACCTGAACGAGTCCTGGGCAAACCCGTGATAAAATCCATGCCTAGCTTATCCCACTTCCATTCGGGTATCGGCAATGGTTGTAACAATCCTGCTGGCTTCTGATGCTCTGCCTTTACTCTCTGGCATACATCACAAACTGCTACGTACTCCGCTATATCCTTCTTCATTTCGGTCCACCAGAAAATATCCTTCAAATCCAAATACATCTTGGTATTTCCTGGGTGAATCGAATACGGTGAATCGCGTGCCTCTTGCATAATCAACTTCCTGATCTCCGGGTTATTGGGGCACATAAACACGGTCTTCAAACCATAGGGTATCGTGCTCATCCTCACGAAATCCTTTAGCTTTTCCTTTGCTCAGTTTCTCCTTTATAGCGACAACCTCTTTGTCAGTCTTCTGAGCTTCCCTGATTCTATCCGTCAAAGTTGACTGAATCTCCAATGCTGCTACATAGCCTCTCGGAACTATTTCCAAACATAGTTCGCGAAGATTTTCTGCTAACTCCTTGGGTATTTCTCCCGTCATTAACGTATTGAGATGGCTCTTACGGCTTAATGCGTCAGCTACTACATTAGCCCTTTCTGGGATGATAATGTAATTTCATATCATAATCTTTGATAACCTCCAACCATCTCCTTTGTCTGAGATTCAACTCCTTCTGTGTGAAAATGTACTTCAAACTCTTATGATCCGTGTACACTTCACAATGGTTTCCAATGAGGAAATGTCTCCATGTTTTCAAAGCATGCACTACGGCTGCTAACTCCAAATCATGCGTAGCATAATTCAACTCATGGGGCTTCGGTTGTCTTGAGGCATATGAAACAACTCTCCCTTCCTGCATAAGCACTGCTCCAAGTCTTCGACGTGAAGCGTAGCAGTACACCTCATAATCTTTGGTCTGGTCTGGCAGAATCAACACTGGTGAGGTAACCAAGCGTTTCTTCAACTCCTGAAAACTAGCCTCACACTCCTCCGTCCATATGAACTTGGTATCTTTCTTTAACAACTTAATCATAGGCTTCGCAATCTTTGAGAAATTCTCAATAAATCTCCGGTAGTATCCTGCGAGTCCAAGAAAACTCCGGATCTCTCCAACTATTGTTGGGGCTTCCCACTTGGTCACGGTTTCAACTTTAGCGGGATCTACTGCTATACCTTCTCCGGATATAACGTGTCCGAGGAATCCTACTTCTTTCAACCAAAACTCACATTTGCTGAACTTGGCATATAATTGGTGTTCTCTGAGCTTTCCAAGTACCAAATGCAAATGCTCCTTATGCTCCTCTTCATTCTTCGAATAAACCAGGATATCAGCATTGAACACTACGACGAACTTATCCAGAAACTCCATAAACACTTTGTTCATCATGTTCATAAAATAGGCAGGTGCGCTAGTCAGACCAAATGACATAATGGTATACTCGTACAGCCCATACCTGGTAGTAAAAGCTGTCTTCGGAATATCCTGTTCTCGAATCTTCAACTGGTGGTATCCTGATCGCAGATCGATCTTGGAAAATACCTTATCTCCTTGCAATCGATCAAACAGATCATTGATCATTGGTAGTGGGTACTTGTTTTTGATCGTTACTTCATTCAATCCTCGATAGTCAACAACCATCCTTAACGATCCATCCTTCTTCTCCACTAGTAGTACTGGCGATCCCCAAGGCGAAGAACTTGGGCGAATATATCCTTTATCCAGTAACTCCTTAATCTGCTTCTTAATTTCCACCAAATCCTTTGCTGGCATCCTATATGGTCTCTTTGATATTGGCCCTGTGCCTGGCAATAGCTCAATCAAAAACTCAATATCTCTATCCGGTGGCATGCCTGGCAACTCCTCTGGAAATACATCAAGGAAATCCCTTACCACTGGTACTTCCTCCTGCACAACTCCTATTAGGCAATTTACTTGAGTCCTCTTTGGCTCATGTCGGGATACATACTTGATCCTTCTCCCTTCTGGTGTGGTAAGCAAAATTGACTTACTAGCACATTCAATATTCCCTTCATACTTTGGTAACCAATCCATGCCTAATATCACATCCAATCCTTGAGATTCCAATACTATTAGGTCTGAGGTAAAAACATAGTTACCAATCCTTAATGGTAACCGATCACACCATAGACTAGCCACATACTCTGCTCCGGGCGAGGTTACTAACATGGGTGGCCTAAGGGCTTGGGTTGGTAGGTTATACTTATCCACAAATCCCCTTGAGATGTATGAATGCGATGCACCAGTATCAAAAAGAACGAGTGCAGTAAATGACTTAACCAAAAACTTACCTATTACTGCATCGGGCTGAGCTTCAACCTCCTCCACGCTAACGTGGTTCACTTGTCCCCTGTTGAAAGGGTTCGACTTCTTCCCAGAACTTCCACTGCTATTTCCATTTTGCAATTCAGGACATTCATTTGCATAATGTCCTGTCTTCGAACACTTAAAACAAGTGACTTGGCTTACGTCCTTCTTGGCTGGGGTTGATGGGTTGGTGCGATTCTGGCTGTTGCTTCCTCCATTGCCATTACCATTCTTGGTGCCATTGTGATTGTGCGAGCTACCTCCTCCATGGGTATGCTGAAAATGTCCTCCCGGTCTAGGGGTAAAACGTGGCTTCTGTTGAGCTCCTGAATTGTATTTTCCTTGTCCATACTTCCTCTTGCGATTCTCAATCTGCTGCTGCTTCCCTTCAATCATAAGAGCACGATCTACCAACTCCTGGTAGTTGTTGAAGGTTGCTACCATCAACTGCATGCTCAACTCATCATTCAGTCCTTCCAGAAACTTCTCCTGCTTAGTTGCATCCGTAGCGACGTCATCTGGGGTATAACGTGCTAGCTTACTAAATTCCTCCACATACTAGCCAACTGTCCTTCCTCCTTGGCTCAAGTTGCGAAACTCACACTTCTTCATGGCCATAGCTCCTGCTGAAACATGTGCAGTACGAAAAGCCTGCTGAAACTGGTCCCATGTGACAGTGTCAACTGGGAAAGTGGCTGTGAAATTCTCCCACCATGATGCTGCGAGTCCTTCTAACTGATGTGCGGCAAACTTCACCTTCTCCGCATCTGTGCATCCTGCTGTGGTCAACTCCCTAGCTGTCTTGTGGAGCCAATCATCTGCTACTATCGGCTCGGTGCTACTGGAACACACCGGCGGATTCAGCCTAAGAAAACAGGCTAAGTGGTCAACAGGTGGTGGTGGTGGTGGTGGGTTGTTGTTGTTGTTCCCCTGATTCTGATTCTGGACTAGCAACTGCATCAATGTGTTCTGCTGCTGGATCAACTGGGTGAGCTCCGGTGGGAAAGCAAAACCGGGGTCACGTCTCGGAGGCATCTGAGGGTTTAGAAAAGATGAGATATAAGAATAGAGAGGGTCTAAAGAGAAAACACTACCCATATGCACATGAGGCAAAAGCAAACAATTCACTTCAATCAATCAAACAAGGGCATACAATCGATCTAACTATCGCAAAAGTGCTCGGGCTACTATATTTACATGGTGGACTACTACTACTGATGAGGTGGTCTATTAGAAATATTCTATGGTCATTGACTCCATAATATCTGCTCCTGCTTCATCAACATAGTCATCATCGCTACTATCTGCTTCCGAGTCGGTGCCATCGATGATGATGTAGTCTTTCGGACTAATCTCCTTGGGTTCTTCGCCTTCATCTATGGGTGTCGGGCCTCCCATAAATATTTCAATCTTCTTGATCAGGTCGTCATTCTTCTCCACCAATACTTCAATTTCCTCTTCATAATCTTCACGTGTAGCCTTGAGTTCTTCCTCCAGTTCCTTGATTCTAGTCTTAGCCTTCTTCACATCTATCATGTCGGCGCACATCTGGTTCTCCTGTCGTCGAATGTGCTGGTTTAGCTCCTGGATAGAAGCTGCAATTGGTCTATCCTTCCTGGTGCTGATCATCTCCCAGTGTTCATCTTGGCGCCCACAAATCTGGTAGATAGTATCCTTGAGATCCTTGCGGTAGACTTCTCCAATGCGTCCCATGGCGATGTGAGCTGCCATGCTCTTTCCTAGACTCCAAGTTGGTGCATCAAAAGAAAACTCTATGGGCTCAGTGACTGGCATGAACGTTCTTCCTGGAACTTGAACTTGAATCATCCAGCGCTCTTCTTCAGGTAAAGTGGCGTTGTACGTTCCCGTGAAGCTTGGTACTCCTATGTTCAGGTATCTAGTGACTTCCTTCAAGTGACGTCCAAAGGGTGTATCTTCATCCGTTTGTGTGAACTTGTTCCTTGCATCCGCCATCCTAAAGAGTAGAAAAGATGAGAAATCAGAAGAGAAGAGAGTGATCTAGGTCTGTAGCTTAGTGGTTGTGTCCTACAGTCAGCGTGTGCTCTGATACCATCTCTGTAGCGACCAGACCTCAAACAGTCTAATCTCTGTGCTCCGGTGTCATCCCTGGATCAGTAATGCTGACACCACACAGTACCCGGAGGATTTATAGCAGAGTAGCAATCACATACTTATTACATCGAGTGTCTCAAAAGAGAACTTATTACAATAAATATGGCTTAAGGCCATCTAATAACGATAACAGCAGAAGGCTTGGAAGATAAGTGAGTCCATCAACTCCAACGGCATCACTGGGTATAGAACCACGACCTAAAAACTCCTTAATCATCGTCTGAAAAGTCTGCAACATTAACCTTGCAGCCCGAAACGGGTCAGCACATGGAATATGCTGGCAAGGTAACACATAGAGAGTAATGGAATGAACAGCTATACTATATGCATATTTGGCTGGTGGAAAGCTCTATGGTTACAGTTTTGCGTAAAGCCAATTTTTCCCTACTTCAAAGGAATAAAATTTAATTACTATCATGGTGGTTGTTAAACATTGAGAACGGTTGACAGCATTCTCAATCCCAATTAAGCATCATCATTAAACATAACCCAACAAAATTAATTTAGAGTAACATGTTGAGATTCACATGAAAATCCAGGTACTAGATACTCAAGATGTCCATAACCAGGGACACGGCTAACCATGATTAGTTTGTTACACTCTCCAGAGGTTTGCGCACTTTTCCCCACAAGACTGGATCGCCTTCGTTTGGTTTCTCGCACTACATGGTGTTTGAGAAGACGGATGACCGAGACATAGTCTTTCAGAAGCGCTAGCACCTTACGATCGGGTAGACCGTACCACCTACATCCCCTACATCTGCTAGTCTACCACTGTAAGAGTTCGCACGACTTAGTCAACTATGCTAGAGCCCATAATAGCTTGTGGCTGCACACGGAAGTTTCTAGTATGAATAGTCTTATGATCCCTTTGAGCCTAGGTGGCGGTCCAAAAGAAAACAGGCAAGTCCTGGAATACCCAGGTGCCTCAATCCACCCAGATGTGTGTTTAAGTTGCCACCTTAGATAAACCATTAATTAACAATCTCACATCTGTCATGGATATCACTCACCCAATCCACGTCTACTAGCACAACATGGCATGATAAGCAAACGTAGAAGTAACTCCCCAAGGTTTGATAATAAACAGGTAATAGGTACTACCTCATCTACTTCCCATCCCACAATTTAATTAGATCCTAATCATGCAATGTGTGAGGATTGATCTAATGCAATAAAACTGGGTAGTAGAAAAGGTATGATCAAATTGTTACTTGCCTTGCTGATGATCCGGGAAACCTAACGATTCAAAGTAACAGGCGGCGCACTCCGGGTACTCTATCGCAAACAAACAAACAAGCATACAATAAGTACTCATCTAATGCACAGGTAAAACTCAAATAAGAGATCTAACCAGAAGGTTCAACTTAAGAACTCCGGTTGGCAAAAAGAATCAAATCGAACGAAGCAACGAAAGTCAAACGGCGAAAGAAAACAACTTCGTTCTAGTAATCTGGATCTAGGGCAAGTTTTACAGTAGCAAAATCTTGTTTAAGTTGGTTAAACGGATAGAGGGTTTCGAGACGAAACTCTAGGCGCTTGAATCGCCTGATTCCGATAAACGAGCGAAAAGTTATACTAAAACGAAAATCGGATCAGGAATCGCGATCAGAAAATCACGGATTTAATCCGAGAAAGAAAACGACGAACAGATTAACGAACGAACGTTCGTTATCCAAATCTAAACGATGAACGTGTTCATTTAAACGAACAAACGAGCGAATGCTTGCTATTTAACCTAAACCGGAAAAAAAATGATCTAAAAAAACGAAAACAAAAAACGAAAATAAACCGACGGAAAATCGTTCGGTTTTCTAAAAAAACAGGCGGTGCGGACTACGAGGCGGCGGCGAACCTCGGCGGGCGTGCGGCGGGGCGGAGGCGGCGGGCGGCGAGCGGCGCGGCGGGGCAGCGGCGGCGACGGCGCGCAGGCGGCGGCGGCGGCGGGGCTGGGGCGGGGCACTGGGCTAGGGTTTCCCCTCCCCCGGGGTGGGCCGGCTTATAAAGCCCCTACGGGCCGGGAGTCCTAGTCGGACACAGCCCGTAGGTCGGTTCCCTTTTTTTTAAATAGTTACGCTTGGAAGAAAAATAAAAAGAAATACTAAACGGACTCCAAAAATCCCAAAATAAATTTTCCCGGGCTTCTAAAATCAAGCCCGACAAAGTGAACATTTATTTGGGCCCTAAATGGAATTTTGAAAAACGCACATTTTTTCTAAATTCAAATAAAACACCGAAAAACTCCGAAATAAAATCTTATTTGATTTTATTATTAAATCCTCAATATTTATCTATTTTGGGAAAGTCATTTTATTCCCTCTCTCATATTTTTGTAATAGAAATAATTGATGATAAAATAAATAAAATCAAATGATCCTATTCTCAAAATTTGAGAAAACTCAAATATGAAAATAACGAAATCCCCAACTCTCTCCGTGGGTCCTTGAGTTGCGTAGAATTTTCTAGGATCAACCAAAATGCAAAATAAAATATGATATGCAATGATGATCTAATGTATAACATTCCAAATTGAAAATTTGGGATGTTACAACTGCTCTCCTATGGTCGTCCCAAGTGAGCCTCATAAAATCCTCCTCTTTAGTTTCGGCTTAACTACTAAAGGCCATGCATGCAAAGGGCGAGCCTCCACTTCTCTCATCAAATGAAATCCCACTTTAATTATCACCAACATGCAACAAGAGCCTCCCCCACTTTCTTCCCTCATCAAATCTATACTTACAGAGCCATGCAAAGCACGAGCATCCCTCCCCTTTTTCCTCTCATCAAATCAATCTCGTTTAATTATCATCAATCCCGCTTAATTAATTCCCTAGCATGCACAAATCGCATCCCTCCCCTTTTTCCTCTCATCAAATCAATATCGTTTAATTACCATCAATCCCGCTTAATTAGTTCCCTAGCATGCACAAATAGTAGGTATAGATAAGGATTATGATTTCTCTATCGATCCTGAGTTAATTACTTTGGTTGAATCTTATGCTTTTTATGGCTATGAATCTAAAACTGTTGTGGCACATCTTACTAAATTAAATGATATAGCCACCCTGTTTACTCATGATGAGAAAACTCGCTATTACTTTATCCTTAAGTTATTTCCATTCTCACTAAAGGGTGATACTAAAACATGGTCTAATTCTCTTGATCCTGGTTGTGTGTGTAGTCCCCAGGATATGATTTATTACTTCTCTGCTAAATATTTCCCCGCTCATAAGAAACAACATGCCTTAAGGGAAAGATATAATTTTGTGCAAATTGAAGAAGAGAGTCTCCCACAAGCTTGGGGGAGGCTTCTCCGATTACTTAATGCTTTGCCTGATCATCCTCTCAAGAAAAATGAAATACTTGATATCTTTTATAATGGACTAACCGATGCTTCTAGAGACCACCTGGATAGTTGTGCTGGTTGTGTTTTCAGGGAAAGAACAGCTGATCAAGCTGAATTGCTATTGAATAATATGTTGAGTAATGAAAATGATTTGACACTTCCTAAACCAACTCCTAAGCCAACTCTGAAGAAAAGGGGTATTCTATTTCTCAGTCCTGAAGATATGCAAGAGGCAAAGAAATCTATGAAAGAAAAAGGTATTAAAGCTGAAGATGTTAAGAATTTACCACCTATTGAATAAATACATGGTCTTGATAACCCGACATAGGTAGTAAAGGTAAATTCTCTCTATAGATTTGATAAATGTGAAATCCCATCTTCCAAGTTTGCTAGCCAATGCTTGGATGAGTTTGATGACTTTATGGTTAGGCAAGAAGACTTCAATGCTTATGTTGGTAAACAATTGAAATGTAATGCTTATATGATTGAACACTTGAGTTATTATGTGTCTAGAGTTAAAGGTGAACTTAAACTTATTAGCAAACATGCTTCTATGGTTACCACTCAAGTAGAACAAGTACTCAAAGCTTAGAATGATTTGCTCAATGAATTAAATAATAAGAAAAATGATAATGTTGTTAGAGTTATGACTAGAGGGGGTAAAATGACTCAGGAACCTTTGTATCCTGAGGGTCACCCCAAGAGAATTGAGCAAGATTCTTAGAGAATTAATGTTGATGCACCTAGTTCTTCTAAGAAGAAGAAAAAGAAAAATGATAGGACTTTGCATGATTTTAGTGAACCTGTTATTGACACACCTGAGAATCCCAATGATATTTCTATTTCTGATGCTGATACACAATCTGGTAATGAACATGAACCTAGTGATGATGTTAATGATGATGTTCATGTTGATGCTCAACCTATCAATGACAATGATGTAGAGACTGAACCTGCTGTTGATCTTGATAACCCACAATCAAAGAATCAACGTTATGATAAGAGAGACTTTGTTGCTAGGAAGCACGATAAAGAAAGAGAACCATGGGTTCAGAAACCCATGCCTTTTCCTCCTAAACCATCCAAGAAAAAGGATGATGAGGATTTTGAGCGCTTTACTGAAATGATTAGACCTATCTTTATGCTTAAAATGAATCCTTATGCTAAGTACATGAAAGATATTGTTACAAATAAAAGAAAGATACCGGAAGCTGAAATTTCCACCATGCTTGCTAATTACACTTTTAAGGGTGGAATACCAAAGAAACTTGGAGATCCATGAGTACCAACTATACCATGCCCCATTAAAAAAATTGTTAAAACTGCCTTATGTAATCTTGGGGCCGGTGTTAGTGTTATGCCTCTCTCTTTATATCGTATACTTGAATTGAATAAGTTGACACCTACTGAAATATGTTTGCAAATGGCTGATAAATCAACTGCTATACCTGTCGGTATTTGTGAGGATTTGCATGTTGTGGTTGCAAACGTTACTATTTTAACGGACTTCGTTATTCTTGATATTCACAAGGATGATAGTATGTCGATTATCCTTGGTAGACCCTTTTTGAATACTGCAGGGGCTGTTATTGATTGCAACAAAGGCAATGTCAATTTTCATGTTAATGGTAATGAGCATACGGTACACTTTCCGAGGAAACAACCTCAAGTGCATAATATCAATTCTATTGGAAAATTTTCAACTACTCCCTCCATTTACTTATACAAGGCCACTATGGGATATATGGTTTGCATCTATACAAGGCCACAAACAGTAATCGAGAAAAGAATTAATGATATTTCCTCGTACTAGCAACATGTTTAATGCTTGCATGCATGCCATCATAATGACACTAACTAGTTCCTCCACTCAGTTTCCTTGCATGCATGTTGCGCATTAATGATCCCAGTAAATGAGAAAAAAGGTTGACCTGCAAAGTATACATTAAATTTTACCTTGGTACTTGTAAAATGAGTTTGTGGCCTTGTATATAAAAATGGAGGGAATATTATTATTGGAGGTTTTGAATTTCCTCTTCCTACCGTCAAGAAGAAATATGGTATTCTTATTGTTGGGGATGTGCATATCCCCGTTGAGGTAAGCAAGTGTTATTTGAAATTTCTCCAGTTTCATGCAATCCGGAATGAGTTTGTTAACAAGACTTGATCAACCTTGTTAGTGGATTCCTTTTGATGAGCATGAGATGGATGAAGTTAGAAAGCACAACTCTGTGTACCCTCTTTTTACTTTCTGTTATTTATATTAAATAAAGTGAAAATAGTATTTTTCGTCTGTTTTTTGAATTATCCTTGCAATAAAAAGTACCCCGAAAATAAAAGTTCTCCAAATGCCCTGAAAATTTAATATGATTTTTTCCAGAATATTTAAGAATTTTTGGCACTGAGAACACATCAGGGGGACCCACCTTGTGCCCACGAGGGTGGAGGGTGTGCCCTACCCCCCTGGGTGCGCCCCCTGCCTCGTGGACCTCACGTGGGTCCCCTCCACTTATTCTTGCACCCACACACTTTGTCTTCCTCCAGAAAAAATCACCCACCAGCTCAAACCCGACTTCTAGCTCATCTTGCTGCCATTTTCGATCTCCTTGCTCAAAGCTCCATTCACAAAACTACTTTGCGGGATTGTTCTTCGGTATGTGACTCCTCCAATGGTGCAATTAGTTTTTGTTCTAGTGATGTATTTATTGCAAATTTTTGCTGCTTAGGTGGCCCTGTTCTTGAGCTTGCATGTCAAATTTATGTGGTCAAAAGTAGTTTTAATGCATGATATAGCCTCTAGGCACTTGTAAGAGTAGTTGCTATCAATTTTCTTGAGTTTGGTTCACTTTTATTTTTAGTCACTAAAAATTTTAGAAATCTTTCACAGGAAGAAATATGTTTAGGAAAATGTACCAAGGTGGTTTCGTAAGGAAGCAAGGCCCAAGGCCCGCAATACGCGAGCCGGACAATGAACTACCAAGGGAGGATCAAGTGCGTCCTTGTGAATGGCCGTCATAAGATTTCATGGTCCAGGCAGGCATCAAGGAAGAATTTGACGTATATGTGCGCAACACTGATCTTGAGAGCTTCGTGTCAGATAAGTGCCGACAATACCTTTATTTAACTGATTCATTAGTGAGAAGGTTTAAATTTACATCTTTGCGCAATTCTCACAATGTCCTATTTGATCTTTATGATAAATCTTATACCATGGACTTAGAGGATTTTAATACTGCTTGTAAACTCCCGCGGTGGGGTAGTGCTAGTGAACCTCGCAAATCTGAATTTAAAGAATTTCTTGCTAGTATCACTGTGGGGGAATCTAGAGAAATAACACAAGCTACCATAGGGAGCATTCATTTTCCTGCCATACATAATTTTTCTCTATGTATAGGTAGATGCATAAACGGTAAGGATGAGGCATGTCATATGTGTGTTCCAGATCTTAGTGTTCTCAAGAGTGTTGTATTTGGAGATAAACAATACAACTTGGGGGCTATTGTTACACATAGGTTGCAACTTAATGGTTTAACTGGAGTTTTTTTGGTGGAATTTATGCAACTCGTGTAGCTAACTTTCTTGATATACCCATACATGGGGGTGATATTGAGTTGCCTCCTGCTTATCTAGATTATAATGCTATGGTTCGCCATCAGTTTGTTGAGAGGAATGATCAGTTCCTCCAGTACATAATAATCTTTGACAGACGGCGCACCATCCATTTTGCTCTCCCTGCTCCTGCTTTCTTTGATTTTCAGACAAAAGGGAGATATGTTATAACCAGGGAGGAGGCGAACGAGTACGAGAGGAGGACGGAGGCCGCCCGCCTCCAAGCTGCAGCTCGTGAGGCAATAGCAGCTGCATCCCAATACGACCCCAGTTACAGCTTTCGATTTCCACCAGGCCAGCCGTGGCCATAGACCAACTTAGGCCAAAAGCCTAAGCTTGGGGGAGTACGCATTTCTCACCGACATTACATTCATGTTCACACACTCATGCCAGTTGTCGGTGCTCATACTTTTTCATTGTAATATCCATGCTAGTTTATTTTCTTTTTAATCTTTCTTCTTGTGTGTTTGAAAAACCTTAATAAAAAAACCAAAAAATTAGTTGTAGCTTTTAACTAGTTTACTTTCCATGCTTGTAGTAGTGATAATTAAAATAAAACCCTAAAAGATTTCTCATTCTTCTTTTGCTTGTTGGGAGCTTTCTCGTGTAAATAATTTTGTTTCTTTTCTTTTCTTTGGGGGTCGAGAGGAGAAGACCACGATGAAAATGTTGAGTGGCTCTCATATGCATTATTGTTGATCTAACAAAGAGCCCATATTACCTTGTCTTCAACCTTGTATTGAATGCTTGCACATTCCAGCTTAGTCCAATGCACGTGCACTATTATTATTATTCACACCGTTCAGTTGTGCAAGTGAAAGGCAATAATGACGATATATGATGGATTGATTGAGATGAGAGAACCTGTTATGAAATCGACCTCTCTTGTTTTTGTAAATATGATTAGTTCATTGTTCCTGATTCAGCCTATTATGAATGAGACATGTTTGCAATGACAATTAGAGATTGTAGTTTCTCATGCCATGCTTAAGTAGCTAGGAGTCTATAATGGTTTGCCTTGCGTGCCAACATGCTATTATAGGAGTCTATAATGGTTGTGATGTGGTATGATAGGTGGTATGCTCCTTTGAACGATTCGAGTGGCTTGACTTGGCACATGTTCACGCATGTAGTTGAAACAAAATCAACATAGCCTCCATGATATTTATGTTCATGGTGAATTATATCCTACTCATGCTTGTATTCAGTGTTGATTAATTTTAAAGCATGTTCATGATTGTTGTCGCTCCCTAGCTGGTCGCTTCCCAGTCTCTTTCTAGCCTTCACTTGTACTAAGTGGGAATACTACTTGTGCATCCAATTCCATAAACCCCAAAGTTGTTCCATATGAGTCCACCATACCTTCCTATATGCGGTATCTACCTGCCATTCCAAGTAAATTTGTATGTGCCAAACTCTAAACCTTCAAATAAAAATTTTGTTTTGTATGCTCGAATAGCTCATGTATCAACTAGGGTTGTATATATCTTCCATGCTAGGCGGCTTATTCTCAAGAGGAGTGGACTCCGCTCCTCATTCATGAGAAAATGGCTGGTCACCGGGATGCCCAGTCCCATGCTCAAATCAAATCAAAATAATTGCAAACAAAACTCCCCCAGGATTGTTGTTAGTTGGAGGCACTCGGTTTTTCGGGCAAGCCATGGATTGATGCTTGTTGGTGGTGGGGGGGGGGGGTATAAACTTTACCATTCTGGTTGGGAACCGCCTATAATGTGTAGCATGGAAGATATCGAGATCTCTCGGTTGTTATGTTGACAATGAAAGTATACCGCTCAAAATATTATTCATCTCTATTTCAAAACCGAGCTCTGGCACCTCTACAAATCCCTGCTTCCCTCTACGAAGGGCTTATCCATTTACTTTTATGTTGAGTCATCACCCTCTTATTAAAAGGCACCAGTTGGAGAGCACCACTTTCATTTGCATGTATTATTATTAGTTTACATTGAGTATGACTGTGATTGGATCTCTTTTACCATGAATTACAATTTCCAGTCAGCCCTTGATCTTCATGGGTGCTCTTCATTTATGTTTTGAGGTCTTAGAAAGGGCTAGCGAGATACCATCTTGTTATATCATATTATGATTGTTTTGAGAAAGTGTTGTCATCCAAGATTTATTATTATTGCTCGCTAGTTGATTATGCCATTGATATGAGTAAACATGAGACCTAAATGTTATCGTGAATATGGTTAGTTCATAATCTTTGCTAAAAACTTGAATGTTGGCTTTACATATTTACAACAACAAGAGCAAACAAAGTTTGTAAAAGTTTTTCTTTATCACTTTCAGTTTGTGAACTGAATTGCTTGATGACAAGCAAAGGTTTAAGCTTGGGGGAGTTGATACGTATCCAATGTATCTACTTTTCCAAACACTTTTGCCCTTATTTTGGACTCTAACTTGCATAATTTGAATGCAACTAACCCGGACTGATGCTGTTTTTAGCAGAATTGCCATGGTGTTATTTTTGTGCAGAAATAAAAGTTCTTGGAATGACCTAAAAATCAACGTAGAATATTTTTGGAATATATAAAAAATATTGGCGAAAGAATCAAGAACATGGGGCCCACAACCTATCCACTAGGGTGGGGGCGCGCCAACCCCCCTGCCTCGTGGGCCCCCTGGTGCTCCTTCGACCTCAACTCCAACTCCATATATTCGTGTTCGAGGAGAAAAAAATAAAAGAGAAGGATTCATCGCGTTTTACGATATAGAGCCGTCGCCAAGCCCAAATCTCTCTCGGGAGGGATGATCTGGAGTCCGTTCCGGGCTCCAGAGAGGGGAATCCGTCGCCATCGTCATCATCAACCTTCCTCCATCACCAATTTCATGATGCTCACCACCGTGCGTGAGTAATTCCATCATAGGCTTGCTGGACGGTGATGGGTTGGATGAGATTTATCATGTAATCTAGTTAGTTTTGTTAGGTTTGATCCCTAGTATCCATTATGGTCTGAGATTGATGTTTATATGACTTTGCTATGCTTAATGCTTGTCACTAGGGCCCGAGTGCCATGATTTTAGATCTGAACCTATTATGTTTTCATGAATATATGTGAGTTCTTGATGCTATCTTGCAAGTCTATAGTCACCTATTATGTGTTATGATCCGTTAACCCCGAAGTGACAATAATCGGGATACTTACCGGTGATGGCCGTAGTTTGAGGAGTTCATGTATTCACTATGTGTTAATGCTTTGGTCCGGTACTCTATTAAAAGGAGGCCTTAATATCCCTTAGTTTCCAATAGGACCCCGCTGCCACGGGAGGGTAGGACAAAAGATGTCATGCAAGTTCTTTTCCATAAGCACGTATGACTATATTCAGAATACATGCATACATTACATTGATGAACTGGAGCTAGTTCTGTGTCACCCTATGTTATAACTATTGCATGAGGAGTCGCATCCGATATAATTATCCATCATTGATCCAATGCCTACGAGCTTTTCACATATTGATATTTGCTTAGTTACTTTTCCGTTGTTACTGTTACAATCACTATAAAACCAAAACTATTACTTTTGCTACCTTACCGCTACTATCATACTACTTTGGTACTAAGTACTTCGCTGCAGATATTAAATTTATAGGTATGGTTGAATTGACAACTCAGCTGCTAATACTTGAGAATATTCTTTGGCTCCCCTTGTGTCGAATCAATAAATTTGGGTTGAATACTCTACCCTCGAAAACTATTGTGATCCCCTATACTTGTGGGTTATCATCAGTCGCTTGGCTTATCTCAACTTCCAGTCAAAGGAAATAGTAATTGATATGCTACCTCACACAGGTTGGTACTGGTCTTTATCCTGATTATTATGCTTGTCATATGTATTGGTAATTTTGTATTGTGCTACTGTTTGTTGATTTCATAAAGGGGTAACTTGGAGCCTGAACTCGCAGTCAAATCATTACGTTGGGTGATTTTGGTAGAACTACACAAGAAGATCAGATGGACAGGTACTTATGTTGCTCCTATGTACTCCAAAGTTCACTCATACAAGCATCGATGTTGACAAGAAGAAGTGCCTATATTCATTCGAGTATCAATCGGCGTCAACCAGTTATCAAATTCCAAGTATTAGGAGAGTGAACGCCAAAAATATTGCTTGGCGCATAGCCCAGAAAAACACAGTCCAGTCTTTGGTCCCAACTTGTGCCTTTTGGTTATCGACACATATGGTAGCGAACTGTATGGCATGGACTCTAAAGATTCCAGACAAGTTGGTTGACGCGTATATTCATCTGGCACTTAATCAGTCTACACGCCAGGGATGCTCCATTTCAGTTGAACTGCACAAAAAATTTGGGTAGTTCATTTTCTCAACCGCCTCCTTTCTTGTCTGCAATGTAGAATTTTGGTGAGCTACATGACCAAGATGAGCCATCAAACTAGTTGGATGAAAGTAGTGGCCAAGTTGCTCAAACCTCCCTCGGCACGAGGCCACTATTTGAGGATAAACCTACAAGGAAAGTTCAGCTTGTCTGTGCTGCCTCTTATGTACTCGAAAGTTTACTCGTACAAGCATTAATTTTAGCAAGAAGTACCTCCGACTGAACCACATTTACCAGTCTATACCCTAGGTAATTAAAGTTCATCCATGGATGATATTGGCTGTGATCTCAATCATTTGGATGCATAAACATACTGAACATGTGTATATCTAAATCTTTTTATGAATTATCTATGAATATTGTCGTGTGATCTATCAATCATTTGGATGCATAGACATGTTGAACTTGTGTATATATGAATCTTTTGAGTTGTTGATTGTGAATGTTGGCTATGAATATGAACGTGGCCTGTGAACCTGAGTTTGACATGAATGTTTACCTTTTTTGTTGTACTTGTCTATGAACTTGTTAGTATGCCTACTGTGGGATTTGGGACGTATGGGTGTCAACGGCACACCTTCTTCCCGAGAAGAATTGCACCTGCTTTGTTAGGGTAGCAACGGTGCATCAGCTCTTTTTAATCTTTTTGCTTTGTCTTCCCCCTCCCCCGCTCAACCCCTGTCGTAATGTTTTCGGCCTCAGAACAAACATAGTACTGCGTTGTTTTTTGGGCTTGATGAAAAATCGAGTGTTGGTTTCTGTAGGTTGGCCCGCCCAGCAAATGGGCTGCTGGTCCACCATGGACTAGGAGGCTAAAAGTACAAGTTGTATGGTGCAGAGGCAAGTAAAAAAATGCCATCGAGAGCCATCCACTGAAGAAAAAAATCGCTCCTGATGTGCTTCTTCAGTCGCGCCGCCGGCCCCCTCTTTAATCCAGTTCGCTCGGGGATCTAGTTGGTATCATTTTTTCCAGAGGGCGAACAAGTATCAGCTAGGCCTAGGTTTTGTTTTTTAACATGCGTAGCCCACGACATACGAAGACAGTTGTTTCAACTTATTTTTTGAGGTCCATACCGGCCTATGGGCTTTTTCTTAAAGATCAGCACACCAATGTATTTTTCTTAATAAAATGCAGATCTCTGTTCTATTTATCTATATATAAGAATAATAATGTTGTCTCCAATTTATGTTTTCCCTTCTAACCACATTATATATGTTTATATTATTACTATTATCATATATTTTGTAGAGACTTATATATACATTATAAAAACATCCCATGTGTTATTTACTTATAAAAGTAAATGTTTAATGGAAGTTGGGAAGGAAAATCCTGGTTGTTTTTGACTCACGGGCAAGGAAAATCCTGGTAATTGCGTACAAAAGCTTGCGAAGATTTTAAGGACCAATGTAATAATAATGCGCTCATTTTTATTTTGAGTAACAACTTGCTAATTTGTTAATTTTATATATAAAAATGCGTCACTCTGGTTTATTTTTTTGACATTAATTGCTCCTTCTAACCTAACATTATATATAGAACAAGCCCAGGTAATTCATGTATTTCAAGAAAGTGCAAATGGGCTGGGATTTGTTAGAAAATATAAATGGGCCACATTTACGCGAAATTATTTGTTCACCCAGCCCAGCAAATGGACAAAACATGGGTTAAATATATGCCACATTTGTGCAGGCTGGCATGTGGGCCAATAGGTCGAAGCCTACGCAGGGCGTTGTCAACTTGGTCAACAAATGATTATGACATCCATAACCATTGGATTTATATCCAACAGCCGGCATGCATCTTCAATCTCTCGTCTTCCTCCTCCAGCATCGCCGAGACCTCCTGGTCCGGCCTCCGGCGGCTAGCGGCTCTGCTTAGCACGCATCGCTGCGAAGCGCTATCCCACCGCCGGCCAGGCTATCACTCCACCCCTCCACACCTCCTGTTATTCTCCACCGACTACAGCCCCACACCGCACCAGAACCAGTTATAACCCTTCTCCTCGTCTCAATCTATGACTCCACTGTCGCGTCTTCCCATCTCCGGGTCTTTCCCGTCCGGGGCCTCACCGTCGTCCACCGCCTCGCTGCGCTCGGTGCGGCATGGTCAACAAACGAGAGTCATTGGAAGAGGACTGTACGTGGAGAGCCTGACGGTTGGAACCCACAAGGTCCATGGTCGCACACAAGGAAAGTTCCTCCTTATTAAGCTAAAAAAAGGTTTCCTCCCCCTGACAGCTAGGACCCACCGGCTGTATCTTCGCATGGAAGGAAGTGCCTCCTTATGTGAAAAAAAATTATTCCTCCCGTTGACAGCTGGGACCCGTCAGATTTGGTGGCTGACTTGTGGGCCTACTAAGCGGACGTGTACGCAGGGCTTTGTCAACTTAATCAACAAATGATTCTAGCAGCTGGACCATTGGATGTTAATCCAACAACCGTGCTCCTTCTTCAACCTCTGTTCTTGCTCCTATCTCCTGTGGGCGGCACCGAGGCAGTGCTGCCGCGCACCCGAACCAGTCAAGTTTCCCACTCCTCTCCATGTGCGACTCCACTACCGCATCTTCCCCATCTCCGGGTTCTTCCAGTCTGGGGCCTCGCCATCGTCCACCGGCCTTGGTGTGCTCGGCACGGTGTGGTCAACGTGGTCAACAACCGAGAGTCATTGGAAGATGACTGCACGTGAGAGGCTGACAGTGGGGACGCACCACCCCCATGGACACATGCATCCAACTGCGTCCTTTTTACCCTGAAAAGTAATGTTTTCTCCCCTGACTGCTGGGACCCACCAGCTACATCTTCGCATGCAAGGAAGTGCCTGACAGTCGGGACCCACCCGGTCGAAGCATACGTAGCGTTGTCATTCTGGTCATGAACGTGTACGTACATACTGGTCAATGTAGAGGCGCGCATGTGTGGTAGTAGAGGCGCGCACGTAACATGTACACGTACGTACAGTGTCTAGGGTGCAAGAAAGTAAATACAGCCACATACATACATAAGGGTGGGGTCTCGAACGCCTACTCGCGCATACGTACGGCCAGGGCTCGTGTACATGGCTGGGTCGGAACGGAGAAACTGCGTCGTCGTCGTGTTCATGGGGAGGCAACAGAATGCATCGTGTTCATCGGGAGGAAACAGAACGCATGCTGTTCATCGGGAGCCAACCGGCTTGGATGGAACAGACGATGGAAACGAGGCCTTGCATACCGCAGAACGGAGGAAACGGTCTTGTGTTCGACCGGCCATGGTGAAAACCGGACCCTGTTCATCGGGAGGGGTCTGGCATACCGCAAAACGAAGGAACGGACTTCTGTTGGACCTCCTATGGTCGAAAGGGGGTCCTGTTGACCGGGAGGGTGTGGCGTACCGTAAAACAGAGGAAACGGACTTGTGTTGAAGCGCTACGGTCGAAACGGGGGTCCTGTTCATCAGGGGGGGTGTGGCGTACCGCAAAGCAGGACTCCACGAGATACTGTTCATCTCCACTGTTGACCTCCTCTAGCCTCCATGGGCTACTGTTCATCCACTGTCGACCTCCTCCAGCCTCCACCTATGACTGTTCATCCATAGGCTCCTGTTCATCCAGCCTCCACCGGCTACTGTTCAACCAGCCCTCTCCACGGGGTCCTATTCAACCACCCCTACACGGGCTACTGTTCATCTAGCCCTCCATCGGCTACTGTTCAACCAGCCCTCCATCGGCAAATGTTCAAACAGCCCTCCACGGGGTCCTATTCATCCAGCCCTCCATGGGGTCCTGTTCATCCACCGGCTCGATCGATCGGGGTACTGTTCATCCAGCAGCAACGACCTCTACTACCACGGGTTCCTGTTCATCCAACCCCCACCGGGAACTGTTCATCCAAACCCCCTAACAACGCTCACTGTTCATCCAGAGGCAGCATCGATCGGCTTCTGTTAGCAGCAGTACCGAAGGAATCACTTGGCTTCAGTTAACAGCAAGGGATCGATCGATCGCTCGGGTTCAGTGTACCGCGTAGCCTAAAGTGCGATCGCTTGGGTTCAGTTAGAGCCCAACGCCTCGCTCGGGTTCAATTAGATCCCAATGCCTCGCTCCCACGCGCGTATGTGTACGAGAGAAACGCGCATCGCTCGGCCCCCGACCACCCACCGTAACCGGGAATTCCTCGATATTTTCCGCGCCCTCGCTTCTACCATGGTTTTTCCGTCATGGACGGCCCAAAGAATGTATCGCCGGACGGAATATTATCAGCCAGTGCTCCATACCCATGATATAAACCATGTTTGTAGTGAATGATTGTCCTGTATATAAAAATACATAGATCAAAGTAATTGTTCTATGATGGAAACAATATGTGTTAATAAAATAGAGTCAGATGGATATCACCTGATTTGTTTGGACGACCAATGAACCGTATATAGCCCCGGTGACTCAAGATGGCCCCTGGAGGCTCAAAGGTGGCCCACACAGACGGAAGGGCGGTTTGAAGCAATGTGGCGACTCAGGACCGGCCACAACGAAAGCATCGGCTGAAGGCGCCGCGGAAGCAGAGGGAAAACTGGGGTGGCGGCTCAGACAGTTGCCGGCGACTCAGCGCGTTGGAAACGACACAGCGCATGTTAACAAGTTTGTTGGATCGATGGCGCAGGCAACAAGTGCGGCCGCGACGGTAGTTCAACACAGCAGCCCAAGGCGGCCACTTGAAATGGAAGCAAGGCCAAACCGGGCTAGCTATCCATGTGAACAGGTGTTGTAGGCTGCTGCAGATGGAAATTTTCTCCTCAGTTTTTTTGTCTTTTGTAACTAGCATTTGGACTTGGTCAATGTACTTCCTTGTGAACTGATGTCGCCGCAACGATGGAGGTAGCGACTGAAGCAGGCCTTTGGCGCGGCGGCTCATCGTGGCGCGGGCGTTTTAGCAAGGGCAGCTCACAGCAGAGCACAGACAGCAGCAGCGGCCAGCAGTTTGGTTCGTGCGGGGTTGACTCGGTCTACGCGGAAGCAGCTCGCGGCGATATGGAAACGAGGCGAGGCGGCATAGCCGGGGCGGCTCGACGCGCCGATGAGGGAACTTGGTGGCGGCAAAACCGGCTCAACCCGGCGGCGGACATCAGCGAAGGATGGTCAGCGCCAGTGACTCAACAAAGGACCACAGTGGATCAGTAATTTTCAATTGCTGGTCCACATACATGAGGTTTTTTAGCCTAAGGATCCATGCCATGCAACAGTGTTGGAATCTGGATCGTGGCCGCTTTCTGAATCGTGGCCACTTTCGGTGTTATCCTGGGAACCTATGTCCTTGAGCGTTTTTGAAACAGCGGGGCAGCGGAAATTTGTCTGGACCTTGGATTCTTGTGCCAGCCCATCTCAGACGCAACTTTGACTGATTCTTTGTAAATTGACCATATATGCCGCTGTGTTGGCTAGGTGTGCACATAACAACGGAAGATTGAGCCAAAAACAGTAGTACAAACAGTTATAGAGGCTTCCGTTGAGCGTCGGTTTTGACCATACGAGCTAGAAACAATCAAACCATCTTTGGGAAGAAAAGTAGTACTCCTCCATCGGGACTTGAAGCGCTCCTGTAACCCGACTATTTTGGACGGAAGTTACGTGTTGTAGCATCAGGTTTTTGGCGGCGCGTAATGGACATCCAGTCGGTCTCAGCAACACACATCACCGCTCCAAAAAATTCGTTATGGCTTTAGAATGGATCGCGTGTCGGTCATATCAACTTGGCAACTTTGCGGCAGTGTATCCAATGCAACTCTAGTTTCTCTTGGACCAGAACCTCGTCGTACATCAAGCCCCAAGATTAATCATAATTCGGAACATAACATGGTGAATTTGCCGACTCTGACCAAGTTTCGTCCCATGCTGGGTTATCTTGCATGATTGTTCCGCACCGACTCTTCCTTATTTACTCAGGTTGCAATCTCCTCAATCCCTGAATTTCGCGCCAACTCTTATTCATCTGGCAATCGCGAGCTTCTCGTTCCTTAAAGATCTCCCTCTAAGAACTCAACACCATCGTGCGCAGGCCCCACGGTGGGCGCCAACTGTCGTGGAATTGTCACGACAAATGTCCTAGTTATGAGGACTTAGTCGTGAGGCCAATGCATCTATGTGGTAGCTTGAGAGGGGTTGAGCGGGACGAGAGACGCGAGGTTTTACCCAGGTTTGGCCCCTCACGGTGGAGGTAAAAGCCTACATCCTTCTTCATTGATATTGATGATGATGATCATGATTACAAGGGTGCTCTATCTCGAGAGCTATAGACTTGTTTGTCTAAACATAACTTGTGAAAAACATGTCCCTCTTGAGGTGCCCTGCCCCTCCTTATATATGTTGAAGGGGAGGGCTACATGTGGAGTCTTACTAGGATTAGGACTAGTCTACCTTCTAATACAAACCGGATACAAGTCCAGGTCTTAACTCCTTGTAAGATAAATATTCCTCACACCTTTCCTCTTAAACCGGCCCACCATAACATGAACCGGCCTTCTGGGCCTTGGGCCTTGTCATCCGATTGTCCCGCCCGCCGGGTTACCAGTGAATCATAATATTCAGTTAGGTTGCTTGTAAACCGTCTGGTCGCTGCGGGTCGCCGGTGAATCGCCAAGACCGGCCGGGTTATACTTCCGGCCGGATTACTCCGCGGGGTATATCCCCGACAGGTCTGGAACGGTCAACGAAGGCAAAGCGGTCCGAGGGAAGGTGATGAAGGCAAAGGGAGAAACGGCAACGACGAGCGAAAGCAAGTGTTTGAAAAATGACGGCAACGGATTTCCGGTGCAATGTGAATGATGCGATGATGAAATGCAACAAACAATTAAAACACATGGCTGACATGCAAAACATGGAAGGCAACTGGGAAGGCATATGGAGCGTCGGTCTCGAGGCATCACAGTAATCCAGGACTCCCTCACAGTGATCCACTCCTGGATCAATATTGTACCCCCTTGCTAAACTCATGGCAAGGTACACAATAGGTTTGGTACACAGCATAGCATACTTTATAGAACCTATGACTGAGGCATAGGGAATGACTTTTCATTCTCTTTCTATTTTCTGCCGTGGTCGGGTTTTGAGTCTTTACTCAACTTCACACCTTGCAACATAGGCAAGAACTCCTTCTTTGACTGTTCCATTTTGAACTACTTCAAAATCTTGTCAAGGTATATACTCATTGAAAAAAAAACTTATCAAGCATCTTGATCTATCTCTATAGATCTTGATGCTCAATATGTAAGCAGCTTCACCGAGGTCTTTCTTTGAAAAACTCCTTTCAAACACTCCTTTATGCTTTCCAGAAAATTCTACATCATTTCCGATTAACAATATGTCATTCACATATACTTATTAGAAAGGTTGTAATGCTCCCACTCACTTTCTTGTAAATACAGGCTTCACCGCAAGTCTGTATAAAACTACATGCTTTGATCAACTCATCAAAGTGTATATTCCAACTCCGAGATGCCTGCACCAGTCCATAGATGGATCGCTGGAGCTTGCACATTTTGTTAGCACCTTTAGGATTGACAAAACCTTCTGGTTGTACCATATACAACTCTTCTTAATAAATCCATTAAGGAATGCAGTTTTGACATCCATTTGTCAGATTTCATAAAATGTGGCAATTGCTAACATGATTCTGACAGACTTTAAGCATCGATGCGAGTAAGAAAATCTTATCGTAGTCAACACCTTGAACTTTGTCAAAAACCCTTTTCGACAAGTCGAGCTTTGTAGATAGTAACACTACTATCAGCGTCCATCTTCCTCTTGAAGATCCATTTATTCTCAATGGCTTGCCGATCATCGGGCAAGTCCACCAAAGTCCACACTTTGTTCTCATACATGGATTCTATCTCAGATTTTATGGCCTCAAGCCATTTCGCGGAATCTAGGCTCATCATCGCTTCCTCATAGTTCGTAGGTTCATCATGGTCTAGTAACATGACTTCCAGAACAGGATTACCATACCACTCTGGTGCGGATCGTACTCTGGTTGACCTATGAGGTTCAGTAATAAATCGATCTGAAGTTTCATGATCATTATCATTAGCTTCCTCTCTAGTTGGTGTAGGCATCACTGGAACTGATTTCTGCGATGAGCCACTTTCCAATTCGAGAGAAGGTACAATTACATCGTCAAGTTCTACTATCCTCCCACTCACTTCTTTCGAGAGAAACTCCTTCTCTAGAAAGGATCCATTCTAGGCAACAAAGAGCTTTCCTTCAGATATGTGATAGAAGGTGTACCCAACAGTTTCCTTTGGGTATCCTATGAAGATACATTTCTCCAATTTAGGTTCGAGCTTATCAGGTTGAAGCTTTTTCACACAAGCATCGCAGTCCCAAACTTTAAGAAATGACAGCTTAGGTTTCTTGCTAAACCATGATGTCGTCTCAATGGATTTAGATGGTGCCCTTTTTAACGTGAATGCAGCTATCTCTAATGCATAACCCCAAAATGATAGTGGTAAATCGGTAAGAGACATCATGATCGCACCATATATAATAAATTATGGTTACGACGTTTGGACACACCATTACGCTGTGGTGTTCCAGGTGGCGTGAGTTGTGAAACTATTCCACATTGTTTCAAATGAAGGCCAAACTCGTAACTCAAATATTCGCCTCCGCGATAAGATCGTAGAAACTTTATTTTCTTGTTACGATGATTTTCCACTTCACTATGAAATTCTTTGAACTTTTCAAATGTTTCAGACTTATGTTTCATTAAGTAGATATACCCATATATTATCAAATCATCTGTGAAGGTATGAATATATTGATACCCACCGTGAGCCTCAACACTCATCGGACTGCAAACATCGGTATGTATTATTTCCAATAAGGCAGTGGCTCGCTCCATTGTTCCGAAGAATGGAGTTTTAATCATCTTGCCCATGAGGCATGGTTCGCAAGTATCAAGTGATTCATAATCAAGTGATTCCAAAAGCCAATCATCATGGAGTTTCTTCATGTGCTTTACACCAACGTGACCTAAATGGTAGTGCCACAAATAAGTTGCACTATAATTATTAACTTTGCATCTTTTGGCATCAATATTATGAATATGTGTATCACTACGATCGAGATTCAACAAACCATTTATATTGGGTGTATGACCATAGAAGGTTTTATTCATGTAAACAGAACAACAATTATTCTATGACTTAAATGAATAACCGTATTGCAATAAACATGATCCAATCATACTCAAGCTCAACACAAACACCAAATAACATTTATTTAGGTTCAACACTAATCCCGAAGGTAGAGGGAGTGTGCGATCGATGGTGATCTTATCAACCTTAGAATCACTTCCAACACACATCGTCACCTCGACCTTAACTAGTCTCTGTTTATTTTGCAACTCATATTTCGAGTTACTATTCTTAGCAACTGAACTAGTATCAAATACCGAGGGCTTGCTATAAACACTAGTAAAGTACACATCAATAACATGTATATCAAATATACCTTTGTTCACTTTGTCGTCCTTCTTATCCGCCAAGTATTTGGGGTAGTTCCGCTTCCAGTGACCATTTCCTTTGCAGTAGAAGCACTCAGTTTTAGGCTTAGGTCTAGCTTTAGGTTTCTTCATGAGAGTGGAAACTTGCTTGCCATTATTCTTGAAGTTTCCTTTCTTTCCCTTGCCCTTTTATGTGAAACTAGTGGTATTGTTAACCATCAACACTTGATGCTTTTTCTTGATTTCTACCTTCGTCGATTTAGCATTGCGAAGAGCTTGGGAATCATTTCCGTTATCCCTTGCATATTATAGTTCATCACAAAGTTCTAGTAACTTGGTGATAGTGACTAGAGAACTCTGTCAATCACTATCTTATCTGGAAGATTAACTCCCACTTGATTCAAGTGATTGTAGTACTCAGATATTCTGAGTACATGCTCACTAGCTGAGGTATTCTCCTCCATCTTGTAGGCAAAGTATTTGTCAGAGGTCTCATACCTCTTAACACAGGCATGAGTCTGAAATACCAATTTCAACTTCTTGGAACATCTCATATGCTCTGTGTCGTTCAAAACATTTTTGAAGTCCCGGTTCTAAGCCGTAAATCATGGTGCACTAAACTATCAAGTAGTCATCATGTCAAGCTTGAAAAACGTTCATAACGTCTGCATCTGCTCCTGCAATAGGTTCATCACCTAGTGGTGCATCAAGGACATAATTCTTCTGTGCAGCAATGAGGATAATCCTCAGATCACGGACCCAGTCTGCATCATTGCTACTATCATCTTTCAACTTAGTTTTCTCTAGGAACATATCCAAATAAAAATAGTGGAGCTATACGCGAGCTATTGATCAACATAATATGCTAATACCATCAGGACTAAGTTCATGATAAATTAAAGTTTAATTAATCATATTACTTAAGAACTCCCACTTAGATAGACATCCCTCTAGTCATCTAAATGATCACGTGATCCATGTCAACTAAACCATGTCCGATCATCACGTGAGATGGAGTAGTTTTCTATGGTGAACATCACTATGTTTTTTATGGGAAGGACAGTAGGAGAGGCTCCTACTGTGTTTTCATATATAATGGAGTTGTTTTACACAGTTACATCATATGTACAAGCAGCCCAACCATACCAAACCAAGATGTGTGGTATGGTCAGAGGTACAAGTGGAGATACAAGCCAAGTAGGTATAGTTTTGGAGAACTACTAATGTGTCAAAGATTATCTAGGAAGGAAACTATGAGGGCAGAGTGAGTCCTCTTGGTTCTGTGTTGTAGTAAGCCAAAGTCTTCCTTGAACCTCCGAAACCAGGAGTTGATGGAAGGGTCCACTCTTCTAAAATGCTTGTTGTTTCTTTCCTTCCATAAGCTCCAAGCTGCCACGAGGAAAATGTCAAGGAATAGTGAACATCACTATGTTGATCATATCTACTATATGATTCATGTTCGACCTTTCGGTCTCAGTGTTCCGAGGCCATATCTGCATATGCTAGGCTCGTCAAGTTTAACCCGAGTATTCTGCACGTGCAAAACTGGCTTGCACCCGTTGTATGTGAACGTAGAGATTATCACACCCGACCATCACGTTGTGTCTCGGCACGACGAACTATAGCAATGGTGCATGCTCATGGAGAACACTTATACCTTGAAATTTAGTGAGGGATCATCTTATAATGCTACCGCCATACTAAGCAAAATAAGATGCATAAAGGATAAACATCACATGCAATCAAAACAAGTGATATGATATGGCCATCATCATCTTGTGCCTTTGATCTCCATCTCCAAAGCACCATCATGATCACCATCATCACCGGCTTGACACCTTGATCTCCATCATAGCATCGTTGTTGTCTCACAAACTATTGCTTGTACGACTATCGCTACCGCTTAGTGATAAAGTAAATCAATTACATGGCGATTGCATTTCATACAATAAAGCGACAACCATAAGGCTCCTGCCAGTTGCCGATAACTTTTACAAAACATGATCATCTCATACAACAATTTATATATCATCACGTGTTGACCATATCACGTCACAACATGCCCTGCAAAAACAAGTTAGACGGCCTCTACTTTGTTGTTGCAAGTTTTACATGGCTGCTACGGGCTTCTAGAAAGAACCGTTCTTACCTACGCATCAAAACCACAACGATTTTTCGTCAAGTGTGTTGTTTTAACCTTCAACAAGGACCGGGCGTAGTCAAACTCGATTCAACTAAAGTTGGAGAAACAGGAACCCGCCAGCCACCTGTGTGCAAAGCACGTCGGTAGAACTAGTCTCATGAACGCGGTCATGTAATGTCGGTCCGGGCCGCTTCATCCAACAATACTACCAAATCAAAGTAAGATGTTGCTGGTAAGCAGTATGACTATTATCGCCCACAACTCATTGTGTTCTACTCGTGCATATAACATCTATGCATAGACCTGGTTCTGATGCCACTGTTGGGGAATGCAGTATTTCAAAAAATTTACCTACAATCACACAAGATCTATCTAGGAGATGCATAGCAACGAGAGGGGAGAGTGTGTCCACGTACCCTTGTAGAACTAAAGCGGAAGTGTCGGGGATATACCCCGCGGTATGACCTGGCCAGACTTGGCGGTTTACTTGAGACCCGGCTGATACTTGGCGATTCACTGGCGACCCGTCCTGACTTGGCGGTTTACAGGCAACCCGCATGAACATTATGACTCACTGGTGACCCGGCGGGCGGATCAGATGGATGACAAGGTCCAAGGCCTAGAAGGCCGGTTCATGTTAATGGTTTGCCGGTTTATGAGGGGAGCACAAGGAATATTCTCCTACAAAGGAAGCAAGACTAGGACTCACTTGTAATAGAGTAATCCTAATCCAACTAGGACTAGTCATGTAACCCGCCCCTTCAACATATATAAGGAGGGGCGGGGCTCCCCAAGAAGGACGGGTTTCACAAGTTCCACAAGTTAGACATATTAGGGTTAGACAAAAGTCTATAGCTCTCGAGATAGAGCACCCGTCTAATCGTGATCATCATCATCAATATCAATGAAGCAGGATGTAGGCTTTTACCTCCACCGTGAGGGGCCGAACCTGGGTAAAACCTCGCGTCTCTCGTTCCACTCAACCCCTCTCAAGCTACCACATAGATGCGTTGGCATCACGACTAAGTCCTTTCAACGAGGACATCTACCGTGACAATTCCATGATAGGAAGCGTTTAGTAACGTGGTTGATGTAGTCGAACGTCTTCACGATCCAACCGATCCAAGTAACAAATGTATGGCACCTCCGTATTCAGCACACATTCATCACGATGACGTCCCTCAAGCTCTTGATCCAGTTGAGGATGACTGAGAGTTCCGTCAACACGACGGCGTGGCGATGGTGATGATGAAGTTACTGTTGGAAATATGCCCTAGAGGCAATAATAAAATGGTTATTATTATATTTCCTTGTTCATGATAAATGTCTATTGTTTATGCTATAATTGTGTTATCCGGAAATCGTAATACATGTGTGAATACATAGACCACAACATGTCCCTAGTGAGCCTCTAGTTGACTAGCTCGTTGATCAATAGATGGTTACGGTTTCCTGACCATGGACATTGGATGTCATTGATAACGGGATCACATCATTAGGAGAATGATGTGATGGACAAGATCCAGTCCTAAGCATAGCACAAGATCGTGTAGTTCATCTGCTAAAGCTTTTCTAATGTCAAGTATCATTTCCTTAGACCATGAGATTGTGCAACTCCCGGATACCGTAGGAATGCTTTGGGTGTGCCAAACGTCACAACGTAACTGGGTGGCTATAAAGATGCACTATGGGTATCTCTGAAAGTGTCTGTTGAGTTGGCACGAATCGAGACTGGGATTTGTCACTCCGTGTGACAAAGGGGTATCTATAGGCCCACTCGGTAGGACATCATCATAATGAGCTCAGTGTGACCAAGGAGTTGATCACAGGATGATGTGTTATGAACGAGTAAAGAGACTTGCCGGTAACGAGATTGAACAAGGTATAGGGATACCAACGATCGAATCTCGGGCAAGTATCATACCGGTAGACAAAGGGAATTGTGTACGGGATTGATTGAATCCCCGACATCATGGTTCATCCGATGAGATCATCGTGGAGCATGTGGGGCCCAAAATGGGTATCCAGATCCCGCTCTTGGTTATTGGCCAGAGAGATGTCTCGGTCATGTCTGCATGCCTCCCGAACCCGTAGGGTCTACACGCTTAAGGTTCGATGACGCTAGGGTTATAGGGAATAGATGTACATGGTTACCGAATGTTGTTCGGAGTCTCGGATGAGATCCGGGACGTCATGAGGAGTTCCGGAATGGTCCAGAGGTAAAGATTTGTATGTGGGAAGTCCCGTTTTGGACACCGGAAGTGTTCTGGGCATTATCGGTGACGTACCGGGACCACCGGAAGGGTTCGGGGGTCCACCGGGAGGGGCCACCAGCCCCGGAGGCCTGCGTGGGCCAAGTGTGGGAAGGGACCAGCCCCTAGGTGGGCTGGTGCACCTCCCACAAGAGGCCCAAGGCGCAGGGAAGGGGAGAAGGGGAAACCCTAGGCTCAGATGGGCCTAAGGCCCACCTAGGGTGCGCCCCCCCTCTCCCCCTCTGGCCGCCCCCCTAGATGCATCTAGGGCTGGCCGCCACCCCTAGGGGGGAACCCTAGATGGGGGTGCAGCCCCTCCCCTCCCCCTATATATAGTGGGGGTTTTGGGGCTGCCAGAGACACGAGTCTCCCTCTCTCTTGGCGCAGCCCTACCCCTCTCCTTCCTCGTCTCTCGCAGTGCTTGGCGAAGCCCTGCTGGAGTGCCACGCTCCTCCACCACCACCACGCCGTCGTGCTGCTGCTGGACGGAGTCTTCCCCAACCTCTCCCTCTCTCCTTGCTGGATCAAGCCGCGGGAGACGTCACCGGGCTGCACGTGTGTTGAACGCGGAGGCGCCGTTGTTCGGTGCTTAGATCGGATTCGGCCGCGATCTGAATCGCTTCGTGTACGACCCACCGACCGTGCTCTTGCAACGCTTCCGCATCGCGATCTTCAAGGGTATGAAGATTCACTCCCCTCTCTCTCGTTGCTAGTTTCTCCATAGATTGATCTTGGTGATGCGTAGAAAAATTTTAATTTCTGCAACGATCCGCAACAGTTACCGGCGCAAGGCTTCGCCTAAGCACTACGACGATATGACCGAGGTGTGTAACTGTGGAAGGGTGCACCGCGCACGGCTAAGAGAAGACTTGGTGTGCCTTTGGGGTGCCCTCTTCCCATGTATATAAATGGGGAGGAGAGGTGGCCGTCCCTAGGAGGGGGCGCTCCATGGGGGGAGTCCTACTTGGACTCCTACTCCAAGTAGGATTCGGTCCCCCCCTTTCCTTGTCCAAGTAGAAGAAGGGAAAGAGGAGAGAAGAGAAGGGAGGAGGGGGGCGCCGCCCCCTCCCCTTGTCCAATTCGGACTGGCCAAGGGGGGGCACCTCTGGTTGGCCCTCTGTCTTCTCCACTAAGGCCCATTGTGGCCCATTAACTTCCCGGGGGGGTTCCGGTAACCCCCAGTACTCCGAAACTTATCCAAAACAACCCGAACCATTCCGGTGTCCGAACGTAGCCTTCCAATATATGAATCTTTATGTCTCGACCATTTTGAGACTCCTCGTCATGTCCGTGATATCATCCGGGACTCCGAATGAACTTCGGTTCATCAAAACACGAAACTGATAATACAAATCGTCATCGAACGTTAAGCGTGCGGACCCTATGGGTTCGAGAACATGTAGACATGACCGAGACATATCTCTTGTCAATAACCAATAGCGGAACCTGGATGCTCATATTGGCTCCTACATATTCTATGAAGATCTTTATCGGTCAAACCGCATAACAACATATGTTGTTCCCTTTATCATCGGTATGTTACTTGCCGAGATTCGATCGTCGGTATCATCATACCTAGTTCAATCCTATTACCGGCAAGTCTCTTTACTCGTTCCGTAATGCATCATCCTGTAACTAACTCATTAGTAACATTGCTTGCAAGGCT
The DNA here is from genome assembly GCF_018294505.1 of Triticum aestivum. Taxonomy (NCBI): domain Eukaryota; kingdom Viridiplantae; phylum Streptophyta; class Magnoliopsida; order Poales; family Poaceae; genus Triticum; species Triticum aestivum. Next base: position 174,026,186 of record NC_057812.1, read on the forward strand.
CATAGTGATGTGCATTACCGAGAGGGCCCAGAGATACCTCTCCGATACATGGAGTGACAAATACTAATCTCGATCTATGCCAACTCAACAAACACCATCGAAGACACATGTAGAGCATCTTTATAATCACCCAGTTATGTTGTGATGTTTGATAGCACACAAGGTGTTCCTTCGGTATTCGGTAGTTGCATAATCTCATAGTCAGAGGAATATGTATAAGTGATGAAGAAAGCAATAGCAATAAAACTTAACGATCATTATGCTAAGCTAACGGATGGGTCTTGTCCATCACATCATTCTCCTAATGATGTGATCCCATTCATCAAATGACAACACATATCTATGGTCACGAAACTTAACCATCTTTCATTAACGAGCTAGTCAAGTAGAGGCATACTAGGGACACATTGTTTTGTCGATGTATCCACACATTAATCAAATTTCCGGTTAATACAATTCTAGCATGAATAATAAACATTTACCATGATATAAGGAAATATAAATAACAACTTTATTATTGCCTCTAGGGCATATTTCCTTCAGTTGGTCACATGGCGATGTGAACTATGGGTGTTAATCATATAAACATGTGAACTATTAGTGTTAAATCACATGGCGATGTGAACTATATTATTGACTCTAGTGCAAGTGGGAGACTGAAGGAAATATTACCTAGAGGCAATAATAAAGTTGTTATTTTATATTTCCTTATATCATGATAAATGTTTATTATTCATGCAAGAATTATATTAACCGGAAACTTGATACATGTGTGGATACATAGAAAAAACATTGTGTCCCTAGTAAGCCTCTACTAGACTAGCTCGTTAATCAAAGATGGTTAAGTTTCCTAACCATAGACACGTGTTGTCATTTGATGAACGGGATCACATCATTAGGAGAATGATGTGATGGACAAGACCCATCTGTTAGCTTAGCGTGTTGATCGTCCAGTTTTATTGCTATAGCTTTCTTCATGTCATATACATATTCCTTTGACTATGAGATTATGGAACTCCCGGATATCGGAGGAATACCTTGTGTGCTATTAGACATCACAACGTAACTGGGTGATTATAAAGATTCCTCCTACTTGGGGTGCCCCCTTGTCTGCCTCTCCTCCCCTCCAACCTATATATATCGGGGGGGTGATACGTCTCCAACGTATCTATAATTTTTGATTGTTCCATGCTATTATATTATCTATTTTGGATGCTTAATGGGATTTAATATGCACTTTTATATTATTTTTGGGACTAACCTATTAACCGGAGGCCCAGTGCCAGTTTCTGTTTTTTTGCCTATTTTAGTGTTTCACAGAAAAGGAATATCAAATGTAATCCAGACAGAACGAAACCTTCACGAGGATCTTTCTTGGAACAAACACAAACCAGGAGACTTGGAGTTGAAGTTTGGAACTCCACGAAGCTTCCACGAGGCAGGAGGGTGCGCCTAGGGGGGTAGGCATGCCCCCACCCTCGTGGGCCCCATGGAGCTCCACCGACGTACTTCTTTCGCCTATATATACTCTTATACCCTAAAAACGCCAGGGGAGCCACAAAACCACTTTTCCACCGTCGCAACCTTCTGTACCCGTGAGATCCCATCTGGGGCCTTTTCCGGTGATCTGCCGGAGGGGGATTCGATCACGGAGAGCTTCTACATCAACACCATAGCCTCTCCGATGATGTGTAAGTAGTTTACCACAGACCTTCGTGTCCATAGTTATTAGCTATATGGCTTCTTCTCTCTCTTTGGTTCTCAATACAAAGTTCTCCTCGATGTTCTTGGAGATCTATTCGATGTAATACTTTTTTCGGTGTGTTTGCCGAGATCCAATGAATTGTGGATTTATGATCAAGTTTATCTATGAACAATATTTGGTTCTTCTCTGAAATCTTATATGCATGATTTGATATCTTTGCAAGTCTCTTCGAATTATCGGTTTAGTTTGGCCTACTAGATTGATCTTTCTTGCAATGGGAGAAGTGCTTAGCTTTGGGTTCAATCTTGCGGTGTCCTTTCCAAGTGACAGCAGGGGCAGCAAGGCACGTATTGTATTGTTGCCATCGAGGATAAAAAGATGGGGTTTATGTCATATTGCTTGAGTTTATCCCTCTACATCATGTCATCTTGCCTAAAGCATTACTCTGTTCTTATGAACTTTATACTCTACATGCATGCTGGATAGCGGTCGATGTGTGGAGTAATAGTAGTAGATGCAGAATCGTTTCGGTCTACTTAACATGGACGTGATGCATATGTTCATAATCATTGCCTAGATATTCTCATAACTATGCACTCTTCTATCAATTGATCGGCAGTAATTTGTTCACCCACCGTAATACATGTTATCATGAGAGAAGCCACTAGTGAAACCTATGGCCCCCGGGCCTCTTTCTTATTATATTGCATTTCTTTTATTATCGCATCTCGTTCACTATTTTGCAATCTTTATTTTCCAATCTATACAACAAAAATACCAAAAATATTATCTTACTATCTTTATCAGATCTCACTTTCTTAAGTGACTGTGAAGGGATTGACAACCCCTTTATCGCATTGGTTGCAAGGTTCTTGATTGTTTGTGTAGGTACTAGGTGACTTGCATGTTATCTCCTACTGTATTGATACCTTGGTTCTCAAAAACTGAGGGAAATTCTAACGCTACTTTGCTGCATCACCCTTTCCTCTTCAAGGGAAAACCAACGCATGCTCAAGAGGTAGCAGGGGGCACCGCTAGAACAGACAACAAACATTGTTAGCCGTGTGTGGCGCCCCCTCCACAGTTTATGCCCCCGATCATATTCACGTAGTGCTTAGGCGAAGCCCTGCACAAATCACTTCACCATCACCGTCACCATGCCATCGTGTTGATGGAACTCTCCCTCAACACTTTGCTGGATCAAGAGTTCGAGGGACGTCATCGAGTTGAACGTGTGCAGAATACAGAGGTGTCGTATGTTCGATACTTGATCGGTCGGAACGTGAAGAAGTTCGACTACATCAATCGCATTGTCAAACGCCTCCATTTTCGGTCTATGAGCGTACGTGGACACACTTTCCTCCTCTCATTGCTATGCATCTCCTAGATAGATCTTGCATGAGCGTAGGATTTTTTTAAAATTGCATGCTACGTTCCCCAACAAAGTAATCCCTCAAAATAAAAAAGTAGGCGGAGCGGCGGCATGGGCGAAGGAGATGGTGGAGTCGTCGTTGTTTCTTCCTGCCATTAATGGCATATACAAGGTGTGTTGTCGTTGCCCTTCCATTCTCTCCCCTTGAAGTTATAGTGGATGGTTGTTTCTAGACTGCCCACCTTCTATCCCTGCTTCATGAGTCTATTTTTGAAACGAATAAAAAATTGACAAGACTTCATGAGTCTATTTATGCTCTGATCTATATGTTTCCTCTTGTTGCTTGCTGAGCAGCCATGGTTGACATTTATGTTTCCCCTCCTTGCTTGTAGAAATTTTGGTTTCTTCCTCATCACATTTTCTCGGTTTGCATAGGTGCTGATACCTACTCTTTTCTGTGCGTGTGTGTGTGTGTGGAATCAGGACTACAACAACGATATGCTGGAGAGGGTGCATGTCAGCAGCAACGGGAAGGAGGAGTAGGCCATGGCGTCAAATAGCTCTAGGAAACAGAGGACGAGGAGGACACAATGCGCCACCCCGCCACCCGCCCCGACCACGATGGGAGTGCAACACATCTCCACTCCCACTATGGCATTGCCTTCTCCCCTCACCGATGGGTATTTTTGTAGTAATGTGTTCCATTCTGAACTCAAACACGTTGGAAGGGACAATATATCTTCAAGTTGCATGTATACTAGAACTCCACCCAACCAATTACTTATGAACTTGGGATCAAACTCAACGCTCTTGTTTAGCCTGTGGAGTTCAGATCCTCTATAATTAATTATTTAATATGTTGCAGCAACAAGTATGTTCGAGTTTGTTCTTGATGTGTTGTCAGCAAATATTCAGGCAAATCGCCGCCACTCGGTGATTATGTAAATGAACTAAGATCAATACCTATGGTTGCTACTATATTTTTAGATTTATTAATTCTTTTAATAATAAGCGGGTGCGCACGGGCGCAGCAACGCGCGCCTTTATGGTCTAGTTTCGCAATAGAAGAGGAGCGAGCTTCCCCCGTCGCGAGCCCCCGTCACGTAACAAGGAGAAATATTTGTCACCTTCCTCTGTGAGTTCTTACCTAGCAGACTACTCTGACAATGGCGATGGGAGGAAGGGCGACGAGGGGGCTGACAACACTCAATCTTGGTTTTTGCCGGTGTCACCTTAGAGGCAACAAGTGGGACGGGGATGAGATGTTTCCTTGTAAAACTCACGATTGTAGACTTAGTGACAGTGTCCCAGCTAAGGGGCCTCTTGTGACGTTAGTTCCTAAGCTTGTGCGCCGAACTGAGGACCCCTTCGATTCTGTCCTGGGCCACTTTGCACGGCCCATGGCGATGTAATGGCAATTCCGCAGGGCTTGACGTACAGATAAGAATACGGGGTCGTGGATAGTTCTACCTTCTTGGACGTAGCCGACCTAGTTGTGTAAATCCTAGGACCCCCGGTATGCTATATAAGCCGAGGGTTGGCCTCGTCGCTGAATAGGTCTTACATATTAGAATCTCTCAGTACTTTGCATTCTGTATACACCCCAACGCAATAAAGCAAAGAGCAAGACATTGGGTATTACCTCCACAGTGAGATCCCGAACCTGGGTAAAAACCCTTATCCTTGTTACCATCTCGCCAAGTATCCTTACTCGGATACTCTACCGAGTGATCTGCCAGATTTAGTTTCGATACTTAGTAAGGATATCATTCGATTTAAATATAGATGCATCCAATAATTTAAACTAGTGGTTATTTGTAACTGGTGAACATCGAAAGAGGTGTACTCACTAGCTTTCATATGGAAAGGGGACCAATTGACAAAATATACGCCTTCAATTTTACTACAATGTTCTCCCGCATATGCACATCATTGTACCACATTACGACACACCTAAAATTTTACACAAGGAAGATGATTCCCTTGCCATGCCTTTAACTGAGAAAGAAATCCCAATGTGGTATTTTTGACAGGACATCCCCCGTGGCACAAGTTGGATTTCTTGCAAGAAAAACTGAATGCCTGACTATGCAAACTTGGTTCATGAGGAAGATGTTTGATCGACGCCACATAAAGGATTATTGACTGGGAAACTTGATCAAATCAATCCCGGGCATCTCAGACCACCACTCGAAATTTGATGATACACCCACAGTCAGGCCCGGGCCATCCTCTCCCGCAGAGATTCAAAACAGGTATCACCATGTGTTTTCCCAAATTGCTCGCCCTTCACCTCCAGTAGGTATGATCAAAAGAATCTATCGATGTCTCTCGGTTGACCAACCAGCGGCTCTTTGGGTTCAACAATTAGTCGGAATCTATCCTGATGATGTATAGTCGATTTCAGCAATGAGACCACGTCCGACTCATTGGCTACAAATGGGGTTATACCTAAGTCGTGGTAACCCACAAGTATAGGTGATCGCAACAGTTTTTGAGGGTAGATAATTCAACCCAAATTTATAGATTCGACATAAGGGGAGCCAAAGAATATTTGTAAGTATTAGCGGTTGAGTTGTCAATTCAACCACACCTAGGGATTAAATATCTATAGCAAAGTGATCAGTGGCACAATAATATGATAGTTTGAGAGTGGTAGTAATGGTAACAGTGGTAACGATGACAACAGTAACAGTTTTGTAGCAGTTGCAACAGTAGCAATAGCAATAGTAACTTAGCAAGAACAATATATGGAAAACTCGTAGGCATTGTATCAGTGATTACGTTGGATAATATTCATCATATAACAGTCATAACCTAGGGCGACATAGAACTAGCTCCAGTTCATAAATATAATGTACACATGTATTCTGTAAATAGTCATACGTGCTTATGAAAGAGAACTTGCATGACATCTTTTGTCCTAACCTTCCATGGCAGCGGGGTCCATAAGGAAACTAAGCGATATTAAGGCCTCCTTTTAATAGAGAACTGGAACAAAGCATTAACACATAGTGAATACATGAACTCCTCAAACTACGGTCATCACCAGAAAATATCCCAAATATTGTCCCCTTGGGGTTTACGGATCATAACACATAGTAGGTGCATATAACTTGCAAGACCGGATCACAGACATAGATATAGTGGTGAAAACATAAATGGTTCAGATATGAAATCATGGCACTCAAGCCCTACTAACAAGTATTAAGCATAGCATAGTCATAGCAACATCAATCTCAGAATATAGTGGATACTAGGGATCAATCCCTAACAAAACTAACTCGATTGCATGATGAATCTCATCCAACTCCTCACCGACTACCGCGCCTACGAAGTAATTACTCACTCCCGGCGGTGAGTGTCGTGAAATTGGTGATGGAGGGCGGTTGGTGATTGAAGGAAATATGAACTAGAGGCAATAATAAAGTTGTTATTTATATTTCCTTATATCATGATAAATGTTTATTATTCATGCTAGAATTGTATTAACCAGAAACTTGATACATATGTGTGAATACATAGACGAAACAAAGTGTCCCTAGTGTGCCTCTACTTGACTAGCTCGTTAATCAAAGATGGTTAAGTTTCCTGACCATAGACATGCGTTGTCATTTGATGAATGGGATCACATCATTAGGAGACTCATGTGATGGACAAGACCCATCCGTTAGCTTAGCATAATGATTGTTAAGTTTTATTGCTATTGCTTTCTTCATGACTTATACATATTCCTTTGACTATGAGATTATGCAACTCCCGAATACCGAAGGAACACCTTGTGTGCTATCAAACGTCACAACATAACTGGGTGATTATAAGGATGCTCTACGGGTGTCTCCGAAGGTGTTTGTTGGGTTGGCATAGATCGAGATTAGGATTTGTCACTCCGAGTATCAGAGAGGTATCTCTGGGCCCTCTCGGTAATGCACATCATGATAAGCCTTGCAAGAATGTGACCAATGAGTTAGTAACGGTACGATGCATTATGGAACGAGTAAAGGGACTTGCCGGTAACGAGATTGAACTACATATGAGGATATCAACGATCAAATCTCGGGCAAGTAATATACTGATGACAAAGGGAATAACGTATGTTGTCATTACGGTTTGACCGATAAAGATCTTCGTAGAATATGTAGGAACCAATATGAGCATCTAGGTTTCGCTGTTGGTTATTGATCGTAGATGTGTCTCAGTCATGTCTACATAGTTCTCGAACCCGTAGGGTCCGCACACTTAACGTTCGATGATGATTTGTATTATGAGTTATGTGTTTTGGTGACCAAAGATTGTTCGGAGTCCCGGATGAGCTCACGGACATGAAGAGGAGTCTCTAAATGGTCGAGAGGTAAAGATTGATATGTTGGATGATAGTATTCGGACACCGGAATGGTTTCGGAGTGTTTCGGATATTTATCGGGGTACCGAGGGGTTACCGGAACCCCCCGGGGAAAGTAATGGGCCGACATGGGCCATAGGGGAGAGAGAGGGCAGCCCACAAGGGGTGTCTCCCCCCCATGAGCAGTCCGAATTGGACAAGGGGAGGGGGTGTGGCCCCCCTTTCCTTCTCCCTCTCCCTCACCTTCCCACTTTCCCCCTCCGAAAGAACGAAGGGGGCGACTAGGACTAGGAGTCCAAGTCGCCCCCCCCCCCCCCCGCATGGCGCGCCCCTAGGGTCGGCCTCCTTCCTCTCCTCCTTTATATACGAGGGCAGGGGCACCCCAAAGCACATCAATTGTTCTTAGCCGTGTGCGGTGCCCCCCTCCACAGTTTACTGGTCCGGTCATATTGTCGTAGTGCATAGGCAAAGCCCTGCGCGGATCACATCACCATCAACGTCACCATGCCATCGTGCTAACGAAACCCTCCCTCGACACTTTGCAAGATCAAGAGTTTGATGGACATCATCGAGTTGAATGTGTGTTGAACTCGGAGGTGTCGTACGTTCGGTATTTGATCGGTTGGATCGCGAAGATGTTCAACTACATCAACCGTGTTAAACTAACGCTTCCGCTTTCGGTCTAAGAGGATACGTGGACACACTCTCCCCCTCTCTTTGCTATGCATCACCTAGATAGATCTTGCATGATTGTAGGAATTTTTTTTAATTGCATGCTACGTTCCCCAACAGTGGCATCCGAGCCAGGTCTATGCGTAGATGATATGCACGAGTAGAACACAAAGAGTTGTGGGCGATCATAGTCATACTGCTTACCACCAACGTCTTATTTTGATCCGGCGGTATTGTTCGATGAAGCGGCCCAGACCAACCTTACATGACCACGTTCATGAGACTAATTCCACCGACAGACATGCAACTAGTTTTGCATAAAGGTGGCTGGCAGGTGTCTGTTTCTCCAACTTTAGTTGAATCGAATTTGACTATGGCCGGTCCTTGTTGAAGGTTAAAACAGAAAACATGATGAAAGATGATTGTGGTTTTGATGCGTAGGTAAGAACGGATCCTACTAGAAGCCCGTAGCAACCACGTAAAACTTGCAACAACAAAGTAGAGGACGTCTAACTTGTTTTTGCAGGGTATGTTGTGATGTGATATGGTTAAGAAACATGATGTGATATACGTTTTCGTATGAGATGATCATGTTTTGTAAAAGTTATCGGCAACTAGCAGGAGCCTTATGGTTGCCGCTTTATTGTATGAAATGAAATCACCATGTAATTGCTTTACTTTGTCACTATGCGTTAGCGATAATTGTAGAAGCAATAGTTGGCGAGACGACGACGATGCTACGATGGAGATCAAGGTGTCAAGATGGTGACTATGGAGATCATGACGGTGCTTTGGAGATGGAGATCATCTTATTTTGCTTAGTACGGCGGTATCATTATAAGAAGACCCTTCACTAAAATTTCAAGGTATAAGTGTTCTCCCTGAATATGCACCGTTGCGATAGTTCATCGTGCCGAGACACCACGTGATGATCGGGTGTGGTAAGCTCTATGTTCACATACAACGGGTGTAAGACAGTTTTGCACGTGCAGAATACTCGGGTTAAACTTGACGAGCCTAGCATGTACAGACATGGCCTCGGAACATTGAGACCAAAAGTTCGTACGTTAATCATATAGTAGATATGATCAACATAGAGATGTTCACCATTGAAAACTACTCCATCTCACGTGATGATCGGACATGGTTTAGTTTATATGGATCACCTGATCATTTAGATGACTAGAAAGATGTCTATCTAAGTGGGAGTTCTTAAGTAATATGATTAAGTGAACTTAAAATTTATCATAAACTTAGTCCTAATAGTTTTTGCATATCTATGTTGTAGATCAATGGCCCGTGCTACCGTTCCCTTGAATTTTAATGCATTCCTAGGGAAAGCTAAGTTGAAAGATGATGGTAGCAACTACATGGAGTGGGTCTGTAACTTAAGGATTATCCTCATTGCTGCACAAAAGAATTACATCCTTGATTCACCGCTAGGTGCGAGGCCTGCTGCAGGAGCAACTGCTGACATTATGAACGTCTGGCAAGCTAAATCTGATGACTACTCGATAATTCAGTGTGCCATGCTTTACGTCTTAGAATTGGGACTTCAAAGATGTTTTGAACACCAAGGAGCATATGAGATGTTCCAGGAGTTGAAGTTAATATTTCAAGCAAATGCTCGAGTTGAGAGATATGAAGCCTCCAACAAGTTCTATAGTTGCAAGATGGAGGAGAACAGTTCTGTCAATGAACACATACTCAGAATGTCTGGGTACCATAACCACTTGACTCAGCTGGGAGTTAATCTTCCGGATGATAGTGTCATTGATAGAGTTCTTTGATCACTGCCACCGAGCTATAAAGGCTTCATGATGAACTATAATATGCAAGGGATGAACAAGACGATTCCCGAGCTCTTCGCAATGCTCAAGGCTGCAGAGGTAGAAATCAAGAAGGAGCATCAAGTGTTGATGGTTAACAAGACCACTAGTTTCAAGAAAAAGGGCAAAGGAAAGAAGGGGAACTTCAAGAAGAATAGCAAGCAAGTTGCTGCTCCCGGGAAGAAGCCCAAGTCTGGACCTAAGCCTGAAATTGAGTGCTTCTGCTGCAAAGGGACTGGTCACTGGAAGCAGAACTGTCCCAAGTATTTGGCGAATAAGAAGGATGGCAAAGTGAAAGGTATTTTTGATATACATGTTATTGATGTGTACCTTACTAATGCTTGTAGTAGCGCCTGGGTATTTGATATTGGTTCTGTTGCTCATATTTGCAACTCGAAACAGGGGCTATGGATTAAATGAAGATTGGCTAAGGACGAGGTGACGATGCGTGTCGGAAATGGTTCCAAGGTCGATGTGATTGCCGTCGGCACGCTACCTCTACACCTGCCTTCGGTATTAGTTTTAGACCCGAATAATTGTTATTTGGTTCCAGCGTTGAGCATGAACATTATATCTGGATCTTGTTTGACGTGAGACGGTTATTCATTTAAATCGGAGAATAATGGTTTTTCTATTTATATGAGTAATATCTTTTATGGTCATGCACCCTTGATGAGTGGTCTATTTTTGTTGAATCTCGATCGTAGTGATACACATATTCATAATATTGATGCCAAAAGATGCAAAGTTAATAATGATAGTGCAACTTATTTGTGGCACTGCCGTTTAAGTCATATTTGTGTAAAGCGCATGAAGAAACTCCATGCAGATGGGCTTTTGGAATCACTTTATTATGTATCACTTGATGCTTGCGAACCATGCCTCATGGGCAAGATGACTAAGACTCCATTCTCCGAAACAATGGAGCGAGCCACTGACTTATTAGAAATAATACATACTGATGTATGCGGTCCGATGAGTGTTGAGGCTCGCGACGGGTATCGTTATTTTTTGACCTTCACAGATGATTTGAGCAGATATGGGTATATCTAGTTAATGAAACACAAGTGTGAAACATTTGAAAAGTTCAAAGAATTTCATAGTGAAGTGGAAAATCATCATAACAATAAAATAAAGTTTCTACGATCTGATCATGGAGGCGAATATTTGAGTTACGAGTTTGGTCTTCATTTAAAATAATGTGGAATAGTTTTGCAATTCACGCCACCTGGTGTAATGGTGTGTCCGAACGTCGTAACCGTACTTTATTAGATATGGTGCCATCTATGATGTCTCTTACCGATTTACCACTATCGTTTTGGGGTTATGCATTAGAGACAGCTGCATTCACGTTAAATAGGGCACCATCTAAATCTGTTGAGATGACATCGTATGAACTGTGGTTTCGCAAGAAACCTAAGCTATCGTTTCTTAAAGTTTGGGGTTGCGATGCTTATGTGAAAAGCTTCAGCCTGATAAGCTCAAAACCAAATCAGAGAACAGTGTCTTCATAGGATACCCAAAAGAAACTATTGGGCACACCTTCTATCACAGATTCGAAGGCAAGATATTTGTTGCTAAGAATTGATCCTTTCTAGAGAAGGAGTTTCTCTCGAAAGAAGTGAATGGGAGGAAAGTAGAACTTGATGCGGTAATTGTACCTTCTCTCGAATTGGAAAGTAGATCATCACAGAGATCAATTCTAGTGATGCCTACACCAACTAGTGAGGAAGCTAATGATGATGATCATGAAACTTCAGATCAAGTTACTACCGAACCTTGTAGGTCAACCAGAGTACGTTCTGCACCAGAGTGGTACGGTAATCCTATTCTGGAAGTCATGTTACTAGACCATGTATGATGAACCTGCAAACTATGAGGAAGCGATGAAGAGCCCAGATTCCGCGAAATGGCTTGAGGCCATGAAATCTGAGATGGGATCCATGTATGAGAACTTTGGTTGACTTGCCCAATGATCAGCAAGCCATAGAGAATAAATGGTCTTCAAGAAGAATGTTGACGCTGATGGTAATGTTACTGTCTATAAAGCTCGACTTGTTGCGAAAGGTTTTCCACAAGTTCAAGGAGTTGACTATGATGAGACCTTCTCACCCGTAGTGATGTTTAAGTCTGTCCGAATCATGTTAGCAATTGCAGCATTTTATGATTATGAAATTTGGCAAATGGACGTCAAAACTGCATTCCTTAATGGATTTCTTAAAGAAGAGTTGTATATGATGCAACCAGAAGGTTTTGTTGATCCTAAAGGTGCTAAGAAAGTGTGCAAGCTCCAGCGATCCATTTATGGACTGGTGCAAGCATCTCGGAGTTGGAATATATGCTTTGATAGTGTGATCAAAGCATATGGTTTTATACAGATTTTTGGAGAAGCCTGCATTTACAAGAAAGTGAGTGCGAGCTCTGTAGCATTTCTAATATTATATGTGGATGACATATTGTTGATTGGAAATGATATAGAATTTCCGGATAGCATAAAAGGATACTTGAATAAGAATTTTTCAATGAAAGACCTCGGTGAAGCTGCTTATGTATTGGGCATCAAGATCTATAGATATAGATCAAGACGCTCAATTGGGCTTTCACAAAGCACATACCTTGATAAAGTTTTGAAGAAGTTCAAAATTGACCAGTCAAAGAAAGGGTTCTTGCCTATGTTACAAGGTGTGAAGTTGAATCAAACTCAATGCCCGACCACTTTAGATGATAGAGAGAAAATGGAAGTCATTCCCTATGCCTCAGCCATAGGTTCTATCATGTATGCAATGTTGTGACCCAGACCTGATGTGTGCCTTACTATAAGTTTAGCAGGGAGGTACCAAAGTAATTGATATGTCTCCAACGTATCTATAATTTTTTATTGTTCCATGCTATTGTATTATCATTCTTGGATGTTTTATAATCATTTTATAGTCATTTTATATCATTTTTTGGGACTAACCTATTGACATAGTGCCAAGTGCCAGTTGCTGTTTTTTGCATGTTTTTTACATCACAGGAAATCAATATCAAACCGAGTCCAAACACCGTGAAACTTTTTAAGGTTTTTTTTATGGACCAAAAGACACCCGATGGGCCAGAGCAGCACCTGGGGGTGCCCCGAGGGGGCATAACCCACCAGGGTGCGCCTGGAGGCCCAGGCACGCCCAGGTGGGTTGTGCCCACCTCGGTGGCCTCCCGCAGCCCCTCTTTACCCTATAAATTCACAAATACTCCGAAAACCCTCAGGGTTAACCTAGATCAGAAGTTTTGCCGCCGCAAGGCTCTGTAGCCACCAAAAAACCAATCTAGACCCTTTCCGGCACCCTGCCGGAGGGGGGGAATCATCTCTAGTGGCCATCTTCGTCATCCCGATGGCCACCACGATGAGGAGGGAGTAGTCGACCCTCGGGGCTGACGGTTTGTATACCAGTATCTATGTGTTTAATCTCTCTCTCTTTCTCTCTCGTGTTTTTGAGATGTCACGATCTTGATGTATCGCGGGCTTTGTTAATATAGTCGGATCATATGGTGTTTGCCCTTCTCTATCTTGTTGTGATGAAATGAGTTTTTCCCTTTGAGATTTCGTTGTTATTGATAATCCACAAGTATAGGGGATCGCAACAGTTTTCGAGGGTAGAGTATTCAACCCAAATTTATTGATTCGACACAAGGCGAGCCAAAGAATATTCTCAAGTATTAGAAGCTGAGTTGTCAATTCAACCACACCTGGAAACTTAATATCTGCAGCAAAGTGTTTAGTAGCAAAGTAATATGATAACAGTGGTAACGGTAGCAAAAGTAATATTTTTGGTTTTATAGTGATTGTAACAGTAGCAATGGAAAAGTAAATAGGCGAAGAACAATATATGAAAAGCTCGTAGGCAATGGATCAGTGATGGATAATTATGTCCAATGCGATCAATCATTCAATAGTTATAACATAGGGTGACACGGAACTAGCTCCAGTTCATCATTGTAATGTAGGCATGTATTCCGAATATAGTCATACGTGCTTATGGAAAAGAACTTGCATGACATCTTTTGTCCTACCCTCCCATGGCAGCGGGGTCCTATTGGAAACTAAGGGATATTAAGGCCTCCTTTTAATAGAGTACCGAACCAAAGCATTAACACATAGTGAATACATGAACTCCTCAAACTATGGTCCTCACCGGTAAGTATCCCGATTATTATCACTTCGGGGTTAACGGATCATAACACATAATAGGTGACTATAGACTTGCAAGATAGGATCAAGAACTCATATATATTCATGAAAGCATAATAGGTTCAGATCTGAAATCGTGGCACTCGGGCCCTAGTGACAAGCATTAAGCATAGCAAAGTCATAGCAAAATCAATCTTAGAACATAGTGGATACTAGGGATCAAACCCTAACAAAACTAACTCGATTACACGATTAATATCATCCAACCCATCACTGTCCAGCAAGCCTACAATGGAATTACTTACGCACGACGATGAGCATCATGAAATTGGTGATGGAGGAAGGTTGATGATGATGATGGCGACGGATTGCCCTCTCCGGAGCCCCGAACGGACTCCAGATCAGCCCTCTCGAGAGAGTTTAGGGCTAGGCGGCGGCTCCGTATCGTAAAATGCGATGAATCCTTCTCCCTTATTTTTTTCTCCCCGAAAGTGAATATATGGAGTTGGAGTTGAGGTCGGTGGAGCGTCAGGGGGACCAAGAGGCAGGGGGCGCGCCCCCACCCTCGTGGATAGAGTGTGGGCCCCTGGCATAGATTCTTTCGCCAGTATTTTTATATATTCCAAGAAATAATCTCCGTTGATTTTCAGGTCATTCCGAGAGCTTTTATTTCTGCACAAAAATAACACCATGGCAATTCTGCTGAAAACAACGTCAGTCCAGGTTAGTTCCATTCAAATCGTGCATGTTAGAGTCCAAAACAAGGGCAAAAGTGTTTGGAAAAGTAGATACGACGGAGACGTATCAACTCCCCCAAGCTTAAACCTTTGCTTGTCCTCAAGCAATTCAGTTGATAAACTGAAAGTGATAAAAAAACTTTTACAAAATCTGTTTGCTCTTGTTTTTGTAAATATGTAAAGCCAGCATTCAAGTTTTCAGCAAAGATTATGAACTAACCATATTCACAATAACATTTAGGTCTCATGTTTACTCATATCAATGGCATAATCAACTAGCAAGCAATAATAATAAATCTCATATGACAACACTTTCTCAAAACAATCATAATATGATATAACAAGATGGTATCTCGCTAGCCCTTTCTGTGACCACAAACATAAATGCAGAGCACCTTTAAAGATCAAGGACTAACTAGACATTGTAATTCATGGTAAAAGAGATCCAGTCAAGTCATACTCAATGTAAACTAACAGTAACGGATGCAAATGATAGCGGTGCTCTCCAACTGGTGCTTTTTAATAAGAGGATGATGACTCAACATAAAAATAAATAGATAGGCCCTTCGCATAGGGAAGCAGGGATTTGTAGAGGTGCCAGAGCTCAGTTTTGAAATAGATATGAATAATATTTTGAGCGGTATACTTTCATTGTCAACATAACAACTGAGAGATCTCAATATCTTCCATGCTACACACATTATAGGCGGTTCCCAAATAGAATGGTAAAGTTTATACTCCCCATCCACTAACAAGCATCAATCCATGGCTTGCTTGAAACAACGAGTGCCTCCAACTAACAAGAGTCCCGGGGGAGTTTTGTTTGCACTTATTTTGATTTGATTTGCATTAAGCATGGGACTGGGCATCCTGGTGACCAGCCATTTTCTCGTGAGTGAGGAGCGGAGTCCACTCCTATTGAGAATAACCCTCCTAGCATGGAGGATACAAACAACCCTAGTTGATACATGAGCTATTCGAGCATACAAAACAGAATGTTTATTTGAAGGTTTAGAGTTTTGCAGAGGGAAGCAGGGATTTGTAGAGGTGCCAGAGCTCGATTTTGAAATAGAGATGAATAATATTTTGAGCGGTATACTTTCATTGTCAAGACAACAACCGAGAGATCTCGATATCTCCCATGCTACACACATTATAGGAGGTTCCCAAGCAGAATGGTAAAGTTTATACTCCCCCACCACCAACAAGCATCAATCAATGGCTTGCCCGAAACAACAGGTGCCTCCAACTAACAACAATCCTGGGGGAGTTTTGTTTGCAATTATTTTGATTTGATTTGAGCATGGGACTGGGCATCCCGGTGACCAGCCATTTTCTCGTGAGTGAGGAGCGGAGTCCACTCCTCTTGAGAATAACATGCCTAGCATGGAGGATACAGACAGCCCTAGTTGATACATGAGCTATTCGAGCATACAAAACCGAATGTTTATTTGAAGGTTTAGAGTTTGGCACATACAAATTTACTTGGAGCAGAAGGTAGATGCCGTATATAGGAAGGTATGGTGGACTCATATGAAATAACTTTGGGGTTTATGGAGTTGGATGCACAAGCAGTATTCCCGCTTAGTACAAGTGAAGGCTAGAAAGAGACTCGGAAGCGACCAGCTAGAGAGCAACAACAGTCATGAACATGCATTAAAATTAATCAACACCGAATGCAAGCATGAGTAGGATATAATTCACCATGAACATAAATATCGTAGAGGCTATGTTGATTTTGTTTCAACTACATGCGTGAGCATGTGCCAAGTCAAGCCACTCGAATCGTTCAAAGGAGGATACCACCCTATCATACCACGTCACAAATATTTTAATAGCATGTTGGCACGCAAGGTAAACCATTATAAACTCCTAGCAAATTAAGCATGGCATAAGCAACTATAATCTCTAATTGTCATTGCAAACATGTTTCATTCATAATAGGCTGAATCAGGAACGACGAACTAATCATATTTACAAAAACAAGAGAGGTCGAGTTCATACCAGCTTCTCTCATCTCAATCAGTCCATCATATATCGTCATTATTGCCTTTCACTTGCACAACCAAATAGTGTGGATAATAATAATAGTGCACGTGCATTGGACTAAGCTGGAATCTGCAAGCATTCAATTCAAGGGATAAGACAAGGTAATATGGGCTCTTTGTTAGATCAACAATAATGCATAAAAGAGCCACTCAACATTTTCATTGTGGTCTTCTCCTCTCGACCCCCAAAGAAAAGAAACAAAACTATTTACACGGGAAAGCTCCCAACAAGCAAAAGAAGAATGAGAAATCTTTTTGGGTTTTCTTTTTAATTACTACTACTACAAGCATGGAAAGTAAACTAGCTAAAAGCTACAACTAATTTTTTTTTTGTTTTTCTTAAGGTTTTTCAAACACACAAAAAGAAAGCTTAAAAAGAAAATAAACTAGCATGGATGATACAATGAAAAAGTATGAGCACCGACAATTGGCATGAGTGTGTGAACATGAATGTAATGTCGGTGAGGAATACGTACTCCCCCAAGATTAGGCTTTTGGCCCATGGATGGCCTGGTGGATATCTGAAGTTGAAGCTGGGATCGTACTGAGATGCAACAGCTACTGCCTGAAGGGCTGCAGCTTGGAGGCGGGCTGCCTCCGTCCTCCTCTCGTACTCATTCGCTTCCTCCCTGGTTATAACATATCTCCCTTTTGCCTGAAAGTCAAAGAAAGTAGGAGTAGGGAGAACGACATGATAGGTACGTTGTCTGTCAAAGATTAGTCGATACTGGAGGGACTGACCGTTCCTCTCAACAAACTGATGAGGAACCATAGCATTATAATCTAAATAAGCAGGAGGCAACTCAATATCATATCCACGTATGGGTACCTCAAGAAAATTAGCTAAACGGGTTGCATAAATTCCACCAAAGAAATCTCCATTAATACTATTATTATGCAACCTACGTGCAACAATGGCCCTCAAGTTATATTGTCTATCTCCTAATAGAGCACTCTTGAGAACACTAAGATCGGGAACGCACATGTGACATGCCTCATCCTTACCGTTAATGCATCTACCTATAAAGAGAGCAAAATAATGTATGGCAGGGAAATGAATGCTACCTATGGTAGCTTGCGTGATCTCCCTAGATTCCCCCACAGTTATACTAGCAAGAAAGTATTTATATTCAGATTTGCGAGGCTCACTAGCACTACCCCACTGACGGAGTTTACAAGCAGTATTAAAATCTTCTAGGTCCATGGTATAAGATTTATCATAAAGATCAAACAGGACAGTTTGAGAATGCATGATGATGTAAATTTAAACATTCTCACAAATGAATCAGTTAAATAGAGGTGCTGACGGCATTTACCTGACTTGAAGCTCTCAAGATCAGCGTTACACACATATGCTTCAAATTCCTCCTTAATTCCTGCCTGGACCATGAAATTTTCTGATGGCCATTCACAAGGCCGCACTTGAGCATCTCTTGGTAGTTCATTATTTGGCTCACGTATCGCGGGCCTGGGTCCTTGCTTCCTTGAGGAACCACCTTGGTACATTTTCCTAAACATATTTCTTCCACTGAAAAATTTCTGAAATTTTTAGTAACTCAAAAATAAAAGTGAACCAAACTCAACAAGATTGATAGTAACTACTCCTACAAGTGCCTAGAGGCTATATCATGCATTAAAAGTACTTTTGACCATATAAATTTGGCATGCAAGCTCAAGAACAGGGTCACCTAAGCAGCAAAAATTTGCAATGAATGAAGCACTAGAACGAAAAATAATTGGACCATTGGAGGAGTCACATACCAAAGAACAATCCCCCAAAGCAATTTTGTGAATGGAGCTTTGAGCAAGGAGATCGAAAATGGCAGCAAGATGAGCAAGAACTCTGTCGGGGGACTGATCCACGAACACCTATGGGACCGGCGGGCCGAGTCCCTTTCGATTCGGTGAGGGCGGAGGCTGTGCAAAGAGCGGATCGAGGCGAGGCACGTGAGCAGTTTACCCAGGTTCGGGCCGCACGGATGCATAAAACCCTACTCCTGCTTTGTGGTTTGTATTGATTTCTTGCTCGGGAGCGCGGAGTGCTACAGTACACCCCAGTAGCTAATGAGACCGAGCGTGAGTGTTCTCCGAACTAGCTAACTAGCTAGCCCGTTAACCAGCCAACCTGCCAACCCCCCTACGTTGCGCATGGGCCTCCTTTTATATGCTCAAGGGGTCACCGACAGGTGGCAACGTAGACAAGGGTAAAAATGGAAAGGTGTTGCGGTAGGTATAGCTACCTGCTACAGTGTATCATACCTAACCCTGACGGCAGGGGACAAGGGTATTAAATGCCCGTCTGTGTCACCTAAATAGTGCAAAAGGGACCGCCAGGGACGCCACCGCTTGCCACGATGGCAATCTTGTCAGTGCCGCTTGCCACCGCGCACCCCTGGCTGCACAGCCTCCCGCCATGTACGCCTGGAAGGGTCCCAGAGCGACACGTTGGTGGATGTGCTGGAGCGCGGGCACAGGGTGGTGGCTTGCCGCGGCAAGTGCCTTGCCGCAGTCGTTGTCATGTCGCGTCCGGGAGCTTGTCGCTCACCGGGCCTTGCCGGGGCGCGTGGCGCGCCGCGGCAAGTTCCTTGAGGTGCCTTGGTTGGCCTTCCCGGCAAGCTCCTCTTGCCGGGGTCTTGAGATGCTTTTGTTGGCCTTCCCGGCAAGCTCCTCTTGCCGGGGTCTTGTCTCCTTGACTTGGATACTTTGTTCTTGAATGGCTCCAAAGGAACCACGGAGGACCTTCGCGGTCACCCGGCAAGCCTTGCCGCGGGACGCTGCGACTGCCCGTGCACAAGTTCGGGATACTAGGGTACCCCTACTCTAGTACACCGACAGGAGCCCCCGGGCCTGGGCCATACACGGTGCCGAGCGCTGTTGGGCCAGGCCCAAAACAGGGCACGGGCACGCGCGGCCTAGGTTACGCCGTATCTCTCTCCGTATCCACCGTGCCCTCCCCGAATGGCACGCGTTGAATGCGGCGTCGTGGGAGAGATCGTGGGTGGTTTCTTTATTCGGAAATGCGAAACGTCCGCCCCCTCCCTCTTTATAAGCAGAGGAAACAGGGGCAGCTCGCCCATTTGCCAGTTGCTGCTTCCAATCTCAGAAATCTCCGCCGCTCCCTCGCCTTCCCAAAGCTGAGAAAGAGAGAGCAGCGCTCCGCCCCCCATCGCCACCAGCACCACCAACGCCGTCGACCTCCTCCACCACTTCCGCCATGGCTCCAAAAGCCGACAAGGGGAAGGGCGTGAAGTCGACCGAGGCGCAGCGGCTTGCGGCGCTGCGGAAGGAGCGGGCCGTCTCCCCCCCCCAAGCTTGCCGCGAAGGAGCTGAGGGAGAACTTCTATCTCTTCTGGTCGACGGAGACGCGCGCGCATCCGCGCACGAAGGTACTCCCCGCCGCCGCTTGGAAGAAGGCCCCAAACGGATACCCCTTCTTCGCATTGTTCTTCTACTGCGGGCTCTGCCCGCCCTTCTCTGAATTCTTCTGCGACATCATGAATACCTACGGATTCCACCTCCTTGACTTCACCCCCAATGCCGTTCTGACCATGGCAGTTTTCGCACATCTCTGCGAAAACTTTGTCGGAGTCCATCCCAACGTAGCCCTCTTCCGCCACTTCTTCATACCCCGAGTAGAGAGAGGAGAGCCTCTATCCGGCGGAATCGCCTGGATCTCAAGGGCCGGCAAGAAGGAAACGTATCTGGAGGGAGAATTCCGCGGCAAGTGGGAGGAATGGAGAGCAGACTGGTGCTGGATTGACGAGGAGAACCCGCAGCCATTCACCACCCGGCGCAAAACCCCAGTAGCACGCGGCAGCGATTGGAGTGACGTGGCCCCGGAAGACGACAGGCTGAAGATTGCTGTCACCCGGATCCTACGCCTCAGGCTTGCCGGGCTTACTGTAGGCGCTGTTGGCGCAGACTTTCTTCGCCGCCGCATCGCCCCCCTGCAGGAACGGGGGAGGCCCACTTGGGAGTTCAAGAATGCGGCAGATATCATGAGGCTGCGGCCGGGCCTCAACTACAACTTCACTGTCCTGGAGCTCAACGCGATGCTGCAGGAGCTGTTCAAGTATGACCCCCAACATCCCGAGGTTTTCAGGTTGCCGGGGGGCGTCGTTCCGCTGTGCAACAATTCCTCGCTCGACCGCATCCGTGCAATGATGCCGGAGTGCGACTCGCATGGAATTGTGCCAACTTGGCAGGAGCCCGCAGACGACGTCGTGCAGCAGTTCTTCGATGACTTGGTGGAAGTGCCGATCCGCTCCGACGAGAAGGATGGCCTCACCCGCGACACCACCGATGCGGAGATGGCACTCATCGCCACTAGGCTGGAAGAGGCGGCGGCGGCCGCAGCCGCGGGCGACTTTGGATTCACCGTGGAGGAGGCAGATGCAGCAGAGGCGGCAAGCCGTGCCGAGCGAGGGGAGCCCGCCGGCAAGAAGGAGCTTGCCGGGCGTGACGCCGAGCCGAGCGAGCCCGCCAGGGATACGAGCGGCTCGCTGGACATCAACTCTTCTTCCTCCTCATCTTCAGGCAGGTCGCCGCAAGCAGAGCCTCCATCCCCACCAAGAAGGCGTCTCCGCAAGGCCGGTGACGTGGCGGAGCGGCAAGCGGGTCAACAGTCGCCACGCCGCGTGACACGCTCCACCGCGGCAAACACCGTTGCCGCGGGAGCGCCTCATGCTGCGACGGCAACTGGAGCGGAGTCTAGCCGGACCACTGCTTCAGTTCCTGCCGCTGCTCACGCCGCGCCGGCAGCCGGAGCGGGGTCGTCTCAGACCACCGCCACTGCTCCCGCCAAGCGGCCAAGGGAAGCTTCTCCTCCGCCTCCTCGAGCCGGGCGCGCGCCAGACTTTGACTTCTCCACGTTCAGCTCCGACGAGGAAGAAGAAGAAGAGTAAGCTTCGCTTGCTATACTTGCGTTTCTTCAATCCTTGCTGTTTGTCTTGTTTCTCACTTGCTTTTCTCTGAACTTGTTCCTCTTTAGGACTCTGGCCCAGAGAGCAGCAAAGAGGGCCAAGGTCCCGGTGATCATCATCGAGGACGAACCCACCGCGACGGCGGGGGGCGTGCCCGAGACAACCTTGCCGGACCCGGCAACCCTTCTCCAGAGCAGCCCCCAGCGTAAGTATATGGCTTGCTTTCCGCTGTGAGGTGCGCATGGGTACTCTTTCTTTGCTGATATTTGATTGCTGATTTGTGTAGGAGCAGAGCAGCCCCACCAGGAGCCAAGGGAGAATCTCCCAACAAGGGGGAACTCTCCGGCAAGGGAGGGCTTCCCGGTAAGGGAGAAGTCTCCGGCCAGGGAGGGTTCTCCGGCAAGGGACAGCACCAGCGGCCCCCCGACGGCGGAGACCACGACTGCAGAACCCGGCACCGGTAATCCCTTCGCTGAAAAACTTTCCCTGGGTTCTTCTTCTCTTGATCTTCTTTTTATTGGATTTTTGCTTGACTCTTCTCCCCTTTCCGGTTGTCAGATCCATCTGCTACGGAGCCGATGGAGACCGAGGTTGCCGCTGAAGAAGCAGCCGGCGCTGGCGATCCCACCGGCGCAGAGACCGCCAAGGCTACCGCCACAGCAGCTGGCGAGGGGTCTGGCGATCGCACTGACGGCCCTGAGGCCGCAGGAGCGCCAGGCGCTACACCGACCGCCGACCCGTCCGCCGCTGCCACAGCGCCCGGCTCCGAAGAGCCCCAGCCTGGCGTCTACTTGAAGGTCGGCGACGACGTCTTCATCAACCTCCCCTGGGCGTCAAGCTCCAGGGCGCCGGTCGAGGGAGAGATCTTCGACGGGGAAGTGCTTGCCTCCACGGGACTGACGCTGGTCGACGCGCCGAGCAGCAACAGCAACGAGCCTGAAGAGGAGCGGCTGCTGCGAAAGCTGTTGTCGCTCTACCGCGCGCGGCAAGCCAAGCTGGAATCCCGCGAGGCGCTTGTCGCGAAGGCGGGATCAGATATTGAGAAGCGCGCGGAAGAGCTCGGGGGTTTCCACTGGGAAGCTCTCCGGTCCCTGGCGGAGGAGCGGGAGCAACTCGACGAAGCGCAGAAGGCCTTCCTCCTCGAGAAAGCTGAAGTCGAAGAGCAACAGCGGCTTGCCGCTGTGAAGCTATCCGCGGAGGAGGGCGAACTGGCGCAGCGGAAGGTCAATCTTGACGCCCACGAGGAGGAGCTTGCCGCGCGCGAGGAAAGACTTGGCGGAGCCCTCAGGCAAGCAGAGGACGCTGCCGCCGCCGCCGAGGCCGCCAAGAAGGAGCTGGAGACGAAGGTGGCGCAGCTGGAGGCCGATCTCGCCGAGAAGGGCAAAGAGCTCAGCGCCGCCAAGGACTACAATGCGAATCTTGAGTTGAAGCTGACCGCTTTGACTAAGAATCTGGACGGCGCCAAGAAGCAGGAGGCGGCCTTGAGGGAGGAGATCAAGGCCGACAAGGCGCTGCTAGAAAGTGTTGCCACCACCCAAAATGCCTTCAGGGAAACTGTGGAGCACTGGACGGAGAGTCTTGTGAATGCCGCCACAGACATCGACAAGGAGCTGGCGCAGCTGGGGATGGAGGATCTCGGGTATCCCTCCGACGAGAACCTCCAACCCAGCGCCAAGCTCGTCTTGTTCTTCAAGGGCGTGGAGACGGCCCTCCAGCGACTCCGGGAGAGGATCCCAAAGCAGCTGGCCGACGAGTCACGCAAGATCTGCGCGGGAGCCCTTCAGAAGGTGTTGATGAAGGTGGCCTTCCGCAACCCGGGCCTCCGCCTCACCAATGTCCTCAGGACCTTGCCGCCGGATGCCGATCTGGAGGAGCTCAAGGCCCTTGTCACACCCATTGTGGACAAGGTGAGCGGGATCAAGAGGATTGAGGGCGATCGCGCAGACTAGGCCACCCGTTTCCTCCTTTTTCTTGTTGCTGTCGATCAAGTTATGAAAACGATCTGTTAGAGCTGCGACAAGCTATTTTGTAATATAACTTTATTTTTGGTAGCCATTGCAATGTTATTCTCTTTACTTGACTCCTTGCTTTGTATGTTTTTACCCTACGCTTTTAGGGAACTTGCCGGCGCAGGCACCCGAGCCACGAGCGCTGAGTGCGGGATGTCAGCAGCCTGCTGGCGGTGCCGCTACCGGCAAGAAACCTTGTCGCAACTAGTCGCAGCTCACTTAAGTTGTTGAGCGGACTCGAAACAAAGTAAGGGCGCCACTAGCTACGAGCTGGTTCCTTCGCGCACAGGTTTTCCATACAAAGCGCG
Source organism: Triticum aestivum (assembly GCF_018294505.1). NCBI lineage: Eukaryota > Viridiplantae > Streptophyta > Magnoliopsida > Poales > Poaceae > Triticum > Triticum aestivum. The sequence continues at coordinate 174,050,298 of NC_057812.1, forward strand.
GTCGTTCAAGGGAGATAACTTAAAATTTTAAAAAATCTGATTGCTCAAATTTTGGCACTTAGCTTTTCTGTTGTTTGCTTCCCGGCAAGGCGAAATTCTTGAACGACGCCTGGTCCATACCCTTTTCTTCTCCTTTCCCCCCCGGCAAACTTGTGCGCGAGGGAACCTTTCTTTCCTTGTGAAAAAGAAAGAAGAGAAAATACAGATATGGGGCCTTATGGCTCGTTATTGCTTACCGGGGAGTAGATGCTATGCACGGGGTCTGCACCCGGCTTTGTACAAAGGATTATATGCAACAGCGGCAAGACTTGTACAAAAGGTGGTTGCCGGAACAAGTTCCGGCAAATCTGTTGCTGTAGGAACATCCGCTTCTACGGCGAAAATCGGCGGTTCTGCCGGAGCTTGACGTTCCCCGGCAAGCTTGCCGGAGCAAAACTTGTCAGGAGCTTCTGCTTCAACGGAACAAACCCTGGGGTTTGCCGGAGCAGAGTGCTCCTCAGCGCAAGGCAAATCTGTTGCTGCGGGAACGTCCGCTTCTACGGCGAGAACATGCGGCTCCGCCGGATCTTGACGTTCCCCGGCAAGTTTGCCGGAGCAAAACTTGCCGGGAGCCTCTGCTTCAACGGAACAAACCCTGGGGCTTGCCGGAGCAGACTGCTCTTCAGCGCTCTTGGCGTTGATCTTGGGGACCTTCTTGGCGGCGGCTTCGGGAAGCCCTGCCGGAAAGTAGTCACCAGAAATCAACTTCCTCTTCTTGCTGTCGTTCGTGAAGAACTTGGCGCTGATCGCGACAAGCTCGTGGATCTGATGACGCGACGGAGTCGCTGTCGAGGTGGATCCGGCGAGTCGGCGATCTTGGCCTTCGGGGCGGAGAGTGCACAGTGGTTGCTCCCCCACCGGTCTTGTCGCCACCGGCTTGTGCCTGGCTTACTTCCCACGACTGCGATGTGCTCGGTTGCCGTTGAGTGTCGCCGTTGGCAAAGCCGATGAGACTCTGAATGGTGGCCCTCCAGTCATCGATCTTGTCTGCCGTTGGAGGGTAGTCTAGTAGCAGTTGAGCTCGTGCCAAAGCTTCTGCTGCAGTGGCGGGTGGCGGTGGCGAACGGTGCGAGGAGCGGGATATGCTCGGACTTCTAACCACGTTAGAAGGAGCAGTATCCCGTCCAGGCGACCGTGTCTCGCTCGCGCCAGCATGTTGGTGTGCATGGTGGTCCTGAGTGCTCCGAGATCCACCAGCTCGATCTTGGTCCAGCAAACGCATGGTACTGTGGGTACCATGACGCTGCCGGTCCCGCGCCTCCTGAGATGGGCGCGGTGCATGTACGGACGTCGAGGTCTTGGAGTGCGCCCGGTCGTTGTGGGAGCCGGCCACGCCACCGATGGGCAGTGCAGCCTTGTCCTTGGACCTGGCAACACCGTGAGCTCCCTCGTCGACGCCCGTTCTTCCGCCGGCACCTGCCCCATCAGCCGCTTGCTCCGGCGATGGTGGGTTCAGCGCGGACGGAGCAGCCGCCTCCGAAGCCTTCTTCTTCGGCGCCATGTCGATGAAGATGATGAAGATCTGGCTCGTGTGAACGCTGGATCTTGTTCACACAACCTCGTCGCCCCCTACCTGGCGCGCCAAAGATGTCGGGGGACTGATCCATGAACACCTATGGGACCGGCAGCCGAGTCCCTTTCGATTCGGTGAGGGCGGAGGCTGTGCAAAGAGCGGATCGAGGCGAGGCACGCGAGCAGTTTACCCAGGTTCGGGCCACACGGATGCGTAAAACCCTACTCCTGCTTTGTGGTTTGTATTGATTTCTTGCTCGGGAGCGCGGAGTGCTACAGTACACCCCAGCAGCTAACGAGACCGAGCGTGAGTGTTCTCCGAACTAGCTAACTAGCTAGCCCATTAACCAGCCAACCTGCCAACCCCCCTCCCTGGCGCGCCAAAGATGTCGGGGGACTGATCCACGAACACCTATGGGACCGGCGGGCCGAGTCCCTTTCGATTCGGTGAGGGCGGAGGCTGTGCAAAGAGCGGATCAAGGCGAGGCACGCGAGCAGTTTACCCAGGTTCGGGCCGCACGGATGCGTAAAACCCTACTCCTGCTTTGTGGTTTGTATTGATTTCTTGCTCGGGAGCGCGGAGTGCTACAGTACACCCCAGCAGCTAACGAGACCGAGCGTGAGTGTTCTCCGAACTAGCTAACTAGCTAGCCCGTTAACCAGCCAACCTGCCAACCCCCCCTACGTTGCGCATGGGCCTCCTTTTATATGCTCAAGGGGTCACCGACAGGTGGCAACGTAGACAAGGGTAAAAATGGAAAGGTGCTGCGGTAGGTACAACTACCTGCTACAGTGTATCATACCTAACCCTGACGGCAGGGGACAAGGGTATTAAATGCCCGTCTGTGTTGCCTAAACAGTGCAAAAGGGACCTCCAGGGACGCCACCACTTGCCACGATGGCAATCTTGTCAGAGCCGCTTGCCACCGCGCACCCCTGGCTGCACAGCCTCCCGCCACGTACACCTGGAAGGGTCCCAGAGCGACATGTTGGTGGATGTGCTGGAGCGCGGGCACAGGGTGGTGGCTTGCCGCGGCAAGTGCCTTGCCGCGGTCGTTGTCGTGTCGTGTCCGGGAGCTTGTCGCTCACCGGGCCTTGCCGGGGCGCGTGGCGCGCCGCGGCAAGTTCCTTGAGGTGCCTTGGTTGGCCTTCCCGGCAAGCTCCTCTTGTCGGGGTCTTGAGATGCTTTTGTTGGCCTTCCCGGCAAGCTCCTCTTGCCGGGGTCTTGTCTCCTTGACTTGGATACTTTGTTCTTGAATGGCTCCAAAGGAACCACGGAGGACCTTGGCGGTCACCCGGCAAGCCTTGCCGCGAGATGCTGCGACTGCCCGTGCACAAGTTCGGGATACTAGGGTACCCCTACTCTAGTACACCGACAAACTCGGGTTTGAGCTGGTGGATGATTTTTTCTCGAGCAAGACGAAGTGTGTGGGTGCAAGGATAAGTGGAGGGGACCCACGTGGGGTCCACGAGGCAGGGGCGCGCCCAGGGGGTAGGGCGCGCCCTCCACCCTTGTGGACATATGGCTGCTCCCCCTGATGTGTTCTCAGTGCCTAAAATCCTTAAATATTCTGCAAAAAATCATATTTCATTTTCAGGGCATTTGGAGAACTTTTTATTTTCGGGGTATTTTCTATTGCAAGGATAATTCAGAAAACAGACAGAAAATACTATTTTTGCTTTATCTAATATAAATAAAGAAAGTAAAAAGAGGGTACAGAGAGTTGTGTTTTCTAAATTCATCCATCTCATGCTCATCAAAAGGAATCCACTAACAAGGTTGATCAAGTCTATAGAGAGAATTTACCTTTACTACATGTGTCGGGTTATCAAGGCCATGTATTTCTTCAATAGGTGGTAAATTCTTAACATCTTCAGCTTTAATACCTTTTTCTTTCATAGATTTCTTTGCCTCTTGCATATCTTCGAGACTGAGAAATAGAATACCCCTTTTCTTCATAGTTGGCTTAGGAGTTGGTTCAGGAAGTGTCCAATTATTTTCATTAGTCAACATATTATTCAATAGTAATTCAGCTTGATCAACAGTTCTTTCCCTGAAAACACAACCAGCACAACTGTCCAGGTAGTCTCTAGAAGCATCGGTTAGTCCATTATAAAAGATATCGAGTGTTTAACTTTTCTTGAGAGGATGATCAGGCAAAGCATTAAGTAATTGGAGAAGCCTCCCCCAAGCTTGTGGGAGACTCTCTTCTTCAATTTGCACAAAATTATATATTTCCCTTAAGGCAGCTTGTTTCTTATGAGCGGGGAAATATTTAGCAGAGAAGTAATAAATCATATCCTGGGGACTACGCACACAACCAGGATCAAGAGAATTAAACCATGTTTTAGCATCACCCTTTAGTGAGAAGGGAAATAACTTAAGGATAAACTAATAGCGAGTTTTCTCATCATGAGTAAACAGGGTGGTTATATCATTTAATTTAGTAAGATGTGCCACAACAGTTTCATATTCATAGCCATAAAAAGGATCAGACTCAACCAAAGTAATTAACTCCGGATCGATAGAGAAATCATAATTCTTATCAGTAATAAAGATAGGTGAAGTAGCAAAAGCAGGGTCATATTTTATTCTAGCATTCAAAGACTTTTCTTTAAGCTTGGCTAATAATTTCTTAAGATCAGATCTATCATTGAAAGCAAGAAAGTCTCTAGCAGTTTCTTCATCCATAACATAACCCTCAGGCACAACAGGTAATTCATATCTAGGGGGAGAATCTTCATCATCACTTTCATCAATATTATCAGTTTCAATAATTTCATTCTCTCTAGCCCTAGCAAGTTGTTCATCAAAAAATTCACCTAGTGGCACAGTATTATCAAGCATAGAAGTAGTTTCATCATAAGTATCATGCAAAGCAGAAGTGGCACTATCAATAACATGCGACATATCAGAATGAAAGGCCTGTGTAGGTGTCGCAAGTTTACTCAAAACAGAAGGTGAATCAAGTGCAAAGCTAGACGGCCGTTCCTTATCTCCCCTCGTAGTTGAGGAAAAATCTTGGTTCTTTGATCTTTCAAGTTCTTTATAATGATAAGCAGATATAAATCCCAAGTGACTCAAAGAATAGAGCTATGCTCCCCGGCAAGGGCGCCAGAAAATAGTCTTGATAACCCACAAGTATGGGGGATCGCAACAGTTTTTGAGGGTAGAGTGTTCAACCCAAATTCATTGATTCGACACAAGGGGAGCCAAAGAATATTCTCAAGTATTAGCAGCTGAGTTGTCAATTCAACCACACCTAGAAACTTAATATATGCAGCAAAGTGTTTAGTAGCAAAGTAATATGATAATAGTGGTAACGGTAGCAAAAGTAATATTTTTGGTTCTATAGTGATTGTAACAGTGGCAATGGAAAAGTAAATAGGCGAAGAACAATATATGAAAAGCTCGTAGGCAATGGATTAGTGATGGATAATTATGTCGGATGCGATCAATCATGCAACAGTTATAACATAGGGTGACATGGAACTAGCTCCAGTTCATCAATGTAATGTAGGCATGTATTCCGAATATAGTCATATGTGCTTATGGAAAAGAACTTGCATGACATCTTTTGTCCTACCCTCCCGTGGCAGCGGGGTCCTATTGGAAACTAAGGGATATTAAGGCCTCCTTTTAATAGAGTACCGAACCAAAGCATTAACATATAGTGAATACATGAACTCCTCAAACTACGGTCATCAACGGTAAGTATCCCGATTATTGTCACTTCAGGGTTAACGGATCATAACACATAATAGGTGACTATAGACTTGCAAGATAGGATCAAGAACTCACATATATTCATGAAAGCATAATAGGTTCAGATCTGAAATCATGGCACTCGGGCCCTAGTGACAAGCATTAAGCATAGCAAAGTCATAGCTACATCAATCTCAGAACATAGTGAATACTAGGGATCAAACCCTAACAAAACTAACTCTATTACATGATAAATCTCATCCAACCCATCACCGTCCAGCAAGCCTACAATGAAATTACTCACGCACGACGATGAGCATCATGAAATTGGTGATGGAGGAAGGTTGATGATGACGATGGCGATGGATTCCCCTCTCCGGAGCCCCGAACGGACTCCAGATCAGCCCTCTCGAGAGAGTTTAGGGCTTGGCAGCGGCTCCGTATTGTAAAAGGCGATGAATCCTTCTCCCTTATTTTTTTTCCCTGAAAGTGAATATATGGAGTTGGAATTGAGGTCGGTGGAGCATCAGGGGGCCCACGAGGTAGGGGCACGCCCAAGGGGGGCAGGCGCGCCCCCACCCTCTTGGATAGGGTGTGGGCCCCCTGACGTAGATTCTTTCGCCAGTATTTTTTACATATTCCAAAAATAATCTCCATTGATTTTCAGTTCATTCCGAGAACTTTTATTTCTGCACAAAAATAACACCATGGCAATTCTGCTAAAAACAGCGTCATTCCGGGTTAGTTCCATTCAAATTATGCAAGTTAGAGTCCAAAACAAGGGCAAAAGTGTTTGTAAGAGTAGATACGACGGAGACGTATCAGTTATTGGATTGAATACTTTTATGGATTTGAGAACACTTGATATATGTCTTGCAATTGAACACTCGTGGTGACAATGGGGCCTCGTATTGATTCACTTGATATATGTTTTGGCACTCAACTCGCGGATTCCCGAGGTGACATTGGGGTAATCTATGCATAGGGGTTCATGCACGTTCTTGTCTTTGTTTATCTGGTAGAAATCTTGGGACACTCTTTTAAGTTCTTTGTGTTGGATTGAGTATTATGAATATGAATTTGCTTTGGTGTTATTTTAGTACGAACTCTTGAATAGATCGAACGGAAAGAATGGCTTTGAGGTGGTTTCGTACCCTACAAACAATTTATTCTTATGTTCTCCGCTAGATAGGAACTTTGGAGTGATTATTCATCGCACTTTGAGGGGTGGTTATATGATCCAATTATATTAGCATTGTTGAGAGGTTGCACCAGTCAAAGTACAGACCCTGGGTCTCATTTTCAAGCATTGCAATACCGTTTTTGTGCCCGTTTACTATTTGTTACCTTGCTGTTTTTATTTATTCAGATTATAAAAATATATTTCTACCATCAATATTACACTTTTATCACCATCTCTTCGCCGAACTAGTGCACCTATATAATTTGCCATTGTATTGGGTGTGTTGGGGACACAAGAGATTTCTTGTATTTGGTTGCAGGGTTGTTTGAGAGAGACCATCTTCATCCTACACCTCCCACAGATTGATAAACCTTAGGTCATCCACTTGAGGGAAAATTGCTACTGTCCTACAAAACTCTGCGCTTGGAGGCCCAACACGAGTCTACAAGAATAAAGTTGCGTAGTAGACATCAAGCTCTTTTCTGGCGCCGTTGCCAGGGAGGTGAGTGCTTGAAGGTATATATTTAGATCTTGTAACTGAATCTTTTAGTTTCTTGTTTTATCACTAGTTTGGTTTATAAAAAGAAAACTACAAAAAAATGGAATTGAGGTTGCATCATATTATTGATCATCTTTATAATATATTTCTTGAAAATGATGGTTCGGAAAATTGAGCTCAATTGTTAGAAGAAGAAGTTAATAAAATGTTTGGCACAAAATATTTGAATGATGAGCATGATTGCAATGTTGTTAGTATGAATTCTTTGAATATCCAAAATGCTAAAGATGATTGCACAAGTCATGACAAAAATGTTTCTTATAAGCATGTCAATTTTTGTGGAGTGCATAAAGTTTGTGAATATGTGCCTTATAGGGAAGATAGATTTTGTATGAAGCATAAACATAATAGAACCAATTCTTTGCTCAAAGTGATAGATGAATTCTCTACAAAATTATGTTCTGTTTGTCCTATTACTTGTGATCTTTGCAATAAAGTTGGTCACCTTAATTTCCAATGCATGCTTTTTCATGATTGAATCGTGTCCAAATATTGCAATAACTTGATCACCCTTGAACTTTATAATGGGCTTTGTCTATTTTGGGGGAGTGAAGAATTGACATATAAAAATAGTTGGTTTGAAGTATTCATTCTCACGGATGATATTGGAACTAATCTAAAAAATATATATATGTTGCATGGTAAATTGCAATGAGAATGCTTATATTGCCAAGTATAGAAAGATGGGAAAACCAATAGAATTTAAAAGGAATACTAATGAAAGGGTAAAGATTTCCACTTTCCCCCCTATTGTCTCTCATGATGAAATAGGTGACGAGGAGGAGCTCCCTATTCAACCAATCTCATCAATAAGAAGCTTGAAAAAATTAATTAAACCCACACATGATGTTGTGAAGAAGAAGAAAAGAAGAAGAAAGAATAGAGGTAAAAAGGTAACCCTCCCAAATAGTGTTGCTCCTATTATTGTTGTGCCTCATGAAAATGAATCAAAAATAATTATGGAGGATGATGCACTTGATGATGAGCTTCTATGTCTTATGGCACAATGTCCGAGAGCACTATTGATGATGATTTTGTTATGTTTGTTGCTTGTTGTGATGATTATGATTGGGATGATAATGATACTTCTTATAATCTTGGAAATCTTTTTGGCACCAACTTGGGAAATTATGATGACAGCAATTGTTATACCATTGGTGCTATTCATACTATTAATGATGAGAGTGATTATGCTTATGATATGCCAAGCCACAAGCTTGGGGATGATATGTTTGATGAGAATGACATGTTTGAGAATTCATTTGCTGCAATTAATGTTTGTCCCAAGCTTGGGGATGCTATGTTAGATGAAGATGATCTTTTAGTCCCCTTACTTTGAATGATCAAATTTGCTATGATGATTTCTTGCCTCCTACTTATGATGATTATTGTGATGATACTTATGTTACAAAAAGTAGTGATAATTATTGTCATAATTTTGAATATCCCTTTTTTGAACATTACTCTTTTAATGTGGAAAAAATTTATAGTATTCGAGTTTCATATGATACTCCCACCATTATGAATGAGAATAAAATTTCTTATATGGAGAGTAATAAATTTTCTATGCTTTTGGATCATGAAAAGAATGCTTTATGTGATGGTTATATTGATGAATCTATTCATGATGCTACTGAAAATTATTATGAGAGAGGAACTTATGATTCATGATGCTCTCTTTATGTTTCAATTCTTATATTTTATGTGATCATCATTGAAATCATCATGCCTAGCTAAAAGGCATTAAAGAAAAGCGCTTGTTGGGAGACAACCCAACACTTTTACTTACTGTTTTTGTGTGTTCACATGATTATGCTACTGTATTAGTCATGTTTTATTGCTTTTGTTTCAATAAAATGCCAAGTAAATCCTTTGGGATCATGTTGGGTGATAGTTGATTTGATCTTGCTGAAAAACAGAAACTTTTACGCTCACGAAAATAATTCTCATTTTTAATAAAAGATTGAGTTTGAGTTGATTCTTTTTGCAGAAGTTTAATATACAAATTGCTCACGTGGTACTAATTTTTTCATAAATTTTTTTGAACTTCAGTACAGACACAAGCGCTCATATACACGCGCATACACTCACCCCTATGAATTCACACATGCACACCATACTCCTATGAGCACCTCCGAAAGACTGAGCCGGCATATCATCTTCTTGAAATTTATGAAGTCACCGTAGGCACCTCGTCGTCGATGGGAACGTCTCCTCCCACTGAATGTGCATCGCCGGAAATCCTGAAATGAATCCAGGAATAAATGCGAGCACCAGGATTTGAACCCTAGTGGGTTGGGGATACCACAGTCCCTCTAACCATCCAACCACAGGTTGGTTCACATTTTTTCATAATTTTTGGAGTAGCAAAAGTATGGTAGTTATCCAGATCATTACAGATTGTTCTATTTTTGACAGATTCTGTTTTCAATGCATAGTTTGCTTATTTTCTAGTTTCTATGGCTTATATTGCTCAACATAAATTGTGGAAATGATATGCTACAGTAGGCATTGTCTGGAAACAATTATGAATCTTGTCTTGATAGTACCAAAGTAAAATGGTTGCTCCTTATCATACTAACCTATCTCACGAAGTTTCGTTAAGTTTTGTGTGATTGAAGTTTTCAAGTTTTGGGTGAGATGTCGATATGAGGAGAATAAGGAGTGACAAGACCCTAAGCTTGGGGATGCCCAAGGTAACCCAAGGTAATATTCGAGGAAGATCCAAGCAACTATGCTTGGGGATGCCCCGAAAGGCATCCCCTCTTTCGTCTCCAACATTATTGGTAACCTCACTTGGAGCTATGTTTTCGTTCGTCACATGATATGAGTTTTGCTTGGAGTGTCATTTTATTTTATTAGTATTTGCTTGCTGTTATTTATAATAGTGTTTTGCATCTTTTATTTCAATAAAAGTGGCAATGATAGTGATACGTCCATTTTGCATCATGCTTTTATATCGATATGTATTGCATTACGGGCTGTTATTACACATTATGTCACAATACTTATGCCTATTCTCTCTCATTTTACAAGGTTTACATGAAGAGGGGGAATGCCGGCAGCTGGAATTCTAGGCTGGAAAAGGATCAAATATTAGAGACTATTTTGCACATCTCCAAAAGTCCTGGGGAGCATGTTTTAGAATATATAAAAAATATTGGGAGAAAGAAGTACCAGAGGGGGGCCACCCACCGTCCACAAGGGTGGGGGCGCGCCCTACCCCCTGGGCGCGCCCCTTGCCTCGTGGCCCCCTGGTGGCCCTCTGATGCCCATCTTTGGCTATATGGAGTCTTTCGTCGAGGAAAAAATCATAAGCTAGCTCACGGACGAAACTCCGCCGCCACGAGGCGGAACCTTGGCATAACCAATCTAGGGCTCTGGCGGAGCTGTTCTGCCGGGGAAACTTCCCTCCGAGAGGGGGAAATCATCACCATCGTCATCACAAACGATCCTCTCATCGGGAGGGGGTCAATCTCCATTAACATCTTCATCAGCACCATCTCATCTCAAACCCTAGTTCATCTCTTGTATCCAATCTTTGTCCCAAAGCCTCAGATTGGTACATGTGGGTTGCTATTAGTGTTGATTACTTCTTGTAGTTGATGCTAGTTGGTTTACTTGGTGGAAGATCATATGTTCAGATCCATTATGCATATTAATACCCCTCTGATTATGAACATGAATATGCTTTGTGAGTAGTTACGTTTGTTCCTGAGGACATGGGAGAAGTCTTGCTATAAGTAATCATGTGAATTTGGTATTCGTTTCATATTTTGATGAGATGTATGTTGTCTTTCCTCCAGTGGTGTCATGTGAACATCGACTACATGACACTTCACCATTGTTTGGGCCTAGAGGGAGGCATTGGGAAGTAATAAGTAAATGATGGGTTGCTAGAGTGACAGAAGCTTAAACCCTAGTTTATGAGTTGCTTCGTAAGGGGCTGATTTGGATCCATATGTTTCATGCTATGGTTAGGTTTACCTTAATACTTCTGTTGTAGTTGCGGATGCTTGCAATAGGGGTTAATCATAAGTGGGATGCTTGTCCAAGTAAGGACAGTGCCCAAGAACCGGTCCACCCAATATCAAATTATCAAAGTATCAAACGCGAATCAATTGAGCATGATGAAAACTAGCTTGATGATAATTCACATGTGTCCTTGGGAGCTCTTTCCATTATATAAGAGTTTGTCCAGGCTTGTCCTTTGATACAAAAAGGATTGGGCCATCTTGCTGCACCTTATTTACTTGTATTACTTGTTACTCGTTACAAATTACCTTATCACAAAACTATATGTTACCGATAATTTCAGTGCTTGCAGAGAATACCTTGCTGAAAACCGCTTATCATTTCCTTCTGCTCCTTGTTGGGTTCGACACTCTTACTTATAGAAAAGGCTAAAATAGATCCCCTACACTTTTGGGTCATCAATACTTTTTTCTGGTGCTGTTGCCGGGGAGTGAAGCGCCTTTGGTAGGTGGAATTTGGTAAGGAAAAATTTATATAGTGTGCTGAAATTCACTGTCACCTGTTACTATGGAACATAATCCTTTGAGGGGCTTGTTTGGGGTATCTTCACCCCGACCAGCAGAGCAAATAGTTTCTCCTCAACCTAATGAACCTACTGAAAATGGTTACTTTGAAATTCCTTCGGGTATGATAGAGAAACTCCTATCTAATCCTTTTACAAGAGATGGAACATTACATCCCGATTTGCACCTAATCTATGTGGATGAAGTTTGTGGATTATTTAAGCTTGCAGGTATGCCGGAGGATGTTATCAAGAAGAAGGTCTTACCTTTATCTTTGAAGGGAGATGCATTGACATGGTTTAGACTATGTGATGATATGGGATCATGGAACTACAACCGATTGAAATTGGAATTTCATTAGAAGTTTTATCCTATGCATCTTGTTCATCATGATTGTAATTATATATATAATTTTTGGCCTCGCGAAGGAGAAAGCATCGCTCAAGCTTGGAGGAGGCTTAAGTCAATGTTATATTCATGCCCCAATCATGAGCTCTCAAAAGAAATGATTATTCAAAAAATTTATGCTCGGCTTTCTCTCAGTAATCGCTCCATGCTCGATACTTCTTGTACTGGATCTTTTATGATGAAGACTATTGAATTCAAATGGGATTTATTGGAGAGAATTAAACGCAACTCTGAAGATTGGGATCTCGGCGAAGGTAAGGAGTCAGGTATAACACCTAAGTTTGATTGTTTTAAAACTTTTATGGATATCGGCTTTTCGTGAATTTAGCACTAAATATGGACTTGACTCTGAGACAGTAGCTTCTTTCTGTGAATCCTTTTCTACTCATGTTGATCTCCCTAAGGAGAAGTGGTTTAAATATAATCCTCCCATTGAAGTAAAATTAGTTGAACCTATTAAAGTTGAAGAAAATACTATCACTTATAATGATCCTGTTGTTCCTACTGCTTATATTGAGAAACCACCTTTCCCTGTTAGAATAAAGGATCATGCTAAAGCTTCAACTATGGTTCGTAAGAGTAATACTAGAACACCTACTCCCTCTGAGCAAATTAAAGTTGAACCTAGTGTTGCTATGGTTAAATATCTCTTGGCCGATAATATTGATGGGCATGTTATTTACTTCTGTGATGAAGCTGCTAGAATTGCTAGACCTGATACTAAAAATAAGCATAGACCTGTTGTAGGCATGCCTATAATTTCTGTTAAGATAGGAGATCATTGTTATCATGGCTTATGTGACATGGGTGCTAGTGCAATTGCAATACCTCATTCCTTATATAAAGAAATTATGCATGATATTGCACCTGCTGAGATAGAGGAAATTGATGTTACTATTAAACTTGCTAATGGAGATACTATTTCACCCGTTGGGATTGTTAGAGATGTTGAAGTCTTGTGTGGGAAAGTTAAATATCCTGCTGATTTTCTTGTTCCTGGTTCCCCACAAGATAACTTTTGTCCCATTATATTTGGTAGACCCTTCTTGAATACTGTCAATGCTAAGATAGACTGCAATAAGGATATTGTTTCTGTTGGTTTAGGGGATATGTCTCATGAATTTAATTTTGCTAAATTTCGTAGACAACCCCATGATAAAGAATTGCCTAGTAAAGATGAAATTATTGGTCTTACTTCTATTGTCGTGCCTCCTAGTGATCCTTTAGAATAATATTTCTAGACCATCAAAATGATATGTTTATGAATGAAAGAAGGGAAATAGATGAAGTATTCTTTAAACAGGGACCTATTTTGAAACACAACTTGCATGTTGAAATCCTAGGAGATCCTCCTCCACCTAAGGGTGATCCCGTCTTTGAGCTTAAACCTTTACCTGATACTCTTAAATATGCTTATCTTGATGAGAAAGAGATATATCATGTTATTATTAGTGCTAACCTTTCAGACCATGAAGAAAAGAAATTATTGAAAACTCTGAAGAAGCACTGTGCTGCTATTGGATATACTCTTGATGATCTTAAGGGCATTAGTCCCACTCTCTGCCAGCACAAAATAAAATTGGAGAAAGACGCGAAACCGGTTCTTGATCACCAACGACGGTTAAATCCTAAGATGAAGGAAGTGGTAAGAAAAGAAATGCTAAAGCTTCTGGAGGCAGGTATAATTTATCCCGTTGCTGATAGTCAATGGGTAAGTCATATCTCCATTGTGTCCCTAAGAAGGGAGGTATCACTGTTGTTCCTAATGATAAAGATGAATTGATCCCACATAGAATTGTTACAAGTTATAGAATGGTAATTGATTTCCGCAAATTAAATAAAGCCACTAAAAAGGATCATTACCCTTTACCTTTTATTGATCAAATGCTAGAAAGATTATCCAAACATGCACATTTTTGCTTTCTAGATGGTTATTCTGGTTTCTCTCAAATACCTATGTCAAAAGAGGATCAAGAAAAGACAATTTTTACCTGCCCTTTCGGTACCTTTGCTTATAGACATATGCCTTTTGGTTTATGTAATGCACCTGCTACTTTTCAAAGATGTATGACTGCTATATTCTCTGACTTTTGTGAAAAGATTGTTGAGATATTCATGGATGATTTCTCCGTTTATGGAACTTCTTTTGATGATTTCTTAAGATACCTTGATCGAGTTTTGCAGAGATGTGAAGAAACTAATCTTGTCTTGAATTGGGAGAAGTGCCACTTTATGGTTAATGAAGGTATTGTCTTGGGGCATAAAATTTCTGAAAGAGGTATTGAAGTTGATAAAGCTAAAGTTGATGCTATTGAAAAGATGCCATGCCCTAAAGACATTAAAGGTATAAGAAGTTTCCTTGGTCACGCGGGTTTTCATAGGAGGTTCATTAAGGACTTCTCTAAACTTTCTTGGCCTCTGACTAATCTCTTACAAAAAGATGTTCCTTTTGTTTTTGATGATGACTGTGTAGAAGCATTTGAAATACTTAAGAAAGCTTTGATTTCTGCACCTATTGTTCAGCCTCCTGATTGGAATTTACCATTTGAAATCATGTGTGATGCTAGTGATTATGCTGTAGGGTCTGTTCTAGGACAAAGAGTTGATAAGAAATTAAATGTTATCCAATATGCTAGTAAGACTCTAGATAGTGCCTAAAGAAATTATGCTACTACTAAAAAAGAATTTTTAGCAGTTGTGTTTGCTTGTGATAAGTTCAGACCTTATATTGTTGATTCTAAAGTAACTGTCCACACTAATCATGCTGCTATTAAATATCTTATGGAAAAGAAAGATGCTAAACCTAGACTTATTAGATGGGTTCTCTGGCTACAAGAATTTGATTTGCATATTATTGATAGAAAGGGAGTTGAGAACCCCGTTGCAGACAACTTGTCTAGGTTAGAGAATATTCTTGATGACCCAGTACCTATTGATGATAGCTTTCCTGATGAACAATTAGTTGTCATAAATGCTTCTCGTGCTGCTCCATGGTATGCTGATTATGCTAATTATATTGTTGCTAAGTTTATACCACCTAGTTTCACATACCAGCAAAAGAAAAAGTTCTTCTATGATTTAATACATTACTTCTGGGATGACCCACATCTTTATAAAGAAGGAGTAGATGGTGTTATTAGACGTTGTGTACCTGAGCATGAACAGGAACAGATCCTACGCAGGTGTCACTTCGAGCCTTACGGAGGACACCATGCTGGAGATAGAACTGCACATAAGGTATTGCAATCCGGTTTTTATTGGCCTACTCTCTTCAAGGATGCCCGTAAGTTTGTCTTGTCTTGTGATGAATGTCAAAGAATTGGTAATATTAGTAGACGTCAAGAAATCCTATGAATTATTCACTTGTTATCGAACCATTTGATGTTTGGGGCTTTGATTTTATGGGACCGTTTCCTTTCTCTAATGGGTACACACATATTTTAGTTGTTGTTGATTACGTTACTAAGTGGGTAGAAGCTATTCCAACTAGTAGTGTTGATCATAACACCTCTATTAAGATGCTTAAGGAAGTTATTTTCTGAGGTTTGGAGTCCCTAGATACTTAATGAATGATGGTGGTTCACATTTTATTCATGGTGCTTTTCGTAAAATGTTTGCTAAGTATGATGTTAATCATAGAATTGCATCTCCATATCACCCACAGTCTAGTAGTCAAGTAGAATTGAGTAATAGAGAGCTTAAATTAATTCTTGCAAAAGACTGTTAATAAATCTAGGAAGAATTGGTCCAAGAAACTTGATGATGCATTATGGGCTTATAGAACCGCATACAAAAATCCTATGGGTATGTCTCCGTATAAGATGGTTTATGGTAAAGCTTGTCACTTACCTCTTGAACTAGAACATAAGTCATATTGGGCCATTAAAGAGCTCAATTATGATTTCAAACTTGCCGGTGAGAAGAGGCTTTTTGACATTAGCTCACTTGATGAATGGAGAGCCCAAGCTTATGAGAATGCCAAACTGTTTAAAGAAAAAGTTAAAAGATGGCATGAAAAAAGGATACAAAACGTGAGTTTAATGTAGGTGATTATGTATTGTTATACAACTCTTGGTTAAGATTTTTTTGCAGGCAAACTCCTCTCTAAATGGGAAGGTCCTTACGTCATCGAGGAGATCTACCATTCCGGTGCCATAAAAATCAACAACTTCGAAGGCACGAATCCAAGGGTGGTGAACGGTCAAAGAATCAAACATTATATCTCAGGTAATCCCATAAATGTTGAAACTAATGTTATTGAAACCGTAACCCCGGAGGAATACATAAGGGACACTTTCCAGAACATTTCAGACTCCGAAAAGGAATAGGTACGTGGTATGGTAAGTAAACCGACTCCAAAATAGTTCTAATGGCAATTTTTCTTCGTTTTGGAATATTTAAGAAAATAGGAAAATAAGAAGCAGTCCGGGATGGACACAAAGCTTCCATGAGGGTGGAGGGCACGCCCTACCCCCCTGGGCGCGCCCCCTGGCTCGTGGGCACCTCGTGTGCCCTCCGAACTCCATTTTCTTGCACGGTACTTCTTTTGGTCGGTAAAAATTCACTATATAATCTCCCGAAGGTTTTGACCACCGTATCACGCAAATATCTTTTGTTTTTGTTTCGAGCCATTTCTGCTACAGATTAGAGCAAGATGTTTTCTCAAGAGTCAGTTGGGGAGAGTCGGGTATCTCATCCAACACCGGGGCCAAGAGCAAACAACAATGCTGACTACTTTGGGCCATCAACTGAGGAAGAGATGGAGGCTGACTTGAAAAGGATAGATGCCATGGAGGAGGATGAAGAAGTTACTTCTCGTTTCCAAGCTAGATTCACGATGGGGGAACTACAGAGCTCGGCTATTCCAAACTCAGTCATCCCTTCCAATGTTAGATTTCTTTCTTATGAAAATATGAAAAAGAGTGTTACTTGTTCTCCGTGGCTATGCAACATCCTTGGGTGAAAGGGGCTTTAGCCGTCACGGTCAAGCTCCGTAAGGAAATAATGGACCTCAAGCAGCAAGTCAATAAGCTCGAGGAAGAGAATCGTATCCTGAAGGGCATCATCGCCAAGAATATCACATCACCACCCCCGAAGAAGGAGACATAAACACATGGGTATGGGCACTCCCCTTGGCAACTCCCAAGCTTGGGGGAGTGCCCCGGTATCGTATCACCATCAATTTTATCTTTACCGTTTTTCTTAGTTCGATCCTTTTGGTAATATCTTGATCATATGAATCTTATGGAGAGTAATGACTTCACTTATAAAGAGTATGATGAATAAAAATTGTCGAGAGTTGACAAGCATAGTTTTGGTCATTGTTGCAATTAATAGGAAGTAATAAAGAAAGAGAGGTTTTCACATATAAATATACTATCTTGGACATCTTTTATGATTGTGAGCACTCATTAAAATATCGCATGCTAAAGAGTTGACATTGGACAAGGAAGACAACGTAATGGGTTATGTTTTCTTACATCCGAAATAAATTATATTGTCATGGATCATCCAACATGTTGAGCTTACCTTTCCCTCTCATGCTAGCCAAATTCTTTGCACCAAGTAGAGATACTACTTGTGCTTCCAAATATCCTTAAACCCGGTTTTGCCATGAGAGTCCACCATATCTACCTATGGATTGAGTAAGATCCTTCAAGTAAGTTGTCATCGTTGCAAGCAATAAAAATTGCTCTCTGAATATGTATGATTTATTAGTGCGGAGAAAATAAGCTTTATACGATCTTGTGATGTGGAAGAAATAAAAGCGACGGACTGCATAATAAAGGTCCATATCACAAGTGGCAATATAAAGTGACGTTCCTTTGCATTAAGACTTTGTGCATCCAACCATAAAAGCACATGACAACCTCTGCTTCCCTCTATGAAGGGCCTATCTTTTATTCTTGTCTTACTTCATGCAAAGAGTCGCGGTGATCTTCACCTCTCCTTTTTACATTTTATCGTTTATCAAGCACAATGTGTTGGAAAGATCCAGATATATATAGCTAATTGGATGTGAGTTTTCATGAACTATTATTGTTGACATTACCCTTGAGGTAAAAGGTTGGGAGGCAAAACTATAAGCCCCTATCTTTCTCTGTGTCCGATTAAAACTTCATATCCATAAATATTGCATCAGTGTTAGCAATTGTGAAAGACTAAATGATGGTTGAGTATGTGGACTTGTTGAAAAGCTCTTATATTGACTCTTTCCTATGTTATGATAAATTGCAATTGCTTCAATGACTGAGATTATAGTTTGTTGGTTCTCAATGAAGTTTATGATTCATACTTGAAATTGTGATTGAATTGTTACTTTAGCATAATAGATCATATGACAATATATGTATGTTGCTGTTATAATAATGATCATGATGCCCACATGTCCGTATTTTATTTTATCGACACCTCTATCTCTAAACATGTGGACATATTTTTCGATTTCGGCTTTCATTTGAGGACAAGTGAGGTCTAAGCTTGGGGGAGTTGATACGTCCATTTTGCATCATGCTTTTATATCGATATTTATTGTATTATGGGATGTTATTACACATTATGTCACAATACGTATGCCTATTCTCTCTCATTTTACAAGGTTTACATGAAGAGGGGGAATGCCGACAGCTGGAATTCTGGGCTGGAAAAGGAGAAAATATTAGAGACCTATTCTGCACATCTCCAAAAGTCCTAAAACTTCACGAGAGCATGTTTCAGAATATATAAAAAATATTGGGAGAAAGAAGTACCAGAGGGGGGCCACCCACCGTCCACGAGGGTGGGGGCGCGCCTTACCCCCTGGGCACGCCCCCTGCCTCGTGGGTCCCCTGGTGGCCCTCTGATGCCCATCTTTGGCTATATGGAGTCTTTCGTCGAGGAAAAAATCATAAGCTAGATCGCGGGACGAAACTCCGCTGCCACGAGGCGGAACCAATCTAGGGCTCCGGCGGAGCTGTTCTGCCGGGGAAACTTCCCTTCGGGAGTGGGAAATCATCACCATCGTCATCACCAACGATCCTCTCATCGGGAGGGGGTCAATCTCCATCAACATCTTCACCAGCACCATCTCATCTAAAACCCTAGTTCATCTCTTGTATCCAATCTTTGTCCCAAAGCCTCAGATTGGTACATGTGGGTTGCTAGTAGTGTTGATTAGTCCTTGTAGTTGATGCTAGTTGGTTTACTTGGTGGAAGATCATATGTTCAGATCCATTATGCATATTAATACCCCTCTGATTATGAACATGAATATGCTTTTTGAGTAGTTACGTTTGTTCCTGAGGACATGGGAGAAGTCTTGCTATAAGTAGTCATGTGAATTTGGTATTCGTTCGATATTTTGATGAGATGTATGTTGTCTTTCCTCTAGTGGTGTCATGTGAACATCGACTAAATGACACTTCACCATTGTTTGGGCCTAGAGGGAGGCATTGGGAAGTAATAAGTATATGATGGGTTGCTAGAGTGACAGAAGCTTAAACCCTAGTTTATGAGTTGCTTCGGAAGGGGCTGATTTGGATCCATATGTTTCATGCTATGGTTAGGTTTACCTTAATACTTCTGTTGTAGTTGCGGATGCTTGCAATAGGGGTTAATCATAAGTGGGATGCTTGTCCAAGTAAGAACAGTACCCAAGCACCGGTCCACCCACATATCAAATTATCAAAGTACCGAACGCGAATCATATGAGCGTGATGAAAACTAGCTTGACGATAATTCCCATGTGTCCTCGGGAGCTCTTTCCATTATATAAGAGTTTGTCCAGGCTTGTCCTTTGCTACAAAAAGGATTGGGCCATCTTGCTGCACCTTATTTACTTGTATTACTTGTTACTCGTTACAAATTACATTATCACAAAACTATCTATTACCAATAATTTCAGTGCTTGCAGCGAATACCTTGCTGAAAACCGCTTATCATTTCCTTCTGCTCCTCGTTGGGTTCGACACTCTTACTTATCAAAAAGGATATGATAGATACCCTACACTTGTGAGTCATCAGATAGCCTTTACTGTGCTTATTTTGCAAGTCTACATGTTGCTGTTTCAAAACAAAAAGTTTATTGATGTTGCAAAAATTCCCTAGAAATTCTAGTATATGATAAAATGTTTAAAATTTTTGCAAAATAAGATATGATAAATTTTCTGCAATGTGGTATTTTTTTCATAATTTTTGGATTTTAAGAAGTATTGATACTCTTGCATTCTTTACAGATTGTATTGGTTTGGCAGATTGTTGTTATGTTTGCATTGTTTGCATATGTTTTCTTAACGATTCTATTTGAGGATAGGAGTATTAAATATGCAGAGGCATTTATTATCCAATGTTGAATAATAATTTTAGTGATTTGCTATAGTAGAGAATGGTAAGGTTTTTGCATTGGTTTATACTAACTTATCTCACGAGTTCTTGTTGAGTTTTGTGTGGATGAAGCTTTTGAGATTTAGGAAACCGTAATATGAGAAGAATTAAGGAGACAAAAAAGCTCAAGCTTGGGGATGCCCAAGGCACCCCAAGATAATATTTCAAGAAGTCTCAAGCATATAAGCTTGGGGATGCCCCGATAGGCATCCCACCTTTCTTCTTCAACAATTATCGGTTAGTAACGGTTGAGCCTAAGTTTTTGCTTCTTCACATGATGTGTGCTATTCTTGGAATGTCGTTTTATTTTGTTTTGCTTGCTGTTTTAATAAAATAATTAGATCTAAAAGTTTTTAAATAAAATAGAGTCCTCAAATAGTTGCCAGGGAGGCTAGGTAAGCAGCACGCACATCCCGTCAACGAAGCTCTTTTCTATAGAATTGCTCTAGTGCTTCACTTATATCTTTTTTAGCACGGTGTGCTTTAGCATTTTTGAAGAAATTATCTCTTGCTTCACTTAAATAATTTGAGAGAAAAAATATTATGCTCATGACATTCACTTATATTTGTTTGAGATTATCAAAAGCAACACAAGAAAATTAGTTGCAAAGTGATAGATATTCAAGAAGGATATAATAAAAACTTTCATGAAGATCATTGGACAAAATAAACTTGATTCCTGATAACCCACAAGTATAGGGGATCGCAACAGTTTTCGAGGGTAGAGTATTCAACCCAAATTTATTGATTCGACACAAGGGGAGCCAAAGAATATTCTCAAGTATTAGCAGCTGAGTTGTCAATTCAGCCACACCTGGAAACTTAATATCTGCAGCGAAGTGTTTAGTAGCAAAGTAATATGATAGTAGTGGTAACGGTAGCAAAAGTAATATTTTTGGTTTTATAGTGATTGTAACAGTAGCAACGGAAAAGTAAATAAGCGAAAAACAATATATGAAAAGCTCATAGGCATTGGATCGGTGATGGAGATTATGTCAGATGTGATCGATCATGCAATAGTTATAACATAGGGTGACACAGAACTAGCTCCAATTCATCAATGTAATGTAAGCATGTATTCCGAATATAGTCATACGTGCTTATGGAAAAGAACTTGCATGAAATCTTTTATCCTACCCTCCCGTGGCAGCGGGGTCCTATTGGAAACTAAGGGATATTAAGGCCTCCTTTTAATGGAGTACCAGACCAAAGCATTAACACATAGTGAATACATGAACTCCTCAAACTACGGTCATCACCGGGAGTGGGCCTGATTATTGTCACTTCGGGGTTGCCGGATCATAACACATAGTAGGTGACTATAGACTTGCAAGATAGGATCAAGAACTCACATATATTCATGAAAACATAATAGGTTCATATCAGAAATCATGGCACTCCGGCCCTACTGACAGGCATTAAGCATAGCAAAGTCATAGCAACATCAATCTCAGAACATAGTGAATACTAGGGATCAAACCCTAACAAAACTAACTCGATTACATGATAAATCTCATCCAACCCATCACCGTCCAGCAAGCCTACGATGGAATTACTCACGCACGGCGGTGAGCATCATGGAATTGGTGATGGAGGAAGGTTGATGATGACGATGGCGACGGATTCCCCTCTTCCGGAGCCCCAAACAAACTCCAGATCAGCCCTCTCGAGAGAGTTTAGGGCTTGGCGGCGGCTCCATATAGTAAAACGCGATGGATCCTTCTCTCTGATTTTTTTCTCTCCCCGAACACGAATATATGGAGTTGGAGTTAAGGTCGGTGGGGCGTCAGGGGACCCACGAGGCAGGGGGCGTGCCTAGGGGGTAGGCGCGCCCCCACCCTCGTGGACAGGGTGTGGACCCCCTAACACGGATTCTTCTTCTAGTATTTTTTATATATTCCAAAAATAATCTCCGTTGATTTTCAGGTCATTCCGAGAACATTTGTTTCTGCACAAAAATAACACCATGGCAATTCTGCTGAAAACAGCGTCACTCCGGGTTAGTTCCATTCAAATCATGCAAGTTAATGTCCAAAACAAGGGCAAAAGTGTTTGGTAAAGTAGATACGGCGGAGACGTATCAACTCCCCCAAGCTTAAACCTTTGCTTGTCCTCAAGCAATTCAGTTGATAAACTGAAAGTGATAAAGAAAAAATTTACAAACTCTGTTTGCTTTTGTTGTTGTAAATATGTAAAGCCAGCATTCAAGTTTTCAGCAAAGATTATGAACTAACCACATTCGCAATAACATTTAGGTCTCATGTTTACTCATACCAATGGCATAATCAACTAGCGAGCAATAATAATAAATTTCGGATGACAACACTTTCTCAAAACAATCATAATATGATATAACAAGATGGTATCTCGCTAGCCCTTTCTGAGACCGCAAAACATAAATGCAGAGCACCTTTAAAGATCAAGGACTGACTAGACATTGTAATTCATGGTAAAAGAGATTCAGTCAAGTCATACTCAATGTAAACTAACAGTAATGGATGCAAATGATAGCGGTGCTCTCCAACTGGTGCTTTTTAATAAGAGGATGATGACTCAACATAAAAATAAATAGATAGGCCCTTCGCATAGGGAAGCAGGGATTTGTAGAGGTGCCAGAGCTCGGTTTTGAAACATATATGAATAATATTTTGAGCGGTATACTTTCATTGTCAACATAACAACCGAGAGATCTCGATATCTTCCATGCTACACACATAATAGGCGGTTCCCAAATAGAATGGTAAAGTTTATACTCCCCCTCCACTAACAAGCATCAATCCATGGCTTGCTCGAAACAACGAGTGCCTCCAACTAACAAGAGTCCCGGGGGAGTTTTGTTTGCACTTATTTTGATTTGATTTGCATTAAGCATGGGACTGGGCATCCCGGTGACCAGCCATTTTCTCGTGAGTGAGGAGCGGAGTCCACTCCTATTGAGAATAACCCGCCTAGCATGGAGGATACAAACAACCCTAGTTGATACATGAGCTATTCGAGCATACAAAACAGAATGTTTATTTGAAGGTTTAGAGTTTGGCACATACAAATTTACTTGGAACGGCAGGTAGATACCGTATATAGGTAGGTATGGTGGACTCATATGGAACAACTTTGGGGTTTATGGAGTTGGATGCACAAGCAGTATTCCCGCTTAGTACAAGTGAAGGCTAGAAAAAGACTGGGAAGCGACCAGCTAGAGAGCGACAACAGCCATGAACATGCATTAAAATTAATCAACACCGAATGCAAGCATGAGTAGGATATAATGCACCATGAACATAAATATCGTAGAGGCTATGTTGATTTTGTTTCAACTACATGCGTGAACATGTGCCAAGTCAAGCCAATCGAACCGTTCAAAGGAGGATACCACCCTATCATACCACATCACAACCATTTTAACAGCGTGTTGGCATGCAAGGTAAACCATTATAAGCTCCTAGCTAATTAAGCATGGCATAAGCAACTATAATCTCTAATTGTCATTGCAAACATGTTTCTTTCATAATAGGCTGAATCAGGAACGATGAACTAATCATATTTACAAAAACAAGAGAGGTCGAGTTCATACCAGCTTTTCTCATCTCAATAAGTTCATCATATGTCATCATTATTGCCTTTCACTTGCACAACCGAATGATGTGGATAATAGTAATAGTGCACGTGCATTGGACTAAGCTGGAATCTGCAAGCATTCAATTCAAGAGAGAAGACAAGTTAATATGGGATCCTTGTTAGATCAACAATAATGCATATAAGAGCCACTCAACATTTTCATCATGGTCTTCTCCTCTCGACCCCCAAAGGAAAGAAAAGAAACAAAACTATTTACACAGGAAAGCTCCCAACAAGCAAAAGAAGAATGAGAAATCTTTTGGGGTTTTCTTTTTAAATACTACTACTACAGGCATGGAAAGTAAACTAACTAAAAGATACAACTAATTTTTTTGGTTTTTTCTTAAGGTTTATCAAACACACGAGAAGAAAGCATAAAAAAGGGAAGTAAACTAGCATGGATATTACAATGAAAAAGTATGAGCACTGACAACTAGCATGAGTGTGTGAACAAGAATGTAATGTCGGTGAGAAATATGTACTCCCCCAAGCTTAGGCTTTTGGCCTAAGTTGGTCTACTGCCACGGCTGGCCTGGCGGATATCCAAAGTTGTAGTTGGGGTCGTACTGTGATGCAGCAGCTATTGCCTCATGAGCTGTCGCTTGGAGGTGAGATGTCTCTGTCCTCCTCTTATACTCGTTCGCCTCCTCCCTCGTTATAACATATCTCCCCTTTGCCTGAAAGTCAAAGAAAGCGGGAGCAGGGAGAGCAACGTGATAGGTGCGTCGTCTGTCAAAGATTAGTCGGTACTGGAGGGACTAGTCGTTCCTCTCAACAAACTGATGACGAACCATGGCATCATAATCTAGATAAGAAGGAGGCAACTCAATATCATCTCCACATATGGGTATCTCAAGAAAGTTAGCTATATGAGTTGCATAAATTCCACCAAAGAAATCTCCATGAATACTATTATTATGCAACCTACGTGCAACAATAGGCCCCAAGCTGTAATATTTATCTCCTAAAATAGCGCTCATGAGAATGCTAAGATCAGGTACACACATGTGACATGCTTCATCTTTACCATTTATGCACCTTCCTATGAAGAGAGCAAAATAATGTATAGCGGGAAAATGAATGCTCCCTATGGTGGCTTATGTTACATCTCTAGATTCCCCCACAGTTATACTAGCAAGAAAATCTCTATATTCAGATTTGCGAGGTTCAGTAACATTACCCCATTGTGGGAGCTTACAAGCAGTGTTAAAATCTTCTAAGTCCATGGTATAAGATTTATCATAAAGATCAAACAGGACAGTTTGAGAATTGCGTGATGATGAAAATTCAAACCTTCTCACAAAGGAATCAGTGAGGTAGTGGTACTGACGGCACTTATCTACCATGAAGCTCTCAAGATCGGTATTACACACATATGCTTAAAATTCCTCCTTGATTCCTGCTCGAACCATGAAGTCCTCTGACGGCCATTCACTAGGCCACACTTGAGCATCCCTTGGTGGTTCATCGTCCGCATCGCGTATTGCGGGTCTGGGTCCTTGCTTCCTTGAAGAACCACCTTGGTACATTTTCCTAAACATATTTCTTCCTCTGAAAAATTTCTGAAATTTTTAGCAACTTAAAAATAAGGGTGAACCAAACTCAACAGAATTGATAGGAACTACTCCTACAAGTGCCTAGAGGCCATATCATGCATTAAAACTACTTGGGACCATATAAATTTGACATGAAAGCTCAAGAACAGGGTCACCTAAGCAGCAAAAATTTGCAATGAATAAAGCACTAGAACAAAAACTAATTGGACCATTGGAGGAGTCACATACCAAAGAACAATCCCCCAAAGCAGTTTTGTGAATGGATCTTCGAGCAAGGAGATCGAAAATGGCAGCAAGATGAGCTAGAACTCGTGCTTGAGCTGGTTGGTGATTTTTTTTTGGGAGGAAGGAGTGTGTGGTGGCTAGAATAAGTGGAGGTGGGCCATGTGGGGTCCACGAGGCAGGGGGCACGCCCAGGGGTGGGCGCGCCCTCCACCCTCGTGGGCACGTGGTTGCTCCCCCTGCTGTGTTTTCAGTGCTAGATATTCTAAAATATTCTAGAAAAAATCATATTTAAATTTCAGGGCATTTGGAGAACTTTTATTTTCGGGGTATTTTTATTGCACGGATAATTCAGAAAACAGACAGAAAATACTATTTTTGCTTTATTTAATATAAATAACAGAAAGTAAAAAGAGGGTACAGAAGGTTGTGTTTTCTAACTTCATCCATCTCATGCTCATCAAAAGGAATCCACTAACAAGGTTGATCAAGTCTTGTTAATAAACTCATTCCGAATTACATGAAACCGGAGAAATTTCAAATAACACTATGTTACCTCAACGGGGATATGCATGTCCCCAACAATAAGAATATCATATTTCTTCTTGACAGTAGGAAGAGGAAATTCAAAACCTCCAATAGTAATAGTTGAAATTTTTCCAATAGAATTGATACTGTGGACTTTAGGTTGTTTCCTCGGAAAGTGTACCGTATGCTCATTACCATTAACATGAAAAGTGACATTGCCTTTGGTACAATCAATAACAGCCCCTGCAGTATTCAAAAGGGTCTTCCAAGAATCATAGACATACTATCGTCCTCGGGAATATCAAGAATAACAAAGTCCGTTAAAATAGTAACGTTTGCAACCACAACAGGCACATCCTCACAAATACCGACAAGTATAGCAGTTGATTTATCAGTCATTTGCAAAGATATTTTAGTAGGTGTCAACTTATTCAAATCAAGTCTATGATATAAAGAGAGAGGCATAACAATAACACCAGCTCCAAGATCACATAAAGCAGTTTTAACATAGTTTCTTTTAATGGAGCATGGTATAGTTGGTACTCCTGGATCTTCAATTTTCTTTGGTATTCCACCCTTAAAAGTATAATTAGCAAGCATGCTAGAAATTTCAACTTTCGGTATCTTTCTCTTATTTGTAACAATATCTTTCATATATTTAGCATAATGATTCATTTTAAGCATATCAGTCAAATGCATACGCAAAAAGATAGTCTAATCATTTCAGCAAAACGCTCAAAATCCTCATCATCCTTTTTCTTGGATGGTTTAGGAGGAAAAGGCATGGGTTTATGAACCCATGGTTCTCTTTCTTTACCGTGCTTCCTAGCAACAAAGTCTCTCTTATCATAACATTGATTCTTTGATTGTGGGTTATCAAGATCAACAACACGTTCAATTTCTACATCATTATTATTGCTAGGTTGAGCATCAACATGAACATCATCATTAACATTTTCACTAAGTTCATGTTCATTACCAGATTGTGTTTTAGCATCAGAAATAGAAATATCATTGGGATTCTCAGGTGTGTCAATAATAGGTTCACTAGAAGCATGCAAAGTCCTATCATTTTTCTTGAGAGGATGATCAGGCAAAGCATTAAGTAATTGGAGAAGCCTCCCCCAAGCTTGTGGGAGACTCTCTTCTTCAATTTGCACAAAAATATATATTTCCCTTAAATCAGCTTGTTTCTTATGAGCGGGGAAATATTTAGCAAAGAAGTAGTAAATCATATCCTGGGGACTACGCACACAACCAGGATCAAGAGAATTAAACCATATCTTAGCATCACCCTTTAATGAGAACGGAAATAATTTAAGGATATAATAGTAGCGAGTTTTCTCATCATTAGTAAACAGGGTAGCTATATCATTTAATTTAGTAAGATGTGCCACAACAGTTTCAGATTCATAGCCATAAAAAGGATCAGATTCAACCAAAGTAATTAACTCAGGATAGACAGAGAAATCATAATCCTTATCAGTAATAAAGATAGGTGAAGTAGCAAAAGCAGGGTCATATTTCATTCTAGCATTCAAAGACTTTTCTTTAAGCTTAGCTAATAGTTTCTTAAGATCACTTCTATCATTGCAGGCAAGAAAGTCTCTAGCAGTTTCTTCATCCATAACATAACCCTCGGGCACAACAGGCAATTCATATCTAGGGGGAGAATCTTCATCCTCACTTTCATCAATATTATCAGTTTCAATAATTTCATTCTCTCTAGCCCTAGCAAGTTGTTCATACAGAAATTCACCAAGTGGCACAGTAGTATCAAGCATAGAAGTAGTTTCATCGTAAGTATCATGCATAGCAGAAGTGGCATCATCAATAACATGCGACATATCAGAATTAATAGCAGAAGCAGGTTTAGGTGTCGCAAGCTTACTCAAAACAGAAGGTGAATCAAGTGCAGAGCTAGATGGCAGTTCCTTACCTTCCCTCGTAGTTGAGGGATAAATCTTGGTTCTTGGATCTTTCAAGTTCTTCATAGTGATAAACAGATATAAATCCCAAGTGACTCAAAGAATAGAGCTATGCTCCCCGGCAATGGCGCCAGAAAATAGTCTTGATAACCCACAAGTATAGGGGATCGCAACAGTTTTCGAGGGTAGAGTATTCAACCCAAATTTATTGATTCGACACAAGGGGAGCCAAAGAATGTTCTCAAGTATTAGCAGCTGAGTTGTCAATTCAGCCACACCTGGAAACTTAATATCTGCAACAAAGTGTTTAGTAGCAAAGTAATATGATAGTAGTGGTAACGGTAGCAAAATTAATATTTTTGGTTTTATAGTGATTGTAACAGTAGCAACGGAAAAGTAAATAAGCGAAGAACAATATATGAAAAGCTCATAGGCATTGGATCGGTGATGGAGATTATGTCGGATGTGATCGATCATGCAACAGTTATAACATAGGGTGACACAGAACTAGCTCCAATTCATCAATGTAATGTAGGCATGTATTCCGAATATAGTCATACGTGCTTATGGAAAAGAACTTGCATGACATCTTTTATCCTACCCTCCCGTGGTAGTGGGGTCCTATTGGAAAATAAGGGATATTAAGGCCTCCTTTTAATGGAGTACCAGACCAAAGCATTAACACATAGTGAATACATGAACTCCTCAAACTACGGTCATCACCGGGAGTGAACCCGATTATTGTCACTTCGGGGTTGTCGGATCATAACACATAGTAGGTGACTATAGACTTGCAAGATAGGATCAAGAACTCACATATATTCATGAAAACATAATAGGTTCAGATCTGAAATCATGGCACTCGGGCCCTAGTGACAAGCATTAAGCATAACAAAGTCATAGCAACATCAATCTCAGAACATAGTGGATATTAGGGATCAACCCCTAACAAAACTAACTCAATTACATGATAAATCTCATCCAACCCATCACCGTCCAGCAAGCCTACGATGGAATTACTCACGCATGGCGGTGAGTATCATGGAATTGGTGATGGAGGAAGGTTGATGATGACGATGGCGACGGATTCCCCTCTCCGGAGCCCCAAACGGACTCCAGATCAGCCCTCCCGAGAGAGTTTAGGGCTTGGCAGCGGCTCTGTATCGTAAAACGCGATGAATCCTTCTCTCTGATTTTTTTCTCCCCGAACACGAATATATGGAGTGGGAGTTGAGGTCGGTGGAGCGTTAGGGGGCCCACGAGGTAGGGGGCGCGCCCCCCACCCTCGTGGACAGGGTGTGGGCCCCCTGACGTGGATTATTCTTCCAGTATTTTTTATATATTCCAAAAATAATCTCCGTTGATTTTCAGGTCATTCCGAGAACTTTTATTTCTGCACAAAAATAATAGCATGGCAATTCTGCTGAAAATAGCGTCAGTACGGGTTAGTTCCATTCAAATCATGCAAGTTAGAGTCCAAACAAGGGCAAAAGTGTTTGGAAAAGTAGATACGATGGATATGTATCAATTCCTCGTAATAGTTTTGAGATATGATGATGTGATATGTGAGTCATGTTGATGAGTAATTATGCTTTAGTAAGAATATTGGTGTTAAGGTTTGTGATTCCCTATGCAAGCACGAAAGTCAATAGTTGTGCAATGAAATTACATCCTACTTGTGGTGCATTATTCAGTGTTAATTATGCTCAATGCTCTCTTATGAGGTTATTCGTTTCTTGGTCGGTCGCTTCTCAATCTTTTGCTAGCCTTCATTTTGCACTAAGTATGATCACTACTTGTGCATCCAAAATCCTTTAAACCAGTTTTGCCACATGAGTCCACTATACCTACCTATATGCGGTATTATTTTGCCATTCTAAGCAAATTTGTATGTGCCATCTCTAATTTTAAAAATAAATCTCGCGAGGCGCGCGGTGAGGGGTGGCCAATATTTTCAATGCTAGATGTGTTATTCTCACGATGAGTGTCTATTCACTTGTCATTGCACGAGAGTAAGGCAAAGGTATTAGGGATGCCCAGTCCCGAAATGAAAAATGAATTTACTTTATGTTGTCAAATAATAAATTCGTTGGGAAGTGTTGGTATGGAGGGCACCCGTGGATACGGTTAGCCATGGAAAGTGAAAGTATGGTGGAAAAAGGAATAAACTTTATTTTTTGTTTGGGAACCGCCTATGATATATCTAGCATGGAAAGTGTTGGGAGCTCTAAGTCGTTTTCATTGGTGGGAAAAGTATGCCTCTCAAATGTTTTTTTATCTCTCAATTTTCGCTTTGAGCTCTGGCACCTCTACAAATCCCTACTTCCCTCTGCGAAGGGCCTTTCTTTTACTTTATGCAACTTTTATTTTTAATTTGAGTCTCCATCTTCTCTTATAAAGCACCAACTTGGGGGCACTATGATCGTACTTGTGCATTGGGTGTAGCTAATATGCGAGTGTGTTTCATGAATGGATCAATGATTGAGCATGATGGGCTAGGGATAACTTATTTTAGCATTGATATTTTGAAAGACATGGTTGCTTGTTGACATGCTTGAGTATTTAAGTCCTCATGTAAAAACTAGACTATTGCTTTGAACAATATAAAAGTACAAATGTACATGCTACAAAGAAAACAATATGAGATGACATGTTAGGCAGCATTCCACGTCAAAAATTCTGTTTTTTAGCATTTACCTACTCGAGGACGAGCAGGAATAAAGCTTGGGGATGCTGATACGTCTCCAACGTATCTATAATTTTTGGTTGTTCCATGCTATTATATTATCATTCTTGGATGTTTTATAGTCATTTTATATCATTTTTTGGGACTAACCTATTGACATAGTGCCAAGTGCAAGTTGTTGTTTTTTGCATGTTTTTTACATCGCATGAAATCAATATCAAACGGAGTCCAAACACCGTGAAACTTTTTGAGGATTTTTTTTATGGACCAGAAGACTCCCGATGGGCCAGAGCGGCACCTGGGGGTGCCCCGAGGGAGGCACAACCCACCAGGGCGCACCTGGGGGCCCAGGCACTCCCAGGTGGGTTGTGCCCACCTCGGTGGCCT
Organism: Triticum aestivum; assembly: GCF_018294505.1. NCBI lineage: Eukaryota > Viridiplantae > Streptophyta > Magnoliopsida > Poales > Poaceae > Triticum > Triticum aestivum. Next base: position 174,081,526 of record NC_057812.1, read on the forward strand.
CCCGCACCCCCTCTTTACCCTATATATTCACAAATATTCCAAAAACCTTTGGGGTTAACCTAGATCAGAAATTGGGCCACCGCAAGGCTCTGTAACCACCGAAAACCAATCTAGACCCTTTCCAACACCCTGCCGGAGGGTGGAATCATCTTCATCATCCCGACGGCCACCATGATGAGGAGGGAGTAGTCCACCCTCAAGGCTGAGGGTTTGTACCAATAGCTATGTGTTTAATCTCTCTCTCTCTCGTGTTCTTGAGATGTCACGATCTTGATGTATCGCAGGCTTTGTTAATATAGTCGGATCATATGGTGTTTTCCCTTCTCTATCTTGTTGTGGTGAATTGGGTTTTCCCTTTGAGATTTCATTGTTATCGGATTGAATACTTTTATGAATTTGAGAACACTTGATATATGTCTTGCAATTGAATACTCGTTGTGATAATGGGGTATCGTATTGATTCACTTGATATATGTTTTGGCACTCAACTCGCGGATTCCTGAGGTGACATTGGGGTAATCTATGCATAGCGGTTCATGCACGTTCTTGTCTTTGTTTCTCCGGTAGAAATCTTGGGGTACTCTTTGAAGTTCTTTGTGTTGGATTGATATTATGAATATGAATTTGCTTTGGTGTTATTTTAGTATGAACTCTTGAATAGATCGAACGGAAAGAATAGCTTTGAGGTGGTTTAGTACCATACAAACAATTTATTCTTATGTTCTCCGCTAGATAGGAACTTTGGAGTGATTCTTCATCGCACTTTGAGGGGTGGTTATATGATCCAATTATATTAGCATTGTTGAGAGGTTGCACTAGTGAAAGTACGGACCCTAGGTCTCATTTTCAAGCATTGCAATACCGTTTTTGTGCCCGTTTACTATTTGCTACCTTGCTGTTTTTATTTATTCAGATTATAAAAATATATTTCTACCATCAATAGTATACTTTTATCACCATCTCTTCGTCGAACTAGTGCACCTATACAATTTGCCATTGTATTGGGTGTGTTGGAGACACAAGAGATTTCTTGCATTTGGTTGCAGGGTTGTTTGAGAGAGACCATCTTCATCCTACACCTCCCACGGATTGATAAACCTTAGGTCATCCACTTGAGGGAAAATTGCTATTGTCCTACAAAACTCTGCGCTTGGAGGCCCAACACGAGTCTACAAGAATAAAGTTGCGTAGTAGACATCAGTAATCCCGGAGTGGATCACTGGACAGCGGTCAAGAACATCCTGAAATACCTGAAAAGGACTAAGGATATGTTTCTCATTTATGGAGATGACAAAGAGCTCGTCATAAATGGTTACGTTGATGCTAGCTTTGACACTGATCCGAATGACTCCAAGTCGCAAACCGGATACGTATTTATATTGAATGGTGGAGCTGTCAGTTGGTGCAGTTCCAAGCAAAGCGTCGTGGCGGGATCTACGTGTGAAGCGGAGTACATAGCTGCTTCGGAAGCAGCAAATGAAGGAGTTCATATCCGATCTAGGTGTAATACCTAGTGCATCGGGTCCAACGAAAATATTTTGTGACAATACTGGAGCAATTGCCTTAGCGAAGGAATCCAGATTTCACAAGAGAACCAAACACATCAAGATATGCTTCAACTCCATCCGTGATCAAGTCAAGGAGGGAGGCATAGAGATTTAGAAAATACATACGGATCTGAATGTTGCAGACCCGTTGACTAAGCCTCTTCCACGAGCAAAACATGATTAGCACCAAGACTCCATGGGTGTTAGAATCATTACAATGTAATTTATATTATTGACTCTAGTGCAAGTGGGAATCTGAAGGAAATATGCCCTAGAGGCAATAATAAAGTTGTTATTTATATTTCCTTATATCATGATAAATGTTTATTATTCATGCTAGAATTGTATTAACCGGAAACTTGATACGTGTGTGAATACTAGATGAAACAAACTGTCCCTAGTATGCCTCTACTTGACTAGCTCGTTAATCAAAGATGGTTAAGTTTCCTGACCATAGACATGTGTTGTCATTTGATGAACGGGATCACATCATTAGGAGAATGATGTGATGGACAAGACCCATCCGTTAGCTTAGCATAATGATCGTTAAGTTTTATTGCTATTGCTTTCTTCATGACTTATACATATTCCTTTGACAATGAGATTATGCAACTCCCGAATACCGGAGGAACACCTTGTGTGCTATCAAACGTCACAACGTGACTGGGTGAATATAAAGATGCTATATAGGTGTCTCCGAAGGTGTTTGTTGGGTTGGCATAGATCGAGATTAGGATTTGTCACTCTGAGTATTGGAGAGGTATCTATGGGCCCTCTCAGTAATGCACATCATGATAAGCCTTGCAAGCAATGTGACACATGAGTTAGTTACGGGATGATGCATTACGGAACAAGTAAAGAGACTTGCCGGTAACGAGATTGAACTAGGTATGAGGGTACCGACGATCGAATCTCGGGCAAGTAACATACCGATGACAAAAGGAATAACGTATGTTGTCATTACGGTTTGACCGATAAAGATCTTCGTAGAATATGTAGGAACCAATATGAGCATCCAGGTTCCGCTGTTGGTTATTGATCGGAGATGTGTCTCGGTCATGTCTACATAGTTCTCGAACCCGTAGGGTCCGCACGCTTAACGTTCGATGACAATTTGTATTATGAGTTATGTGTTTTGGTGATCAAATATTGTTCGGAGTCCCGGATGAGATCACGGACATGATGAGGAGTCTCGAAATGGTCAATAGGTAAAGATTGATATATTGGATGATAGTATTCGGACACCGGAATGGTTTTGGATATTCATCGGAGTACCGAGGGGTTACCGAAACCCCCTGGGTAAAGTAATGGGCCAACATGGGCCATTGGGGAGAGAGAGGGCATCCCACAAGGGGTGGCGCCCCCCCCCATGGGCAGTCCGAATTGGACAAGGGGAGGGGACGCGGCCCCCCTTTCCTTCTCCCTCTCCCTCTCCTTCACCCTTTCCTCCTCCGAAAGAAGGAAGGGGGGCCGACTAGGACTAGGAGTCCAAGTCGCCCCCCCCCCCCACCCACATGGTGCGACCCTAGGGATGGCCTCCTCCCTCTCCTCCTTTATATACGGGGGCAGGGGCACCCCAAAGCACATCAATTTGTTCTTAGCCGTGTGCGGTGCCCCCCTCCACAGTTTACTCGTCCGGTCATATTGTCGTAGTGCTTAGGCGAAGCCCTGCGCGGATCACATCACCATCACCGTCACCATGCCGTCGTGCTGACGAAACTCTCCCTCGACACTTTGCTGGATCAAGAGTTTGAGGGACGTCATCGAGCTGAACGTGTGCTGAACTCGGAGGTGCCGTATGTTCGGTACTTGATCGATTGGATCGCGAAGACGTTCGACTACATCAACCGCGTTAAACTAACGCTTCCTCTTTCGGTCTATGAGGGTATGTGGACACACTCTCCCACTCTCGTTGCTACGCATCTCCTAGATAGATCTTGCATGATAGTAGGAAATTTTTTGAAATTGCATGCTACATTCCCCAACAGTGATGACGGAGACCGAAGACCCCTCCCCTCTCTGGAGCCTCGAACGAGCTCCAAATCTGGCCTCTCGATGAAGAACAGGAGATGGCGGCGGCTTTGTATCGTAAAACGCGACGAAACTTCCTCTCCTATTTTTTCTGAAAAATAGGATTTTATAGCGTCGGAGTTAGGGTCAGCGGAGCCTCGTGGGCCCCACTAGCCACAGGGCGCGCCAGAGGGGGGTGGCGCTCCCTGGTGCCTTGTGGGCAGCTGGGGGCCCCCTCCAGTGGGTCTTGGTTCCAGTATTTTTTATTTATTCCAAAATAATTCTCCAAAAAGTTTCGTCTGATTCCAAGAACTTTTATATCTACACAAAAACAACACCATGGTAGTTCTGGTGAAAACAGCGTTAGTCCAGGTTAGTTTCATGCAAATTAGAATTCAAAACAAGAGAAAAGGCGTTAGAAAAGGTAGATACAATGGAGACGCATCAAGGGGTAGCCCCAAGTACACATATGGGCCAACCCAAGGCCCAGGCCAATCAAGAATATAGTCCAGAAGACTATGGGACAAGGGGGAGGCATCAGATACTAGGGGGATACTCGCGGGAGGACCAAGTGCCTACAATCGGAACATAAGACCCCTGACAAATAAGACCCAACATTCGGTCATCTAAGATAGGAACAAACGGATGACCTACAGACGGTTGTGTCCCAGGAAGCCACGACCCCCATGAATCATTAATTACCACCATCACCCAATGGTGGTATAATCTAGTTAAATACGACGTTTACCAGCAGTAATAGCCACGAATAGTCAGTCATGCATACGACCATCAATAGCATTAATATCAGTTCATTATGACACCCCTCCTAGCACACTCTATATAAGACAGAAGGAGGGCACCAGACCGAGGGTTGAACTCTCTCAGACCGAGGAGTATGGTATGACCTCCGCCACAGTGGGCCCAAACATGTATAATTTCTTGAGCGTGCTACCAATCATACTAATAGATAGATGTGATTGTCTCTTTCACCCCTGTAGTATTATCAGGATTATATCTATGAAAAATAATTTTAGAATACTTAAAAAAAATAGAACATCATTAATTTTTAAAGAGAAAAGTATGTTTTTGGTCCCTCAAATTTCCAAAAAGTACAGATTTTGTCCCTTAAGATTTTTTGGTATACATTTGGTCCCTCAAGTCTCAAAACCGGACAAGTTTGGTCCTAAACTAGATTTTGACCCCATTGACCGGGTTTGACCGCCACAAAACCGCTCGATGAACAGTAAATTCGAGTTTTTTTAAAAAAAAAATCCAAAAATTTTTGGGGTCCAATATGCTTACATGCATAAGGTGCGACCAAATTTTCGTGGTCTTTCGACAATCGAGGAGCTCGGGACAAAAAGAACAACAATATATGTCCAATGAATAGTAAATTCAAACAAAATCAAAAAAATTCAAAAAATTCTGAAATTTTTTGGGGTCCAATATGGTTACATGCGCAAGATGCGACCAACATTTTGTCATGAAATGACGTAGGACGGGCTCTAGCAAAAATAAACAATTTCTGGCTATTTTTCGTGAGCGAAAAATTGTTTTTTTTTTGCCACGAGCTCCTTTAGTCTCGAAACACCACCAAATTTTGGTCGAACCTTGAGCATGTAATCATATTAGACCCCAATAAATTTCAGGATTTTTTGAATTTTTCGGATTTTGTTTTCGAATTTACTGTTCATTGGACGTAGATATTTTTTCTTTTTTTTCCACGAGCTCCTCGAGTGTCGAAAGACCACGAAAATTTGGTCGCACGTTGCGGATGTAAGCATATTGGACCCTAAAAAATTTCAGATTTTTTTTAAGATTTCTTTTTTAAAACTCGAATTTACTGTTCATTGGCGATTTTGTGGCGGTCAAACCCGGTCAACGGGGTCAAAATTTGGTTTAGGACCAGACTTGTCCGGTTTTGAGACTTGAGGGACCAAATGTATACCAAAAAATCTTGAGGGACCAAGTCTGTACTTTTTGGGAATTTAAGGGACCAAAAACATATTTTTTCTCTTTTTTAAATTGTATGGAACACTTTTTCAAATTGTGAATAAAATTTTGAAAAACATAGACATTTTTCAACATTCTGATTTTTATTTAAAAAAGAACATTTTTAAATATATTGGACTTTCTCGAATTTGCTATTAAAACAACAGAAATAAAAAGGAAACAAAAACAGAAAAGGGGAGAAACCCCCAATTAAAATGATTTAGGAACCTTCTAAAAGGTTTTCAAAACTAGTAAAAACCGGAAACAAATCATTCTACTCAACACGGATCGGCCATGGAAAAAAAGTTCCCAAAACTGAGATCGATAAACCTATATGGACCGCCCGCCTCGTTATTTCCTTGTGCAAAACAATGACTATTGAACGCGATGAACATGACAGTAACTAACAAAGGAGTATTCCTTCGGGAGCCCTCGCAAGGGTCACCTGGGGTGAGCTGAAAGTGCGCCACTTGGTGCACTCTGAGCCGTCGCCATGTGTCGCACTTTGGGTGCGCCCTTCAATTTTTGTTTTTTTCGCATGCGGTTTCGTCCTTTTAGACGTTTTTCTGGGTTTTTTCAGCTTGGTTTTCCCACATTTTTTCTTAGGTTTTGGACCCAAAAATTCGATTTTTTCCCAGAAAAACATGTTTTTTTTGCTTCCGTAAGACACTAATTTGTTTTCCGAGATGCACGGTCAAGCCTCTCGAAAATGAAAAAAATGTGTTTTTTCCTGCCGCGAGATGCACGGATTTGCTTTCACGAGAGGCAGAGTCATGCCTATCAGAAATAGAAAAAAAATGTTTTCTCTTTTATTGTCCTTCCGCGAGAGGCACATATTTGCTTCGTGTCTCTTGGAAACGAGAAAACACGATTTTTTTTTCCTTCACGAGAGCTACACCCGTGCCTCTCGGAAACAAAAAAAACACGTTTTTGCTCTTCCACGAGAGGCACATATTTACTTCTTGTGGAGGCACGGATTTGCTTTCGCGAGAGTGCCTCTTAGAAACAAAAAAAATTATTTTTTGTTCCGCAAAAGACACATATCTATTTCTTGTGGAGACAAAGATTTGCTTCTGCAAGAGGCACAATCGTATCTCTTTCAGAAAGGGGGAAAAGTGTTTTTGATTCGGTATTTTCATCTGGTTTTTTGTTTAGCAAGGAATCCAACGGTGAAAGCAGTTCAAAATTTGAACGCACGGTTAAAAAATAAAACATTTTAAATAAACGAATTTACGACAAATGGTAAACTTACAAGTTGTGACAAGCGACGCACATGCAGTGCACTACTTGTTGTAAACTGAAGATGTGAAAGTGACCTTTACAAAGAGTGTTCCTTAATGAATGATCTCGAATGAACATCAAGAAAAATTCCTTCTATACACGCCAATGGTTTACAGTTTCAACCATATTTATCTTTTTCTGGATGTGGGAGGCCCAGCAAGCCACGCTAACCCCTTCGGCCATCTAAAACTATTTGGGCTTTGAGAACCAAGGCTATATCTCGGCTGTGACTATACCTCGCCTGACGCGAGGTGGAAGACATCCTTGCCACTGGGAGACGGTGTTGGGCTGGCTCAGTGGGGACGTGGGTCGTCACGCTGACATGCCGATGTTACACTATTTTGTATTTTCTTAAATTTTTATTTTACATATCTAAATGAATATATTTACTAACTGAAATTTACTTAAAAAATAAAACAGAGATTTTGCAAAAATGTTAACATTGTACAAAAAACATGGATACCTTTCAAAAAAAAACAGTGGAATAATGTCTCTACGATTCATAAATATGTTTGTGAACTCTTTAAGAATGGTTATACAATGTTAAAAACTATATTTTCATAGTATTAAAAACGATTCATACTATTAAAAAATTGGACATTTTAAGTAAATATCTCGCATTGCAAAAAGGTGTTTATGTCGTTTAAAAGGTATTCATATAATATATGCAAATGTGCACGTAATTTGAAAGACAAGTATTAACTATTAAAATCTAACTTATAATTTTAAAAATAGTGCCCAAGTACTCAAAAGATTTTTCAGTTCAAAACATGTATTAAAATAAAAATATACACCACATATTTGAAATATATTCAAGGTATATCAAAAAAGTATATGTCTATACTAAAAATGTGTATGGTGTAGTAAAAAGAGTAGTCGTGTGTTCCAACTAAAACTGACAAAGAAACAAAAGTGAAAAAGGAAAGAATCAAAGAAAACCTACATATAACAAAGGAAATAAGAAAGGCAATGTAAAACTGGCGAAAAAACAAAGAAAACCAGACTTATAAACGACCAAAAAAGAAAAACAAAGAAGACAAGAAAGAAAAAAACCAAACAAATATAGAAAACAAAACAAGAAAACCCGACCCAGACAACTAAAACGGGACAAAGAAAACCCACACAAAAAGCACCGACCCAAAACAGTGAAAAAAGGCCCAAAAGAAGAAAAAAAACTCAGAAAAAAACGTATGAACTGCTACAGTACAGGCCGGGCTGGTCGCGCCATGCGTGAGGCAAGGGGAGCATACATCTAGCCAATTCACTAATTAAGGAGCATTCATCGCAAAGGTCACTCCTACCTCCCATGTGCGCCACTCGTTGCAACATGAGAGTTTTCTCTTTTTTCATAGATTCGTTTATTCAGAATATTTTATCTCTTAAACAGTGTTTACAAATCTCGAACTGCTTGCACCGTTGGATTCCTTGTGTCAAGATCTACAAAACTAGATTTCATGTTGATAGGTTTTGCCAAACTTTTTTCAAAAAAAACCTGACGTAAAAACCGAACCGGAAGCACTTTTTTCCCTTTCTAAAAAAAGGCACGACTGTGCCTCTCGCGGAAGTAAATATGTGCCTTCATGAGAAGTAAACCTATGTCTCTCGTCAAAGAAAAAAAACGTTCTTTTTCGTTTCTCTCACAGAAGTAAAACCGTGCCTTTTGCGGAAGAAAAAAAACATATTTTTTTTCGTTTAGGCACGACTGTGCCTCTCGCGGAAGAAAAAATAAAACACATTTTTCCGCTTCTATCATGGAAGCAAATCCGTGCCTGTTGCGGAAGGAAAGAAGACAACAAGTTTTTTTTGTTTTCGGGAGGCACAACCGTGCCTTTCAGGGAAGCAAATATGTCCCTCTTGTGAAAGTAAAAAATAGAAATGTATTTTTTTTGTTTCCAAGAGCCCTGGTTGTGCCACTCATGGAAGCAAAAAAAGAAAGTTTTTTTCTCGCACATTTTTTTCCTAAAAGCTAAGAAAGACAGGTGGTAAACTGAAAACTCAAAAAAAACAATCTCAAAAGCCGAAAAGGCATGCGGAAAAATAAAAATAAAAATAAAAACAAAGGTAGGGCCGAGAGCGTGACACATAATGCCTTCTCAGCCCACTTCAGATGACCCATGCGGGGCTCCTGAACGAGTACTCGCTCGTTAGCTACATCTAGTTATAAGCGACGTATAGCTCCCACGCTATATCTCGCCTATTATAAGATGTAGCCCTGGATCAACTGTGGGGCCCGTACATATGGGCTGGCCTGTTAGCTCTTTTTCTTGCAGTTTCTATTCACTCTATAGCTTCGTTAATGTAGATGTTTTTTTCTTCTTTTTTCATGTACATCGGCCACATTGGTTCGGTTTTATGCATTTACTTATTTTTCTTGTTTTGTTCTTTTCCCTTTGGTATTTTATTTTTTCTCTGTTTTCAACAGTTTTCTTTGTTTTTCACAGTATTTTATTGTTTTGTGTTGGTTTTTCTTTCATTTTCTTTTACTTTTTTGTTTATTTTGTCTTTTTCTCAGTTTTAGCTTTCTAATAGTATTTCATTGTGTGTCACTGTTTTGCATCGGCTTTTATATTATTTTGTCCTTCTATTTCTTTATTTTTCTTCTTCTTTTGTTTTTCATTCATTTTTTCTGTTTTCTTTGTTGTTTTCTTATTTTCCACTCATGTCCTTTTTCCCATATACATTTTTTGTATACAACAGATTTTTTTTGTATAATTCTAACTTTTTCAAATACATAATTAATATTTTCTGAAATATATGTTTTGATGCTTCTATTTTCTCATACAGAATGTACATTTTTCGTGTACAACATGAACATTTCTTAAATATATTCTTCATTTTCAATATAATATTAGCATGTTTTCAAATATATATTTGATGTCTAATTTTTTCCGTACATATTGTACATTTTTCTTACATCCAAACTTTCTATGCAAGTTAAACCTTTTTCAAATACATTACTTACATAATTCTTATATATATATAGGAAAATGGTTGTGTACTCCTAGGAGTACGTACTCCCGCTTCTCATATACCACATAGATGAATCTTTTATACCACTTTATTATTTTTAATATACTTCATTAGTAATTATTAGATACCCCAAAATGAGTTTCATGAAAAAATTCATGTGAGTCTACATATTTTTAAATGTTTACGTATGTACTGATGTGTTTGTACGTGAAAAAGGTATATTACAAAAAATACATTGCAGATGATATTTT